>NC_134460.1:143147323-144377323 GCF_047948215.1 Lycorma delicatula
TAAATAATTAGTAAAAATATACATTTTATCAGATCAATAAAAAAAAAAGAATCTTAATATTGTTAAATAAATTATAATCATATTCATTGTGAACATTTTATTAAATATTTGTATTTAAAAGGAAAACAGGATGTTGATTTTTCTGAACTTGCATAACATTTTCGTAGTCAAAATTTAACTTATCAAATGATAAAATTGAAAATTATTGTTCTTTTGACCGTATTAAAAGAAAAGTAATAGGAAAATGTTCTACCATAAAATTCAGTAATATTTATGATGAGTTTCAGGATAAATATCTTTGACATACTCAATTTTTCATAAATTATGCTTAATAGTTAAATTTTAATTTCTTTAATTACCTTCAGATGTTTTTCAGACTACCTGAAGGGATTTTTAGGTAAATTAAAAAAATCCTATTTTATTTTATTTTAAAAGCACCTATTACATTTAGTTGATTTAAAATTAAAAACCTTTGGTTGATTATAACTCAGTACTTCTAACTGGTTGATCTCAAATTTACAAGAATTGATTTTCATAGTGTTTTAAGTGAATCTGCCAAATATAAAATTAAATATTTTTTAAAATTTGTTGTGATGATATGATGTCTTTGCAGAAATAAAAAAAAACACATGGTGTTGTTTTCATTAGGAATGTGGTGTAATGAATTACACCAAATGGAAATATTGAAAAGGTTTTTCATTTTCATTTTTAAAAATGTATTATTTCATGACAGAAAGATCTAGCGCGCATGGGTGGTTTATGTCACTGTGATAGTTTCATCTCTCTTGTCCAGTCTGTGGATTTGTAAGGAGATGCGTGCATGTTACGATGTGACTGCCGGGTGAGACTTTTGTTCGCCAACTTTCAAACAAGCCCATGACAAAACTGTCACTGCACTACTAGGTTTTGATAGCTGCATGCACATGGATGACAAAATTGTCACTCTCCGTGCATTTCCTGCATTCCCACTACCCCATGTGCGTTCCGACTATCGACATGGTAACACGCAAACATACCATCGACATCTTTGCACAACGTGACTGTGCACGAAGACTATATTAATAATGATATTCTTATAGAAGTGGAAAAAAGACAAGTACTTTTTGACAAAAAATTGAAGGATTATTTAGACATTAATTTGAAAATTGAAGGTTGGGAAGAAGTCAGTCGAATAATATTTTCAAGTGCTTGGGATTACTTGTCATCACAACAAAAAACGGAAGACGGTAAGTTTTACATTTCAATATTAAAATTACAGTCATTTGTTATTATAATTATGTATTATTACTTTTATTATTGTATTATTACAATTATTTATTAGCTTGACATGCACTCTTAATAGGTAACTACATATTATTACAATTAAAATCAATGGCAGCTTGCGTATAAACACTGGAACTGCAGCACCCTCTATTTCCACTTGATGTTATCAATAACATTTAATATAATGAGCCCTTTTTTCTTTATAATTGTGCAATATGTAATCCTTAAGCTTAATGTCAGTAGCCATCCCCCAATTTATAAAAAGATACAAAAATCTTTGTATAGAACTGTGTGCTTCACAGTTCCAGCTGTGTTGTGTTTGGCTGTTGTGTGCATGCGCATGTACAAACTGCATGCAAGGCTGTGAGGGAGAGTGAGCACTGTTACTCCTGCAATGTCGACCCTGGCGTAATGGTAGAAGGTAGTTTTTTTTTTTACTCCGCGTGTGTATGTAACATTCCTTGTTCATTCCCTTTTCTAGTATAGTCAGTGGAAGGAATATGAAAGCGGTTTAGTTGTTTTCCAGTAATGATCAGATGATGGCGGAAAGCAAGGGCTCTTTGATTGCCAAATCTACCCAAAAACACGCTTGAAGGGTGAAAGAGACGGTATTAGTAAAAACGAATTATGTATTTGTTTCTGTGTATAAAGAAATTTAAATTAAGCACCATTAGGCTATAGTGTTTTTAAGCAGACATTTTATTAAGTTATTATCTAATAATAGTAAAAAATACTATCTGTTTTGACATCTTATTATTTATTCAGTTAAACCGAATATGGTTTTTAAGCAGAATGTGTTTAAAGACCATGTACTATATTCTTGAATGTGATAAAGTATAGAATTATCCTGCTTCCAGCTATTCTATTTGATTCATTTTTTTTTTTCAGAAAACTTTAACCATTCTCTTGAAAAGGCCCAGAAAACAATTTTCTGGAGCAGCATCCCCACTAATTTTAGCTACGACTCACCACTGATTTAAATCTTATATTGCCATGGTACAGCCCCTTGCAGTGAAGTAAAGTAAGATGAAAAATAATTGCCTGTGATTGCTACTGATATGGTTCTATCAGTTGGATTTGTTGAAATACTTTGTAGTGGACATTCATAAACAATATCAACAAATCGAATGCCATCTTTGCAATCTACAAAATTGTGTAAAATGCAACATGATTTTACTATTATATCAACAAAATTGAGACTGATATCAAGAGACCTGTGCAAAACTTGTCATTTGTTGCTAAGTATACTGAAAGTACACTCAACTATATGGAACGCGTGCCAATAGTTATAAATCTTCTTCATTGTAGTTCATGATTTTCTTACATATGGTTGTAAAATGTGTCTTAACAAGCCAAATGCTTCATCTTCTGCCAGAAAAAATGGCATCCTTTTTCCATTTTTGTCATTAGGCAAGGTACAATCATGTGGTATCTAATGGTTTTGCTGCAACCTTTTACCCATGTTTGAATTTTGAAATATACTGTAGTTGCTTGCTGCTCCATTCATACCGACGCCTATATATACAAATTTGTAATTTGCATCTATCCATGTCGTAAGAACTATGGAAAAATACTTTTTATAATTAAAACTCTGTGAACTTATGTTTGCTACCTGAATCATTCTGATACGTTTGCCGTCTATCATGCCCAGTATATTAGGAAGATTTGTCCGTTGGTAAAGCTGATTAGAGATAATCAGCCAGTCTTTTTCATTCTTTTCTGTCATTAATAGTTGGTGCAAATTCCGGATTTCAGTACATGTAGACTTTGCAATTTCTCATACTGTGGTGGCACCTAACAAATATTCAAATGATATGCTGTAGATGCTGGCGCCAGTCGCAAGATATCTGAAACAAAAAACTCTTTGTTAAGATCAAGTTAGGCAAAATAATAATTATCGCTATCACATACACACATATCCTCACAAATGCATATGTACATAAAAAACATGCGTAACTACTTAATTACTTAACTTACTATTAATTGATATTATAAATTCAATGATTGTTTATATTCTAAACATTTATTTTCAGGTAAACTGGTACAAAAAAGGTGGAGAAATTTAAGAACTTGTTTCTTACGAGAGCTACATGAACAAAAATCTACCATTTGGGTCTGACCACTAAGAAGAGAAGAAAGTACAAATATTTGAACAACTTTTATTTCTTCTCCCAAGCATGGAGACTTGAGAGTCCACAGGAAATGCAGTTTCTGTACATAAAGGTCAGTGCAATGAATATAGTGGAGATACCAGTGAAGATGTACCACAGTGAAGGCAACATACTTGAAAGAAAAATACAAATAAAAAACTATGAAGAAATGCTTCTGGACATTTTAAATAAAACAAGAGCTGACGAAAATAGATTGATTGAGGGAAAAATAAAAATGAATGTGATGACAATGAGAAGGAAAAAACATTTTACACTGTCTCTGGTTCCAGTGTTAAAAGCAGTCTGGCAGGAGAATAAATTAGAAGTACAAATCAAGATTTTACAAATTTTTGACGTTCAACAACAAAATTCTGACAGAATGATACAATCCTCGTATTTCTCTCAACAACCCAGTCTGTCTGGGCAAGATCAGTTTGGTCGCAGGTCAAGCACACAGCAAAATTATTCTCCTATGTAGTATATACCACCTACAAGTCCTTAATATTCCCAGATCAAACCAAATATTCTGTCTCCCTGCCACTGAGTCCCCAAAACCAGGGCTACATAGCTACAAGCACTCATCTGAATTCTTCTCCATTGTCATTATCCCCCCTTCAAAATTCCCAGATCACACCAAAATATTCTGTCTCCCTATCACCAAAACCTGGTATATTATTCTTTTCAACATCACCCAAAGCTCCTTAGCCACCTCATAATTAACCACAATTGTTTCACAGTTTTCTCCTGACTCTAATGAAGATATCAAAGTATACATATTCCAGGACTACAACACGCGAGCATTAATTTAATGGGTGGTAGTATGCACAACCACTCATATACACTGTGGTAATTTGTTAATTTTCAGCCAATTAGTTATTAAAAAAAAAATTAAAACAATTAAAATTACTTATTTTTATTTACTTACCTTAAAGTTATAGCAAGTCATTCTTCAACTGGGACAGACAATCTCGTTCATATTTTTGTATTTAATGCAGGTAAAAGACATAGTAATTCATCAAAACTTTCAACACTCATTCGAAAATATTAAAAAACTTTCTTTGGATGTTGTCTGAGTTTATGAAACAGTGTAAAACTTTCCACTTATTAGCCTGTCACTCCAAAGGGGGTGTACTCAGTATTCTTTTTTTGATATTTTATTTTATGACTCATGAGTTTGCAGATAATGACCATCTCTTCAAAATCCATATTGACAAATGAAGCTTGGATTTTAAAAAAGTTTAGTGACTGTCATCCTTTTGTGAGTGTACTTCACCTTGATGACGTGATGTGATAGTGACAGAAATGTTTTTGTCACTGTGATAAAAAATCACCCATGTGTGCTAGCTCAAAAGGAGACGAAGTGTCTTCACATTTCTTTTGGACAACTATACCTGCATGGTATTTTATTACTATACTCTATGCATACTTGAAAGATAGGTGGTTTAATTATCCTTCAGGAATGAAAGATCCAATTTATTACCTGGTCATAGATTTTGTCAATGATCGTCTGGTTTTTATAATTTATATTGCTGCACACAGCAGCCAACCTTTTTTTATGATTTTAATGTGACAAAAACCATACTTTACTGTGTAGTTTACGCAGAGTAAAGTAAATATATTTACACAGATCCTTCTTTGTCCAAATTCAGCATCCAGCCCTTTACATTAAAATTCCCTGGCAGTGTCTTTGAAGTCATTCATTTTGCCTCTTCTGATTTTTTTTCACTTTTTTATCTTCTTTTATAACGGTGATAAAATTTTGAACTATTTCAATTAATTTCATTTGTCTTGAATTTAACTATTTTAATTAATCCTAACTGTAAATATTTGAAATTCTTTATTCAACCCATTGTCCCTTGAATTGAATTAACCAATTTATATATTTAACAACTCTTTGCATGCCTATTTTTCTATTCAGTGTAATCCCTGATTTCATTTTCAATCATATTTCTGATTCTACCTTTTCAAATTTGTTGATCTTCTCTTACCATCATCTGTATAACTCAGTTTGCACTGTCAGACCTCTTGTGTTATTTAGTATATTAGACAATACTGTATTAAAACAGTATTTTGAGGAGTAAATTATGTAATGATTTTCTTGTCATCTATCATTATATAATTTGCAGAACTACCATAGATATTTTTAATTCTTTTAATCGTGTTTTCTGCCACTCCAGCTTGTGTATTTCCTGTTTCTTCTGTCATGTCCAAAAATGCCACATCATTTTTTTCCAAGTTCCCATTGTTGTTATAGTTAATATAAAAGAAAATTATCATACACATAAAAAACTCTTTATTATGTTATATCCACTATTTTTAATATCTGCCCTGCTGCAGATATTACAAACATAGCTATTGAGCAGGAAATCTTATCTTCCAGCTCTCATGAAGGACTTATTCTCTACTTCACTTCAAAGCACTGACATACCAACCACAATTACACTATAGTTCTTTCAGTTAACTGTATTAAAAATTTTCATTTAAAAATGATAAAACTTATCTATGCTACAAAACAGAGTGACTATTTTAAATTGTAGGCTCATGACAAAGTTCTCAATTTCTACTGTTATTTTTCAGTGTTTTTTTTCTCTGATTTTGTTGGTGGAATAAATGATAATGAAAGCTGTAATTTTTTTATGATTAACTATTTTAATTGTACATCAATTATGTTTGTTATTGCAGCGATTGATATTTTATTTAAGCTGGTTTTTAGATCTAATGATAATAATATGTAATTATTGTACTAATAATCATTCTGAAAATTATTAGTAAAACACAAGTTGATTAAACAATATTTATTTTACATATTTTGTTTGTCTTGTTAGGAAGAATTGGTGTTTTGGTAATGTTAGTGAAGCAATGTTGTAAAAAGGGAGGGAGCATTGACCAAGATGCCAGTAGTACAGTTGATTTTTATTTAGAGAAATGGGAATTTTTTAGTCATAATTAATGAAATTTTTTGTTTATTTAATATTCTGTTGTAGGATATAAATCAATATAGAAGTGGAATTGTTGGAATTGGTGGTGATGGCATATTATTTGAAATTATTAATGGTCTGCTGGAACGCATTGACTGGGAAGTTACTATGGAACGTGCAAAATTAGGAATCATACCTTGTGGATCTGGAAACGGTCTTGCAAAAACTATCAGCTTTGCTTACAAGTAAGATGTTTCCCTTATTCATCTCTTAATTTTTTATATTTAAAAGAAATTATCTTTCAGTTTTGGTATGATTTGTTTACAGTGTCTTGTATTAAAGAATATGTTGTATTGCTGCATTGTTTTAGGTTATATTGCGTGATTAATATTCGTATCATATTCATGTAATATGAATTATTGAAGTGTAAATACATTTTTACCGTGCAGTTAATGGTTCTGTTGACTGGAGATTTAATTTAACTCTGCTTTTTGTACACATAAATTTATTTTCTCTAATTACATGCTAATTTGAATCTATAGAGAAACATTTTTATGTATATTTTTTTCGTTAACAATGTTACAGTTGGCAGCTATATAGGTTTCACAGCAATACTTGTATAAAAAAAATAAATTGTTAACCTGGTAATAATTTTTTTTTTTGGGTGCTCAATGAATTGTCATCAGTGCCGGGATACAATATTAATAATAAATAATCAAATTTAAAAAATTAAACAATAATATAAAAATGCAACATACGTGTAAAAAGCTTATGTCATATGCTAAAGGTGAAATAAAAACACTGTAGAATACAATATTAAAAATTATAACTTAAAACAACAAAAAGATTAAGATAAAAAAATTGATATGAATAATCAAATATTTGAATACAGATTTATGGCCTTAAGAAATTGTAAGACATTCGATAACATCTCATTGTTCTGTAAGATATTTTGGATGTTAGCCCCTCGTTTAAACTTCTGACATAACAGGTACAGTCTACAAGGATGTGGTTTACTTTAGCTGGCAGTCACAATGAACACAAACGGGTGCATCAGTCTGATTCGTGAGGTATCTATGAGTTAGTTTAGTGTGCTGTATTCGCAAACAGCAACTAATTGCTCCCTCTTGATGATTACTCTTGCATGAGGAGCTCCATGGTGACATAGTGTTACTAACTGGATAAAGTTTATTGTTTATGGTAGCATTAAATTCACTTTGCTACTCATGATGGACAACTCTCTTAAGAAACAGTGTGATTAGTGAATAATGTTGTTGAAATAGAATAAAGCACATGTAAGCTTTTTTTAATACAGTTTGCAATCTTTGTAAATATGTTAAACAATGATGCATGATTAATTGTTTAGAAAGTTTAACATAATTAAATTCTGTTTCAGAGAAAATAGGTAAGATGAAGTAAAGTAACTTACTATTCTTATATTAATGATTTTATTTTTATGGCATATATTTATTAATAAAATTTATTTTATTCATTTATTTTTAATATAACAACATGATATGGTTTATGATTTAGCTTTGTCTTTCTGTCCTTCCTATTTTTTGTTAGTATAACATGTTATAATTATTGAATCTCTATTATTCTTTCAAAAGTAAGTATTCTCATATATTCACTTCTAATGTGAATCACTGAATTATTCATTTATACAAGGTGTGATTGGAAAGTTTTAAGACAGGTGCTGCTAAAAGTGCCCACCAAGTGTATGGCATGCGGGAAGAACAACCATCGGATGGGCAGCCTAGACTGTAAACGCACTTTACAATGAAGTGCTTACAGCTCACTGCAAACAGGAGCACGGCTGCCCTTGATTTACGCTGGGAAGCAACACTAGTTGGAGACTTCAATGTGTTGCTTATATTAGAGCAAGCCCAACAAGAGGCTAGTGGCCGCAGCTGGCTGGCATGTTGACAGGGAAGGTGATGCAGCCATTCAGAACATCATAGGAAAATACACGGTCACACACGTGGAGAGGGGCGATGGTTTCATCTCAGTAGAGCTAACCAGTACACCATCATCAGTTGTTACATCTCTCCCAACTGTGGGTTGGAACGGTATGAGGACTTTTTAGGAGACCTGTAATGTTGCATTAGGCAGGCCAGGTGCCCCATGGTTCTGGCCGTGGACCTCAATTCAGAATGCAGGGAGCTAGGAGGCAATAGGTCCATGACCAGAGGCTACACCTTGGCCACCGTACTGGGCTTGTCGGGATTAGTGGTTCACAACATGTCTGGGGTCACGATGTATGTGGGGATAGATAGTGGCTTGGTAGTAGACATCATGGCCACATCGAAGGTAATAGCATCTCAAGTGACAAGCTGGCAAGTTCTAGAGGATGAATTTGCCAGTGATCATTGAGCAATAGTCTTCACGTTAAGAAGCAATCGCCCCGGCAGGAGAGATATGGTATAGCAGTGGAGGCCAATGGAGACACAGGCCATGAGAATAGTGGATGCAGTTATGAAAGAACTGAACTGCAGGCGTACTTGGGAACCAGAGACCTTGATGGCCATCCTGGATGATGTGTGCAAAAGGGAGTTGCCTACTGAGATTCCTATACAGGAGAAGTGGATTAGAATGGCTAACGCTGGACAACACCAAGACATACATGCTGTTAGGTGAGAGAGAATGGGAGTTAGTGGGTAGGATGGTCGCCAGTATACTTAAGACTAAGGAGGAAGCCAGCAGAGAATGGGGTGAGGACTGCTAGCTGGTAGGAATCAAGCCAAAGATTTTAGCAATAATTGTATTTACTTCTTTTATGTTTAGCCTTGTAAGTTGTTTTTCATGTGCTATATAGTGTATTGAACAAACATATTAAGATTTATTTATATATGTGGAGTCAAGCCTTCAGGTTGTCTTGGCATCAAATAGTTACTAAGACTGTTGAAATGAATGAAGGGAACTAAAAAGGAGTTATTCTCAACATAGAGTAGGCAGAAAGTGAAAGCAACCTTTTGTTTGATCTACTGCAATATACCTTTGTATTTATGTTTGTATAGTGTTAAAATGTATGTTTTTGTATTATTCTGTATGCATACTGGAAGGAGATCAGTACAATCTTGGGGGCGTTACTCCGAGCAACGGGTGGTTTAAACTGTAATTTGTAGAATTAAGAGTGTTATTTTATTTTATTTTGTGATGCTTTGTAAAAAATGGTTGGATGGTACTCGACGATCAGGAGACAGGCGGAGAAGGCAACTAAGTGTTTAATCAACCACAATTACATATGTAATTAAGTTAGTATTGTGTCAACATGTGTTTTAATGATCCATCATGTAATTACCAGCGGGAGAGCAGTACAGCCTTGTGGTCAATCGCTCCGAGAAGAGGGAAGTCTACTATTGTAATTTGTAGAATTAAGTGTGCTATTTTATTTCATTTTGCACTAAGAGTGTAATTCTGTTACTTTTTGTGCTATGTTGTTTTATATCAAGATGTATTTTAAAATGGTTGGATGAATCCTGATAATTAGTGCGTCATGAGCAAAGGGGCAGGGCTTTGATCGCATTGTTCCCCACACTGCATAGACTGTAGTTATTAGATTTCTTTATATGTGAAACTGTCGACAATTGCTCAGGACACCTTTCATAGGGACATCTCAGGAGCCTCATTATAATAATATGTGTAAGCTTTTGTTAAACTGAAAATTTTGTTACAGGTAATATTTAGGGTAAGTTATAGTCCAAGTAATCTTTTTGTGTTGATGGCTACATTGTTCGGCATCCCGGATACTGTTTTGGAGCAAGGGGGTACAGGTTGTAAAAAACAGACAACATGAATCATGGTTGAGGGTTGCCCCGATGATGGCATCGGGAACCCTCAAGGTATGATGGGGCCGTAGGGAAGCGTAGGATGTGTGCAACGTTCATTTGGCACTGATAGGTTAGGAACGGGAAGGGTAGCTTCTCAGCGGAGGGGCATGTTGGCCATCCAGAAGTGGAGATTGGCGTGTTTTGATGAACTGGGAAGACCCCGATGGGACACCCCATGAGGGGGCAAGACAAGGGAGCAGAGATGACTACCATGACTCCCTGAGATGACCACACATTGCCTAATGGCAGGGGCTGGTGGTTTTGAGAGAGTTTTAAAAAAAATACAGGTGCCGCTACTGCTCAGTAGAGGGGTAGATGTGCCTGTGAGGTGTGGAAGGGGAAGCTAGTTTTGTCCTTGAAAATCCTGAAAAGATCATGATTATCTTTGTTCAGTAGAGAGTGAAGACTCGTCAGTTCTTGGCGGATTATTGATTTCACAAAATGGATGAAAAACAGAACAACAAGTTTTTATCAAACTTTGTTTGAAAACCAGGAAATCGGGTTCAGAGACTTATGAACTCTTAAAAGCCGCTTTCGGGGATAAATGTTTTTATCTGGTTAAACAAATTCAAAGATGGCGTAAATCAGTTGAAGATGATCACAGGTCCGACTGGCTTTTCACTTCAAATACCAATGAAAACATTGTGAAATTTCTCGATTCAGCATGCTCTGATCATAGACTTAAAATTAAAAAAATGAACTGAAATTAAAATGAAACTGAATTAAAATTAGGCTGATGAAATGATGTTCAGTTTCTATATGGTTCAGTCAATTGAAACTTAAGATTTGAACAAGCATTGGGTGTCTGCAAAATTCATTCCGAAATTGTTGTCAAACCAGTAGAAAAGACATTGACTTAAGTGTCCCAAGAACTGATTAGTTGGGCTGGAACTGAATTAGATTGTAACATAGGGTAATTACAGGTAACAAATCATGGGTTTATGGATATGACCCAGATCCTTCCATTACAATCATTGCAGTGGAAAGAATCTAAATTTGTCATGACTGAAAAAAAGCATGACACAGTCGGTCGAGAATGTGAAGACAATGTTGGTAGTTTTCTTCGATTCTACAGGTATTGTGCATCACAAATTTGTCCCTAAGAAGCAGCAGTCAACCAGGAATACTGTAAAAGGGTCCTTCAGCATTAGTACGAAACTGTGGAAGAAAAGGCCTGCATTTTGCCAAGACAAGAATTGGGTCTTCCACCTCAATAATTATTGACTCATTGTGCATTCTCAATCTCTAGTTTTTGGCCAAATTCTAATTTCGGCAATCCTTGTATTCCTGTGATTTAGCCCTTGTCGACTTCTTCTTTTTTTGTTGTTTTCTGAAACCAATTTAACTCAATTGAAGCCATCCAGACATACATGGAGAGGGTTCTTAACATCCTTAAGAAAGAAAATTTCTAGGAATGCTTGGAAAAGTGTGTTTTTAGGTGTCAGTATGTTTAGTCAGAAGGGGACTACTTTGAAAGAGATCCATGAAAATGGCCTGTAAGAACTGCCATTTTGAAATTACAAGTCCATTCTTAAAACTTTCCACTCTTACGTGAAACAAATTGAATAAGAGCAAGTTAATGAATGAGGGTTATATATATATATATATATATATATATATATATATATATGTGTGTGTGTGTATCACCAGTGTTATATATACTGTAATATATAATATTACAGTTTTAAATTTACAGTGGCGAGGATATCCAACAATACCTAACCTAACCAACAATACCTTGGTTAGGTTTAATTATTCTAAATATATATTATTTGCTGGTTGAATCAAACAATTAAAAGTCTTTATTTCATTTATAATGTAAATTATATTTATTATACTTTGAACTTGTAATTCATATATATATAATTATTGTATCAATTAATTATGCATTCATAACAAACACAAGTTGAGTCTGGAGGATGGAACTAGTTCCATCTTCCAAAGACTCAACTTGTGTTTTAATGCCCTATGGCATAAGACAAATTCAATTAATAAGAGTAACAAAAAAGTGAGAATTTATAAAGAGTAGGAAAAAAGTAAAAATTTTTATTTTAAAATTTTAAAGTCCTCCATTAATAAAATTTAAAGTTCCTCTTTTTAATAAAAAAGTAGTAAATGAAACCTGAGTCTTAACATAACTGCCCGCCAATAGTCATATGATTTCTTTTTTAGTTTAACATTGTAAATGAAACTATTATAAACAATAACATGAATCATATGATTTTTGCAATTACAATACGTTACATACATGATACAATCCATAATATTGCATTTCAACGGAGTAACAAAAAAGTGTAATTGTGAATAAATGAACAATAATGTAATTAATATTTATGTTTAATTGAAATGGTATTTACATTCATTTGTGATATAATATTAATAGTACTCATATAAATGTATAATAAATTAACTAAAAAGCTCATAATAGGTTTTTGAATAATAGTAATAATCAGTATATTGCATAAATAAATAATAATACAATTGAATATTTTAAACAGTGGGGAACAAAAAATAATTTTTTTTTTGTCTCTGGAAGAAAAATATGTGATTGATTCTGATAGTATTTTTTCTCCTGAATTCAAATATGGTATCAGTTTTCCCCCCTCATGCAAAGTTTCCGAGAGACGAGGGTTTGTAATTTCAATCATTTTAATACTTTCTGCATTCTTAACTACACAATATTCAAACATTTGACTCACCTAGAAAGTAAGAAATGATGATTTTCTGTTATATTTCATTCATTTCAGTATCCCTCTTGATAATCCAACAATAATCGGCCAGCATATTAGGATTTCATTTGCTTGGATACTTCTTTTCCACAGCTGAAATGTGATGAAAGTGTTCCCTGTGTTCATCGCCCACTGTGTCAATATTTTCCAGGAAGAAATCTAAGTGTGAATGCAGAAAGTGGAACTTTTAAGGACATATTAGAACCCAAATTTTTATAAGATCGTTGACAATATCACGGTAATTTTCCGCCTTTCGATTTCCCATAAAACTCTGAGTAACATTTTTGAATGCTTATGCTACTTTCTCCAGTGGATTCAGTTGTTCTAATGAAATGGTTTTTTCTGTCCCTACTATCCCATTCACACAAAAAGCAACAGTACTTTGTGTAACCAAGCTGCAGACCAAGCATAAGTGCATTTACCTTCAAATCACCACAAATATTCCATTCACACACTGCATGTTGAAGTTTTTCCAATATAAATTTAAAGTTTTCATATGTTTTTCTCACACTAGCAGAGTGAGCCACAGATACTGATGGGAATTTATTGCCGCCATTATGCAGAAACACGGCTTTTAAACTAAGTAGAGGAATCAGTGAACAAGCATCATTCTGTTGGATTATGTTCATTACAAATTATCTCCATAAGAGAAGAAATGTCATTAGAAAACACTAAGCCATTTTCTTCAGAAAAATATTCTTTAAATTTAGAATGATGATTATGTCTTCTTTGTACATATCTTTGTATTCTTTTGAAAAAGATTCCATCCTTTTAGGCAGAAAGCAAGGATTTCAGCCTTTTTTTTTTGATAACTTTAAATCTTCTATGAGATCGTTAAGATTTTCTTGAGTCAGTAAATGAGGCTCAGATGAACTGCTTTATTCAAAAGTTGTATCACCAGAATCTGTTTCTTTTTCTTCCTTACTTCTATCAAACTCAGCTCTCTTCATCAATGCCACATGTTCTGGAGGTTTTGGTATAGGTAATTCTTCACAGTGTGTTACTGGTCTCATTACAGATTGCAAGTTGGATACACCACTGTATGTTTTGAATTTGACATAATCCCTTTAATGTTTGTTAAGCAAAAAAACAGAAGATCTTTGGGTTCACTCCATATCATAGGGATAGCAAATGGTATGTGGCGTTTACCATTTTTCCATGCAGTGAGAACCCTAGAACATAATTAACAACAGATATGTTGGGCCCATGCCCTTGTTTTGTCCTCAACTTTACACCCAAAATAAAGTTCTTAACACTTTTTGGAGTAAGGTTTCACCTTTGGGACTTGAGCATCACTTTACCACATACATAACAAAAATTGTAAGGATGATTTAAACAGACTTCAGGCATTTTGTAACTTACGACTAATTAAAAGAAATAAAGTTATAACTATGTAATACACCAACAGTTCAGACACACAAAGTACTCATAATGATTTGTTTACTGGTTCTCTACTATCTCACAACTGGCATCGTTCTGATGCATGTGTGTTACACTAGATCATGTGTATACATGTCTACATACATCTGGCCCTGCAAAACAGTAGCAACACTACCTTTTGAGTTAGCTCATTTGGTTCCATCATATTTACCTTGCTGTGGGAGGATTTACTTGACAGTGGAAAAATGGATGCTTAAATGTTTTAAAATATTTAAAAAAATTAAAATAACAAAAATACTATGGTTGTTGGAGAAGTTCCAAATACATATTTGAAAACAGGATCAAAACTCCATTAAGGACATCTATTGATACTCGTGAGACAAAAATCATGTTGACCAGTGTAATAGTGTTAAATTACATTCACATTAAATCTTTAATAAATCTTAAATCTTAAATAATTAATAAATCTTGGGAACGCTAATCCTCAAGATTAATAAATTATTACTGGTGTCTTATTGCACCTAATATATAAATCAATACATAATTATATAATGCATAATGTAGATGTGAAATCATAATTAAATTAATACAAATATTTAAATTAGGATATAAATATTAATACAATATTTATGAACTTGTAGTCATATTATAAGATTATAAATCAAATAAAATTACAAGAATAATAGTAAGGAAATTATTAAATCATTTGAGAGTAGTAATAGGCATTTATTCACAGGTCTTCTTAAAGGAACATTAACTGTTAATAAATTAACAACTCTTACTAGATTGTCAGAGCCTGTATAAACCTGGGTGACAATTCCATGTTTTCAATGCATGGGTGAAGAATTTTCATTGGTAACTAATACTAAATCTCTAACACAAAGATTACAGAATGGGAAACACCATTTATTTTGTTGCTGTAAATAATATAAAGTCCTTCTCATCAATCATCATCAGGTAGATTGTATACATTTTTGGAGTAATTGCCAATGGCCTAAGCGATTAATTTTAATTTTTTGGTAATTGGGCTCAGGTAAGGAAGTGAGTGGACATCCTATGAGAGTGTCCTGGAGATAGAGGTTCTAGATCTCTGTGATTTGTTAAAATAGTGAAGCTAGTACGGGAATTGAAAAAAAGCCACAATTTCAATTAAAGCTGTATATAATTCCTCAAAATTAATGATAGTTTATCCAATTACACAACACATATGAAATTTAATGCTTTTGATTGCTCTTTCCCATTAACTACCATAATAGGGTGAAAAAGGAAGATTAAATGACCAGGTTATACTTGTGTAGTTATGAATGCTTGAATGTCTGATTTTATTTTTTCTTAATTTGAACTTTTATATAAATTATAAAGTATATTTTTGGCATAATGGAAATTGGAGTTGTTACCAAAAAGACTTGAGTGGAAATACCCCTTCGTGATATTGATCTTTTAAGTGCTGCAATAAATGACTGTGAAGTCAGATCAGAAATTAATTCTAAATGAATAGCTTTAGAAGTGAAACATTTGAGAAATGCTATATAAGATTTACTTAAGGTCTTAGACCCCCGCTCACCATGACAAATTACAATTGGGCCCTTGTAGTCTACTGCGCATGTAGAGAATGGTTGGAAAGGAATAACTGTGGAAGATGGTAACTGACCAAGCCATTCTACCTGGCCGTTTGCATTATATTGAAAGCAATCATACATTTACAAATATTAGAAGAAATAATTATCTTATCATTTATAATCCAATATTTCTGACCTAAAGAATGATGTGTTAATGGAACACCCGAATACAAAAGACGCAAATGTTCAGCCTTAATAATCAGTTTTGTAATTTGTATTTGGATGTAAAATAAGAGGATGTTTAACTACCATGTTAAACATCCTCTGTTGTATTACATTACCATATGTAATACAACAGTGTTGTAATCTGCCTCCTACATGAAGTAAACCTAAATTATCCAAAAATGGATCAAGTGATATAAGTTTGCTATAATTAGAAATAGTTTGATTGTTTTTAAGATTATTTATTTTGTTGCTAAAATTTATGTGTTGCGATTTTTTAATAAAAAAATGTAGAGTATGATTTAATTTCTTCATAGTTAGGGAACGAATGATTCGTTCTGCTTTAATTGATTTAGCATTATGGAAAAGTTTAAAACGGAAATTAAATGTGTGAAACTAAGTGTGTAGTAAAGAAAATTGTTTTGTGTAATCGAATATAACAGTAGATACAAATGATGTTACTGTATTTTTGCGTTTTTCTATTAAACATTCAGAATTCATATTACAGTTAATAAAAGAATATTGTTATCCTTTGGCCAATGGAAAGAAAATTGTGAAAGCCATTGAGGACCATGCTACCAAAGTGATGTGTCAAGAAATTACTTGGTGTACAGTCTCTAGACAATACATCTGCTGGATTATCAGAGGATTTGACATAATGCCAGTTAGCATTTGAAGAATTTTTCTGAATCTCAGAGATTCTGTTGTGGACAAATACTTACCAGTTAGATGGTTGTCCATGAATCCAATGTCGTGCTATTGTAGAATCTGTGTGTAAGTATATCTCATAAAAATGTATGTTTAATGCAGTAACTACCTTTAATAAAGAGCGACTAAGTAGTAAACAACCACAAAGTTCAAGTCTTAGTTGGGTAATTTGTTTTAAGGGTGCTAATCTTGATTTAGAACAAAGTAAATTAGAAGAAGCTGTATGGTTGGTGTATACAATTCATATGTAATTACAACAACCGTAGCCTTTTATAGAGGCATCAGAGAATCCATTTATTTGAATAGGATTAATTCTACTTTTAATATTAGGTTTGATGGAAGATTTATTTTAATTGATTCAATCAAATGCAACTGGTTGTATTGAGCCATTGTATTAGTAACGTGTTGGATAATATTTCATCCCAATTAATTTTAAGTTGCCACAACAATTGCATAAAATGTTTGTATGAGAAAACAGTAGGACCAATGAGTCCTAAAGGATCAAACACACCTGCTATAATGGACAGAATATCTATTTTAGTGTGTTATTTAGAATCATTAGAGTGAGTAATTTGGAAAAGTAGTGAGTCTAAAGAATTATTCGAAAGAACTCCTAAAATACATAAATTCTGTTGTTGATTTGAAGGAATGGAAGAACTGTGTTCAGAAGAAGAAATGGTATTATTATTCGAAAACCATTTATGGAGTGGGAAACCATATTGTTGTAATAATTTAGAAATATCAGTTTTCAGTTGAATAACTTCATTTAAATTATCTGAACCTGTTATGAGATCATCAACATAACAATCATTTTGAATGGACTTAGAGGCTTGTGGAAAATCATTCTCATTTTTATTAGCTATTTGAATTAGACATCTAGTAGCTAAATATGGTGCACAAGCGGTCCCATACGTTATGGTTCGTAATGTGAAGTATTTTATTTCTTGATCTGGAGAATCTCACACCAAAGAATACATTGTAAATTGGAATTGCTAGGTTTAACTAATACCTGATGATACATTTTAGCTATATCAGATGTAATGACATAATTATGGATTCTGAATATAAGCAATATGGAAAATAGGTCTTGTTAGACTACAGGTCCAACTAATAAAGTATTATCATTAAGGGGTCATTTGTATTATCATTAGTGATTTTAGCTGGACCGTCAAAGAAAACTCAAATTTTAGTTGTTAGACTAGAAGGCTTGAATACTGGATGGTAGGGTAAGTAGCGCACATTCGATTTGTTAATTGTAATTAACAAATCATTGGAGTTGAGTAATGATATGCGACCTAATTCTAAATATTCCTGAATGAAAACTGAGTAATAAAGCAAAGTAGTCCTTTTTAAGGTTGGCATTGTTGATTAGTTTTCTTTCTGAAGATTAGAATCTGTTTTTAACATTAACAAAAGAATCCCCCTAGTTGAATGTTATTATTTTTGTGTGGTAATGACAAGACAAATTTAACCTTGGTTTTTTCGAGTGCGATGGATTGAAAATATTTTTACATGTATCATTAACTGAAGCATCAGTATTAATTTTTTCATTTTTCCAGAAATTCTCGATTATAGTTGAAAGATTTTTATGAGTGTTATGAGCAAGAAAATATGAACAGTATTGTTGCCCTAAACGTTATTAGGAAGGCGACCACTAAGTACGTATCCTAATTTAGTATCCTGAATAATAGTATTTCTGGAATTTCAAATGAATTTCCTAGGCAAGATAAGACTCAGATAGAATTGAGCTCCAATCATTATGTCAGTATTATTTGCTATTTTGAACTTGGGATCTGCTAGAAATCTATTACAATAAGATTAACATTAGAAATGTTGATTGTGGTTGATGGAATGCTGTCCTTGCACTTTGAATGAAAACTTTTTATATCGAGGTTATAATGTAAGTGTAGCATTGTATTTGGATTGAGATAAAGAGTTAATTATGCCTGAAATGGGGAGATCATTTTTAATAAGTTTAGGTCTTAATTTTCAGGCAAATTTATATGTTCAAAAATTTGCCTGACTACCAGAATCTAATTAAATTCTACATGAATGGTGATTACCATAAATATCATTAGCGTTACATATGGCTGTTGATAAAAGTATATTTTCGTTTGACTGATTATTAAATGAACAGCAGGTATTACCTTCAGGCTTATTGCTATCTAAATTAGAATGATTAATTTTATCCATACAAATGATGTATTATGTTTTTTAGTACAAAGTACAAATCATACATAAATTTTTTGAGTAACACATTAATAGAATGGGCTTTATTTAAACAAATAAAACTACAATTATTATGCCTCAAAAAGTCTCTACGTTCATTAATGGAAAAAAATGTAAAAATTCTTTACATTGTTGTAAATGATTGTTTGAATTACAAAATAAACATAGCTTAGACTTAAATTTTGAACAAAATCTGACATTATTTACTTTAAATTGCTTGTTATGATTCAAGGTAAATTGTTAGTTAAAAGCTTTGATTGAATTGTTATGATGCTGTCGTTTTTTATTTTGTTGTCTGTTTTCACATGCATGTTTGAAGTGAATGCATTAATATTTTCTAGAAGTTGTCATCCGGAATTAAGACATTCGATAAAGACTTTAAAGGTGGGAAACCTTTGATTTGACAACTTTTCCTTCCATAATCTTGTGGTATTGTAGTCCAATCTTGATGTTAGAAATTGGATGTCAGTAAATTCATATATGTTTACAGGAAGTTGCATTGATTCAAGCAAATTCACGTATGAGGAGATAGATAGATAGATAGATAGGAGATAGATAGATTCTCTTTTCATAGAATCTGACCTTAAAATGCGCTCAGCATTAAGAAATGCAATTATATATTTGTTATCAAAACGTGTTTTTAATAATTCTAGAGCATTAACATAATTTTCATTTGTTATTGGCAGATTTTTAATGATAACTAAGGCTTCATCCTTCAAAACGGAATGTAAATACTGTAATTTTTGGATATTAGATAAATCATCTCTATTATGTACTAAATCAATAAATATATTAAAATAGTGCTGCCACACTAACATATTACCTCTAAATAAAGGAATATTAATGGGTTGTAGTTGTGTTTGTTTAAATTTTGTATCTGTACTAAATTCGTGATTAGATAATTTTTTACTATTATTTATTAAATTTTGTAATTTAGACTATAGTATACAAGTCTTTTTCGACTTGTATGTGATCTGAAGCTAAAACATCATTAGAATATTGCAATACAGTTTCTGATTGAATGATGTCATATTTGCTTTGCAATTCAAGAAGGTCCCTTATTTTAATTTGTAAGGTGGAAATATCACCTTTTGAAGGATTATAATTTTGAGTAAATGTGTAAATCCTAGTTATAGTAGCCTTAACTAACCCTCTTTGTCTAATTAATTGTTCCCTATCCATAATAATAGTAATTTAAACTAAAATTGTGAATTATTAATGAAGTGAATTAAATATGAAATGAATCAAATGTTATATAAATGTAAATTAAATATAATAATAAATTTAAAAAAAATATTACGTAAGTGATGTTGTAGATCAAATTGCTGCGAACCCTTTATTGTAGTAATTTGTCGAGCATTAAAATTCTTGAAAATTTTAAATTATAACCATGATTGATTCTGGAAGATCAAGATGATGAGTCTTCAAAATTTCAGATTATATCTGCAGCTGGAGGACCAAAAATGTCGAATAATGTGCCATCTTGGTTCAATACCTCGGTTAGGTTTAATTATTTTAAATATTTATTATTCCCTAGTTCAATAAAATAAATAAAAGTTTTTCTTTCATTTATAATATAAATTATTTTTATTACACTTTGAACTTGTAATTCATATATATATATATATATAATTATTGTATCAATTAATTATACATTCGTAACAAACACAAGTTGAGTCTTTGGAGGCTGGAACTAGACTGACTAAAAATATGGCATTAGACCAATTCAATTAATAAGAGTAACAAGAAAAGTGACAATTTATAAAGAGTAAGAAAAAAGTGAACATTTTTATTTTAAAATTTAAAAGTCCTCCATTAATAAAATTTAAAGTTCCTTCTTTTAATAAAAAAGGAGCAAATGAAACCTGAGTCCTAACAACCAGAAAAATAAATATAAACACATAACACCATGTACTTGTTAAATTTGAATCATCCATATTAAACAAATGTAAAATTATTAGCATTTAAATTTTATTTTTATATTATAGATGTGCTTACTGAGAAACTTAGAGATTAATCATGTGAGATTATTTTTTTTATTTATTTAATTAATTTGTTAGATTTTTTCTCATATTCTTGTACATGAGAATACTTTTCTTACCCTGTTTAATTTTTTGATATTATTTATTTATCTAAGAATTTCTCAGTGTTAAATTTTAGTATCCTGTTAATGGATAACGTGAACAGGATATGTAATTTTAAGTTGAATTTATGATTAAGTATACACCATGTTTGAATGTTCATTTCTAAATACAGAAAATAAAATTTGGAAAAGAGGAGGATATTTTAGAAATAATGTTTTTAATTTTTGTCGAAGTTTTCATAAAAAAAATGTTAAGTATAGTTTTGGAAGCTGTAATTTATTATTAAAAATAATTTTATAATTATGTTGGTATAATTTATTATCAGTTGTGTATTATAATTTTAAATATTTTTTTTTTTTGTTATAATGTATTAATATTCAATTTTAAATGTTTTTTTTTTAGATTACTTAATGTGGGATTACTTATCAATTACTTAATTAGTTATAGTTTGGTTTAAAGAATTGGATGATGGTTTGATTTCAGCATTTTCCAGTTATTAATTTTGTTTCTTACCCTCCATTTGCAGTGTGTGATAAGTTATTGTCTTGGATAGATGTACATTTATGAGTAATCTGTTCGTTTATTATTTTAATTGTTATTTACAGTTATTCTTGTTTGATTACAGCGAACCGTATGATCAAAATCCGGTATTAGTATCAACATTGAATATAGTGAAGGGTATAACTGCACCTATGGATTTGGTACGAGTGCAGACTCAGTCACAGGTAATAGAACCGAAGGTTGCATTATACTGAATAGTGCTTGTTATTAACATTTTTCAGAAGATAAGATTTCTGTTATTCTAACACAGTTTAGATCATATAAAGCTGTTCTTCCTACTTAATGCATGTAAGATTATTAAAATGAATTCAGTTGTTCCTGGGTTCAGTTGCTAGGAAATATTGTTACATATATATTTAATTACAATTAAAAAATCTATAATTAAGCATAAGCCTATTGAGGGTGATTGAATTTATATGTGTAGTTTAGCAGCTATTCTGTTATTTGCTAAATGCTATGTTACATTGTGGGCTACCACAAAATATTTATATTGATATTAATAATAATTAATATAGATTATTAGTTATTACAGTTAGTGGGTATAAATTATCTCTTTCAATAGTTAAAGTTCATTGCTGATAAAAATTAGAATTGGCTCCTTATGGAGCCAATAGATTTTTTGAAAGATCTAACCCAAAGATCTGAAATGGTCCAATAGAATGATTTCTTGTATATAAATAAATAAAATTTATCTTATATTGATAAAAATGTTTTTTCCCAGTTTTACTGAGATAACACTTAGAAAATTGATATCACAACACTTAGAGAGTGAAAACAAGAGTAATTTGTTTTCTAGGTTATCTACAATTTTTGAAGACTATTTTGTATAGACGCATCAGCCATTACTCCCTTTCTTTGAGGTTTGTGAAAACCTTAATAACTTCCTTGTCTCAAAAGTTATAAAGTTTGAACAGAAACCATATTAATTTGGATAAAACATACTTTATTTTGTCAGAGCCTATTTTGTCCTATACTGAAGGAAATAGGTTGAAAAGCTTATTGAAAATCTAGGTTATAGAAACAAAAAACCTCAACTCCAGAATTAAATATAAAAAATTTTAAAAATTGACATTTAGGTTTTCGTTTTTTTAGGGTTTAACACTACTTTCTGAAAACTGTGAGATTTGACAATCATATTCTTACTTTTTTTAGAAGCCTCTAAGTCTGGTAGTTTGAATAAAATAGGATATATTCAAACTAAGTAACTCAAAAGGAACATATGAGAGAAATTTGTGATTTTCACAAAACTAACTTTATAGAGTAGTAAGCCATTAAAATTTGATCACTGAAAACTAATTAATATAAGAGGAGGATAAGTCTGAAATATGATAAAATCTTACTTATATTTTACTCTTAAAGTTTGATTATTAAATCATGTCAGACAAGTTTAACTAAACAATTATTCAGTAAAATATATCTTGGGAAAAGGATAAGTACATACATAAAAACAGTTTCTGATATTTACCAAAATTTCCCTTAACATTCTTCTATTTCTTAATATTTTATTAACATACAAGAAGTAAATAACATTTTATTATTTGTTTATACATCATGACTTGTGGGAACTTCTAAAGTATACAATTTTAGAAATTATGCGTGCTGTATAAATAGAATTTTGATACATTCTTGCAAAATGGATCAAAACGTTCTAGTCCTCTAATTCTGTTTAATTCTAGAAACTTACAAGTCAAACAGCATAATGATAAAAATAAATGATTCAAAAATAGATGATAATTATATAATGCTTCAAATTGCTTTGAAACCAGCATTAAAAATTGGGAGTAAAATAGTTTTTGTTGTGTCAATGGCGTATCAGATTTGCAATAACTTTTATCAGGTCTCATTGGAAAATGTTTACTAAAATTTATTCTAAGCTTCTAAATTTTATTTTATAGATAAAATGAAACATATATGGCATGCTTTTAAGTAAAATCCGTTTTGAATTTGCTGCTTATGTAAGAGACGTAAAAAGATGGCGCTCAGTTATTTAAATCCATAGTCAGTTGTTAGCAATGATAATTACATTATTTCATTTTTAGTTGTTTATATTCATCCATTTAAAATGAGTGCTACAATTTGTAATTCTACCAAATGTGATGTATCAGGAGTAACCCAATTTTTGATGCTAAAAAACAATTCTGTGGCTGAAATTCTTAGGAAAATTTGTGATGTTTACAGGCCTAATATTGTGAGTGTCACTAAAGAAAGACAATGGTGCTGAACAGTTTGAGATTGACAAACAAACATTCATGATAAGGAATATAACAGTCAGCTGTTTGTGATAACAGATGATTTGATTGAAATAGTTGATAAAATTTCAAGAAAACAAGCGTTTCACTGCCTCACATTTGTCTGATGTTTCATGAACTTTGATTTATAAAGTTTTGACTGAAGATGTTAACTGACACACAAACACATAAGGAAAAAGCAGTGCATGTTACAAAAATAAAATTGATGAATTATTTTATCACATTGCTAGTGAAGATGAAACCTGATTTCTTATTCAAATGATGAGATAAACCAGCCAACAGTCAATCCAATGCCGGCATTCATCATCTTCTAGAATGAAGAAATTCAAACAAAAATATTTGATAAAAGCTTATAGCTACTGCTTTTTGGGGAAAAAGGTTATCTTGCTTGTTGAATTTTGAGAATTGTGGAACTTTACTGTGATTGCTGATATGTACTGCAAACATTTAGAAGAGCTATTAAAAGGATATTATCCAGCAGGATTTTGTTTTTGCATGACAGTACAGCCACACATGGCAAATTAGAACTAAGGCAATTGAAAAATTTTTGTCTTCAATCATTCACTATATATTATTATTGCTCTAATTTAGTTCTCAGTGATTATTTTCTTTTTCTTTAGTGTAGACAGTAGCTTGTATTACAAAGGTTTGACAGTGATGCTGAATTGAAAAATGGCATTTGTGCCTTAAGTCACTGGTGTTAGAATTTCTTGAAGAGGGAATGAAGGTGCTAGTGAAACGTATGAAAATGTATTAAAATTGAAAGCAGTTATGTAGAAAAGTGGTAAATAAATGTAGTGTTTATATGTAAATTAAAAACTTTATTCATATTTTTCAGTTTTGTTTTTATTTCAAAATGGACTTAACTCAAACCTTGTATAGAAATCATTTAACTAAGTATTATACCAGCTATACAAATAAAATGCATGTGGATAGATAAAGATTTAATTGAATTTAGTGTAAGCAGTTGTTTCTGTATTTTACAGCTTGTGTGGTTCTACATTTCTACACAATATGTTATGCCTTGCATGTCATGTAAGGGTTAATGTACTATCTTAATTTACTGTAAAACATCAATTACTTAGTTCACTAGAAATTCCTAATATCATTATACACTCTTTATTATATTCATCCCATAATTGAACGTCAATTTTTACCTGCATTACTAAGAATTGCTTTTTTTAAAAGTTTATAAAGACCATTTTATTTAGTTGTTGTGTTTCTTTATTATTTATTTTTAAGTGTTACTTTTTATTACAAATAATGTTGTGTTTTTTTATCCATGATTATTTATACTTTATATAATATGTAACTTCAAATATATGAGCTGTCCATTTAATTGGGACTAACATTTAGATTCACAGGTGTCTTGAATAACTGAAATGTACTTATGTTTGATTAACTAATAAGAAAATACACATTTAGCTAAGCTTATGTAATTGGATATAAGGGTAAAATTCTGTTTTATGTTTTCCTAAACTATTTGAATTATCAGCTTTTATAGTTTATCAATTAAGTCTTCTATTACCATAAGAACCTCTGATTAAAATTCTGGAAAGTGTATGTATAAAAGCTGTTTCAAGTTTTATTTGTTGCTGTTAATTTTTTTTGGTTAGAATTCATTTTCAGAAAGTACTAAAAAAAGCTGCCTCTTTCCTATGAGCTCAGAAAACTAGTCTGGAAATGTTTGTGATAGATGTAGTGTAGAATTTATAGCCTTAAATGTTTGGGGGGGGGGGGGGGAAATGCAACTTGAACAAGTAAATGCACAAAAGTTTATTCAAGGAGTTTAGTCCCCATGCAGATTTTTTTTTATTATTTTTTATTCAAGAGTATTTAACAAGAAATCAGTTCATCTTTTAGTGCTGTAATGTAAACAAAGTTTAAAAACAAATTTAAAAAAGGTTTTGCAGTAGATGTTCAAACAAAACATTCATGCAGATCTCTAAAACTGCTTGTATGCAGGCTCAATTTTTGGCAAGGATCTAACATTTTTTTTACATCTACTATTTTATCCATCTCATCTTCCTCATCAAAGTATATATAGAAATATGTGAAGTTAACATATTAAATAAAAAAGTAATGAAAAACTTTAAATAAATAGATTATGTAATTCAGATTACAAAAGTTATTAAGTTATTCTAAGTTATTCCTTTATGTTATTTGTTTAATTCATGTTATTATAAAATTTCATGTGATTGGATTAATGTTTATCAGTAAATTACTGTTTTTTACAGGTACTGTTTTCATTTCTTTCAGTCGGTTGGGGTCTGCTGTCAGATATTGATATTGAAAGTGAAAGACTTAGAGCTATTGGCAGCCAAAGGTTTACTGTTTGGAGTGTTGCAAGGCTTATAGGTGAATAAAAAGAAAAAAAATTAAATATTATTTTTATTCTGTTCCATCATTATGATCTTTCTGAATGGCAGACATAAATCAGTCATCTATTTATCCTGTTTGAAGTACAGTGAAGTGAATATATAGTTTTTTTAGCGTAATTGTCAATTTTTCTGTTGATGTTTATTATTTTGTTTTTTGGAGATTAAGGAATGAATTTTATTTAAAAGATTTTCAACTTATTCAATTGCTGCAACTTTCTGAAAGAAATATTTCTCACAAATGTACTCTTGTATTGTTCTTACTCTTATATTGTTCTTTTGAATATGTATTGGAGTAAATCAAAGTAATGATTTAATTGAGAAAAGAATGATGATTCTCTAGTATTAAAAAATTTTCTATGATAATTAGAAGCATTTTGTTATTTTGGCATGGGAATTACAGAGGTTTTGAAATATAAAAATATGTTTTTTTAAAGTAGAATTCTGCTGTTATAGAAGTTTTGATCTAACACCAAACATGAATTTCTCAATCCTTGTTTAGCAAAAGAGAAATTTTAAAGAAATTTAAAAAAGTTATTATTATTGTTATTAATAGAGCACAATTAAGTACCTTTAATGTGTTGTGTATAAAACCTAGGGATACTCCTGCAATAAATCCATAAGACTTTTTCTTAAAAAAAAATACAAAGTTTAAAGTTTATTCATTTCTATTTATTATTAGAATCTGGAACATGATTGAAAATTTTTTTAAAAGGGAAGAAAAGTTATAAGGTAGTCACATATTGTAGATAAGTATCAAAATAGAGACCCTTCCTAAGAATCACGCCTGTCAGTATTTGATTTGCAAGCCAAACATGCACTAACAACACAAACACTACACTAACATGTTGCCCATTAAAAAAGTATGCTAACAGAATTTTGTGAATGAAGAGAAATTTTTTTTTTTTTTTCAAAATTTTTTTAAATTAGTTGGAAATTACAAAAAAATTTATATAGAAATTTTTGAGTGAGCTAATTTACAAATTAGCTCACTCACAATAGTATTTTATGTTTAAATGTTGGATCTAATATAGCAGACTGAAACAAAAATTTATAGAAACCCCTGAATATTAATAACGGAATTGATGTTGAGTAAACATAAGAACTGACTAAAAGTTAAAGATATGTATAAAATAAATTTACTAAAAAGTATAAGCCTTTAGTATTTTATTGAATATTTTAATTAATATGTTTATTAAAGATAAACAAGTAAAATCGTTATTGAATTACAAATAGTGTTTTGATAATTCTAGCAACTAAGAGATGGCATTCAGTATGTTGAAGTATCAACTTGGTACTTGTAGTATATGGACGAGGCCATTCTTAGTTTTCTGCATCTCTGTTAGGAGCATTCATCAACTTTGTCAGATAACATTCATAATTATGATTGCGGCAGTCATTTCAGTCCGTGAGTAATTATTATGATTTATGAAAAAAGAAATTTGAGTGGTGATCAAAAATTACTTTTTGAAAAGAAAAAGAACTATACAGGAAACTAAAGCCAAACTGGATAAATATTATGGTGAATCAGCTCCATTAATGGCAGTAGATGCAAGTCTTGTTATTTTTAAGTGTTTATATGAGCATGAACAGCACTGAAACTTTTAAACGGCCCTTTTGAGTTTGCAAACAGAGAATATTGAAAAAAATATATATGAAAAAAAATTCCATGTTATATGTAGAATATGTTATGGTGACGGAGAATAAAAGTTTGAAGATGCATCATATTTGAAGGTGGATGAAATCGCTTAGTCATCTTAAATTAAGGGTGCATCATACTATACAAATATATTTTCATGTGCTGAAACTGTCCACAAGATGTGTGCTACTTTTGCTTACAGTTGATCAAAAGCATTAACTTAATACTTCTAAGCACATGCTGTTTCCACATAATCAAGATGTGCCATTTCATGACAGTTGGTAAAATTTGGATACATCACTATTGACCTGAACCAAGAAACAATCAAAACAGTAAGTTGAAGTTGGAGACTGTTCAAAAGAAGTTGAAAACCATTTTTAATGCACATACTGCATTGTTGATTATATGTGAGTTAGGTTATAAAATTAACAGGAAAATTGATGTTGCCGCTGAAATACATGGAATATAGTGTTCAAACCATCAAAGCATCAAGCTGGCTGAAATTCATAGGCACTTGGTTGCTGTGTTTGATAATAATGTAATGAATGAAAGAAACGTCCAAAATGATGTGAAAGGATTAGAAATAACAGAATTAATGTGCATGGTAAAAAATGTTTGGGGAGGCCCTCGTTAATCACCGAGGAATTATGGAAATGCGTAGATGATAAAATCAGAAACGATCGTTGTTTAACAATTTACCTGGCCCTTCTTTTTCCTGATGTTTCAAGAGCAGTTGTTGGTCGCATTGTTCATGACCATTTAGGCTTCAGAAAGGTTTGTACATGTTGGGTGTTGCACATCTTAATGGAACATCACAAAAAAATCTGATTGCGATCTGCTTTGGAATTTTTGATGTGATGCACAGAAAAAGGTGATGAGTTCCTTAATTAAATTGTTACTGGCAATGAAACATGGATTTTGTATTACACGCCAGGAAGAAAACGGCAGTCAAGTGAATGGCATTATCCTCAATCGCCAACTAGACCAACAAAGGTCAAGCCACAGCCATTTGGATATAAACTGATGGCCACATCTTTTAGGATCACTTTGGCATACTGCTGATTGATTTCATGTCATGTGGAACGACTATAAATGCAGACAGAAGCCTATTGTGAAACTATGTAAGTTACAGCGTGCCATTTAAAATTGGCTATGTGGGCGGCCGACCAATGGCGTCGTCCTGCTGCACAATAATGCAGGTTTGACATGTGATTCACTGAGAACATTTGAATGGGAAATTTACGATCACCCACCATGTAGTCCAGACTTAGCTCCTGATTGTCATTTGTTTGGGAAATTGAAAGAATTTTTGAGTGGTAAGCAATTCGCAGGTGACGATGAATTTAAAAATGCTATTAATCAGTGGCTAAATGCACTGGTGATAGAAGAATACGACGAGGTCATATTGAAGCTGGTGTATCGCTATGATAAATGTCTTAATTCATGTGGTGATTGTATAAAGAAGTAATATAAGGTATGTAGTTTAAGATAAATAAAAAATATTTATAAAGTTTTCAGAATAAATTTTTTTACAATGAAATGGTCTTTACTTTAGTTAACATCTTGTACATTCAGTTTCTGAAGAAGGATTGAATGGTAATATTTCCCAGTAAATGGACAATATTATGGATCTTTGCTTAATTGTCTAAATAAGAAAATAAAGAAATATCTACTGCATTTGATGAAAAAAGAAGGTTCTTTTTCTCCAAGACATGCACCAGCTCATTCTTTTGCAGTGTGACTGCAAAATTATTTGAAATACAGTTTGTTTGTTTAGTGGTGCCTTATGAGCTGCATGAATTCTTAGTTGTCTCAATCCAGTAACAGAGAGAGTTTCGGTCTGTAGACAGGAATACAGAGAGAGCAAACCTTTGTCTATAATCGTAGTTAAGAACACTCAGCTCCATAATTTTGCCTTCGCCAAAGTTCCTAATATATTACACATATGTTACAATTCAGTAGCTAATCATAAATCTACTACAGTAAAACAAAGCTGGTCTTTGATCTTAACTATGCATCATTTCAGTATTATGTTTAGCTATATGATCGTGGATAGTGACATTAAGTCATGATACTATTTTTATTTCCAAGAATCATTACCACATGTCCAACATACACAATTAAGAGTTCTATATGCAGATTAAACATATTAAACAAACCATTTGCTGTAAATTATGTCATAAATCTTAATTCATATGATGTCAATAGAATCCAATTTTTCAGTGAAATAATAACAAAAAAAATCTTTACAATATATTATGATGATGATGATGCTAATAGTAATGTAAAAAATTAACTTATTAAAAAACCAACAACTTTCTTTAATTCCAAAATAAATCGCATTATAATATTACAATATTTCCAAATTGATTGCATAATTTTTATTAGACTTACTAAATTAACATCTAGCGCACAACATATTTAATTTCTTTCCAAGTTACATTATTTCTTCAACTCCATGCATTATGTTCTCCTCTTCGTCATCACTATCGTCTATGGAACTATCGGAACTGAAATCAGTTTAATGTAATTTTATAATAAAATGCATGGAAATTTTGTCTAACCGGTTCAAGTTTTAAATAATTTGTCTAACAATTTTCCACATTTTTGCAAACTGCCTTCCAGAATTTTATATTTATTTCTGCAAGTTTTTCATTCATCAGATCTAAATCAGTCAGTTTTCTAAATTGGATGTTACAATGTTTTGGGCAATGTAATTTTTAACACATGCCCAGACATTGTCAATAGGATTTAAGTCATGATGATGAGGTAGTAATTTGACAACAGTATGTCCTTTTTCAGCAAATAAAGAATCTGTTTTGTATGTTTAAAATTGCAGTTTATGTAGTTTTATCAGCATATAAAATTCAGGTTTGAACATTTCATGTAAAAATCTTGTTTTTAATGAGCCAATCGATCATGTCTTGTTTTAGTCAATTCAAATTAGGGGCTGGATTTACTTGAACATTGTGTTACGGTGCATTATCCATGACTGTACAGATCTCTGTGACAGATTGGTGAGACGCAATCTATTTTTGAGAATTATTAAAATTCATTTTGTCATGGCAATTGCCCATTTTTTGACCTGATTTAAATATTACAAGAGCATTTTCAATAAAACTGTCTTCTTCTCCTACATTAACTATTTTGCTCAACTCCCTTCAGAAACAGGAGCTTTCAGTTCTTATGAAGAACCATCAGTCCATGCTTGACCCTTCATGTGGGAAGAATGTATGCAGCTTTCATCTACGTAAATAATAGAATGGTTTTCTTCATTGATAGTTATTATTTAAAATCATTCCAACATATGTTTATTTTAAGTATAGAAGTACTTCTTTATAAGTCACTTAGAATATTACCTTCCTTCAACCAGGCAGGAGTTATGTATGATTAATCTTTCAGAGTTGTGTTTTGGTAAATGAACTCTTACCTGAATAGCACTTGGCTAAAATTTTCACACACTTGTCTTTTTCCACTTTTATTCCATTATTTATTCACAGTAATGTTTACATAAATATTCATTTTCCTTGTGCAATCAGTATTACAAAGATTTCATAATCATAACATAATTATAATTATTTCATAATTGTAAAACAATTTAGTTTACGTGAATAGTGAATTTCAGCTTCCTAATGGTTTGTCTTGTTTAAAACTTAACAAGAAAAAAAATTAGAAACAGTAGATTGATTTCAAAGTAAAATTTTTCAGAAGTAAGTTTTTTAGTATTATTTAAGAATAATTAGAATAATAAGAATAATTATTTAAGAATATTTTAGTTTTAAGAAAACTCAGTACTTAATAATACTGCTTATTAGTAATAAACAAAAAAACATTGTTAAAATTATTATTTCAGTGCAAAATTAGTTCACGGTGCACAAAAAATTGTGAGCAGTTTAAACAACTACTAATTGATACTGTGATAGATGTATTTATTAAATGCAGAGCTGATTGTTCATTCTTTATTATTTTTGTTTGTTAATATTAAGTTTTTATTTATTTATTTATTATTTTTGTTTTTATGAGGTGATTGAAATATATTTAGGTTATCTTTATGTAGAAGTTAGGATAAAATAATTAAATAATACAATTTGATTAAAATTTTCTGCTCTTTAATATAGAAGTATTAATTTTTTTCAAGATAATGTAGAATTAACAGTATGATTTCTAAACACTCTAGAATGCTTGTTTGCTTAATAAAAATGTTAGCACAATAGTTGAAAAAAACTTTTTTTTTGTTTAATTTCTGTTACTTTAAAATAATATATATATTATTTAATTTAAGGGTTCTTAAAAGTTCTGAAGTCAAAGTGTAACTTTATTCTACTATTTAAAGTGTAGTAATTTTTTCTTGATATTGGGATATAGGCAGTAGTCAAGGCTTTTTATAGGTGTAGATGTGAAAAGATGTAGATGTAGATGAATTAGAAAAGATAAAAGTTTGAGGAATAAAAGGAACTGTGTCAGTAGACCTTATTTTAAGGTGTCCAGTTACTTTAGTTCCGGAAAAACTAGTGTACAAAATCTTTAAGAAATGGCATGTGTTTGAATAACATTGTTATGGATGTAAGTATGTGTATGTTGGATATTTCATACTAGTGATGGATAGAAATAAATTAGAAGTGCATCAAATCAGTCTGTTGATAATGATTAAATAAAAGTCAGTTAGTTGCATACGTATAATTTGGAAAAAAGTAGAATACATGAAGATGTATTCTACGTATGTTGTACATACGTACAACGTGCGATATAATGATGTAATAATATGTTACATAGATTAGATAGATGTTATGATAGATAGAGAGTAATGGTGGAGAAGGACATCAAACCAGTTAAATGACAAAAGTAATTTAGCTTGAATTTTAGATAATTTCTGAAGAAAATTTTTATTTCATAAGAGATCTTTCAGTAACTGTGAAACTAACAGTTATATTTATAAACAGTAACAGTAACATTATGTGGCTAAAAAAAAATCTTGTTATTTTATGTTTAAGTAATTTTCAGCTATTGCTCAGAATGGTATGATAGGGGGTTAATGATTAAAAATATAAACCAGAATTTTTACATAGCGTTATTAATATTTGATAAAATTATAAGTAAATTACCTTATTTATTTTGTACCTTATTTTCATAGTACCTTCAATAGAAATACATTTTCTCCACTAATAGATAGTTTCCTGATCCCCTCATCAAAAAACCATGAAGGCTTCCTGAACAATCAGCTACATACATACTGCTCAGATGTGGGATTGTTTTCGAATCATTTCCCTTCTAAAACTTCTTTCAGCCAATCAAACATGTGGAAATCACATGTTGACAAGTCTGGCTTTGTTTGTTGCGATAAGCATCATCCAACAACTGGCAGTAGTATGCCGCATTTACTGTCCTTCATTTATGCAGGAAATCAGTCAGCAGTACAACTTTTGAATCCTAAAGCACAGTTGCCAGAATTTTTCCAACTGACAAGCATTTCTTGGCCTTGATTAGTGTCCCCTCCTGCTTTTCCTCCATTCCATACTTGTTCTTTTGGTTTCCGGGGTATAGGGTGGATCCATGTTTTGTCACAGGTCACAATTCAGTCCAAAAATGCCTCTTCTTCCTCAAAGTGATCCAGAAGCCACTGACTGTTGTCTTTCCAGACATTTGCCTTCATGAGAAGATGTGGAACCCATCTTGCCAACACTTTTCTATACCCAAAGAGTGTCTAACAACATTGTATGTACACTACCAACACTTTTGTCTATATCTGCTGCAATTTCAGTGACAGTTATGTGGCGGTCACCTTCCACAAGGTCACAAACAGCCTGAATATTGTTATCATTGACACTGATTTGCGGATGATGTTTATAACTTTCATTCTCCTCTGCATGACGGCCGCTTCAAATTGTTTTTGACCCAATCAAACTCTTGAGTTTTTGACATGGTAATATGCCATGTATTAACGAACTGTACTTGGAATTGAGTCAAAGTTTCAGACGATTTGATAGCTTCGTTGGTGAGAAATCAGATTATATTCGTTATGCAACAGATGATGGTGCCTTATGCTCAGATATTCTGTTACTGATTAGGGAACATGACCTATGGGCATGTTTGGCTGATTGCTACCCTCCATACATATCCAACTAACTATCCTTGGTGCCTCACCGTATTCACTGCTTTTCCTCAGCCCATGCGGAAAAATTGCAGTTTAAATTTGAATGACCCTTGTATTATATGTTAGTAACTTATTTTCTCAATTGGTGGATGAAAGTACATAATTTTATAAAAACTTACATTCTTCTATTATTTAACAATTGCACCAGTTCATTCTTATTTTAAGATAACTTTCACTGTATATACACTTTAATTTCCTGTCTAGTGCTGTAGCTTTAGAAGGGAAAGAATTGTAATTGGTCCAGTTTGGGTGTATGTGGTTTTCACTGGGTCTTTAAGTTTTGATACCTAAGGAACCCAGAAAACCAGATGGATATTTTCCAAATGTTTGTATGTACATGTGTATGTTCAGTGTTGTACCCAAAATCACCTTATATCTCCTGAATTACTTAACTGATTTTGACCAAACTTGGTCAGATTACTTCTATATACGGAGCACTGGTGCCATTAAATTTTCAACTTAAAAGGTCAAGGAGGTGAGGCTGTAGAGCAAGGTTACCTTACTCAAGATTTTGCCTAATTAAAGTCTTATTTTTCTTAGGCACATTTGTTAATTAAAAAATAATATTTCCAAAAAACATTTTACAAAATTACACCCTAACCTCAAAAAATGCTCTAAATAAACTAGCTACTAAGTGGGTATACTATGTCATTAGTACCCCGTCTCGCCACAAGGAGCGCTAGTGTAGCATTGACCCACAGCTGCTGTGTTGTGACATCACAGGTGACCGGTAGAATTAAATAAATTAATAACATTTAGTGTAAAAAATATCTAAAATGGCCGCTAGTACCGTCACACCCACGCGAATGAAATATGGTGTGCTTTAGTTAGAATCAATAAATAAACAAAAAAATATTATATTTAAATAAAATGATAAATATTTTAAATTAAGTTGTAAGTCGTTCATCAGAAGAAACCCCATGACGGGAAAGTGTTACAACAGTGTTTGCAGATTTTTTTAATTTACAGAACTTCTGTGTAGTTCAGTAATTGAAAACAATTAAATTATACTGTATTATCTTTTTTTATTAAACTTGACTGAAAGAAGCATGTTTGCTCCTTCTATTTCTCAACTGTATTACAATTATGAGTTCAAAAACCATCTGTTGCTACTGATGATTTATGCTACAATGCATAATAACAATAAATAAAAAAAATAATAAAACAGCATATAAGGTAAAAAATTTATTTTTTGATGAAAACCAGGCTGCACAGTTTGCTAATGGTATGAAAAATCATTGTCTGGCCATGGATTATATAATTTCAAAATTAAGTGCTTGATAATGCATGTGTGTTCAAATTGGTCTGGGGATCTCTGATTCTTTTGCGTTTCTGTTTAAACTGACATTAATAAATGTCAGCCTGCATACATATAAATATATTCTATTGTGTTATTTTTATTTGGCCATACATTAGCTAATAATGTAAGCCATAACTCCTGAGATCCGACAGAACCAGCATATTCATTTTAATTTTGGCCTAATATTTCCCTTTCATGGTGTCAAGGGTTTGTATTATGGTTGATGATGGCTTAAATCTCATAGGTTTTTTGCTAATGAATTTTACATGATAAATTTTTACACATTCTTTTGTATTTCAGGATTGAGGACATATCGTGGTCGTTTATCATATTGTCTAATACCTAATGAGAGATTATGTTTAAGTCGTAATGACAGTACAGCATTGTTAACTCGTAGTATCAGTGATTGTATGGATCTGAACTTGCCTTTACATCCTAGCAGCAGTTTTGGTGATTGTATAAATTTAGAGACTTCATCAGAGGTATGTATTATTTTATTTTACATAGTGCTCATTGTTCATCAATTGGTAATTAAAGATTTGTTATTAATTTCATTTTCTGTTTTATCTTTTCCAATTCATAAAAAGTAGGTTATAGATTGAAATGTTTTGCAACATTTTCTTTTCTTTTTACTATTTTATTTATTCCTTGTTGGTTTTTTCTAAACAGTTTTCCTTAGCTTGTTTAATGATTTTCAATGTTAGTCCTATTTTATTTCCTGAATTTAAAATAAATATTTGATAAATTAACATCTTGGCTGCTGCTGTTGTTTTTTAAATAATATTTTGTAAGTTTTGAAATACAGTAAGATTTTAACCCCTTAATGGTTCTTTATTTTAGCAGAAAATCTTATTATTATGGCCTTTTTTTTTTTACTTAACCTTTGTTGTTTTGCCCATTTTTTTTTTTATTTTTGTTCTACACAATAAAATATGGCATAACTAATTTAAGGACTTATTTATGTACTTTTCTTATTGTGCAAAGTAAAAAATAATATTTAAAAGTTCAATTACACCACTATCATTTGCAGGTGATGTACAGGCCATTTTGTACTAATAAATATCACTTAAAATACTTAATTGCCATGTCAATATGTTGTAAAACACTAGTAAGTAATTCAAATAACACGAAGATCGTTTACTGACATACAAAATTACTAAGTAAACAACTGTATTATTTCTTATTTACATATGGTCATACCCAGAGACACAAACAGTTGTAAATAAAAATATGACTGAAGATTACACTAAAATAATAGTAAAATTATGAAAACGATAAAAGAAAATAATAAATAACATAAAGGAATAATGAAACTAACACATATGCAACTTAAGGAATGATAAAAACAACAAAAAGAAATGCATTGTAATAGCTGTTAATAAGGATACGAAACAAGACATATAGAATAGAGAACTGATATGGTGGTACTAGTACTTCACCAATAAATTTGAATAAAAATGGAACTAGACTCAACAAGTTGCAGTAACTCGTTGACAACAGAATGAAACAGGTCAATTCATAATGACAAATTATTTCATCAAGGGCACTTTTCAGCAAAAAAGTGGATGATGAGTTATTTCGTTAAGTACAATTTTTATCAAGGTTGTTAATGGCGAGATATCTCATCAAAAACCAATAAGGCGTTAAGTTATTTTGTGTGTTAAATGTGGCTTTGTTTTCCATTAACAAGGAATATTCAAACCCCCTTCCATGGTTATCCATGATTTGTACTTACTTGATAAATTCTTAAGTTTGAATGTTTTAAAAAGAAAAACATTTTTAAAAAATAATGAAAGAAAGAAAAAAGTCATTAAAATCTTCATTTGCAATATTTTTTAATTTATTGATTTATGTACATGTTTCTGTCTGTAATAATAAAATTATAGTAATTTGTTTTATTTTAATTAAAATTTCTTTGTTGTTAATAAAGAAATTCAGTATATTTATTCAATTGAAACCTACTTATATATTTCACTATTTACAAATTTAGCGTTAATATTTGTAATTAATACAGGAATTTTTTATTCTTATCAGAGTTTTTTTGTAAACAGATAAAAAATCTCATTAAATCTTGAAATTTATTACCTCCATTTTTGATGATTAAATCTAGATTAAAATTTCTAATAAAATATATTATTTATTCTTTATCTTTCTCTACAAACCTCCAAATTTCCTGAACAGTTCTATAAATAGAAGTTGGGATTTTATAGATTTTTATAAAAAATGCAAGGGTGTTAGGTAATTTAAAAATTTTATATTTATTACTTCAATTAAAACTCATTCAAATATACTTTTAAATGATTGGTTTGTTTTAAATTTAACCCTAACTTCAAAATTAATGTTTTTTTCCAATCAAAGACAAATCCTTGGACAGTTCTGGTAAGTTTTTACTATCACTCTGAATTCTGAATTTGAAAAACTCTGAATTAGAGTTTTTTTTGGAGTTTAGCTGCACAATCCCTACCTTGGTTATTGGCATGAAGTAAAATTTTTCATTTCTTCCTGAAGTTATCAGGTGTTTATAAAATTCTGGAAATTCAAGTTCCCAACCTTTGTATTTTTTTTTTATGTGAAATATCCATATAATCATTTGTTATAATTTTAGATTTCATATGTCTGTATACTATAGTTGAGTTTTAATGAAAGTTGTTAGCTAATAACTGTGTTGTTGTTGAACTCAAAATTTGTTGTATGGGGTAAGTGGGAAGTCCCTTTACGCTAGTTATGCAATTATTAAGATAGATGCAGTTTACCTTCTATGGATTAACACATCTGTGTGGATTCTGTCATGTTCAAAGCACAGCTGTATGCACCTCTGTGTACAGTTGTTCATCTGCAACAGCATATCAGGGGTGATCATTTCAAATACTGACTGAACAGCATCTTGCAGTTGCTCGTGATGTATCTGCATTTTTTGATCTCTTACAAAATCCTGGAGTGTATTGTCAGGAGTGGTGAGGTCAGGGCTTCTTGCTAGCTAAGGTGATGGAGCTGGTAACTCTTCTAACTCACATCCATTCCAGTAATTTGGAAAAATTTCATTGAGGTATCTGTGGACATTCAAAGTAAAATGCACTGGAGCACCGTCTTGCTGAAACATAATGATCTCAGTGATCCTTTTTACTGTTAATTCTGGAAGCAATCACTCGTTGGGTCATTCCAGATAACTGTGTTGATTAACTGCACCATTGAAAAAAAGGTCCAAGGAGATTTTCACCTGTCATCTTGGTCCAAATCATAACATGAGGCAGATGGTGTTTGATTTCCTCAAAAAAGTAAGGATTGTCTTTCACCCAGAAAAAAACATTTTGGTTATGAGAGCTTTAATAAATCATGCACTTGTCTGAGAACATGACATTCTTTTTATTGTTTGCTCTCAGAAAACATTGAAGCAATAACTGACGTGCATAAACACATCAATCTAGGTCATTTTCACTCAACTCATTAACTGTGGCTGGACGAAAACATTTAACTTTTATGTCCTTCCGTATATGGTCTTGCATTGTCGATCTTTGAATGCTTAACTCTACAGAATCTTTGCGCGTTGATTTCTTTGGTGATCATTGAGTCAGTACCTTCACAGCAGCAGACATCTCAAGTTTGAGTGCTCGGCCTTCCACTGTGTGGTGCATCAATAATATTTCTCGTTACTAAAGCCTTCTTCTCTCATGTCAGTAACATTTGCCATGTTGGTGACGATTTCCCAAAATGCACAAAAGAAGTCATTCATAATGTTCTCCGATGTTTTACCAGTGTGGACATTCATTGACCCATACATAAGCTAACAAACGCTCTTCAACAGTGAACATACTTGTGTCTGTCATTGTTCCAAACTCTACAACTGAGGTCATCCCACCATGAATGAACACACTGGACAATCCTTACCATGGCTTATCCTCCCACCTTTTCCAGCAGCAATAAGCAATATCAGCGGTGAGAATTGGTACAAAATTAAGCTGGATTTGTTACAGTGTAAAGGGACTTCCTACCTAAATAGTATATTAACATGCTTTCCAAAATGTCAGTAATCTTTGTTGCCTGCATTCATTTTATTTAAAAAACTTACTACTACAAATGATTCAGTTACTGAAATGATTGAATTTACTGAGTAACTACTCATTAATACTTAAGTTCCAATTGTAAATGAATAACACATTCTAGCAAATCATTTATTAAATCAGACTTTATGTTCCCCAGAATATAATTTTTTGACTAGGCTGGCTTGTTCTGTTCATTATTATTAATTTCTTAGACTTTCACAACAAAAATGTATTGTTTAGGGTGTATTTCTTATCTATATAAACATTTTAAGACAAATTCCTATAGAAACGGCAGTTTAAAAGAATTTAGGAGAGGCCAAGAAAGCTATCATGGCTAACTATTAGCAAGAAAAATCTGGAAGCTCCAGAAAGTATGGATTTATCAATTTGTTGTAAACTGGGGGAATAAATTAAACAGTGCATATAACTTCTTTATACTGTAATTACAGTATATAGATTACATATTTTTGAATTACATAAATCTACACTGAATTCTTTCTTTTACTTATTGTTAAAATTTAATATTATAATAAATGCAGGCAATATTCAAAATGTAATTCAAGCACTGATGAGGTAACTCACAGTATATTCAATGAACTGTATAAATAAATTATTATAGATGTTAAGATAGTTGCTATCAAAATTATTAATGGTTAAATAAACTACTATTTCTACTAGTTTTTTTGTAAAAACTTGTTTGTACTGTGTTATCCCAGGTTTTAAAAAAATTATATTAATAGTTTTGTAACATTCACCTGAAAGTTTTAATTACATACCATGCACTAAAAACAGTAATTGTGTTATTAGGTGTCTGACTGTTACCGTCGAGACAGTTTCTATTCTGTGGCATCCCGACAAAGCACTTATTTATCAGCAGCGGGTTCTAGTTACCAGTCACTTGTTGAGGGTAATAAAAGTAATGTGCAAATGTATGGTCCTCCATCAAAGTTACCTCCTTTATCTCAGCCTGTACCTGATTCTTGGCATGTTGTTGAAGGTAATGTTTTATCATTAGTTCTGGTATTTATTATTTCCTGTTATTTTTTATCAGTTAATACTTTTTTGATTTGAGTTTAATGAAATTTTTGTGTTATAATTATTTGTTTTCTGTTTCCATTCTTCATTAAAAGTAACATACTGTAACATTTGACAGAAAATAAAATAATGATAAAGAATACATTAAGATGGGAGGATAGGAAAATATAAGATGCTCTTAATAACTATTATTAGCCAATTAAAGCAGTAATCGTTATTATGAAAAATACCAGAAGTGTAAGGATTTTGTTATTTAGGTATTAAAATTACAAAAGGAAGCTTAGTTACAGTAAATACTGTTTACTTTATATTCAGAGCTTTATTAAAATTATATTCAGTTATTGAAATCTTACATTCTTGTACAGTTTCTCAGACAATTGGCTGTGAATTAAAAATCTGTGTGATTTGGTCTCAATAAGAGTTTTCCTTTTTGATCCAAAATGTAATGTTGATATGCTGTTCAATAAAGTATAGTTTAAAGTGGAAACTGATACTCCATGTTCATGAAATAAGGCACAATTAAAAATATAAAGTGGTGTTCCCAATGAGGGAATAATGAATTGCCCAAGCATTTTTATACTCTGCCAGTGTTCAGTGTGTCACAGTTTACCAGTTTATCAGTATAGTTACTGACTTTGACTTATATTTACTCAGTTGCCTCCTAACCAACAATGTACTTTTCTGCTGGTTTGTAAATATGAATGGAAAAACACCAGAATATTTTAATCTTCAATAAGAAATTTAAACAGTACCTCATGACTTCTATATCTTTCATTTCTACATGTCTCTCATGCATACACACATGTACATGCATACACATATGTTCATGCACATCCAAACTTATTCAGTACTTTGTAAAGTAAAAGTCTCCTTTCGCAGTCTATCTCTTTAATTTTTTCTAACAAATAATATTTAAGTATGAATCCATTCATAATGTACTGTTCACAAGAATATTGTTCTCTATATATTTAGGACAAGTCAGTAAACTGCCCTGTTAATCATCTATTCCTGGTGAAATTAACTTACTCCTATCAGAGGCAGTCTCTTGCCTCCTATATTTATTCCCCTTCTTTATGCTTTATTTTTTCTTCATTGGGTAGGTACCATGGCAACTATGACCACTACTCTAGCTGCATCTGCAATGCTGTGTCTGTACCTTCTGATGGCCTGCAGGGCTACCACTTCTTAATTGAGGCCCAGAAGGGTGGCAGTTGTGCCTGTGGAACTGTCCAGAAACTCTTTTTCTTGTCAAAAGTAGCAGAAAATCAAGCAAATGGCTGTAGATGTTAGGTAAAGCCAATAATCTTACTATTAAAATCTAAATCTAGATTTTGATATAAAATTGCGGTATGATGCATGCTAGTTCTAAGCTCTGCTCTTCCTGAATTTCTTTGAAATCTACTGAACTTAGATTTTTAAAAAAAAGTGAGTTTATTAGTAAAAATATTACAAACTTTGTTTCAAAATATTTTACATAATTATGATGGATATCATATCAATGACATTTTGAATATATATATTTAGTTTTGTGTTGTTTTAGGTGACTTTGTGATGGTACATGCAGCATATCAGACTCATTTAGCAGCTGATTGCATTTTTGCTCCAGATTCTAAATTATCTGATGGTGTTATTTGGTTATCTATCATTAAAGCTGGAATATCTCGAGCTCATTTATTACAGGTAACTAACTGATAATTATTGTTTAAACATGTTTACAATTCTTCTCTTGCCCTCATATACATATAAATTCGTATAGTTGTACCAGTACCAATTATTTTCTTTCCTTTAATCTGTTCATTTCATCTTTCCTTAAAGACTGTTATTTTATTATCTTTTGGACTTGACTCTAGAATGATCACAGATTGCTTAGCTTAATGTGCTAACTTGAATAATTTGAAGTTATTTTAAAGAAATCAGAATTCTACAATAATTATCTGAAAGTTAAAAAATGTTTTTTTTTTAGGCAGTACAATGTGATAACAGAACTAAGAATGTGTTAAATTATGTGATACTCACTACAATCCGTAAAAAAATATATATACAGTAAATGTTTGTAAAATCTTACTAAATACATTTTATAAAAGTTATTCTCGTATTTATGTGTAGTAATAAATGTGAAACATTGTTCTTGGCAGGTTTGACATAATTGTGGAATGTGCTGTGTTTGTTGATGATGGCAAAGATTGTATAATAAATTTGATAATTGTTTAATGAATTAAATTAATAATTTGAAGATTAATATGGAAACATTAAAAAAAATCATTTGAAATTCTTTAATTTCCAAATGATTATTCTTTTGTAAAATTAGTACCGAATGTGATTTTTATTAAATAGAGATTTTCCACATTTAATATATATTTTTCAGTGAATCTTAAAACATTATTTATAAATTAGTTTGTTAAAAATACTGTAACAATGGAATTGAACAATAATTTTGGAAAAAAATCACCTTTCTACTTTTTTTGGTCGTTATGCGCTTCAGAGGGTCATGAAACACAAAGAAGGGCATAAAAGGAGGTAAATTTTCTATTTCTCTACATGTGAGTTAAGGTTGACTGGATCTAATAATGTTTAAAATTTGGCATGGTGAGTTCTGAACACGGTGCACTGATACTATTAAGTTTGGATTTGGGGTGTTAAAGGGCGAGCAGTAAAGGCACTCAGAAATCATATCTTCGATGTGCACATATTTTTTTTTCAATAATGTAAAAATTGTAATGTTACAGTTTTGTCATGTTTCTTCAATTAATGAGAAGTCTTGGGAATAAAGAAAAAATATTTAATTTTTACTTATGAAATAGAAAGTAAATAAAAAAAAAAAATACCAAATAATTTTATAAAATAAAAAACATTTTGTTTAACTTCAACAATTAAAATAGTTATCATCTATAATTTTTTTAATTTTTTTCTTCTCAAAATTATTTTTTCTGAAGAAATATTATCTCTCCAAAGGGCTAAATGGTGGTTACAAAAGAAGTTGTAATAATTAATTTAAATAAAAAGTAATTTTATTCTCCTGCTAGGATGCAATTTACTTGCCTAATTATAAGATATTGCTTTGTCATAGAAAGGTGTAAACCGGGAGAGGCAAGCAATTTAGAAGTTGCTGACAGATATCATCCCAGACATTTTCTCTGTGCCTCAGTAAGAAGATTTGGAACCCACCCCGTTGACACTTTCGAGTGTCTGACAATGTTGAATGCACACTCCCAACACTTATGCTCACCTCTAATGCAGTTTCAGTGATGATTATGCAGTGGTCACCTTCCACAAAGTCACAAATGTGTGTCCATCACCCTTTTGCTCTCCGGTCAAGTTCTTCACTGGGTTCCAGGACTTTTACCTCTATCATGGTCTCTGTATCCTCTTGGTTCTCGTGGACCACCAGGAAGATAACCAGGCCCGACTATGTTGTTCCCAGTATCCCCAGCAGTCAGAACCGCCCCCCACCTCAGGAGGGGAACCGGGTTCAACTGTGTCATTCCTGGAATCCCACCCAGTGGTCGGGGCACAGCTGCTGCTGTACTACTACTACTAGCTTCCTACACCTCTGGATGCTTCTTTTTCCTTCTGTTGCAGGACTTTGTAAATGAAGCCAGAAACCACCCTGAATTTTTCTGCTCCAGTCAACATCACAGTAATCACGTTATTGGGATCTATCATTCCTGTTACAGTGGTACATTCTTGCCTTTCCTTCTCCCAATGGATGCATGAAAAGAATTCATGTTACGCCGTCTCTCTTCACCACAGTAAAGGCAACTGACTCTCTGACCTTTGCCTCAAAAAGAGGTACGCCCTAAAGGAACCATGGCCGGTCAGGAATTTAGTGAGCCAAAAATTCAGATCACAAAACCCCCCTCCTAAACCATGGCCCTATCTCTTTAATCAGTCTCCGGGTCCATTCACCTGTTTTTGCTGTCAACCATCTATTTTGCCATGCTACCAGTAGCTCTCTGTGGGCATCCTTGCTCAAGCCTTTCAGGTATTTTTATTCTTTCTTCTGCTAATTGTTGGAATGACGGCACACTTGTGATAACAAATAAAGCCTCAGTGGACACCGAGGAATAGTCACATGCTATCCTCAGTGCCATTTTCCTCTGAACCCCTTCTAAATATTACCTGTTTCGATCTCTACATAATGCTCTGTACCATGCAGTGATTCCGTATAAAAACACTGAATGCACAACATGCGCATATAGTTTACGTATTGATGTTCGAGGTCTAGTGGCTGTTCTCAAAAGCTTATTAGCTTTATTGGTGGTTGGGTTTCAATTAACCACACAAAAAATCTCAGAAATGGTTGACCTGGGACTGTAAAAGACTATGCTTCATTTACATTCATACATATCATCCTCTGAAGTAATACCTGACGGTGATTCCTGGAAGCTAAGCCAGAAAAAAAAATCACAAGATGTTTCTTGAAGTCTAACTCCAACTAAGCACATTTCTATTTTTGTTAAATACTTCCTCAGCCATTGCTATTCTTGTATTTTTTTCCAGTTTCAAAGTTGACATTGTACCTAAATATTTATACTGTTTTACTTGTCCAGTTCTTTTCTTTTATGCAGTATCTTCTATTCTAATTACTTTTGTTGTCCTTACATTAATTTTCATTCCATATTGTGAAATAACGTTTTCTAATTCTAGTTTTTTAATATTTATTATAAAGCAATAGTTCTCCAATAGTTGTCATTAAATCAACTGCCCCCAATGTACAACTTTCCTCCACGAATCTTTATTCTCTTCTTTACTATGTGTTTCATATCTGTTTCATCCTCACTTTAGATTTCCCAGAAGAATCTTTGGTAAATAGAAAATTAAACTGTAATTGATATGCTTTTAGGGGATTGGAATAGTCATGGTTATATAAGGAAACTCTTCTGGTCACATTGCATTATTGGCAGCCCATCTGTTTCTGCAACTTGTTGATTCTGCATGCCTTTTATTACTTGTATAACTTCCAATTTTAGGATTACTTTTACTGTTTCATCATCTTCTATTTCAGCATGATCATTTGGAGAACATCATATGACTTTGTGTTTGGTGTAGTTCCTGTTATGAATTCCTTCCACCTTTTAATTATATTCTCCTCTGGGTATAAAACTTTGCTATTTATACTGGAAAATTCTTTAGTACTCTTTTTCCTTTTTTGAATATTAGCCTATTCTATCTTTTTCATTTTATGACATGTCTACAATTTTATTCTCATTCATATTTTATCATTCATCTGCAAGGCATTTTCTTCTTTTCTGTATTTATTATTGCTCTTAATTCATCATTCAGTTTTCTACAGAGCCTCTTCTGTTCTCCATCTTTTCTGTTATATTTTACTTTGATTTCCATGTTTAAATCATCTATTTGGTAACAAGGCTTTTTATTCTTCTTTCCTAATGAAGGTAATTGTTTGTTCTGCTGCTGTTTTTATGACATCTGTCAAAAGGGATAAAATATATCAAAGTAGCAAATAAGCAGATGATTTAACTAGAAAATAAAACGATTACTCATCTCAAAATATACATCACCGCCTATTTTCTGACTTGATGTGGGATTCTCTTGTGTATTGTGTTTACACCTTTTGTTCAATTTTAAAAGAAATACAAACGTTAAGTAATCATCAACGCACACTAAATGTAAAAAAAAACACGATTGAACATGCTGTTTCCTAACATTTTTCTCAAAGGTTGAACTTGATTTTGATTTGAGTATATACATTGCTCTTCAAGTCTTTGAGAATACTCTGGTGTAACTAGCATTAACTGTGATCATTAATTCTAGTAGCACTAGAAGTTATTCTTCCTATCAAGACCACATCATCCTAGGTATTATGAAAATATTAATACTAAATTAATTTATGCCAGTTATGTTTACAACTTATGCTCGTGCAATTTCTTAGTTTAGGATATAAAAACCTACATGGTGATATTTTACTCGTGTGAGGATAAGTGCTCACCGGTCACTGCCAGATTAGACAGTGACATTAAATTTAGTAAAACACATAATAACTTTCTGAAGAAGTAGATATTGATATTTTTTTATTCATTGGTAAAACAACAAAACAAATCTACTTACAGTGCAGCTACACATATACATATCCAATTAGGTATTACAATCCTTCATCTAATTTATAACAAACTAATTAGAATTACTATCTTGTATAAATCAATGAAAAGAAGTTTTTCTTTGTAGAATAATATTACAAGATAAAAATTAAAAGTAAACAAAAAGAAAAAAAAAGTTGTATACATAAAACATTAGGTACAATTACCCACTGGAATTCTACAGCATGTTGGTTTAACATTCAATAGTATGCAGAGATTCTGATTAAAAATTGATTGATATTACAATCAAAAAGGTTTATTTCTTTACAAATTTCTTTAAATGTTTTCTCATAATAATGTTGAATTCATTTATTGTAATGTATGAGCTCTAGGTGTATTAATGTTTGCCTAGAGCACATTTTAATAGCAGGGACATATAAATCTATATTACTTAATATCTAACAGTTATCCATAAATCCATTAATGATTGTATGTAAATATATTAAACCTGAGAAATTTCTCCTATACCATAAAGAAGGCAATTGAAATTCCTCTACTAGATTTCACTCGATAAATCATGAATGGATTGACTCCCATCTAAAATCCTACACCTTCTGAATTTTTATGTTATTAATATTTTAACTAAAGTACGTTATCTGATTCTATTTACATTAAAATTTAATCGATTTTGTTTACATTAGTCAGCAACTTTGTTGATATCATTTTGAAGATTAATTGCATCATCATAGGAATTTGTGGGCTTAAAAATTTTCATATAATCAGCGAAAAGAAGAGGTTCATAACTCTTTATCGGTTGAAATATCATTATAAAAATAATGGATCTAAATTTTTCCCTTTGATGTACCCTTGAGTGAACATAAAATATCCTACAATTAAATTTTTTAACATTAACATGCTGTTGTCTGTTTCTTAAGATTTATGTAATAAGAGAAAATTAGCAAAAATTCATTTTCCCAGGTCTTCGTTTTAGTATGTCCCATAAATTTTCAATGGGATTCAGGTCGGGGGAGTTCCCTGGCCACAAGAACACTCAAATTGTTTGGTTTTTGAAGAAATCTTTGCTTACTTTGACATTTGACATTGTGCAAAGTCCTGTTGGAAAATGAATTCTGGGTTCTGCTACGTAAGTGGAACTATTTTTCTTTGGCATATGTTAGTATATTGGTTCGATTTCATAATCCCATTCGCAGTCATAAGTGCTCCTGGCCTTTCATGTGTAAAACATCCCGAAGGCATCTTTTTGGCTGGGTGTTTGGGAGCTTGTTGCAGGTGTGTAGCGTAGTAGTCTTCTCATCTGCTGACTTACGAATGTAGGCTACTCTCCCCCTTGGACAAAAAAATGAGTCTCGTCTAAAAAAATAACTTTTTTCCACATCAAAATTTCCATTCTTTATATTCTTTTACCATTGTAGTCTTTTTGTCCTCATAACCTGTTTCAGTAACTGCTTTTTAGGTTTCTATGCAATCCATCCCACTGCCAACAATCTTCTACGCTGTTACATCAGAAACATTAGTCCCACTGGCTCTCAAGTCCTTATTAAGGTCAACAGCTGATAATTGTGGATTAATTTTGCTTTTTCTTATTAGTAATCAATCCCACATATGCTTGGTTTTCTTTTTCCATCCACATTTTCCTTTTCTCTTTGGAGAGACCTAAAACCTCTTTGTTTTCCTAATCCTTTTCGCAATTTCATTTACATTACCTAACCCCATTCCACACTTACTGGCAATCTGTATTTGAGTCATTTGTGTGTGTTGGGACAGAGCAACAATTTTTGACCGCTTTCATGGGGTTATATCCATTGTATTAACTAAGAATGAATAAACTTGTAACGGAAACTCACAAGGTCACCAAAAACTAATTGACAATGGATTATAAAAGCACAAAAACCATTATTTCTGTTTGTATATGAACTTACAACATAACCTGAAACACCAAACAGCAAGCAGTCTGCCACAGAATGAAAATTCCCTACAATGGAACAAAAATTCCCTTTGTTTGGAATAATTTGTTTGCTACTGTAGATGGCATTAAATTTAATAAAAGTAAGAGATTATTTATTTATACATATTTTTTTTTATTTGGTTTATATTTTACAGTAGTAGGATTGGTGAGTTTTGAACTGTTTAAAGATTCTGGGGGTTTTAAGAAAGCTATAGTTACAATTTTTTTAATATTTGGTTTTGTAGTATTTGCAATTATTAGGAATAAATGAAAAGGTGTCTATATAGGATAATTTACATGTTACCGGTACTTTTCTAGCTCATTCTACTAATTAAAATAATGAAAAAAAGTTAACATGGTCCAAAAATGCTCTATTAGTGAATTTCACCCTGATTCTTGGGCAGAGAGTGAAATAAAATCCTACTGAAATTCTTGAAACCCAAATTAAGGGGTAAACTTTATGGTTTTTAACTGACAAATTGATTAAGATTCTAGAACCACATTTTCAGTAATTTTCATAATATTCTATGTAAAACAGAAAAATTTGTAGTCTGAAAACACTGGTTTTTTACATTTATAACACAAAAAATTTGTTAAATGACTAATAAATGCATAAAATTTATTATCAAAACTTATAAAGAATCTAATTTTGAGAAAATTATTGTAAAATGGACCAATAAAAAGCAAATACATGTTCAAGAAATTGATTTGTTACTAAGGTGTACCATATGAAAATTTTAATATGTTATTAACTACAGAAAATGAAGTTAACGTACAATTGATACAATATTAAAAAAAATAAAAATATAATAAATACATTTAATAAAGTTTACAGTAAGTTTTTAAAAATCTGTCCTATTAAATACATTTGGCTGCACACTTTTGGATTGCTAGAATTGCTCTTCTCAATTCTGCCCAACTTTCCTTAATTTATGTGCTAGCATCTGTAATACAAGCAACTATCTATTCACACATGTGAATTTTTCTCTTTTGCTCAATTTTTTTCATCCAATCCCACACAAAAAATAGAATTGTGTTAGATCAGGGGATCTTGGTGGCCAGGAGTGTGGTCCAAAATGACTAATCCATTGCTGTGGAAATTGCTCATTTGAGTATGCTGATACCACACATGAGAAGTGTGGGGAGGTGCACCATCATGCTGAACGTACATGTGGTACCTTGATGCTAGTGGAACCTCTTCTAATAGTAGCGGCAATCGTTCCTTAATGAATTCCAAGTAAATGCTAGAATTTGGATGTCCTGGGAGAATGAATGGTCCAATTAGCTGATTGTAAACTAGACCACATCAGATGTTGACACTGCCCATGTGTATTGGTTGCGAAGGTTACAGATGCCATCCTGAGTAAATTGAGCTTCGTCAGTAAATAAAATGAACCTGTGCATCTGGCGGTTCATATTCAACCAATTGCAACATTGCAAACAAAGAGGAGGATCTCTTAGTTAAAGATTTTTTACTCATTGATTATGGTAAGGATACGGCTTGTTACAAAGTATCCTTCATACCGTAGACTGAGAAACTCTAAACCTCCATGAAAGGCATCGTGTACTAACACCTGAACTGTGTTGAGTAGCCTTGATAATGATTTCAATATTGACATGAAGGGCAGAATGGTCGTCAAGGTGAGTACTAATGTTGCGAAGTGTACCTGTTTCCCATAGTGTATGGAATGTTCCACTAATTTTTTTAGGATTTTGAACTCTGTGGTTAGGAAAACATCTTTGATATTCTGCTGCAGCAGCAGTTGTATTTCCACCACATACCCCTAAGATAAAGATACAGTGGTCAGCATATTCCTCAGTCGTAAATAACAATTGCTGCAGTATAATACCAATTGAAACAAACACACACACACTTACACAACTGTATTATTATTAACAATTCACGCAGTAATGCAGAATATGCAGTGCACTGATGACAAGACATAAAATGCATTGTTGGCTAGCTGACTTCTGTGTTACCAACTTACAAAGTTCACATTTATTAGTTGTTTAAGTTTTTGTATTACAAACATAAAGAAACCATGTTTTTCAACAACAAATTTTTCTGTTTTACGATTTTATGAAAACTATTGGAGATATGGTATTCAAATTGCCAAATCAAAAACCATTATAAATCATCAAGTTTACCCTTAATTTGGGTTCCTAGAATTTCAGCTAGGTTTTATTTCAGTCTGCCCAGAATTCAGAAATCTTTCACTAGTCATAACTCACTAACAGCATTTCCAGATCCATGTTTATATGAAATTTTTTTCACTTTCTCTATTTGAATGAGCTCAGAAAGCATTGCTAACATTATGTAAATCACTCCGCATAGTAGTGAGATTAATGAATAAAATATATTTTGTGATAATATTAATTTTAGATCAAAAGAAATTGATTTATTTTTTAAATTAATTTCAAACTGGCATCTTGATGCTTTGAATAAAACTGAATTAAAATAAAATTGCTTACTTATACTGAAACCCCAACAGCCATTTCTGGTCTTCAGGAGAGGATTGTGGTTCTTTTCGTCATGCTTTCATCACAAATATTTTTTTCAGTAGATGTTTTAAATTAGTTTATAATGACTCAGAAATAATTATTCTTTTATTACTCTTAATATCCTAAAACTAAATTATAAAAGTTCTGTTTTTTAATCCCCTTTTTCTGAAAATTATTCTACAAAGTAATTTTCTTTATTCATATTTTTTTCTTTGGTGTTTGGGTCTAGCCTCTTGTGCATAATTTGTCTTGAAATTAATTGCTATTATTCTTTGTTCCTCATACTTCATGAGATTTTAACTTGTGATTTGAAAAATAACTCTTAATCATAGTGTTAAGTATTTCTTTTTTTTTTTCTAGTATCTCTTGGGCCTATCAAGTGGATCACATGTAAATGTTACTCAGACAGAATTAATTCCTGTGAGTGCATTCAGGTTAGAACCTGAATCGACCGGTAGCCATGTTACTGTTGATGGTGAACTAGTTGAGTATGGTCCACTGCAGGCTGAAATTGTTCCAGGGTTAGCTAATGTATTATCACATCGTAGTTTTTAAGTATTTCAGCCTAAAATTTTATTAATTTTTATATAATAGTCTTTATTTACTGTTATTATTATTATTAATATACAGGTGTTGTATTTGTTTCGAATTGTAAAATGTAAATATTGTGTTTATATGATTTTTAAAAAAAGTTCTTTTAGGTTGCGATTATATTAACATTTAATAATTTAATGCATTTATAAAGGGAGTATTTTTAGTTACTGATTTTTTTTTTTATCTGTCAAAAAATAATTAATGTCTTCATTTGTACTATTATATGTGATCATACTGTTGAATTAGACTGAAACTGAGTAAAAATTAATTTTCTGCTTTTCAATACTAACATGTTTAGCATAAAACTGAGATTAAAAAAAAAAATAGAACATCCGGTAAAACAAATTATTTTTCTTTGTAATTTTTAAGTTTACGTTATTTTTAATAAAATGAGCTTTAACAATGATGACATCAAAATTTAATAATTAGATGTTACCCAATTAAGAAAGTTGCTCAATTTTGTATATTGATATTCAACTTTTATATTGTTTGGTAAAGTCATCAAGCCACCTTTGCCAGAGCTTTAACATTTTAGAATTTTAGATGTCATTTTAGAGCCATTCATATTAAAACTAAAGAAATCCAAAATATAAAGCATTTATTGTTGCTGAATATGGCAGTAGCAGTTTGGATTAATATAATAATGATTATCCTTATTCATTACTCCTGTGTCCATATCTGTTCTCTTTTAAGGTCTTTCATGCAGTCTGTTAATCCTCACGTACCATTTTAAAACTCCACTGGTACTCTTCAGTTTTACCTCATTAGTGGCAACTGTTTTTTATATTTGAAACTTATTCTTGCAGAGAGAAGTTATAAAATGCTTATAATCAATTTTATTTATCTATGGAACTGATGTAAATAAATCATTCTAATGTAAGGTTGTTGGGTTAGAAAAACCACTTATAATGTGGATGAAAGGCCTCATTACATTATTGCTTGCTGTTTAATAGATCAGACATTAGTAGCAGTAAGAAAATTAAATTAAAAGAAAAAAACAAAATATTAGCCATTTACAAACCATTTGCAATAAGCTCTAAACTAATTGTTGATCTGTAAATTTATTATGGTATACACTTAAAAATCAGACTATTTTATTTTGTCGTGTGCAAATTCATCATTTTTCTTTATTAATCACTTAGTTAATTCTCTCTCTTGACTAACATCCTTTCTTGTTTTTACATTTACTAATTTTATTTTAGTAATTGTTTTGTGAAGTAGTAGACTGAATTTTTTTATGTTATAAATTCTTTTAATAGCTAGCCAACAAAGTATTTATCTATAGTAACTAGCTAGGTGCAGTCTTAATGTTTAAGATATTTATTATATTCTTAATAATTAAGATTTTTAAACAGCATTGACATCTATGATCATTAACCACTAAAAAAAAAAATGAGTCCAGTGAATGAACTGCGCCATGAATACATAATTTTGGTGCCCTATAGTAGTCAGTTCAATTGAATGTGGCTTTGGCCATTGACATTTCATCTTACTTCACCACATATTTTAATTTTCAGGATGCTAATCTTCAATATATTTAAATAATTTTAGAACCATCAAATTATAAGAATGCAATTTACTATCTACCCAGGATTCTGTAATGGATATGTTAACTAGTTAAATTAATAATTAAAATATGAAATACATTGTAAAAATGAGAGAATCTGTTGAAAATTGGTGATAAAAAATGTTTCTTCAAGTATTGCCATCAGAGATCTTGTGAAGATATTGATTATTAGTATAAATTTAGTAAAATTAATGTTTTAATGTACTGAAATAATTGGATTCTAAAGATAAAAATGTTATTCCAAGAAAGATAAAAAAGTTTTTAAAAAACTAAGACAAAATTACTGATTCTTATAAATGACAAAGTTGTTATTGACTTATCACGCTCTTGCAGGATAACTCTACTGTACTTTTAAAAGATGACCTACATTTTTATTTATCACACAGAGAAATCCATACTGATAAGCAACATTTAATTTAAGTCATAATTACACTTTTCAATATGATAGAAAATTATTGTTAATTATTTAGAAAATTAGTTCTTGAAATTTTATTGGAATGCCAATCATGATTTATGGGCTGAACGGTACAATACTAAGCATTTTCACTGAGCTGCAAGACCTGGCCCATCAGTAACTGACAAGATCATATGTTTACATCAGTTCCAAACTTAAGTAGAATGGACGATATAAGCACAATTATCTCGTTACATTACAGCCTAAATAAAAGGACGTTGATCTAGATGTCAGTTATAATGCAATTTTTATTTTTTTTATAATTTTAGTCTTATTCAGTCCAATATATTTCTTTTATATGTATGATCTAATTTAATATTATTTTTGGTAATTTCTTCTGCTATAAGTTTTTAAGATACTTTTTCTTTCACATTCTTTAGTTCAATTTTGATATTCAATTTTTCTCATCAGTACTTACATCAGTCAGTTTGTTATTGCATTTAATTTTATACTTTCCTTAATTTATATAAATATAATTTTTTTAAATTGTTTTTTTTTTAAATTACTTTTATAGGATTTTTTCAAATGTTGAAATTTAAATATATTATATTGTTTGTAATTAGTTTTTTTGGTGTATTGTAAATTATAGTTTTTGTAGTTTGGGACGGACATCTAATGTATTACATTTTGGGATTAATTTTTAATTTTATTTTGTCTGTATTTTAATTTTATAATTACCATTTGTATTGATTTATCATTGTACAAGGTGATTTTAAAAAAGGATTTCACCAGCTGCTTTGTGCCATTGTTTAGGTACAATAATTTAGAACCATTCGTTATTATTTCTGGCTTTTGTACATCATTCTGTCAATTGTAGATATGTCAGGTCACTGTAATGCTAACTATAGCTAATTTGATAACATCCTAATGCTTTGATATAATTTATTGATGTTGTGTATATTATAAATTAGTTATTTTTTAATTGATTAATTTAAACATGGATGACTAACTTAAAAATCTTTTAAAAGTGTTTAGCAAATTAAAAAAAAAACAAGTTCTAATAAAAATTGATATAGTATATATAGGTAAAGTAGACTGTTAAAATGAACTTGAGCTACTTAGATTAACTAAGAACTGCTTATTTGATATGAATGAAACAAGTTACTTATACTATATGAAAATTTATTTGTTTGAAAGTAAAATTATTAATGTTTTTAATGACTATTAGAATTTTGGTGGTTAATTTTTTTGTAAAGCCTAATATAGTGCTAAGTTTTATCTTCAAAATATGTAAGATATTTTAAGTACATTCTTATGAGTAATTTGAAGCAAAAATTTAGTGAGTTCATAGGTGTGGCAATACTTTTTTGAAATATATTTTTGAGTAATATAGAGTGAAAAATTTTCCCCCAATTTTTTAATCCTCATAAAACTTTTTGGTGTAACTTTGTTAATTACCAGTAAACAATAATACGGTGCAATAAAATTTGTTGATATTTTATTTCCTGAAAAAACTAATTTAAATAAAGATAGCTGAAAATACATACAAACTCAAAAAATTTGACTTTTACTTAAAATGAAGTAGACCAAAACCTGATAAATTGTTACCATTCTAAACCAAACGTCTCTTTAATGTTAAAAAAAATTGTAGTAATCAAATTAATTGCCCAAAGTATATCTAAGAGAACGAAAAATTAAGCAAAAGATCAATTTAATAGCAGTTTTAAAATTTATTAACTTGGGTTAAAAAGTCTCACTTGGGAAATTACTAAATTGAGAAGTTTTTAGTATATAAGTTAAAATAATAATCAAGCTAATCACAAGTAAATTCTGTGCTGGTATGCAGATTACTAGCTGTCGTGTGCATTGTGTTCTAGTGCTAGTAGGCAACTGATGTTCCTTGATCATTAATTTGACTGTGATAAATGTATGTTACTTTGCTATAGATATTTACTATTGAGATGTATGCTCATGTGGTGTGTATATAGTGGTTTTATTGTAACTACAAGGTTCTATTTCCAAAAAAACAATTAGTGGGACATTCCATGTGCTACAGGAAACAGGTTTACTTCTCCAAGTTATACTACCTACTCTGTTCAAAACATGGTAGCTACTGCTGAAAACATTATTAACCCAGCACAACATTCATCTTTGCGGTGTATAGCTTCTCAACCTGTGGTGTGGAAGACATTTTGTAATAATTTCATCCTTATCATCGAATGCCATTGTAAAATTACATTTGGAAGACCTTCCCCTTCTTTTGTCTATGAAAATAGTAATATCTCAGAATCATCAGCTCTACAGGTTCTTTTTATTTAATAAGATGGTAAGATGGTTCACTTAGAACAGCAACAACAAACATACATTGTGAAGTGAATGTATGCAGCTTTATATGGTGGTGGAAAACAATTGTCAACACCGATTTAGCATTAATGTTGTAGTGTGGTTATTATTCATGATGTGATGATTGAACAATTCTTTTTCCGAGGATGTTTAATTACTGAAATTTGCCTACACTTTCTACCAAAGAAGTGCTAGAGATGCTTGAAGATGTTGCCTCTAGCACTGAAATGCCATATATGCTTGCAGCATCATCATGCTGACCACAGCTGAAGAGGTGCCTATTTACAATGGACTATATATTTTAAAATGGAACTATCAAGAAAAGTTTTAAAGATATGAGATTCTATTAACTGTAATATTGAAGGATGGGTCTTTCATTCTGTGATGATTATCATTGTAATAGGAGTTTGTTTCGCCTCTTTTTTTTATTGACATTTCATATTGTCTTTTATTTCTGAATGTATTAGATTTTTATTCTTGAAAGATACTGAAGTTACGGTAGATCAAGGTAACAAATACAACTTATTATTTAACTTTCATTAAGTCATGATAGGGAGTGCAAAATGCTGATTATTCCTCTTGAATTGAATATACTTTTGGAAAACCTCGTTGTTGTTAGTGAAACATATAGAATCTTCAGAATATCAGGTTTCAGTTAAAACAGCATTATAAGTAAACAATATAGGGTGTCCCAAAAAAATGTATACAGTTTGAATGATTACAACTTCAGTTTTTATTCACTTATAATTAATGTTTAAATTGCAAAAGAATCTACATAAAATGTATAACTTTTCCTCCTATTGCAGATGTTCAAAATTACTACAGTTCTGGTCAATACACTGCTGATATAACAGTGGACTGTTGAGATTCACAAACTTCAACAAACATTTCATTTGGTGTTATAGCGCATTCTTGCTCAATTGCGGCTTTTAATTGTTCCAGTGGTTTTCTGGCATAGTCTTCATTTTTAAGGTATACCCACAAGAAAAAGTCCAGTGGCATCAGGTCTGGGAAACAGCCAGGGTATTCTGTGGGACCTCTTCTTGCAAGCCATCTGTTTGGAAGATTCTCATCAAGATATGCTCTTACATCACGATGATAATGTGGAGGTGCTCCATCCTGTTAGAAATAAAATTTGCCAACATCACCGAAGTCCTCCTGAATGCACGGTAAAACAGATTCTTGCAGTAAATTCAAGTAATTGATTCCAGTCACTACTGTCAAAAAAGAATGGTCTAATTAATCCTTTGCTTGAAATGCCACACCACATTGAAACTCCAGATAAATTTACATGGTGTGTTCCTACATAACATGTGAATTTACAGTTGCCCAGTAAGTGTAATTATGTCTATCAATTATGCGCCATTTAATTTAAATGTAGCTTCATTGTTTCCAATCTTCCCTGGAAACTGTGCATCCTGTTCATATTTTTTCCATTTGCAAAATTGTTTTTTTCAGTCCGGATCATCTTCATTGATAGCATGTACCATTATTGGAATATAACTTTTCCATCTACAACGTCTTAAAATGCAATGGACACTTGATTTGCTGATGCCAATCTCACGACTTGAATATCTTACAGATTTTTTGGGTGTTCCGCAATAACTTTCCAGTACTCTTTCTTGGCTGATGAAGCTCGTTAATGTTCTTGGCCTTCTGGAACATTGTCTATGAACTTCCTGAACATTTCCATTCATTTCAGACTTGTTTTTTATTTGATTAATTGTAAGTTGCATTGGTGGGTGTTTCTGAAACTTCTTACAATATTGTCTATGTTCTTCTGTTACATTTTCATACTTTCAATAGCATTTTAAAATAAATTTTCTTTTTTCAAAAGTTAATCTTCATCTACTCATTTCCAATTAATTACACTCTGAAAAGAAAGAAAAAGAGAAAGTTATGCCCCATTAAACAGTGTAAAAATTGTTTTGGGCTACTTGAATTTAACAGGAGCAATATTTTAGAGTTTGAGTCATTTATTATTACTCTTTCTTTGTTGTTAATAATTCTATTAAAAGAATAAGGTAGGTAATAGGATGTAGATAGATCATATAATAAAACATAACTTGCTTTAACTCATTATTATCATCCTTGAAGTAGTACCAGCAGTTTCTTCATTGCTCAAACATTGAAAGTATATTTTACACACTTTTTTTGCCAATTGTGCCAAAATGAAATCATTTAACATTTTTTTTTTTTGTCTTCAGTCACTTGACTGGTTTGATGCAGCTCTCCAAGATTCCCTATCTAGTGCTAGTCGTTTCATTTCAGTATACCCTCTACATCCTACATCCCCAACAATTTGTTTTACATATTCCAAACGTGGCCTGCCTACACAATTTTTCCCTTCTACCTGTCCTTCCAAAATTAAAGCGACTATTCCAGGATGCCTTAGTATGTGGCCTATAAGTCTGTCTCTTCTTTTAACTATATTTTTCCAAATGCTTCTTTCTTCATCTATTTGCCGCAATACCTCCTCATTTGTCACTTTATCCACCCATCTGATTTTTAACATTCTCCTATAGCACCACATTTCAAAAGCTTCTAACCTTTTCTTCTCAGATACTCCGATTGTCCAAGTTTCACTTCCATATAAAGCGACACTCCAAACATACACTTTCAAAAATCTTTTCCTGACATTTAAATTAATTTTTGATGTAAACAACTTATATTTCTTACTGAAGGCTCGTTTAGCTTGTGCTATTCGGCATTTTATATCGCTCCTGCTTCGTCCATCTTTAGTAATTCTACTTCCCAAATAACAAAATTCTTCTACCTCCATAATCTTTTCTCCTCCTATTTTCACATTCAGTGGTCCATCTTTGTTATTTCTACTACATTTCATTACTTTTGTTTTGTTCTTGTTTATTTTCATGCCATAGTTCTTGCGTAGGACTTCATCTATGCCGTTCATTGTTTCTTCTAAATCCTTTTTATTCTCGGCTAGAATTACTATATCATCAGCAAATCGTAGCATCTTTATCTTTTCACCTTGTACTGTTACTCCGAATCTAAATTGTTCTTTAACATCATTAACTGCTAGTTCCATGTAAAGATTAAAAAGTAACGGAGATAGAGAACATCCTTGTCGGACTCCCTTTCTTATTATGGCTTCTTTCTTATGTTCTTCAATTGCTACTGTTGCTGTTTGGTTCCTGTACATGTTAGCAATTGTTCTTCTATCTCTGTATTTGAACCCTAATTTTTTTAAAATGCTGAACATTTTATTCCAGTCTACGTTATCGAATGCCTTTTCTAGGTCTATAAACGCCAAGTATGTTGGTTTGTTTTTCTTTAATCTTCCTTCTACTATTAATCTGAGGCCTAAAATTGCTTCCCGTGTCCCTATACTTTTCCTGAAACCAAATTGGTCTTCTCCTAACACTTCCTCCACTCTCCTCTCAATTCTTCTGTATAGAATTCTAGTTAAGATTTTTGATGCATGACTAGTTAAACTAATTGTTCTGTATTCTTCACATTTATCTGCCCCTGATTTCTTTGGTATCATTACTATAACACTTTTTTTGAAGTCTGACGGAAATTCCCCTTTTTCATAAATATTACACACCAGTTTGTATAATCTATCAATCGCCTCCTCCCCTGCACTGCGCAGTAATTCTACAGGTATTCCGTCTATTCCAGGAGCCTTTCTGCCATTTAAATCTTTTAATGCTCTCTATTTAACATTATATTAAATTTTATATTTAAAAATTATATATTTAACATTTATATTAATTTTTTGGCAAGTGAGATCTAAGATGAAAGTTGTAGGGGCAAAATCTTAACAGTTTAAGAATGTGGTGACTATGCTCGTCTTGTTTTATTTTCTAATAATTGACGATATGGTGAGACCCTGTTTAGGCTTTTGAGTGTTTAAGTGAGACTGGATTTTTCCAGTGAGATGATTTTTGCAGAGTATAAAGGTAATGGTTACTGTAAATGTAGTTTTCATTGTGGTTTTGACTAGAATGTTTTATACTTAAAAATAAATTGATAATTGGTTTTGTTAGACAATTAAAAAATTGTGCTAAACCTGTAAGATTTATTGAATTTATAAATTTGTAACTGATAATTTGATGATATTCTATTTGTTTATCTTTGGTGACTTGATGGTTTATAAGTTTTTTCACAGTTTGAGCTGCATAATATTTATTTGATTTCTTTATATATGTATGTTCAGTGATAACTGAGTATGATCAACTATTTTTCCCAATGCAGCTGTTCTTTTTTCCCATTTTTCTAGGGTTATCGGCATTATATGAGAAGTCAGATCATTACTTAATCTGCTATTAAAAGTCTGAAACAGTATTCTGGTTAAACCCACTGGTTTGGTCTAGTGATGAACTCATCATCGCAAATCAGCTGATTTTGAAGTTGAGAGTTGTAAGGTTCAAATCCTAGTAAAGTCTTGGTAGTTACTTTTACACAGATTTGAATATTGGATCGTGGACACCGGTGTTCTTTGGTGGTTGGGTTTCAATTAACCACACATCTCAGCAATGGTCAATCTGAGACTGTAAAAGACTACACTTCATTTACATTCATACATATCATCTTCTGAAGTAATATCTTACTGTGGTTCTGGAGGCCAAACAGAAAAATAAAGTACTCTGGATAAGTTAGTTTCTGTGTTATGACTGAAATAAGATTGTACAGTTTCACAGACCAGATCATGAATATAAACTAATACTTGGGAAGTTTACATTTTAATAATATATAATTTTTTTATCATACTTTTAATAGTGTAATTATATAGCTTTTTTTTTTTTACTTGCTTTGTAAGAGCATAAATCAAATAAAAACTGATCTCTAATACTTGGGTTAAGTGAATTATGTTTATTTTTACAATATCTATAATACAGCTGTTACTAAAAATGTCACTTCCATATATTTTAATTAAATTCAGAAAAAAAAACACTTTTTTTAGATACAACCGATTATTTAGGTTTTATGCATTTATTTTATACTTACACCTTTATTTGTATTTATATGTAAAAATTGTGGCTATTTCACTAAATGAACTCAAATGGAGGTTTTTATTCACATGCATTTCATTGTGGATGTGCATTCTTAAGGTGCAACATGTTATGTAATTTTTTATATTATTTATTAAATTCTGTGTTTTTAAATGGTGGCATTTTACACCCTTATTAATGGATACTGTTAGTGGTAGGCTATAAATCCTATTAAAACTTATTTTTAGTAATTTATATATAATGGGATTTGTGGTTGAAATTTCATTAGGCATAAACAAGAAACCTTTATTTTTTATTAATTTTTTTTTTTGGAGGCTTATGAAGTAGTTTATGACTGCCTTAGCATAAAGAACCATTCAGATTTCAAAAATATGCAGGGATATTTTACATAACCAAAAATTGATAATAAATTATATTATAGGAAACTAGGGCATAGAGAATTTAATTGTAACAGTTGATATAAAAAATTATTATTTTTTTATCATTTTTGGCTTTACATCATGTCTTGTTTTCTAGTCTGTTACATCAGTGAGGTCACATATACAAGTATTTTATCTTTAAAATAAATTATTTTCTGTGTAAGATTTGCCAGCAAATAATGTGTTCATATATTATTATTCAGCACAAATAGTTGTCATTTATGAGATGTGTGATATTTATCCCATACTGTTGTTACTGCATTTAGTTCATACTTAAGTGTCTTTAGTAATTTTGATTTTGAATGCAAGTGCTGCCATCAACCATATATATAATATATTAGAAATTGTGTGCCAATCTATTTTTTATCAGATATAATTTTTTCTGCTCAGAAGTAAATAGATGTTTACATTCTTTTAATTTTAAAACAGGTAGTTAGATATTTTTTCCAAAGAGGATTACCTGTTGCTATGTTCTTTTTTCAAAGGAATAAGTGCTGCTGCAACTTAGTCATATATTTTATTTAAATGCAAAATATTACTAAAAATGATTTCTCCCAACCTTATTTTTTCCGTAAACAAAAGTTGCAAAAAATTAATTTAAAATTAGATTTTCTCTAGCAATTTTGTCTCATGAACTTACAGGGTTTTTATTTTTGCTTTGTAGTTAATTATACTGCAGTAAATTGTAAATATTGCAGCACTGCTAGATGAAATAAACTGTAGTGTATGTTATGTTGCAACTTTTTTTTTTTTAAAGTAATGCGTGATGCGTATTAATCATATTTGGAATTTTTATTTTAATAATTATTTTTACAATGTTATGAGAGAAAGGTTTAGAATAATTTAATAGATAAGAAATCGTTTGTACACCTAACAGTGTTAATGAACATAATGAAAGTGTGTGATAAATTCATAAAAAGTTTTGAAAAAGCCAAGAAATAGTTGGTTAAAAAAGATAGATTATATAAGCATTAAATGCCTAATTATAGTCAATAAACTGCTTACATTTAAAATTATTGCTCACAAATTAGTAAAAGCACAATTTCATCATCTATGCAGAAAAATGTTTTGGATTTTTAAATTGCACAAAATATTATAGTCAAAGAGCCATATAGAATTCAGCAGAGACTGTTGCAGTTTATTTTTACTGTGAAAATTTTATTCCTAACATGAAATTATATAGAAGGGAAGATTTGGTAATTAAACATGTTGCTTATAAAAAAATATTAAAATTTGTGTCTTTGACACATATATACAACTTATATAACTTACACATATATATAAAACTTACATTTCATTTCATGTTTGAGTTAAGCCAATGCAGGTCAACCCGTATAATATTTTCTTTTGTTCCTTATAAACCTTCATAAAGAATATCAGCAATTAGATCGGGTGATCTTTGAGCCCAATTTCCATTTCCTGTTTGAAAAATAAATTGCTTAGGCAGTTTATTTTAGCAGTGTCATTACATTCTTACTGAATTCACGAAGCATGTTAAATACCAACATTTCTAACTAAAAAAACATGTTCTGCATTTACCAGTTTCAAAATTGAAAATAAAGTACCCGCTTCATTTTTGTTAAAATTAATTTAACCAACAGAGAGACAGCATGTGCTAACTTACAGGAATATTTCAGTTATTAATATAATTATCATGTGCAATTTGTGACATTGATTCAGCTCTCCTTGATTGCCGGGAACTTAGTTCTTGAACTAAATACAGAATTGTAACTTGTGTAGACTTCGACTCTGCAGTCGTGCAGAGTTTGGACACAGCCTCTTTTGATACAATCTTGATGTAATTGCCCCTTACCTTACCATTAATAGTTTTTTTAATACAAATAGTTTTCTTCTTATTAATCAGGGATGATGAATTTTTAATATCCAAAGATGTTGATGTAATATGCAAATGTAACATGCAAAGAAGTAATAAGAATTAAAAAAGAATTGAATCGGGTGTAAACAAAAGAATTGGAAACCATAATAATAAATTCAGCCCTGGGTATGACAGTAAACTGCATCCCTTACAACTTAAAGGTTCTGTAGCATGTCGAGGAATAACATCCTGTTAAGTGAAGAATGTAAAATAAAAATGCCTGTTGGCTTTTATTGGAGTTATGACCATAGTAGACTTCATTCTTGTATTGTCTTATAGTCTCTGCTGAATCCTATATAATTAGTATAATTCTGTTTCTTTGCAAATATTTTACTTTAAAACCCTTTTTTTGGCAAATTTGAATTTCATAAATTATTTTTGTTCTTGCAAAATTAAATGTTGTTACGTGTGATTATCAGCCAGTTTGATAAACTGATTATTTACTCTCCTTGCTTTCCTAATTAAACAATTTTGTCTGTTAAAAATAGAGATTAGAAATAGGTAAGTACAAATATTTTCAGAAAATATTTTTATTATTATTTATTGTTATTATTAGTAATAGTAATAGATTTGTTAAATGCATCAATTAATCAAACTGAAATGTAAATAGGGTAAATGATTTTGAAAAAATATATATTTATAGGTACAACATAGTTGTTAATTTTTCTTAAAAATAAATATTTTGTAAATATCTTAAGTTATGTTACCAGTTAATTAAGAAAGGTCAGAACAGTTTTTTTATAAATATTTTTTTGTTCTATATAAATATATACAGTATTATTTTTATAAGGTAATTATTTTTGTTAATTGTTTTTTATATTATAATTAGAGTTTGTGATAATACTGAAAATGATTTTATTTGAATGAATGAATTAAAGGCTGAATTTTTTGTGTTGCTTCTTTTTTTAGATGGAATTATAAATATTTTAAAAGCACAGTATGGAAAATCACTTGATCTATGTTACTTTATTTTAGTGTTTTACGAAAAAAGGCCATAAAATCTTAAGCCTTAGAAGTTTTAAATTTATTTAATCTTTTAATAATAAGACTGGGTATAACAGGTGTCCAATAGCAGCAACTGCTGTTTATTTTATCTGTTGATATCAGTAATGCTTCCGTTTTAGACATCTTCCACTAAACATTACAACTAGGAATAATAGAACAAGGAACTTCAGAACAAGAATCATTAGGAAAAAGTCTGCATCTGTAAATCCTTTATATCATAAAAATAAAATATATTTAGAAATTTGTTTTTATAAACATACTTATTAAAACCTTCAGTTGATAGTTTTGTATAGTTTAACTTATATTAATTACTCCACTAGTCTTGTTGCATGAAGGTATTTCAAACATTATTCTTTTATTATAATTCTTAAATTACTCTAGTAATCAATCCTCTAAACAATCTTGACAAATATATAAACACTTGATGAGCGTTAATCATAAAATTATGATAGAGAATAAATTAACAACAGATAAAATCGATATAAAAAGGCAATTGTTGATTACAATCATGTTTATCCAGACTGTTGACAATTGTATGATCGATGAAAAAAATTCTAGAGGGTAAAAGATTGCTTGAGCTATAAAATTTAATGTTAATTTTAAAAATAATTATTCTAGAGATTTGGTTTTACAGATATATATTTTTTTTTATAATGAAATACTTATAATAATTAATGAAAAAATATATTCTAACATTTTTATTCTCTTTTATTACATACTATCTTATATAGCTTCATTTAATAATCTTTTTAGGGCGTAATATTAGATTAATTTAAATTTTACATGTTTAGGATTAAATTATGCTTTTTTTATTATCTATGTCTGTGATATATTCTTTACATTCCTTTATTGATTCTACCAATTAATGAACCAAACTTAGTGTAAGTATGCGACTATTTTCAATAATCTTAAAAAAAAATGTTTGAGATAATTAAAAGGACTATAAATGGTATATTTTAACTCGTTCAGTGGTAATTAATGTTGAAGTTGGATTATAAACTGGTGGGACAGGGTAGAGATCAGTCATAATCTAAAGTTAAGAAATTTCTTAAAAATGATCATATAGAAAAACATTACATAGTCTAGATTTTAGATAATTCAAATAGCATGAAAGATATAACATTTCTGCTAATATGTAGAAATCAATCAGTACATAAATTCAGGGCTGTCACAATTTTTTTTTTGTTACTCTCCTTGTATAATTTTGAGGAAGCAGATTTATTGCATCTTAATACTATAAATAATTAAAAAAATATAAGTATTATTAGAGTTGTGAGTAGTCTTAATAAAAGCAATAAATGGAAGTAATAATGCCAAAGTGAATAATACAAACTCACTACAAGTCTTCAGTGTAGCAAGACTTTACTTGTAATCCAGATTCCAAAACTGGATTAGCACATGTCTCAAAAAATCTGAGAGTAGATGCTGTTTAAAACTTGCAAATTTATGAAATTATTAGAATTTAAGTATTAAATTTTACTTAATCATATTGTATTCTGTAAATTAAATGGGCTCTATGTAATATATTTTTTTGAAGTTATGTCCGTTTATTAAACAAACATACTGTAATGTTTAATTTTGTTTTGATTTTTTAAAAATTTGATTAAATTTATTCACTACATTGTGAGATTGTGTTAATTAATCTTAAGATACAATTTTTAAATGGAACTGCATTGTTATGCCAATCAAGATTCTGTCTGTAACGAAGGAAAATTTTAGCTGTAATGTTCGTTTGAAACCACTCAGGATTGAACAGCACCATTTCCCCTTATATTCTGTATCAACTTAACCTTCTAATTTTTATTGAGAGGCTGCTCTCAAAAAATATTTACAGTTATTAAGGTTTAAATAAATTAATTTATTAAAAATATAATATTCCAATTTCATTTGCATAATTGATAAACCATCAGAATGTTTTTCAGTTTCTACACTTTTCATTGATTAGGATGAAAATTGAGAATGGTTGATGTGCAACAAATAGTAATAAACACATTGTTGTCTTGTTAAGATTTGAAGGTAAAATTTACTGTTGGGGTTATCAAAATTGTGTGGTTTTTTATTCTCAGTGGTAGATGAAACTAATAATAAATTTTTATTATGTATATTGTATTAATATCGTTATTTTAAATTAATTTTACAATTGTTCTTAATATGTTTTCATAACTTTAAACATTTATTTATAAATTTCATGTTATAAAACAATTTATTTCATCTTTGAATATTCTTCATAAACTTATATTCTCATATTTAAAAATTATTATTAAATGTAAGTAATACGCAGATCACTGAACTGGTAGCCAGATGTTTATAAAAAAATACTAAATAAAAAAGAAGATATGAAATTTACATAATATATCTCAAAATTATAAATGCACTTAAACACACAAAAACTGAAAACTTGACGTACAAGTGAAACCCACTTATAAACAGACATTCAACTATGCACAGATTTAACATGATACATTTTAAAAAAAAAAAAAAAAATAATGAAAAAAAAATAGAATTACTTGACTCAGGCGTACACTACCATAATAAGAATAATTAAGCAGCAAAAGCATTTAATATGATAAAAATAGAACAGAACCGCAACAAGGCCTGAAAAACATAAAATATCAGGACAAAACCCATGTAATTAAAGAACACTTAAAAGCATCTCATAGGACTCACTTTAAAATTAATACACTTGAACATAAAAAATATAAAAGAAAAAACCCTTGAAAAACATTCAGTACGTGTTATTAATAAAGACTACATTAATCAAACACACAGTTTAGTTCGTCCTTCTAATTTTCAGCAAAGCTATTAGTGGTATTTTACAAGTTTTGCTTATCAGTACTTCTGAAATTTCATTGCAAAAAAGCATAATAGGATCAACAAAAACATTCAGATGGATCTTCATCAAAAATATGAAAAGAAATTGTGAGCATTATTTATATGAATTATTTCAAAACTCGTGTAATTACTATTACATGATTTGATCTTGCACATTTTCTCTATTAATTAACTTTTTTTTATATATAGTATTACAGAAAAGTTGGTAGTTTACTTTTATTAAACTGTGATTTTGCAGACACAGTTTTTGATTACCTGAAATATTATACATTGTCAAGAATAAATTTATGTACACAAATATCATTTTTAATAACTATGCATGTTAACAGAGTATTGTGCCAAACTTTAAAGACAATTGATGAATCTGAGTTTTTTGTACTATTGTACAAATTATCACTTTTTAATTAACATATTTATGTTTTTACAATGTTATTTATAAATTCAGCTCTTACATAATTGATAATTTATTGTGCTAATTTATACATTTGTTCATATAAAGTTAATTGAATCATCAATGATATTAATTGGTCAAGACATCAATGATATTTGTCACTTGGTACAGAAATTTTCGAAATTAGCTCTTTTTTATTACAAAATTTTATGATATAAATAACTATTTTATTACTTATTTTATTAATAATCATAAACATTTTTTTTAAATTTTAAAAATTGTAAATTATTTTCAAATTAAACATATACTGTTCTTCCAGAAGATCTTTTCAGAGGTGATTGTTGCAGAGTTGCTTATCTAGATTTTTCTTCTTCAATAGAATTATTTGTCTGTTTTAGTAGGTTTTATATGTATTTTAAAACAGGATGAAGTTAAATGGTTTGTTGTATTTACATTCTGGAATGATATGCAAGTTGATATGTAATACATAAATCTGTGTAATGTCTTCTTATGTAGATTTTACTGCAAAATTTGAATAAAACATGACTTAATTCTTTCACTTCACCATATAAAATAACGTCATTTTAAAACCTGTAGAAAACACATTTCAATTGTCACACCTATCTACTTCCTTCTAATCAATCCAAATAACTTAAACATGCACTGTTTAAATAAGTTACATAGTCAGCAAACAACTATACTGAATTCTTCAGTAAATAAAATAACTGATGTGAATGGATTAATGCTGGCAACTCATCCACAGACATAGATACGTGACAAAATATAAAAAATTTAATAAAAATAATTATTAGTGATAAAATATACATAAAACTACATAAATCAATAAACAATTCACATAAATTTTTATATATTTTCTGGAAAGGTTGCTATGTTGTATCCAAAACTCCAGACAAAAAACATAGATTGTACAGTAAATCATTAAAAGCCACAATTACAAATACAGTAATCCACAAGTGCATTTAAAAGAAACTGTGTAAATATTATATTAGACACACTCAGTCCATATTCACCCTCAAATACAATGAACGTCATCAGATCAGTTTTTGTTAATCGCTTCATAGAAATAGTTCAGGATAATGTGAAATTGTCCTACAACCAAAACATGTAAATAAGTATACATTAAAACTATGATCTCAACATGCTTGAACAAACTTGATAAATTACATTATTCAGCTACATACTAAAGACAGTTTCTTATACGGCTTTTGACACCATTAACAACAGAACACCGGTAACTCCATTGAAGAAGAAGCTGTAAAATTAGCTCTGAAAAGAGATGGAAGAACAATTTCCTTATAAATTAAAAGTAAGTCAATCATTTTTAATATTTAATTCTAGTATAAAAAATATTTTAAAATTACATAGTAATTTAATATTTTATTATATTTATCATTTTGTAGTTTAAAGCATTTAAAAGGTTATTAAAGAGATTTTTATTTAATAATCCATTTTTATTTGAATTCCTTTCCTGTTATTTCAGCAATTTTTATGAGTGTAATATAATATACAGTCGAATCCCAAGTATCTTAAGGTAATGCTACTTCAGGTTTTAAAGAAAAAAGCTATTTGTGTTAAAATTCTTTTTAATTAAAATTTTTTGTATACAATAATGAATTTAATTGAAAAAAAAAATAAAGGAAATTTTTTTTAGACATTGATACATGTCTATGAAGTACAGTGGGTAAAAAACAATCAGCATTTGTAATTTATAAGGCTTTTAATATTGAAGATAAAAAGTAAATTGCCAAAAATGAGAAAAATAAACTCTCCTACTCTTTTTATCACTATTTTAAAGGTTTTACAATTTTAAATTTTGTATTAGTTTCTCTTTTGCTGCTGCATTCTGAAAGACCAAGTGTGTTGTGATGTAATTAGTATATTAGCTTTTTGTACCCATATTTAAACATTTGCTTTCGATATTAAACAAACAGATAAGACAGGACTTTTGTGTTAGTTTGATGAGACCAGACTTTCAATGAATTGTATAGTGAACTGATCAGCTAAACCAGTATAACAGATGCTTCTTTTCCTTTAGAACTTGTGTAAAAAATTATTTTGTCTTGCAGAAGATTGTGAGGTAATGAATTTTCTTGAATTTTGAAATATTTGGTAGAATTTTTCATATTATTTTTTTTATATGATTTGGCAATTTATTATACATTTTTGAGTTGTACAAAATTTGTGGTGGGGGGGGGGGTGCTCATAAGTTTCTGATATGCATTGAATAACTAAATTTATCTTTGTTGTATGGGAGTTATGGTTATTAAATACTTTTTAAATAAATCAGTATCAAAAAGTGATTTAGAACTGATTCCAAAAGAGGCACCAATCAGTATCTAAGTATTCTTTTTTGAAAATATTTTTCCAAATTGATGGCTTACTTCATACAATATTGAAGAAACTAAAACTTCTATATAACTTAATACTACTAACTGTACTGGTGAAAAAACCAGTTCCTAGTGGAACTACACACAACTGTGTTCCTATTTGATGATTAGTTTTTTTAAAATTCATTTGTTGATGCACATACATAATGAATTAAAGAAAATCTACTTTTTGATTAAATTTTACTGGTGACCTCATTTTATTGTATCAGAAGATAAGTATTTGCTAGAGTAGAAAAACTCAAACTGGTACAATTTCTTTTTCACTTTTTTCTATTGACCAAATAACTTTTGCAGCAGTTCAGTGTCCACTACACTACATTTAAACAGCTTAGAAAAAAATTTAGTATGATTTCACATAATTAAATTGCTTTGAGGTGGTCAAAAATTTGACCTATCTGAAGTGTATAAGTGAAATCCAATAGCTGAGACGGTCATTTCGGTGCTAATTTTTTTTTTTAAAACCATAATTATTTTTGGATAAACAAACTAAAAGATAATTGATTATAAAAGAATCTGGTCAAATATTTTTAAAATGTTACAAGCATAGCTCTGTAATTGAATTCATGCTTTCTCACATATTTACAAAGCAGCTTAATCTGAGCTTAGCTGGGAAAGTTCCATGTTAACATCAATGATTGATGATGAAAGTTAAAGGAAACGCAAAATAATATTAACAAATTTCTTTATAGAATTAATATACTTACCGTGATGTAAATTCCAGTGGCAGAAAATAATAGAAGAAACATATTTAAAAAAATAAAATCTGAAAAATTTCTGATTGACAGTTTTACATGGTATGGTTTTCTGATAATCTGATCAGAGACTTGAAGCTACCAAGTAGTATGTCATATTTTTAATTTATTGTTTTTAAACACATGTTCAAAATTATTAATAATATTGCAATGAGTTTTTTGATGTAGCAATTTGATATAATTTAAATACACACAATTTTCTAATATTATATTAAAATAATAGTTACAAATTTAATTTCTGAACTAATCTTATACCTCTTATCTTATCAATATAAAATAATTTTTATCTAACAAAACTGAAATAAAACATCTGTCAAACATAGAATAATGGATTAATTAATTTTTTATCATATTCTAGATTTAGATCAATTCTTAATAAATCTGAAGTAGACACACCACTTGACTAACTCGTTCGCCTAAAGATTCCTTAAGCAAAGGATGAAACAAAAAGCAATTTATTCATATTTTCTCAAGGTAAAAGATTGGTCCAGTAGTTTCTTTACCTATATCTCTTCTTCCTATGAGAAAATTACCAATAAAGTTGAACATGAAAAACTGTGAAATTTCACTTTGGTAAATTTTTTCAAGAGGCAGGGTGGTATATACAGTTTTACCATAAATATTATTATTGGTGATATACTTACCCCTAAATTTTTATGAATTTTTGAAAAATAATTTTTTTTCAAATTTTTCACCATCAAAATACTTCCTTTACTTTGAAGGAAGGAAAAAGTAAGGTTATATGTATATTACTTTACTTTCTTTAATAAGAGAAGGAGGTATAAAAAATAAAATAATTTTACAAAGATAGAAATGTAATGTAAAAAATTCACTTAAGAAATTACTTTATTGATAGTTAGGTTTTAAAAACTGTAATTTAATTACAAATATATAATCTTGTAATAATAAGTGAATAAAGAGTACTTATCAATATGTACATCAGGAACTTACACAAAAATTTTTGTAAATGAATTAAGCAATCATACTTGATAAAGGTATATTTACTAATATCTTTTACATCAATAAAATTATAATTTCTAAATTTTAATAAATTATAAAACACAAATCACTTAACATACATTACAGCACATATACCAAATTTCATGCTTAAACCCAGTTTATTCGGTCAAGTAGCAACCTTTGAATTACTCTTTGACTCGTGCATTTAGATGTAATCAAGAAATAAATTTTTGCACAATTGCAGATACTTATATGAACAAGTTAGAATCAGTTCACAACATTTTCTTTGATAGACTCAGTAATGCAATTAATGTTAAATTCTACTGCCCACTAAATAGTGGCAAAAGTAAATTTAAAAATTGATATTAGTAATTAATAATAGCCAGTGATGCAATTAGTATCAAGTAGATGATATAGAAGATGCAGAGGCAGATAACTGTTGTTGTATACGATGCAAACCTTCTAAAAGAGTATCCAGTGTGGAAGATTCCATTTCTAATGTTACAGTCTCAATGTTATCATTAGTTAAAGTATCTTCGGTTTTCTCAGCCTGTACTATCTGTTCAGTGATTCTATCTACTACTTGTGTTTTGTTCAACTGTAAACAAAATACAGATATATTAAATTAAATACTTTCAATGAATTAAACAATCCATACCTACTATATTCAGGGTCAATTCAATTGAAGTGTCCCAAAAAAAACATAATTTGGTAGCTTGACCAATTCAAAAAAAAATTGAAACTTACCCACTTGTTTCAGGATCTTAAAACTATTTTTTTTAAGTTTTTATTTAAGCAGTTTACCTGTAACAGCTGTTTTTGTTACGGTGCGCATGTCTATTTTTGTGATTGTAAGAGTTTACACAAAAAATCATAATTAAAAAACTATTGGTCCTGGAAAGATGAAACAAAAAGCAATTTATTCATATTTTCTCAAGGTAAAAGATTGGCCCAGTAATTTATTTACCTATCTCTACTTTCTATGAGAAATAATGTTAAACATGAAAAACTGTGAAATTTCACTTTGGTAATTTTTTTCTAGAGGCAGGGATGGTATACACAGTTATAACTGTTTTTTGCAGGTGTATGTTAGTAGTTTTATCATAAATATTATTAATGGTGATATACTTACCACTTAAGTTTTATGAATTTTTGAAAATAATTTTTTTTTTTTAAATTCAAAATTTGGCTTCAAAACTCTGATAGGATTGGTGATAAAAACCTCAAATTTGCACTACTTAGTGTTTTTGTAGATGTTTATAACAAATAAAAAAGTTTCTTGTAAAAAACACATTTTTTGTAAATAAAACATTTATAACTTCTCAAAAATCATGAAAACCTGTTAAAAGTGATACCATTTTGACTCTATAAATAAGTGCTCCAAGGGAGTTTCTTGTTTTCTTTGCACTTTACATTTTTTATATTTATCCCCTATGTTGTTGAAGTTGACGTTTTCAATATTTTTAAAATTATTAATTATAGGTCCTAATATAATATAATATAATAACTTAACCAATACCAGTAACCTAATACAATTTTGATTCAAAAATAAAACTATTTGGGTAAAACTTACCCAAATTGAGATTTCAATGATTAGCGTACATCTTTTTTCAAGAATTCATTATTTTTATATTGGTTTATTTTTGTAAACACTATCAAAAAAAAAAGAAAGAAAATAGACTGTAGCAAAATTTTAATTATTATTCTTCAATAGAATAGCCTGTTTTTATTGTAATGAAAGTTTATGATTTAGTGTGGTTAACCAACAGCTGTGATATCTCTTGTGATAGATAATTCTCTTGAAATAGTGTGAGAATGACCCATCACTGAAGTTAGTTCAAATGATGTCAACTTTCTCAAGACTTTGCAGATGGGCACCCAAACTTTGTCTTGTTGATACTTTTGAAATGATGAAAATGTTTATCTTACTAAGGAAAACTATTTATGATACTTAATGGAATGATACTAAACATTTATCAACATTTAGAATCCAACTGTTTAACGGACTTTGCAGGGTTGCCTGCAATATTGTGATGTGGGGCAATGTATTGCTCTTGGTCTTCGCAATCATATAGTTCTTTGTTCTGCTGAGAAAAAATACTTATGAAACAGTTAACACAAAGAGACTTTCCAGGAACTAAATTTAAATTTGGAAAAAATATGTTCTTTAAGAGCTCACTCTAATCTTATTTGTCTTAAGTTTTTCTTAACTGTTTTTTTATGAGTTCTCAAAGGGTCACAACAGAACTGTCTGTACAGCTGACTGAATTTTGCCAAAACGTTTTTTCATGATATTTACAAATACTAGTGACATCTCCATAAACATGAAAAAAAATAAGTTGTTGGTTTTTATCACTAAATACACAAATTTTAATGTGTTCTTTTGGCAATGTACCATACACTGTTGTATGACACTCTTCATTCACATAAATTCCTGGAACATTGTTCTTCCAATGTGAAATTATTTGAAAATAATGTAAAAATTTGATTTTAAAATTAATTAATAAAAACACGCAGGATGAAATTTGAGACAATCTGTAAAGATATGAACATGTCACTGACTAATGTCAGACTGACCAGTCTGTAACTGCAGATCTAAATGATGTAACACGCATAAATAAGCATGTTGCAACATGAATTTTCCTGACGACTGGAAATTACTTCAAGCACCTGTTATAACATGAACATTGCAGTTGAATGGTTTAAACAAGTCTACTTCAACTATAGTAGTAAATATAAAAATATTAAAGTGCCAAAAATACTAGAAACCCTCTTGGAGTACTTATTTAGCAAGTCAAAATGGTATCGGTTTTAACAGATGTTTCATGATTTTTGAAACTTTTTAATTAGTACAATACACAAGAAACCTTTTTATTTGCCATAAACATCTACAAAAACGCTGTAAGTTATGTAAATTTGAGATTTTTATCACCAGCCCCATTAGAGTTATTTGAAGCTAATATATCACCATTAATAATATTTCTGGTAAAACTACTAACATATACCTGCATATATAAAAAATCAATTATAACTGTGTACACCATCCCTGCCTCTAGAAAAAAATTACCAAAGTGAAATTTCACAGTTTTTCATGTTTAACATTATTTATCATAGAATGAAGAGATAGGTAAATAAATTACTGGACCGCTCTTTTACATTGAGAAAATATGAATAAATTGCTTTTTGTTTCATCCTTCCAGGACCAATAGTATTTTAATTATGATTTTTTCCTTACAATCACAAAAATTGGTGTGCGCACCGTAACAAAAATGGCCGCCAAAAGTAGCTTAAATAAAAAATTAAAAAAAAAAAAAATAGTTTAAGGACCTGAGACATCGGGGTAAGTTTCAATTTTTTTTTTGAATTGGTCAAGCACCCACCCTTGGGTTACTTAAAATGGATTGACCCTTCAAGCAAATCCTTCAGTTATAACCTATCAGAATATTACATAGGTCCGACTTATTTCTGCATACTATTCTTCTGGGATATATCATACAGATGTAAAAAAGACTGTTTGTCCTTGTGCAGTTGATTTTCACGACATGGAGAAAGTAGCACATAATATATTTATTGGCTGTTGTAAAGCTTTTTCCATAATAAGCTACTTTCACACTTTTGAGAAAGGTTCATTACTTGTATGAAAGGCCATTCAAGCAATCCATGAAGGAAACAATTGGTGTTACTTCAAATAAGGTAATTAATCAATTTTGCAAATACATGTATATTATAATGTTAAATTAACAGCACTGATATTTTCATCAAGTATAATCCTTAGACATAATAAAATACTACTTACCTTCATGGTAGGGTGGTAATGCATCTCTGCCTTTCATCCTAAAGTTCTGGATTTGAGTCCAGAACTTGAGGCATGGAATTTTTCACACCCAACAAAATTAACCATTACTTATTATAGTGACTACTATTCACTGTCAGCTTATTATTATATGAATGAATGAATAAATATAAATAAGCTACTACAATTTTATTTTTATATATCTTTATTATGTGGATTTATGAATGATGTTACATTTTCCTCTTTTAATCATAAAGTTATGTGATCATGATCTTTATGTAGGTGTTGTGACTTTCATAATTGTACCTTTTTTTAACTTTTAATTTCACACAAGAGTATACGTGCGACAGCAACATTGCAAATTTCTATTACTTACTGGAACAGTTCAGCAACACTGATTGAATGCAGTTTTATAGGAGGTTATGTTATTCTTTTGGATCAAAAATTAATACTATTATCACATCAGGTAGTATAAATTTTAATTAATAAGCAAATAAACAGAACTGCAAAACCAGAATAGATCTATTCAAGTAACATTAATGATATTAAAAAACCCTAAACATAATCCCAATCTAGTGTACGTCAGTTTTTAAGGTTATGTTATTATTGTAGTCTAAGGGTTTTTTCATTATTAAATTATGCACTGGATTAACTGTGAAACATACAAAAATTACAAAATGATTAAATCTAATACTTCTAATCTGAATAAGTTGAACTGACACCTATTGCAAGCAATGAATAAATTAGAAAGTTACTACACAGGTAGAGAAGAATAACTTGCTCTGAATAATTCTATGTACAACAAATAAGTATTTTATAAATAAATTACTCTACCACAAGATAATGCTGCTAAATTTCCTACCAACTGTGTTGTAAAAAATGCAGGTACAATAAGTTTTAATAAGATTATAGCAATCGTAAATTTAAAATATCGTTAATAAAACTAAAACTATAGCAGTAAGTTAAAATCGTGAAACTGAATTTAAAAAAAGACGCTTACAACAAAATTTAGAACGCATACAGGTTTAATAGCTGTAGTACGATCGACAACTTTCATATGACAAGAAAATTCCTTTAGTTTTGGAGGGCCAACATCTCTGTCCAGCATTTTTAGTAATTTTATTTTCCACTTAACTGGAACGATTAATGGGATCTACGTAAAGTAACGAATACAAATACAACACTGATAAAGAATAGAATGAATTCCTACAGCGACCCTGGTGGTAAATGAATGGATTCGCTTAAAGGATGTCTTTTTTCAGATCAACGTTTTTTCAAACCATTCCTTATGACTAAAGTACTGAGCATAATTTTCAGAAATGCTGGGTTTAAAGTTTAAAAATGAGAAATACCTGTTTACTGAATGATAAGTTACTTACGACTCTGTCTATAACAGTACCTGAAAGTATGCTTTCAGGTCTTTTATAATAAATATCACCCCTTCTCAGGGGTGCGGAGGAACAACAAGCTTGACGTTGATGTTAACGGCGATTGTTTTTTTTTTAGTGATTAAGAAAGTTTATGTTGTACAAAAATGACAGGGAACGTTTTTAAAAAATGTATTGTTTACTGAATACCTGCAGCCCACCGGGCCGGTCTAGTGTTTAACTCGTCATCAATACAATGACTTCGAAATCAGGTGATTTCGAAGTCGAAAGTTCTAAGGTTCAAATCCTAGTTCTTTTATACGGATCTGAATACTAGATCGTGGATGCCGGTGTTCTTTGGTCATTGGGTTTCAATTAAGCACACAGATCACGAATGGTCGATCTGCGACTGTGCAAGACTACAGTTCATTTACATTTGAACATATCATACTCATTCATCCTCTGAAGTAATACCTTATACTGGTTCCGGATGCTAAACAGAAAAAGAGAGTACTGTATATCTCCTGGGATGATTGCGATTACGAATGAGTAATCATTGAAAATTTCATCGGGTAACTGGTAAGAGAACAGATTGCCGAGGAAATTTAGGATTCCTCATTGTGTTTTTGTTTTGTTCTTGTGTTATAAGGTTTGATGTTATTATATTATTTTATTTAGTTTTATTTTTAAGTTCATTTTTATTTTTTGTTTTGTGTTATGGTTGCGCGTTGAACTCAACTCAATCGGGTAGGTAGTTGTGTTTTAAGTTCCTCATGTCACTTAGTCTTGTTAAAGACTTGACATAAATGTGTTTTTTTTTTTTAAAGAGTTATTTTGCTAATAGTACAACAATGGGAATATCGTATGTGGTATTCATATCAATGGCTTTCTGAATGAGGCAAGAACAAGGCCGAGAGATGCCTTTTGTCGAAATTTTGAAAATAACCTCTGGTAAAGCCCATAAGGGCTAGGTACAGAGGAAGTGGCATGGCGACTGAAACTTTCACAACATGGTGGGTGTCTTCTACAGGGTCAGGATGTACAGAATCTTGTACACTCATTGAACAAACAAGGAACGCAGCTGCCTATGGCTCCAAAAAAGGAAGCTACACTAGATGTTAATTCAGTTTTATATAAATTAACAATTAAGTAGAAATAACTACATCACTTGAAATTAACTAATAAACTATTAAATACAAAAATATTATTATAAAAGTAATAATAAAATTATTTAATTATTATAATTATTTAAAAGTAAATTAAAATTAATTATTACAAAAGTAAAGTAAGTTTATCTGGTGACAACAGAGGCATTTTGAGTAACGACGGAACTCCTCGCGCTCACTCACTGGACTGTGTGTAACTCCTTGAACATATATTGACTACATTGCCAAAAGAGTTGGGAATTCTCAGAACATCTTCCTCCATCTTTGATCTCTGATCAATAAAATTTAGCTTACATAGGTAATAGAATTACCTTTGAAACTACCTTTTTGTTACACTATGTCGTAGCTTAATTGAAACTATTCTAGTAAGTCCATCGCTACTTCTACAATTATTCCTAACTGTTAGAGGAGATAAATTGTCGTCTTCTTCACAAGCATTACAATGCCTGGTTGAAGATTAGGCTGTTGTACCTCTCATTTATTCCTCTACTGTAAACTATTAAGATAATCAATAGACCTCCTTGTCCACAGCTGTTTGCAAATTAGTTGCAAATGTTCTCTTATGTTTGCTGGTAAGCTGGTTGATGGGCAGATCTAACAGATTAGGGTTAGGCAAATTTACTGCAGGACTACCAGTAAGGAAATGGCTGAGAGTTAAATATGAAGGTTGTTTAGATCTTCAGATAGAGTGCTAACAGGGCTAGAATTTAGAATTGTTTCTGTTTGGGTAGCAATGTATTAACCTCCGCAAATATTAGGCTCACGTTACCAACAACTCCCTTTAAATGTTTTATATACTTGGGCACCTGCTTGCCACAACCCTCTGAAATGAAGTGAATGTGGAGGAATGAAATGCCATTCAAAATTGGACATTATGCTAACTTTTGCATGTTTACACCAAAACTTTGTGACAAATAACTGTTGAAGCTCGCTTTGTGGTACTACAAAATTAGTGCTATTGTTACTGTACAATTTTTATAGGTTGCCTTTCTGGCTATAAATCCTTGAAGTACAGCAATAAACACCAGCAAAGTTAGATTGCTGACTATTTCTAAATATATAGCATGAATTGAAAGACAGATAAATAATGTTATAATATTTCATAGGTGATGTACTTTAAATAAAATTGCTTTTGGTGTTAGATGGCCCAGTATAATAAACACCAGAATTAAGAAATAAGAGAATAATTTGTGTACAATGTTTCGAAATGAGTCCGATAAGTTGCTGAGTCAATGAAACTGAATAAAACTGTGCATTGAGGAGTGAGTTTATTAACTGTTTGGCTTTCAGAATCCAAAACCTTTGCCTAAGAGAAGCTAAAACTAATTTTGATCACTATGCAATAATCTCAAATGTTCAGATCATATCTATCTTATTGTAAAGTGATGGTTTAGTGCTAGAATCAACTGATGTTTCTGGTCATATTTGACCATATATATCATATTAACTATATGGTCACATATGTTCCATCCTCCAATAAGTAACATTTGCTTTTGGACATTTTATGAGTATCAATAAATGAATTTAGACTGATAGAAGTTCTCTTAAAAACAGGTCTATTTTCTTGAAATGCTTTAATTACCAAACTGTAGGATGACTGTTGAACCATAATTAACCATAGATTAAGTAAATGCTTCATTAATCTCTATTATAGTTCATTCTCCTACTCTTTTCTCAGTTTGTTAACAATGATAAATAAATTTTAAGACAATAAGCAAAAACTCTTACTAATTTTGAGAAAGTAAAAACTTCATCTGGTAGATTAACTGAGCTAACTAAGCAAATTACTGAAGGATGTTTTCCTGGAACATTTTGGACTTCAAACTTCTGAATCTGTGGCCATGATTTTGAATTTTCTGAAAGTCACGTTGGTCCATACCTCCATATCCTGTGAATCAAATACCTTATAGGTGTACCATGAGATATGAGATCAGCAGAGTGTCTTCACTAGGAATATGACCTTATACTGCATTTTTAAACATTTCTTGAATCTGTGATACTTGGTTTTTAACAAAAACCTTCTATTTTGTTGGTACAGTTAATAACAAGGCAAGAGAAGTAGTGGAATGATCCATAAATGAATACTGTAAACATTATTTAACATTTATGTTAAGGGTTGTCTTCTGTATAAGTTCAGTGAGTAACACCGTTTCACATATTTCAGTAGTAAATTAACACTTTTGACTTGTACAACTCTGGATTAAGATGTACCAAATTATCCCATATAGTTAACAATGATATAAGTAGCATATCATCCCATTTCATATCACTCGGTCACAATTGTTGCAAAATATTTTGTGTGAGATAACCCTAATGAATCAAAAGTTGAAACCACTTCTCTTTTTTGTAACAGTATTAGATCTAGTTAGATCATTTTGAACTATGTGAAATGTATCAGATGTGGATGAACCACCACTAAACCTAATGTCTTATTATTTTTCTCATCTAATTGATAGAATGATCGGTTTTCAATAAGATTAGGTGTAAGAGATTAAAGAAGATCTGAGCAGTTTGATGACCACTTTCTCAGTTCAAATCCAGAAAATTTCAGTAATGATATTAAATGAGCTTGGATCTTGATTGCTGTATCCACGTCAGTGGTGTCTGACAATAAATCATCGACATAAAAATCTTGCTTCAAAATTTAAGCTGCCGATGGAAACCTTGTATAGTCATCTTCAACTAATTTTTGTAGAGATCTAATTGCTATAAATGGTGCTGATACAGTTTCATATACTGTATTATGGTTGTAAGCTCAAATCTGAAGGGTTTTTTCTTCATAAAAATTGCTGGTATTTGAAAATAAATCTTTACTATTTCTGCTGTAAAAACTATTGGGTGTGTCCTGACTCTAACTATTATCCAGTAAAGGTTTTGCTGAATTGTGACACTGACCATTAGGTTATGATTCAGTGAAGAAGTACCCAAAGTAGCTTTTGCTGATCTGTCAAAAACTATTCTAGTTTGGGTACTACTAGTAGTAGTACTTTCTCTTATTAGAACATGATGAGAAAGAAAATACTGTTACCTTGTATCATGTAATTGCATGTTTACTAGTTTTGTGTAGTTTCTAGTGTCTTGTATTCTTTAAAGAATTCTGAATATACCTGATGAAATCGTTGAGTTCTTTGAAATCATCTTTCAAGTTATCTAAATCTTGTAGCAGCTTGATCAAATAAATCTTCTAACGTTAAATATTCAAATTTAAATGGAAGATCGACTATGGTCTGGTCTCATCTCAAAATGTTTTTCACAATCTCCTTTCTTTGTTGCTGGAACTGTAGAAATTTCTACTAATTCCTAAAATTTGGTTAATCTTTGCTGAAAATCAACTTCTGTTCAAATAAAATATGATTCAGCAGGAAACTAAGTTTTATCTGTTGTTTTGATTTTTCCCATTAATATCCAACCTATTGTTATACAGTATGACAGTGTGGCACAGGGCTCTGAGAAATTACAGGAATAAGAGGTACTTAGAGGGAATACAATGAAAAATAGCATGTGCCTATTCATTGGTGTCAGCTGAAGCCTTGTTTGTAATTACTGGGTGTTACCAATAGAGCAGATGGCTCGAGCTCGGGTAAAAATTGATGAAGGGATGGAAGACATGCAACGTGAGTTAATAGAAGAGTGGCAGACAAGGTGGGTTACCTCATGAAAAGATAAATGGACCTGGCATTTAATAGGTGAGATTGGGCCATGGATCGGGAGGGGATTTGGTGAGCTGAATTATTGGCTCACCCAATTCCAGACCAGCTATGGCTCATTCTGAGCCTACCTGTTCAGAAGACACAAGGTAGATAATCAGAGTGCCAATATTGTGCTCAGAGGGACACGGCTGAACATGTCTCTTTCCAATGGATTTGAAGAGAAAGAGAAAGAAGATGCATGGTGATTACTGGTCAGACAGACGTAGGCAATGTTGTTGGAGTAATGCTAACAGACAGTGATAAATTCTCTGCAGAGCTTCTTCTGTGGAGCTGCCGTTCGTCTTGTGTTTACACAGATTGGCGGGAGGGGTGGACAACGGTAACCCCCGAGCAAGCGACGATAGTACCAGTATCCCAACTGAGGTGTCCAGTGATATACAAATATGCGAGTATCAATTTCAAGGTGAGTACAATTGCAGTTCTGGATCGTAATGCAGTATTCAGAAGCGTAATCAATAGTCTGAGTGGGGGGTGGGAAACAGCCTTCAGTGGAGCCGTCGTCTGCCCGTGCTTGCGCGGGTGGGTGGCGTTGGTGAAGCTGTGGGACTCCTGGGCCTCCTGCTATGGCAACCCCGGGGTTGTGCTATACTTAATTGCAAATCCGGCCCTGGGTGGTGAGGAACGGTGAAGTAGGAGTTTTAGTCGGTAGGGTGCGGGCACACATTGGCTCTTAATATCAACATTTAGCTGAACGAGTCCGACATTGCCTCACTATGAGGGGTACGTAAATGGTATTTCTCCGCAACACCGATAAAAAAAAATATATATCCAACCTAATTCTGTCCCAAAAGTAATCTCCAGCTTTGTCAGTTTATTAATTTTAAAATGTGAATGTATAATTTTGCACTAAAAGAATGTCTATGTGATCTGGTTTAAAAGATATGGATCAGCTAATTTAAGATTTTTAGGAATAACCCAACCATCAGACTCCAGCAATTTTACAAAAATCATTAAAGAAATAATTTTTGGTAAAATTGAACAAGAAACATTTGCTTAATGACTCAGATCGATGCAACCATTTGTGTTCGTTGTTACTGCCAACTAACGATACACTATATTCTTGTGGACTGTGTGTGTTATGCGGCATTGCGACGTAAGTTAAAATTAGAAGCTAACTTCGAAATATTCAAGAAACAATATGATGATGTTACCGAATACAGTTTCTTACGGATGTGCATCTGTATTCAACTAGTTCATAATTATTTTAATATGTCTTTTTTGCAATATTGTATTATGTTTGTTCCGGGCGATGATAACGCGAAAACGTTTTTCGCCCTCCCAAAAAAAAAAATTTGCTAGAATGGTAGATGGAAGGAGAACGTTTGCTTGAACAGATATGTAGTGGAGCCGGAACGGCGTTCCAGCGGCACTTTTTTTCCCAGCCGAAGTGTGTTCCATTACTTTTCTAAATCTTGGAAAGATTATCTTGTTTTTCTTGAAGCTGGAGAATAATTGCTTACATTCTGAGCACATGTTAATTGAAAAAAATAGATACAATTTCCTCCATTTCTATAGGGCTTTTATACCGTGTTTTGTAGGGTATTCCCTTATCCTTAGTTTATGATACTGACCCTTCGGTTCTATTTTCTTTTGAGGTAAGGAACTGCAATAATATTTTCGAGAAGATTACATGGGAAATCATAAAAATCAGCAAAATTTCATTAGGCAAATTTGAAAAATTTAACAAGAGAAAAATATTTTTGCACTGCTTTTATTATTTGTTGCGTATACCTTTTCTTTTTCTTAATTTATGATACTAATCCTGGGGTTGTATATTCTTATCATAAGAAAATAATATTTTCGAAAAATTTATTTGGCAAATCGACTAGTCATAAAGTCGGAAAAATTTCAAAGGGCAGGTATCAACATTGAAGAACATTTTTACACTGTTTTTATTTTTCATGAAGTTTCAGTCTCGAGCAGTGTCTTTCTGTGTACATACATACTTATACTTAATTGATTATTTAATATTAATTTTAATCGCATTTCGAAATATTTTTTATCCGTGACGTGTTTAATAATTGACATTAAAAAAATTAATAAGAAAATGTGTAAAAATTATTTGTAAATATTATTTTCAATTTTAATGAACTTACTAAAATTAGTGAAAAACTGAAGCAACAAAGAATACAAAATTTCTTAGTATTAAAATGTTAGAGTAGATCCGATAATGGTAAATAATTGTGACGAACAGTGTAATGAAGAAAATTACCGATCGATGTTTGGTAACCGAAAAGTTACGTAAAGAAATGGTTACGAAGTCATCGATCAGCCAGTGACACGCAGATGCGCGAGCGCAGATTGCCTGATCGTGAAGAGGATCCTGTCTGGAAACTTTTACAAAAAATTTAAAGACAAATAAGATTTTTTCTTAAATTAGCAATATGATTTTCTTGTTTGAATTGTTATTTTCGTATATTATTACAAAATGGTAATATTTATTATTTATACAATCGTTTCTTGTAGGAAGATAAAAAATAAAAAAAGGATTATAAAAGGCTGACAATAGAAATGAATTAACTCTATAGTTTTTTAGTTTTTCAGTTTTATTGACAAAGACTTTTGGAAAAGAATTTCGTTCGTAGCGTCTTTTTAGCTTATTCTATGTAATACAAATTATGAATTTGAATATTACAATATTTTTGAAAGTAATGCTGTGTTTTATGTAGTAATAATAGTTTTTTTTTTTTAATAACGATCTATTCCAATTGCCATACTAATAAATAATACAAAAATAAAATATTAAAATAAATACCCTTATTCTGTTTATTGACTAAAATAATATTCTCACAAGAAAGTCAAAATGTCTAATGGCTAATGTCTGGCCCACACTTTTATAGATATAAAATTGCAATTATGGGTGATGATCTGGATGTCCTGAGTCAGGGCACAGTATTAGTAAAAGTAATAATCGTTCTGACTGGTAGTTATGTCTGGATTCATAGCAAAGAATGGTTAAAATATTGAGTTCCCAAATTGAATTGAAAACTGCTGGTAGCGCGATAATTTAATGATATCTGCACCCGTAACAGTTCTCCCCATCTTTAAATGTTTATTGAAGTTGGTTGAAGTTGATTGTGGATTGGATATGCTTTGCAAGATGAAGAGTACCTTTGGCAGGTAGATCACATTTTAGTTGTGGTCTTTGTAGAGGGCAATCTAATAGGCTGCTTCTTGGAGGTGGTGAGTAATAAAGGATGAGTACTGGTTTAAGAAAATGTTTATTTGTTTGCTAGTCCTTGAAGCGGCAGATAAAGTCTTCAGGCTCTTTGAAGTTGGGTCCATGAAAGGTTATTGTGACAGTCATCAGGACAATTAATGCAGACTTCCTAGCAACAAGGAAGTCTTCACTATTAATAGGTTAAAATTAATGTTTTAATCTTTCACGTTTTCAATTTGTAGTGACATCAAATTATAAAAATGAAAAATAAAATGATGAATAAAATCATCAGATTAAACAAAAACTTAAGTGTTTGATGTTATTGTTTTCTGGCAACCAGATATGGCTGAAAATAATTACTCAGTGATGACATTTGGTTTAGATATTCTTTCACTGTATGTATATCTTAAATAATGGGGTTTTCCCAACATTCTGGCCCAAGTTCTTCTTTCCATAATGGTATAATTGAAGAACATTGTTTTTTTGTAAATTTTTATAACTTTAGTTACTAATTTAAATACAAAACTATAAATATTATTGGTTAAAATCAGTTGGAGGGCTTGGATTAGCAGCCAATTATCAACAGTTGCGATTAGAAAGTAAATATCAAATAATTGCAAAGGAACAAATGGTGTTTGGTGTTACTGGTTGTGAAAATAATTATATATTTATTCTATATAGCATTAAATGTAAACCAAGGAATATAAAGGCATTGGTACTTTTCCATTAAATTTCAGCCATTTGTTTGTCAGATAATAAAAAAAGAGCAGTTGGTATTTAAATTTTGTAACAATTACTTGGTAATTTTTGTATCTAACTCTTTTTTTATATAGAATGTTTCTTGTTCTTGGAAATACAACAAATACATCTCTCATCTGGTATCAATATGAAAGTATAGTCTTACTACCAATACCAAAGTTCTGTATCATTATTATTGTTATTATTGATTAAAGCTGTCTTTGTTCATAACTGATTTCCATGTTTCACTGTTGGCAACACTTTTTATTTGGAAATAAAAATTATTGATTATTTTGTTTTCAGTGTATGACAATGGTTTTAATACTTGAAACTCATATTTTTTGGTTGAAATGTGCTCTGTTGTGGTAGTGAGTACACAAAATCTGAAAAAGATATGTTGCAAAGGTTTTCAGACATTGATGTTCTACACCCAGTTCTATCTGAAACTTGTTCAATAAGCTCTGAGAAATGGGATCTTCAAAGATATACACAAGTCTGGAAGACCATCTATCCTGACAGAAGAAAAGTTGGATAATATTTCTGATCACCTGGCTCGAAGTTCAAAAAATCTATCAGAAAATTGGCACAACAATTGAAGTAGTTCATAATTCAATTTCCAGGATGCTGCTCCCTAACCCACCAGGTTGGTTTAGTGGTGAACGCATCTTCCCAAATCAGTTGATTTGAAAGCCGAAAGTTGCAGTGTTCAAGTCCTAATATAAAATGTCAGTTATTAAAATGCCTAATATTAAATGTCAGTTATTTTTACAAGGATTTGAATTCTAGATTGTGGATACCAGTGTTCTTTGGTGGTTGGGTTTCAATTAACCACACATCTCAGGAATGATCAAACTGAGACTGTACAAGACTACACTTCATTTACACTCATACATATCATCCTCATTATCCTTTGAAGTATTATCTGAAAGGTAATTACCAGAGGCTAAACAGGAAAAAGAAAGGATGTTGCTCCCTGAGGCATTTCAATTATGGACAATTTTGTGGTTTGTTTTTTACAATTTGCCAAGGGCAAACTTTTTTGTTAATACATTTTATGTAATAATTTATTTACTTAACTGTTGTAGATGCCAAAATATGATTGTTTCATTCATTAACCTATAAGAAGAATTAGGAGTGTTAATTTAGGTTGGTGTCGCCATACTAATTAGCTGGATAACTTATATATATTATCATCCATTTAGGAAAAACAGCCAGTAGTGTTTAATTGGTCAATCTTGAGTATCCATTAGCAGTCTGTATAAATTAGTATTTGAACCTGAGAACTTTGACTTTGAAATCATTTGAACTAGATTATGAATAAGGTGTTCTTCGGTGGTTGGGTTTCACATCTCAGAAACCCAAGACTACACTTCATTTACATTCATACATATCATCCTCTGAAGTAATATCTTACAGTGGTTCTGAAGGCTAAACAGAAAAAGAGAAAAGAGAGTCTGTATAAATTATAATACTTATCTGTGTGGACATTTGTGGTAGGGGAATTTTAAATCGAGGTTTCTTTCTTCTTTATATACTTTTAAAAAATTCAATTGTTTTTTATTTCATATACAAGGTTCACTGAACTCCACAATTTTACCAGGACTGCCTATTCTATTACTAAATACTTATCTATGACAGATATACAAGTGTTTTCTAGTAGTGCAAAATAGATTTTGTAATCTAATTTGCTTGGTGATATTTTCAGTTTATTTTTTTTTATAGGTAAGTATGTTTCATTATTAGAAAATGGTTATGTCACATTCAGCTGATTACAAGTATCAAATTTTCAATAAATGTGTGTTAAAAATATGATTAGTATAGGTAGAGCACCGTTCAAACATTATAAAACAGGAGAAATTTAATATATTTATTTCTCTGCTTCCGTTCAGATATCATGGAACAATTACATATCACAAACAATTAATGCAAATTAGGTTAGATATTTATTGAAAGTAAAACACACTGGTTGTTGGCTTTTACTTGATGAGTTTTATCTAAAATACACCAATTTTCATCGGTAAAGTTCTGGATTTAAATAAAAATAAGATGTGACATTTTTAATATAAAATTGCAAGAGGTAAATTACAAATAAGTATGTAATTTAAAGGTATGAGAATAATATTATTTCTTTGTTTATATTAGGATAATAGAAGAGCTATACTATTAGTGTTCCTCCATATAAATACTATTTTCTGAAAAACAACATATTGCTATTATAATTTCTTAATACTTTTTTCTATTAGTTTTAATATCTATTTGCTTGTTATTTCCAAAACAGATATTTCCCATGGTGATTCCTAATTTCCAACTTTATCAATTGTTTTTTCTATTTCTGTCTAGATTATTTGAATTAATTATGTTAATTTATTAGGTAATTTTGCTTAGGTCTAATATTTTTTATTGAAATTATTAGTTTGTATTAATATGGCCGGCCTCTGTAGTGTGAATGTCAATTCTAAACAGTTTTTTTTTTGTCTTGATAGATACTCTCATTAAAGAAAGACTGACCCCTCCCTCCCAAAATATAATACTCAACTTTATCACTGAAAAAAAATTGTAACACCATAAAAATTAACAACAATTTTTCTTACTGCACTAGAAAAAGGCAGTGTATTTAATACTAAAATTATAAAATGTAATTTTATTCGTTTTTTGTTTGTTAGGAAATTGCATAACTTTACGTTCATTAATGTTAAATAAGTACATGAATTCATATTCATTTTATAAAACTAGGGTTGGTAATCTTTTGTACTGTTATCTATAAACATAACATTCATGTATATCAACTATTATAAATTAACTTAAAAGTTTAGGTTATGAAAGAACAGCCATTTTAATCATATAACATATTATGTATTATTTATGATACTTTATTACATTGCAAATATAAAGCATAGAAAGGATTTGTTTGTTTACACCGCTACTGACAATAAAAATATACTTAATACTGTAATGTGATAAAATATAATGCTGTCTTGTTTATGGTATCAATAAAATTTAACTTTAACTTTTTATTTTTAGTATGATTTATGTGGCCTGCTATTAGTTAAGCCTACATTAAAATGTGATGTAAGAAAAGTGGAAATATTTCTGTGTAGAATAATATTTAGTCTGTCTCTTTGGATGTATTAACTTAAAATTAGCCATTTGACTGTTTGATTTAAAACTCCATTCCTTTCTGATAAGTGTTAATCTTTTAATCTCAAAATATTTAGTATATTTTTTATCACATTTTTACAATTACTTGTATACCGTATTTTAATTTTTACCTTCTCTTTTACACATCTTTTATGCACTAAAATGTTTAACTCAGAATGTCACAGGGTATGATTTACTAATAAAGAATATTTTTTTGATTTCAGCATAAATTTTGCTCTTCTATAATTCATTTAAACTTTTTCAATCTGTATTCAGATTATTTAATTTTTCTGTGTTTATTTTTGAACATTCTGAAGTATTTTCTTTTCCAGCTTTCCTATGTATTTTCTTTCTTAAGTATGTACTTTCTTTCTAATTGCTAAATTTTTTATATTTACTTTACTTTTTCAAGATAGGATCCACTGTAAAATGTAGGTTTTAAGATAATAATCTGATCAAAGCAGTCCCTTATTGGGTTGATTGTCCTCTTCCTCTTTCTTTACCTTTAATTTCTTCTTCCTTAGATGAGAGTTATGGGAACTGGGTCAGTTACTAGCCTGGTTACATCTGTAATGTCATGGTGTCAAATTCTAGTAGTTGGCTGGGTTGCTGTTTTTTTATTGGGACTCAGCAAAATGAGAACACTCTTTACATGTAAATCTGTAGAAGGATTCTTATTTTATATCTAGGAATTACACAAAAATTCAAACTACCTGCTGGATTGCCTATTGTATAAAGCTAAGATTGCTGATTTTTCAAAAAATCTAATCTATTTCTGTAATGAACTAAGCCAAGAGTAGCATAAATTTATATTTAAAATTATTTTATATTTATAATTTTTACTTCAACATAAGAATCTACTGAAACTCTCGTTTAAAATATTTATATTGCTGATCATGAGATGTGTTTTAATTGGAAGCACCTAAAAATAAACACTTCAACTTATTTAAATTTGGGTAATAATCTACTAATAAACCAAGTAAAATTTTATAGTTGCTTGTTTAATAATACTAGTGTCTTTACTTGACTTAATATTTCTTTTAGCACTTTTGTACTTCTGATTTTTACAAGAAGTCATGTTCAATGTATTAACAGGGAATAACTGTTAATTGATGAATAACTTGATTTTATTGCCTTCTAGGTCTTTACAGATTAATGCAAAGAAACAATAATAATTAATGTACTTATGCGCACATACACATACTGAAAGTTATGAATGAAAATATAAAAAAAAAAAAACTTTTAAATTCTTAATATTTTTCCAATTAAAAAAAATCATGCATTATTGATATTGTTGCTTAAGAATTAGTAGCATATAAAATAACAGTATTTTAATAATTTTATGTATATACTCATATATAAGTGCATATACAGATATATAAAAGTAATCTATGTAGTGGAAAGGTTTCATCACAGACTTTCATCCAGTTGGTCCTAGGCTTGACATTTGACACTTTTGACACTTTCATCCTTGGCTTCCTTTAGGGCTTGACATTATTATACACTAAAACAAATATCAATTAAAAGTGTCTGTAATTGGGATTCCTGCAGTTGCTAAGTAGAGATAAATTTGGAATATTAATATTTATATACATGTATATTTCATGATTTTATTAAACGTGTACTTGTCATACATCTTTTTACTTCATGTTTTAATAACATTCAAATGAATGTTATATAATTCATGTTGTGATATTTAATAACATTCAAATGAATCTGATTATAAGCAATAAAATTACAAGAAAATTATTTTTACATAGTTTGTTTTTTATTTATGAAGCATGTTAATGATATTCATCTATTCAATAGCACTACTACCAGTAGCTATTAATTTTATTTTAATCTTATTAATCTTAACAATTTTATTAATTTTATAATAATCTTTAATTTTATTTTATCTTTCAGTAGCTATTACTAGTAATATATATATATTTAAAAATAATTTTCGTGGCAGAATGGTAATATCTCTTCCTTTCATTTGGAGGTTCCAAGTTTGAGTCCAGGTTAGATATTACTTTTTCATATGCTGCAAAATTCGTTATCATCCATTGGTAGTTGTTGTTGTCATTGGACCCTACATGATGCTAGCCTGTTGCTATAAAAGTAAATATATATAATAAAACATTAGAGACATAACTTAATTGTAGAAATAAAAATAAAAGTTACTCTTTTACTGTTCTTACACACAACCAGTTTCAGTTTTGAGATAACCGATTAATGAATCGCTTGTATATATAAATCACAGCTGCCTATAGAAAGAAAAGTAGTAATAGATTTCAATAAATCACTGCATATAACCTATGCTATAACTCCATTTTAATTATACGATGTGGTGTGTAAACCAAGAATTAATTGTCATCATATTTTCGTTTTTTGCTTTATAAATAGCATGTTGATGTGCAGTAGTAAATTCAGCACAGTAAAGAACCGTATGAAAAACCACTTTATCTAGAAAGAACACATTGAATGCTTATAATTCTTAATATTGCTATACTGGTTCTAAGAAGTGACTTTTATACACATAAGCACATTATCTACGAGGTCTGTAAATAAAGTAATGAAACTGGTTCAGAAAAACGTTTTATTTACAATCCAATTATACATGGACCCTATCAACTTCGAAATAGTTTCCTTGGGAAGTTACGCAACGCTTCAAACGGTTTTCCCACTCTTCATAGCAGTGTTGGAACTCAGAAACCGGAATATCCTTCAGATGGTCGATTACATTTCTTTTTATATTTTCTACCATTCCAAAATGGTGTCCTTTGATGTGTTTTTTTTAAAGTAAGGAACAGGAAAAAGTTGCAGGAACTGAAGTTGGGTTAATAAGATGGTTGAGGAACTACAGGACTGTTTTTATTTGCCAAAAACTAATTAATTGAGAGTGCAGTGTGACAAGGTGCATTGTCATGATGCAGCATCCAGTTGTCTTTGATGGCTGGTTTCATGAAAACAAATCTTTTCTGCAGTCTTTCAAGAATTCCTCAGAAAACATATTGATTTACAGTCTGTCCTCTAGACAAAAATTCCTTATGGACAATTCCATTACTATCGAAGAAATAAATTAGCATGGTTTCGATTTGCTCATTTTTGCCTTTTTGGGACGTGGTGAGTTTGAAGTGTGCCACTCCTTGCTCTGGCATTTTGTTTCTGGGTCGTACTCAAATATCCAAGATTCATCACTAGTAATAACATTTTTTAGAAAATCAGGATCGGTTTCAATTCACCCTAGAAGATCATGGCACCACTTCCACCCTGTTGTTTTTCTGTTCAACAGTGAGGTTTATTGGGACCAATTTTGCAGAAACTTTTTTCATGTCGAATTCATTTGTCAAAATTAGATGGCTTGCGGTATGGTTCAAATTCAATTGTTCTGCAATCATTGTGACAGTTAATTGCCAGTCGTACTGCATCAAGTCTCTGATTTGCTCAACATTGTCGTCACTTTTTGACGTTAATGGTTTTCCACAGCATGGATCGTTCGCAACTGATTCCCGGCCACCTGAAAATGCTTTAAACCGCCTAAAATCTTGGTCTCATGGCAGAGCGTTATCTCCATATGCCCTTTTCAATTTTGAAAAAGTTTCAGTAGCATTCTCATCAAGTTTAACACAAAACTTGATTGCACAATGTTGCTCATAATCAGTATCACTCATTTTTGTAGCACACAACAAAAACTCATTTCACGGAAAGTTTGTTTACATCTCACATGGTAACAATAGATTAAAAATATTAATACTTAATATAAATCAGCTGTTCATATAACCATATGTTTACTAGTAACTTTACAGTGTTGCCACTTTGGCTGTAAAAAAAACTAGTTCATTACTTTATTTACAGATCTCGTATACCTTGCAGTCATATTATGTTATAGTATCTAACATACATTAATTTGATTTAGTACTATTTTATTTAATATACTGATTTATTACTATTACTGTAACTTAAATTCTTTTATTTATATTATAAATTAGACATATTTATTATTACTTTAAGGTTTTTAGTTAATTCTTGAAAAATACATATTGATTAAATTGAGTTTTATTACAGTATTATTTTTTCATCTTCAATTTTAATTAATATTAGGATTATTACCTTAAAAGCAAAATTTGCAACTGGGGTTCTTGAATAGAAAATTGTTGCTGTAAATCAGCATCACCAATGAAGAAATGACACTAATTTGATCTGAAATGAATTTGAAATGACATTAATATGTAAACCAAAGAAAGCAATTACCATTTTTCTGAATTTTTTTATGTCTCAAGATTTAAAAAATGTATTGCTAAAAACATTTTTAAAACTGGGAAAAATGTAAAATACAAATATGTGTACTTGGAATTATTAGTATATGGTAAAATTCATTTGTAGTAGTTTAGTGAAATCAAATTATTTTACTGTGTTACGATTAAGCTATTAAGAGGTTATCATTATTATTTCTTCAGCATCTATTATTTATTATTACTGATTTCATTGTTTACTGGTTTCATACCGGTTTATTGGTTCTGCTGGTTTCATTATTTCATTATTACTGGTTTTCATTATCTATTATTGCTGATTGCTGGAAAATAAATAGAAAGAGATGTTTCTAACATGAAACATTGAAATACTAACATTTTGGCTGACGTATACTTTAATTTCAATGAAAATTAAGTGGAATGTCTATGTTAACATGTATGTATGGTAAATATGTTATATGCCTTAACCATAATAGCTGTAAGTACATGAGTTAGTAGCCTAGACAGTTGAAAATTAACTAGTATTTAAATAAATAAATCTAAGTTATTTATTCAGATCGGTATGTAGTACAGGCTAGGTGTATTCAGTAAAAATGATACTCTGCATGTAACAAAAAGAATTATTCTGGTATCTGTGTGAAAATGGTTAGAATTTTCATTGATTAGAGCACTATAATATATAAAAGGTAATACATTAGAAAAATTAGAATAATGATAGGTTCTGTATAAACTAAAATAATTATAGAATACAATTCACAATATTAAATTATAACAAAATGAAATTGGTAACAATCCATTACTGTTACATGAATATATTGGATACAGGGTTTTTTTTACATATACATAAATATAAAAATAATTTACAAATTACAAAAATAATTAAGAATGATTTATATTAAAAAAAAATGAGTTAATTTTAATTAAATTTTGTTTATAATATGTTTTTACTTGTATTATTTCACTGAATACATGAAAAAACTTGGAAGTTTTTTCTTTGTAGACATTTTTTAACTATTCTAAGCTTTCTTCTGCAGCTTTTTTTCAAACTGTTCTGCAGCTTCGAATTAGAAGTTGTATGCGTGAAAATGTAACACTTGATGTGTTGTAAGGAATTTAGAAAATAATTATATATGTAATAGGAAATCCACGTTATTTTATTTATTTGTAGATTTTAAAAGAGTTTCTGTAAACATCCAAGATGATTGGAGAAATAATGAAACATTATGTGCCTGATAGTAGTTATTAAAATTATTTTCTTCAAATTATTACAGAACTCGCTTACAAAACAATGAACTTTCAAAACAGCTTTTTTTCAAAAGAACCTTACAGAGCTTATTAGCTGCTTCTTCTTCTGAGGAATTGTATGGAATGGTATCAAAATTGTTAATGATCAGTGTTATTGTTGACCATCTACTTACTTCTCAGAAATAAAAATAATAATAATAAAAAAATAGTAAAATTTAGTACTTAATAATTTGAAGTTCAGTATTATTAATCTAATTGTAAAGGTAAATAATACATTTATATTTTTACATTTTTTATCAGTATATTGATAAAATTAATTATAGACCCCATGAAGAAACGCAATCTGTATCACTACGAAGAAATATCATTCATATTCTTACTGAATGGTGGCCAACGTGTTTGATCTTTATGAATTAATTCATCTAACTAACAATTAATTTAACATACTAACCTTTCGTTAATCGAGATTGATTAACGTATCGATGAAGTGCACAAAATTATAGCTCTGTAACTTTATACTGTTGTACATTGAACGGCGTATGACTTAATTTAGATTACGTTGTATCCGGTCATCAGTCTTGATACATACGCCACATTTTGTGCATGAAAAAAAAACTTAATTCATGAAACCGGCATCGGTTAGACGATAACTAGAATTGTTCATCGATTTCCTCTGGATCTGCCTCTTTCACTTTGCCGTCGGAAGTAATTTATAACTATACTCGGCAGCAAAGCGGAAAAAGACAACCCACAGGAATCACTTCTTCTGTTACTTTTCAATCAGTCTCAGTATTGAAGGTTTCCACATACCTGTCATAGATAGTATTATAGATAATTTTCATAGTTCTACTGGAAGAATCAGATAAAACAAACGCGTGCAGTCAAATTTTGGTTACATAAGCAACCAAAACTTGTAAATCGATTTCATGTCGTGTAATTATATCACAAGAAGAATATGTAAAATATTGTTAATAATCGACAGTGAATTTGTATAACGCAAACGCGCACGCGTGTATGTGAAAAGGATGTCACTAGTTGATAACCACTAATTGCTGTTATAATAATTCTAAGTCTATTATTGAGCATTACTACGTAATATATGATTGTGGAATAAATGTTGGTGTCACTTAGTTACATATATAGTAACACCATTCATCAAGTTTAATCTGGTGCATTAAAACTTAATTAATATGTATTTATCTGAATAAATGGAATACTACAGTATTCGACATCTACCACGATAACAAAGACAAAGTTGGAGAAATAATTTGTTCAAATGAATCTGACGTCACTAGTCCTCGTGACAAACTATTAAAGAAAATTTGTTTCACTTTCAGTAACGATAATCAGTCATTCCTTATTAATTTTGTTTATTACTCGATATTTACTGTTATTTTTGTAACGATTATTATATCATGTAAGGTGGAGATATACGTTTTACGTAACGAATTAAGTTTTTATTTATTCGTATGACTTCATGAATCTGTGGTGTGTAGTTGTTTAGAAATAACTGTATCGGTTTCATGCAGTAAAAGTTGTAATAATCCTTATAAAACTACCTCTTTCTAGAACAATGTAAACAGAACCAGCACTACTCCATTATATGCTACAATTAGCTTTCTTAGATAATGTAATTATTACATGTTTTTAAATTCGTTTTTAGGTTAATGAGGGCTGGTTCTGTGATAATTAAGTATTGGTGATGATGATTAAGAAAAAAAATTTATAAAAACTTAGTAGATTATTGAGTTATGGTTATAGATAACGTCAACGTATTAAGGTTATACGGCATAGTTTGATGGTGTTATTTCCAGTCGGCTGATAGAAAAAAGTTAATAGATTTTGGTTCTTTACTACTGTTAGTGGTTTAGAAGATGCTTTTAGAGTTTTTTTAAAAGAATTTGGGAAAGTCCTCATAAGAAAAAAAATTATATGATGTAAATAATTCAGCGAAAAATTCAGAAAATTAAATATAGAGAATTATAAGTAGTTAGCATTAATAATTAATTTAAATATTAAGTTTCAATTCTACATATGATAAATAAATTATATAAACATTTTATGAAGGTCTGCATTTGATAATCGGTGGTTTTCATAAATCAGATTAAAAAAAAATTGTATTACTGAAATAAATGGTAAGGAGTATAAATTTCTTTGATTTGGCATTAAAATAGTCCGTGAAAGGAGATTTACATCTATATTAATTATTATTTTACATAAGGCTTGAGACTTCAGCTCTCGTATATAGTAGGCTTTTAAATTTAATGGAGCTAGGTTATCTGTTTGTCGAACAGGTAAGTAAATAAGAACAATGACTGATAAAGGAAAATTTGACATGTATTTCCCTTCATTAGTAGGTTGTCTTTAAGAAGGAATTTTTTCTTTACTAAATAGCGTAAAAAAAATCTGTTATTAAAAAGGTCATAAATAGTGTAAAAAGAGAGGGCAGACTGATTTTTCAAAATAACATTTTTTAAAGAAATAAGTTTCAGACATTTATTTTAGTTCTGAAATGTTTAATCCCATAATAGCCATAGTAGTACGTATTACAACTTCAGGAATTTCTTTTAAAACATCCCCCCCATAGGGAAGTTAAAGTTATATATAGTCTTTGCATTTCATCTAGACCTCTTTTAAGAAATCTTGAAATTCAACCAAGAATTACGTAGAATAAAATGTTCTATGAAAAAGCATCTCAGGTTTATCTTATGAATCGAGACTAAATTAATGCAACTGAAGAATAAAACGTGAATTTCATACTTTCCCTAAAAGTTTACCTAAAATTATAATAGAAAAGGTAAAATTTGGCTCTCAAAATAGGAATATCAGAGAAAGAAGAAAAAACTAGGAATTACATTTTTCATAATTATTACTACAATGAATGGAGAATAAGGATGGAATCAAATTCCATAAAAAAACCTAAAAAATTTAATAAAAGTTTAAATTTTGGCACAAATGCTACCTACAAAATTCTATGAAAATATGTTCGAGATTTGTTATATATCATCATTAAGAGGGTAAAACTGTAAATGAATCTAGGTAACATTCCATAATTGTTGGAAATATTCAGTATTTGTCCATGAAGGACGGGTACTCTAGCTGGTTTAATGTAAATTTTAAGTATTTGTTTACGTTGTTTATAACCTTTTTTCCTGATCTCTTTGCCTTTTATTTTAAGAAAATTATCCCCTAGTACCTTGATTTCTTTTGTTTCTCTTCATTTGCGTAACAAGGAGTCACGCCGGTATTACGGAAACCAAAAAGCCGAAGGAATTTATTGTAAATACACTGCAATATAGGCTAAATTCTAATCATTTATATGGTCCGTGGCCTCTTCAGGAGAAAAACAGTTTTCCGGTATTTACTTTTTCAAGGTAGATTTTATAAATAAAATTAATAAAACAAAATTTAAAACTAGAAAGAAATCTCAAAATGGTTTGTAGGTAACGCTTTTTGAGATTTTGAACCGGGGAACTACGTGAAATGATTATTTTTTCCTTACTTCCTCAGATTGTAGTTTAGGGATTAAAGAAGTAATAGTTGAAGCAAATAAAAATATTGAATTATCTTCTTAAGAAACTGTTTTTAATTTTGAAAACAAACACTACCATTTTTCGGTAGATTTTTTTTGTAAATTAACAATCGCTTAGTATATTTGTAGGGTACTTATGTATTATAACGGCGCCACTATAGTTGGAAGGTTATGTACGGGGGCAGTCCAGAAAGTAAGTTACGTTTGTGCCTAGCTTGGAGATGGTTGGGGATAGAGCCGCCATCTTAACCCACCGGGTTGGTCTAGTGGTGAACGCGTCTTCCCAAATCAGCTGATTTGGAAGTCGAGAGTTCCAGCGTTCAAGTCCTAGTAAAGCCAGCTATTATTACACGGACTTGAATACTAGATCGTGGATACCGGTGTTCTTTGGTGGTTGGGTTTCAATTAACCACACATCTCAGGTATGGTCGAACTGAGAATGTACAAGACTACACTTCATTCTCACTCATACATATCATCCTCATTCATCCTCTGAAGTATTATGTAAACGGTAGTTACCGGAGGCTAAACAGGAAAAAGAAAGAGTCGCCATCTTGGTGTCAAAACGTTTCTACACCCACTACGCATCAAGCTGTCCGTGTGGACTGTGATCTTTCTACTTTGTTCGTTGTGAATTATTGAAATGTGCGCTTCAATAGAAAATCCCACGAGTTGTGAGGTGCGTTCAATGATTAGGTTTTTACTGGCAGAAAACCTCATACCAATCGAAATTCATCGGCATCTTTGTGAGGTGTACGGAGATGGAATAATGGGTGATGGTGGAGCGAGGCAGTGGTGCAATCAGTTTAAAAATAGCCGCGTCAATGTTCATGAGGAGCGCAGTGGTCGGCCTAGCCCTGTGACTGATGAAGTGACGATGAAAATCGACGGTAGAATTTGTGAAAATCGCCGCATTACGATTACGGAACTCTTGCTTCATTTTCCCCAAATTTCACGAAGTTTAATGCATGAAATTGTGTCGGGGAAGCTTGGTTATCATAAGTTGGGTATCAAAATTCTAAGGCGGAGAATTTTTACAGAGAAGGAAGTGCCTCAATTTAAATGGCGACTGTGTAGAAAAATAGTTTAAGATTCTCCCTTTCAATTGTATGTAATAAAGTTTCTTTTTTTATTCGGTTGGTTTATTATTTCAAAACTAAATTACTTTCTGGACAGCCCTTGTGTAGTAGATCTGTTAATTTAAGATTTTAGGAATAAAGTAGAAACACAAAACTAGAAATTGAATCATTTACTCAAATTTCCGGTGGCCAATATCGGACAATGCTTGTTAATATTTCTTGAAATACATCGTTGGATATATGTTTTCGGCGCCACATAAACAGCACAGTGTGACCATATGGTGACTGGCAGCGCCTCTATGTTTTTTATTTCTCCGTTTCAAAGAATCCCATAATCTTTCCACATTTTGTGTGTGTACTCGTGTTTCAGTATCAACGAAATTATAGTTGTGATTGACAGTGAAGTGCTGCTAATCTTACTTCTCCAGTTCATTTGTCCTATACGCTTTCCACGAGTCAGAATACAGAGTTGTACCGTATCCCAGATGCTTTAGGATTTCATTCGAGACAGTATTGAAGGATCTGTCGGGAACCTCAATTATAAAACATTCGCCCGTCTCCTGACAAATTCCCCCGAATACCCACTGTTGGGAAAACACTCGTCCAACCTGATTTTTTCGTCGACTGAATAGAGTTTCATTTATTTCAACTATTCTATTTGGACCTCCTATTTTTCCAGGGCGATTTATATCTCATTAAATTGTTCCAGTCTGTACACGTATGATTGCTCGTGTCTAGTTTACGTGAACACCGTTTGAAAGAGCTCATTTCAAACGCCCAGGCATAAATAAAACGGAGTGCATTCAGAAAACTTATTTTGTTACCTTTCATTCAATAACTTGTGCGCATACCTATTTTAGTGCGGCAACTTCTCTTGTTGAATCGCCAAATGACTCCTTCACTAAAATACAAAGTCATATCATGTTTTTTGGCACATTTTCGTCCCTTGGGAAGAATACCCTTTTCCTGAAAAAATCTAACAGCTTCCTCTTCACAACGTGGTAGATCCCAAAAAATTCTAAGCGTGCACATTTTACTTATAAGTTCACCGATAACTCTGACAAATATTTTCATTTAACATCTCACTCATAAGAAGTAGAACGTATTTATTTAGCTCACCACCAGTCGCGCTGGTTATAACCTCCCAACGATGGTGGCGCCGTTATAATACACAAGTACCATATTTAGAAAAAGTTAGGTTTAAAAACCTGAACTAAAAAAAGCTTTTTTGAAAAATATTTTTGAATTTTAAGAGAGGTTTTATCGATCAGGAAGTAGTGCAACTGACTAATATACCGAATCTCCCAGGATCAATTCTTGGATTAAACTTGCCACAATTTCATCGAAGTGTACCTCTGCAGTGAAAATTTTTTGTAAAAATTATTCCTTAGAACAATGTTATAATACCATTAATATTTACAGCAAGGAAACAGAATTGAAAGTAGACAAAATCTAATTTTCAGTAGGTATAAATGTATTTATCGTAATGTGTTTTGTAATATTTTCCGATAGAATATACTTTATAAAAAAAGGAGTTATTTCAAATAGATTTTCCGTGTTTTATTTCTCTTCCCATCGGTATCATGTATATGTGTGTCTTTTAGATGAATTCAATTCATAGCAATATTCTGCTCGAAGTTTAGATCAACATCTATATTTAAGGTTACTGCTGAACTTCACCTCTAGTATACTAGCTGTAGTGCAAACTTAGTAGTAATTTTAAGAACTTGAGTCTTAATAACTAAAAAGAAAACAAATAATCTGATGTGTACACCACATGACTTCCTTGTACGCCTATTAAATTACAAATACACATTTTTAAAAGTGCATAAAATTTTATTTCAGTAATAACTTCTGATTTTTTCATATTTTTATTATTATTAATTATTATTTATCATAATTTTTTTTTACAATCAGAGGTTAAAAATTTATTAATAAATCAATATATTTAAATTAAAAAAAGAAAAAGGAATGAAGTCACATTCGAACCGAAGCGCCTTCCCCTTGTAAGACCCAAATATTTCATTAATTAAAATTTTATTTGGCTACAAATCTGGATCCAGTGAAATTTCATACCACTTATGATATATCGTTGAAAATCTCTTATGAGGGCTTATCACTGCAGTTAAAAAAAAGTTCAAAATCCATTTTTCTTTTGATTTTGGGCTTTTTGGACATTTTTGGTTCAGTCGATCGCAATAAAAATGGGATGTTCACAACTAGATGTTACAACAGTCCTAAATCCAAAATTCAACATTCTACGGGTAACTGTTTTTGAGTTTTGTGAGATATATACGCACGCCGAAACTAGTCAAAATGGATATTTCCGTTGAAATTTGAAAACTGAAATTTTTCGCGATCATAAAAGATTTATAATCTTACTATTAAAATAAGACAATAAAATTAAATAATTATCAATAAGATCATTTTTTTCAGTTTGAAAATAACTTTCAATAATGAAATGAGGTTTCGTAGCTTTACAGAAAAGTAACTGGGAAATGAATAGCTTTTTTAATATTTTAACAGTTTCATCAATCAGTTAAGAATTATAACAAACTGTTTGATTGTCAGTTCCAATCCGTAATCTAGATGTATGTTGTAACTTGTACTGTAAGCAAAGTATATTTGTCAAAGGGCATCCGTATTACGGAAATCTGCCTAATAATGCGTAATATTGCACATAAATTGCAACCTTTCTTTTAGATAACGTTTTAGTTGTAATTAAAATATTTGATCACAAATATATAAAAATGTTTACTTAAATTCAATTCTAACTGATACATTAATCAGATCTTTCACTGCTGCGAATAAATAAAAAACATTTTTCCCGAAGTATTTTTTTTGTAAAAGATCAATTCTACATATAATTCTTTGAAAATATTATAACGAATTTAGTAATCTTTAATAAATTATAAGATAAAAAAAATAAAATAGAGGAAATAGGAATTTAGCCCATTCGGTTTAAAATTATAAAATAAATTACGGATGAAAATCTGGGAAAGATAATAAAGAATTCATTACACTTTTTTTACAGTAAATCTTTAAATGACAAAAAAATTAATACTTGGCCATCTAGAATAATCAAAAAATCTGACAGTTTAAACGGTACTTAACGAGTTATTCACAATACTGCGGTACCAATCAATGCCTTATTGATATAATCGATCAATGATAAAATGTTATAAATCTATAATTATTGTTAATAAGTATAAAAAAACAAATATATAAAAAAATACTGCTTTCTTCCTTTAACTTTCGAGTTTTTAAAGTAGATACTACTATATTAAAAAAAAACCTATCAATAATTAATCCTTTACTTGGCAAAAGAACTGAAATTAAATAAAACTGAAAGGTCTTACGTTTTAGTGTTTAGTGCGACGTTTTAAAAGTATGGGATATGGCTAAAAAACCAGTATGAAATATTTCCAAGAAACATAAAGACAGAAATTTGTGACGTGCTGAAAATAATAAAAGAATTACGAGAAACTTCGTAAAGATATTTACCACTATCCAGTATGAGCTAAGGTTGTCTAGAACAATTTAGGAATGCGTATTACTTTTATCTAAGTTTCCAACTGATATTCCAGAATTTTCTGGCAAAACTGGTTTTAATATCATATATATGTCATTATGCTACACTGTAATAATAATAAATCAACACTAAGCAGTAATGACAACAAAAAATTAAAATAATCTTCAATCACAGCTATGTAGAAAATATTATTCTTTTGTTAAAAATAGAGAAAAAAATCATCGAAATCAGCACACTTTTTAAAGAGTAAGGCTTCAAGATACATAAAAAATATACACGTTGAATTAAGAGCATTTTTTGATGTCGTTAAAAAATTTCTAATTTAAAAGTTTTTAAAATAAGCAGAAAACTGTATATATAGATACGTTGTTAGTAAAATATGTGTATTCGTACTTTGGTTCTTTTTGTTTTATTTTAATTATTTCATTTTAATTCAAAATTACTTCTTTATTCATATTGAAAAGGAAGCTTTGTTTCTGTATGAAACAATCTGGAAAAATATGTTACGTCAAATTTTAATAAAACAATTTGATTCTAGGTCGATCTCAGTTAAATGTGTAAATTAAAAAATCATATATATTTGTAATATATGTCTGTCTTTACGTTTGTAATTCACGTTTCCTAGACGTTACTGAAAAGTCATGCTTAACAATTGACGCAAGACAATTTAAATTGACTTGAGGTCAATAATAAGTTGACCCCAAGACTATGATTTTGAGCATAGTTTTTTTTTTTAAAGGATTTAAGTTCCTTTAATCCTCTTAGGAGTGAAATTTTCAAAAACAACTAGGACCTAAGAGGAATTTATTTAACCAAATTTCCATCTTTTAGGACCAGTAGTTAGTTGTAACTGTGTCTTAATGAATGGTCGAGTGAGTAGTGTTTGGGATATGACAGAATTATTTACAATTTTATGATTATTATTACTCTTTAATTATATATTTTTATTAAGAGTGTTATGACTTAATATTTGCTCTGACAAACACGTTTTCTTGAAGTTTTTTATGCTTATTCAACGTATTTAGAATTAATATTTAGTATTAGTGTTTCGAATTTAGTATTTAGAATAGGATTTAATCTATTAAAATTATGATACGTTATTTTGTCCACCTAACAAGAGGAATCAATCAGATTGGCTGAGTCTATCATCGATTTGTATGTCTTTCAGTTTTTTTTTTAATGAAAATATTACATTTAATAATAATTTCTTTAAAGATTTAATTCTCTATATAACTTGAAATTCGTGTTGGCAATGTGATAAAAAAATAATTTAGCGAGCAACAAAATGACGAAAAATTAAGATTTCTACCCAGAATTTCTATTTGTTCTTTCATACAAATATTATACCACTGTGGCACGGAAGTTACCAATTTACATAAATAGGCTACACATTTTTATTAGAAAAACTAAAAAATACACCATTTTTCTCTTATTTGTTAAAATTATTTTATATATTTTTACTAGTTTTAAATAAGAAATTTCGTAATAATCTTATGAGTTTCTACAATCAGATTGATACTAGTCTATAAGTTTTTGAATTATGTTCTAATAAATATTTTTGTGTTTAAATACCTTTAACCTATGACGTCAATTTTTAATTAGAAGGACGTGATACAATAGAAGTCGCATAATAAATTGAGGTAGCGTAATTAGAATAGTAGAAAGAAACAAGCAGACTGGCAACAAACAGAAGAAGAAGCTTTCATTCCGAAAACGAAATTTTACTTTAAGGATTTAGAAATTAATAAGAAAATAATCTGTAAAAAAGCTTAGTTCGTTATGGTAATGAAACTAGAATTATATAAAAAAACTGAAAGACAAAGAAATGAGCTTTTCGAAAGTGATGTTGAGCAGAATTTAAAAAAAAATTGCTTCCTTTATGAAGTAAATGATGCAAAAAGGAATTGATTTTAATGGTTTCTAAAATAAAACCTCACAAAAAATTCTTAAAGAATTGTGTTCGAAAATAAGAATTTAAACGACATACGCATTTTGACTGATAAACAATCATCTTCAGTAGATAAAGAGGAATTAGTAAAAATAAATGTAATATAAAAACGAAATTTATAAGAATGTAAAAAAATAAAATAAAGAATCAGTACTTATCAAACGTCATTAAAAATGTATCTACCAGTATAAATGAAATAAACATATAAAAAAGTAAAAACAAATTTTATAAACATCATTTAAAAAAAAGGTGAAAATAGACTTTTTTTAAAAAATAATTATTTATCGTTTGTTTGTACTTTTTAATAATTAGTATTCGTTTACATTAATTTATTTTCATTTTCATTTTTTATAGGTACTTGAAGGTTGAATTTTAGCGATTTTACGATTAATTGTACGGTGGATTTAAGACAGGATAAATTTCAGGTAAAATCTTGCAAAAATAAAACAAGATTAATTGACTACATATTAAAACATTTAGGATTAGTTAAAAATATTTGTTTAAGGAAGTGTACACGACAAAAACTTTAAAGGAAGACAAATTTTATACAAATTTATGATGTTAGATACAAAAACAAAAAAAAAGCTCATGTTACAAAATTAGTAGAGTAGAATCAAAATGTGGAAGTATATCAGCCAAGACATGTCATCTACCTGATGATAAAAAAATAAATAAATAAAAACAAATATTAATAAAAAACAAATAAAAATTTAAACAATTATTCTATAAGAATAATATTTATTATTCATTTGTTCATAATTGAATTGTTATGATTTACGTTAAGTGTTACTTTCACAGACATTCAAAAAGAAACGAACTTTTAACCTACATAATCTTTCTGTAGACCAACATGCTGAAAATTTACTTTGTTTTTGGTAATTTTACTATTTTTGAAAGCAATAAAGAGTTAGTTAAAGGTTTTCTTTATTATTTAACGTTTTACTTAAACGAAATTTTTTAGAATTTGTTGATGACCTGATAATTTTAGTAAAAAAGAAAAGAAAGACCATTAGAAAGGCCAAAGTCAAAATTCAAGAATTAAAAACATTTGCAAACAAAATTTTTCTATAAATTTCTTATCGAAAAGCAAAATAGTTAACCAATAATAAAAGTGGTATTCAAACAATGGAAACACTCAGAAGATTCTAAAAAATTAAATATTTAGTTGAAACGATTATGCCAATGTTTAAAAAAAAGAAAAAGGAATAAAAGCCAGAAAATAAAAAAAAGAAATAGCTTATCATCTTACTTGAAACATTTATCCTCAACCAAAAGCGCGAAGTTAAGACACTATAAAATTGTAGTTTTATCAGAAGCGTTATGTACCGCAGAAGGCCTATAAGGAAAAAGGAATAAATTGAAAAAGAATTTTAAGAAAAAACTACAGCTCGAAGATAATATTTATTTATACGTTAATAAAATTTAAAGAACCAAAATTTTGAAACAAATTGACTACACAATCGGAAAAAAGAAGATTCAAATTTTATAGTTTCTTGTGTACTATTACATGAAATCAGATTAATAAAACAAATATTTAACTTTTTCGAAAAAAGGAAAACCAAAATAAACGGATTCAAAGAAATTCAAGAAGATCTAAAATTATGAAATATTTTCAACGAACATTAAAATTTAGATGCATCCATTAGTTTAGAAAACTAATGGATGGATATAAATTTCTAGAGAAATAGAAAAAAACAAAGTGAACCGAAGAAAGAAGAGCAACTTCAGGAAAGAATGAAAGAATTTTCAAAAAGAATGAATCAGGACCTACGGATGCGAGAATTTTAGGAAGTCCGATCGCAAGAAAAGAAATAGTGAAAGTAATGGTAAAATGGTTGTCTCAGATCGGACTCCATGGTGCGAGTGGTAGCGTCTCGGCCTTTCATCATCTCATCCTGTGAAACAATACCTAATGGTGGTGCCTGAGGCAAAAAAAGACAAGCTTGAATAACTGCCAGATTACGGTGTAAAAGTTTTGCTTAAAACACAACCTAGCTATCAAAGAAGCAAATTGTATTTACTGAAATAAGAAAAAGCAGAGAAAATTTCGGATATTTTAACTTTTTTTTCTTCTTTAAGTAACATTTTCTTTTGTTAAAACAGGAGTACACACTCGTAGTGAAAAAAAATTAACATCAAAAACTGATTTTCTTCTCCAAATTTTGCAAACACTTCTTTAAAAAATCTTTTTACTGGTTTGTGCTTTTATCCCGCTAAATAATTTTTTCTTTAATTAACAGGAATACAAAAAAAACACAGAAAAAATCAAAGCGACAGCGTTGAAGGAATCTTCAAAAGAAGAATTGTAAAGTAAAATGACAGCTGAAGTAAAAAGGATTACATTTTTAATTAAAATTAACAAACAACAAACAGTAATAAATAAAATGCATTTTTTTAAAGAGAGCTGCATTCCATACAGACATTATCACGATAATACCGATGTATTATTTTATAATTAATTTTACAATATAATAAAAGATATAGAATAGGCCTAAGAATATCATATGTAATGACTAGAATAATGGCCATAAATCCCCTGATATTAAACCACGGACACAAAGTCGAACAAGTTGAGCGGTTTAAATATTTATGAGAAAATATTTAAACCATATGACCTCAAAGAAAAACTAAACTGGAAATAAAAAACACAAAAGCTCAGTTATGCATAAAATAACACCAAAACAACATATAACAAAAGACGGATCTCAATAGATACCAAACTCAAAAATTACAAAACTGTAATCAGACCTATAGTATCATATGGAAGCGAAACATTCTTCAAACTAAGATCCAACATTTCCTACTCAGCAGAGATGCAAAGAATTCTAAGAACATGCATAAATAAAAGACGACTTACTGATGAGGGAGAATGGAGACTCATACCAAACCAGGAGATACATAAAGATGTAGAACCAACTCTAGGCTACTTTAGAAAGAAAAGAATCTCCTTCTTTGGACACACAATAAGAACAGAACCGAACAGGCTCGTCAGGAAACCGATCAAGAAATACTGGAAAATGTCCAAAACCCCGACCTGGATAACCGAAATTAAACAAGATATGCAAGAACTAGAAATCACAATAGAAGATTTACAAAACAAAACTGACAATATAAAAATACTAAAAGAAGAAAACTTCAGATTTAAGATTAAAGGAAAGAAAACAACGACGAGGGTTTGTTCAGAAGAACTCAAAAAAAAAAAAACAAGATTGATGACAGAATGAAGAAATATTGGGAAGCAATCAAGAAGAAAAATGAAAAGAAAAGACGAACCATAGTTGACTAAAGTGGTCCACTGTGACCTTAAATTCTCAACAAAAAAAAAAAATACAGAATTATTTTACGAGTTTTAAATATTTGTTATATTTTTTCTCAATAGTTTAAAAATCTTAGGAAAATTTCAATAAAAAATATGAAACAGATATAACCTTTAAGGGAGGTTTTTGTTGCGCTACACTTACTGACAGTTATTTTTAATAAATACAGCCTGATTGAAAATATTATGTACGCTAAGCTTTTACAAAAGAATGATGATGCTCATCATCATAACACTAATAAGAGTTTTATTTGTATTAAAATTACAAAAAAATATATATATATATATTAGTATAAATACTTTACATGTTGGTGACTGAAAAAAAGAAAAGAAAAAACCTGTTTTAACAAATATAAGAAAGTTTTACGTATTGAAAAATTTCGTTAACTTTTTTCTATTTAAATAATAATTTTATAGATCTCAGGTATTAGTATTTTAGGATAGTAATTTGTGTAATTTAATACCAATTTTCTTTTTTTTTTAATTTTAGGGCGCAGACACATTATAACGATAATTATTATTTTTATTATAATAATTAAAAATAATTATTACTGTAGCGCTATCGATATAGATTATTAATAATTAAATATATTTAAATATTACCATACATACGCGTGATGATGATCCATACATTATCGGATTATTCAGCACATTACGATCACTGCACACTTATTTATTTATCCTAATTTGCAAGCATATATATAATAAAACTATTTGACAATTTGTGTATATGAGGTTTTATAAATGAATATAGAAATTCTATATATAACTTATATAGACATTCTCCTTGGACGTCGACATTTTAACTAAAACTGTAGTTGCAGTAGGAAACTATTTTCACCCTTACTCCATTCTCCATTTTAATGATATTCTTGGGTGAGCAATCGACGCTGTTGTGGGTGGTGTTTGCTGTATCGCGAGAGGTATGTGTATACACAAACACATACATACACACAAACGCGATAGAGTATATTTAGTATAACGATGGTAATGATGATGTGATTTTTAAGAGTGGTAACCGGTAGGGGGAGGGGGAGGAAGAGGAGCTTCTCTTCCTTCCTCTGACGTAAATGTTAACCTCCTCCTTACCCTACCATCATAAAGATATACCGATCGACCAATCGGGTAACTCGTTTTAATCCATTAATAAATACATATATTACGGTATGTAAGCTCTGTGTCTTTTTTTATGATAATAATTTTGCTTTTACTATTGTTCTTAGTTTAAATATTACGAAGTAAGATTATCATATATTTAACCATTTTAATTACTCTGTCTCAAGTTAGTTTTATGAATAGGCTTAATGTATGTATACAAATATAATTATATATATATATATATATATACGCGAGATACGTTTCATTTATGAATCATTGAATTTAGAACTCCCGATGCTAGAATCAGGTGTTCTAGATCATACTTACTACCTTACTACAGTCCTAAGACTAAGGGTTCTACAGCATCATCTACAAGACAAAATTTCAATTCTATGCTTAAAAATCCCTCACAAATGGAATTTCTTCATTCTTAATTGACTTAATCGGTTGAATTTTTAAATTCGGTATAGTAGTTGTTCAAAGGATTATTAAAAAAAAATGCACCCAGATAAAGTTTTATAAAAACTTACGGATTTAATTGAGCTTTGATCCCGTACTTATTTATAATCATAATTCATATAGGCTCACTCAATCGTTACAGAATCCTCTAATTCCATGATTATAGGAAACTGAAATTTTGGGAGATAGAACTTCTCCTACGCCATGAGCTTCTCTCCAACATTTTTGTAATGTAAGAAAGTCGCAGCTTACATTGACTCTAAATCGATGTTGAAAATTGCCATCCACCGTTTCATGAGGATTTAATTCTGCCCGTGTATGCTTACTGCGTAAATTGTTGACGCCATCTCGAGTGAAATTTTCTCGTTGTAGGTAAACAAAACATACTTGTAGAATTGTCGATTTGTAATTAACAGTTGCAGAACTCCAAGCAAAGCGGACCGTCTCCTGGGTGTAGATGTTCAACTAGCTGTTTATGATAAAGATAAAACTTATTTTGTTTACGCTTCCTCCAAACCATCAAATGCGAAACTACGATCCGCTTAGAAAGACGTCGTGTACAGACACCTGGACTTCGCTAAACCGCATCGATAATAATTTATACAATAACAGCGTCGTGTTGGACAGCTCGTTCGTAGCTGGTGCGAATACTAGGTAGTGAACCTGTTTCCCAAAAACTGCGCTAATTGTTCTGGAATCCTGCTATTCAGAAAACATATTTCATATTCTACTTCAGCAGCTGTAGCATTACCATTACACACACCCCAAATTAATACCGCATCAGCGTATTCTTCTGTTGTAAATAAGTACGACGTTACTTCAATGGCAAACCGATCACGTTCAAACTAAAATTCACAGAAAACCTTCGCTAATGTCAGCACAGTTCAAAGTACCCGATATAGTGCAGTATTACGCATTGTTGATCAGCTGTCGTTATTTTATTGCCGACTTTGAACTAATAATTTTTCAAATAATTTATTGTATTTCTGTCATTAATGAAAAAAAATATTAACTAAATAATTTTTATTTTAAAATTGTTGTGTAATTTCCAGTTTAAAAAAAATCTTTTACAGTAAATCTTGTTTTTACAAGTTTTTCACATCACCAAAAAGAATTTAGATTTTGTTTTCATTAAATAAATATTTAAAATATGGTAAGTACTGTTTCTAAATAAAATTCAAAGTTTTCTTACCTTTCTTACAACTTATCTTACACACCATTTTGTTCAAAATTAAATATCTACAATTTTTATTTAAAATTGTTATGTGCTTATTACCTTGTTAACAGAATTCTTGTACGTCAAATATAAAAAACAGGGATTTTTACTCCAATTTATTGGTTTTCACCACAGATTTCTCAAACATTCCTGCAGATACGGTTCGGGGATCTATTTTATTCAATTTTTCAGGTCGAAAACCATAAGAAACCACTAATTCTCACCCTTAATAAACGCTCTACAAATTTCAGTAAAACCTCATTTCACCGGGGTTGTAGAAATATGACCGAAATTTTTCACTAGCAGTAACTTGCAAACGAAGCATTTTAGAACATATATTTTCTAATTTTTAACTTTGTCTAATATTTTCACGAGTAGAATAAGTTATGAAAGTCCTGGGAGAACTTCGTGATACACTCTGTATATAAAGATTTCTTATTTTATATATGTTTGTATATATAATTAAAAAAATTAACGATCTGATCAACTGTATTAAAAACGGAGAATGGATTGCTATATTGAAGGAAGGAAAGAAAGTTCCATAGTTCAGATTTGGTCAGAAAAAGGGAAGAGTATCCAGGATTCAAAATGATGTTCCAAATTTAAGCTAATAGTAAAGTAAAAGTAATTGCTAATAGTAGTAAAGTCTGGAGATTCGAACAACATAAGATAAATTTCATAAGGGTTTATTGCAAGTATTCTGAAATTAAATAATGAACTATAAAAGATAACTAGATTATGCTTACAATCTGTATGATGAAATATAGATTAAATGTTAAAAAATTAAAAAAAGGAAATGATTTACCATTACACGAACGTATAATAACGTAAATTACTAAGCTTTATGAAAGATCTTTAATGTAAAGGACTACCTTTATAGAAATGAAGAAAAAACAGGAAACATTAATAGATGAATTTGAAAAAAAAGAAATAATTGGGGTAGAAGAGACTTTAAATGGAAACAAGGAATTCAGACGGTAAGAATCCCTGCATAATAAAATGTATGTTAGTCACCGGTTGATTGTATGAAAGTATAAATAGCAACCGTGGTGTATCGGTTTTAATAAATATATTATCAATTTGTAAGCAAATCTTTAGTTAATTAGTAATTATATAAAGGTAGTTTTCCCTAAATGTAAAACGTTCAGACACAATGTCAATCGTACTCTTCTGACCACACTGTAAATACATTTCCTAATCGTTTCAAACTTCCTAATCACGAAGAAAAACTTTATTAACAACAAATTTTTCTGCTAATCACTAAGAAAGAACTTCAACAATAATTCCAAAAAAAATCTCCTACAAGCATATTATAAGTACTTAAAAACTATATATTAATCCGTTTGTCTTATAAAAGTATGTTGATCTACAATAAATAAATTGACGACTATTTGACTCAGGAAGATGTGAATAGAAATAACTAGTTAATCGGTAACGAAATCAATCTATTAGACAAACAAGCGTATTGGTTTATTTTAATACTGATGCAACAGAATCTGTAAATTATATTATTGTATTATTTCAATAGAATTTCAAAGTCTGTCTTGTATCGTTATTAAAAATTATTTATATAATACTTTAAGTATTTTGCAGTTGAATCTAACGTACATACAGAATTGCGTTGATGCGTGCCCATGTCAGTAATACTTATATTTTTGGAAACAGTGACCTCCTTTCTTAAAATAGATTTCCATTCATATTAACGTACACACACTTACTTATCCATATATACGACGCGATATAATATAATTTTAAAACAAAAAAATCACGTTTTGCCGCTGTTTTAAAATTTAATTCATCATAAGTGTAAGTGGAAAATTAACAAATAAGCTAGCTGGATAATGCAGAATATCTACTTGCAAATTAAATTGTGTAACACAAGATAATAGGAGTAATGTACTACAGTGCGTATAATTATTTATTTATTTAATGAGTACTTACAACAGTATAATAAATTTATATTATAATAAAGTTAAGGCGATAATAAATAATTTAAATTTAATTAAAATGAACAAAATAAAAAATTAAGATTAATGTCAAAAGTACACAAATAAAAAATAAAAATGTGATATTCTAAAAAAGAATGCGTTTTTAAATGACTGCGACAATCAAAATTATACGGTAGTTATAGTATTACATATTACATTTATTAAAATACTTGCCTTTGTGTTTCTTATGAGTAATATTTTTTCGGAAGGTTTTTTAAGTCTTCCTTTTTTAAATAAAAATAAATCAAATTAAAAAAAATATAATAAAACCAATTTGAAAAATTCGCTTAAATATTATATTTTTTCAATTTTTCTTTAAATTTTGATATTTTGAAGTCGGGGAAAAATTAAAGGCAAATAATTTGTATTTTATATTATTTGTGTTTTTTTTAAAGTCTATTTTATTCAATTTACAGGATAAAAATGAACTTTAACAAAAAATTTCAACCAACGAAACAAAAATTGAAATAATATTTCTTTGGAAGTTTTCTTTTTCATTTGGAAACGGGGTTGAGATTCCATCTTCTTTGTGATAAAACTAATTTTCATGATTTACTTAATAATTATACATTTCGATATAAATTTCAAGCTATGATAGATAATTAAACAAAATAAAATATTAAACAGCTTTCTCTGAAACTTTTTAAAATTTCAAAAGTTGCGCACTAATTTGCGCCAACAGTTTTTTTGTAATTTACTTATTGGGGATATTTATTAAAGAATTTCAGAAGGAAAAGAATGAAACTATAAAATCTGAATTACTCGGCGGAACTTCAACTTATTTAGCTTCTTTCTAATGTATGTAGGGTGTCCCGGGGAGGTATTAGTCAAACTTAAGGGTCCCGAGTCAATCTGTAAAATTTAGTTAACCCCTCCCGAGATGGCCTATATAATAGTATTTTTTATCTTACATGTATATAATAATGTATTTTTTATAAAAAAATACATGAAATACATGTTTAATTAATTCAAGTAAATGATATTTTTTTCACTAAATTATTTAGCAATAAAATATAAAGTAAAATTATATTACAATTTACGGTTTTATAATAAAAGATTTATAAAGGTTAACGTGATCAAATATTTGTTAACTTTGTGGTAGTAGGCGACATTTTAAAAATAAAATAATGCTAAATATACCATGTTAGTACCAAATAATGGTGGTCGGCTCTAATGGATTTTAACTGATATATAAAATGTAATATTTACAAAATTTATGTTATAGAAAGGTTCACGTCTTATGCGGGTAAAATGTAATGAGGGGAAACGATTAAAAACTTATGCAATTCTATGAAAAATCACTTTTACAATACAGTTGAGTTTCAAAATATTATTTCCGCAATATCATAGAATAGCTATACACATCTATAGATTCGAACTATGTTATTCACCAGAAGATGCTTAGAAATCTCAGCACTATATTAAGCCGTCGAAACCACCGGGTTGGTCTAATGGTGAACGCGTCTTTGAAAATAAGCTGATTTCGTAGTAGAGAGTTCTAAGGTTCAAGTCCTAGTAAAGTCAGTTATTTTTACACGGATTTGAATACTAGATCGTGGATACCGATGTTCTTTGGTGGATAGATTTCAATTAACCAGACATCTCAGAAATGGTCGACCTGAGACAAGGCTACACTTCATTTACACTGATACATATCATCCTCATTCATCCTCTGAAGAAATCCTGACGGTTTTTCCGGACGCTAAACAGAAAAATAAATTAAGCCGTCGATCTACTACGAATTGAGTTGATGAAACCGAGAGTCATTTCATACTATTTGAATAAATCCAAACTATTATTATTACTATTTATTTTTCTGGGTTAATATTATCCTATTTTTAATACTGTAAATATCTTTTTGTAAAAGTATTTAATGTAGACTAATCGAAAAACTTAATCTACTGGTACATTTTAAAAGAATTTAATTTATTTTTGGGAGACGATTTCGTGCGGATTCGGTTTCCAAATATTTAAATTCGTAACCTTACGGTTTTCTTACTGACTTATGATTAATATTAATATTTATTCTAATAAAATTCAAAAATAAGAATGCATTTCAAAAGTATATTTAATTATTGTTAAATGACATTCTTCAAGAGTTATTTTTCGTAGGAAAGTTGTTTAATAAAATGTACCTTTTTTGATTTCTAAAAAAAATATTTTTCGGAAAAATGCTTCCAGAGCACATAAACAATATAAAACTGTCCCACTGAAAAGTGCGACAAAGGAAGTTTTCAAAATACATAAAAAAAATTACAGTTGTAACTATCAATTAAAAAAAAGAAATTCTTTAAAGTTCAAATCATTTCAATTTTTTTTTTTACCATGTTAATATTTACTTATTAAATTAATATACTAAGCAAGCTAATTCTGATTTATTTCAAGAGGGATCCGTACGGAGGTCCGTGTGAATATATTTTTATGTTAAGTAGATAAAACCCTTTTATTCGAAGGTCCCGGGTTCGAATCCCGATCAGGCATGGCATTTTCACACACGCTACAAATTATCATCTCATCCTCTGTAGTAATACGTAACGGTGGTTCCTGAGGTTAAAAAAAAATAGATAAAACCCTAAATTCAAACAAACAATTTTTATTGAAACAATTCACAGTTCAATGGGTGAACTAGTGAAATTTAATGAAATTGGCGGTAATAAATTCTGTATATGTAGATAGTTAATTCTAGTACCATATGAGTTATGTAGAACAACTTAAATTAAAAAAAAATATTTTTTAAAATAATTTGATGTTTTTTGAAAATAATTATGATACTTTTTTACAAGAATTCCATCTGTAAATAAATATAGATGTTTTACCAGAATCGCTATTTGGAACTGTTACGCAGCTTTTCATCAGATACGAGTATGCTAAAAGAAGCGGCGTTGTAAAGTGGCTGGCTCCCTTCTTGAATTCTTGAACTGGTTAGGAAATTCTTGTTGTAGGTAGCTAAAGGTGGTTTTTTTTAGAGTGATAGAACTTTGAATTGAAATAAAACACACAAAAAAGTAAGTTTGAAGCCAATTTTGTTTTTATTGGAAAGAAAAATTTCTGACATTTAATTTTTGAAAATAGTTTCCGGCATATGTCTACCATGACTAGCTTTGAGGAACCGGATTCGATCAGTCCAATTTTGAAGCACTTTTTCAAGTAATTGGGAACGTATTTCGTTAATAACACGATTTTTGTTGGCTTCCAAAGCGTCAATTGTTGCTGGTTTATCAGTGTAAACCAGAGAACTTACATATCCTCAAAGAAAATTATCCAATGGCGTTAGGTTGCATGATCTTGGATACCGATTCACTAACCCACCGGGTTGGTCTAGTGGTTAACGCGTCTTCCCAAATCAGCTGATTTGAAAGTCGAGAGTTACAGCGTTCAAGTCCTAGTAAAGCCAGTTATTTTTACATGGATTTGAATACTAGATCGTGGATACCGGTGTTCTTTGGTGGTTGGGTTTCAATTAACCACACATCTCAGGAATGGTCGAACTGAGATTGTACAAGACTACACTTCATTTACACTCATACATATCATCCTCATTCATCCTCTGAAGAATTATCTAAACGGTAGTTACCGGAGGCTAAACAGGAAAAAAGAGGGATACCGATTCACTGGATCATTTTGTCGCTAATTATTTCAATAAATCGATTGTTTCGGTAGCAGTATGAGGTGTGGCTATGATGTTGAAGCAAAGATTGATGCAGGTCGATGTCATGCAAATTTGAAAATAAATAATTATTTATGATCAGAGATTATAATCATTGATCTGTAACGATCACCATTGACAGTAACACGCGCTGCGGCCTAATTTTTAAAGAAATAAGGACCGACGATGCTTCCAGCATGTAACCCAAACCATACAGTTCATTTTTCAGGATGCAATGAGCCTTGTGAATTTCCTGAGTATTGATCTTAAACCATATTTGGAAATTGTGCTTGTTGACATAACCATTTAACTGGAAATGAGCTTCGTCACTAAACACAATTTTTTCATAAAAAAGTGGATCGGTTTCCAATTGATTTAGGCGACATTCACCAAACAAACGACATATTATATTATGCACAAACGACATATTTATATTATGGTCTTACGACCTCAGTTCTTGCACCAGTTGTATCTTGTATGGGTGTAAAATTTCCCATTTAGTGGATGGACAGAGTCCAAGTTGTTGAGAACGGCGACGAATAGACAACATTCGGATCGTCTTCAACACTGTCACGACAGCACCGAAATTTTCTTCTGTTCTTTGTCTTGTTGTTGGTTTTTCATCGAGTAAATTTTGTTCGAAATTTGTCAATAGTTCGATGAATAAGTTGCTCTGACGGACGACTATGTGCACCATAAAAATTACGAAGTGCTCTATAAGTTTGGCGAACAGAACACTGATTTTGGAAATATATTTCCACATTTTGTAAACGTTGTTGTGGCGTAAGTCTTTCCATGATTATTTGCCAATGTTCACTGATCTGATATGACAAAACAAAATTCATCAAAACAAAACAACGAGAGCTATCCCTATCACACTAAAAAAATACCCATTATAATGCTACTGATGGCTGTGAACCGTAGATTTTTGAAGACTGGGAATGACAGTTTTTCGTATCCGTTAATGAACATGACCATAATAAATACTCAACTTGTAGAAACTTCGCCGTTTCCTGCAGTCGATAACAAGTATACTTTCAAAATAGTTTAGACTACATTTGAAATATTTATTTAGAACACATTTAATTACCCCATTATGTAGAACACAAATATTAACATCTTTCATTAACTTTACATCATTTAATATACTCATTCATGTCAGCTTTTTTTTCCTGTTTTTTAGCTTCCGGAATCACCGTCAGGTATTAACTTCAGAGGATGATATGTGTGAGTGTAAGTGAAGTGTAGTCTTGTACAGTCTCAGGTCAACCGTTCCCGAGATGTGTGGCTAATTGAAACCCAACTACCAAAGAACACCGGTATCCACGATCTAGTATTCAAATCCGTATAAAAGTAACTTACCTTTACTAGGATTTCAACGCTGGAACTCTAGACTTCGAAATCAGCTGATTTGCGAAGACGCGTTCATCACTAGACCAACCCGGCGGGTCTTGTTACCTGTATTGGCTTGTGTATGGCTTAACAGATAATTTGTAAGCAATGTTAATAACTCGTTGTTCTGTGCCGATAGCTGCTCTGTTATTGTGTTTTTACAGTGATAAGATAACGATTTTCGACATTCATTTTCTTATGTGCTGTGGGTTTGCCCAAAACGAAAAACCGTAAGGAGTGCGGTACAAGCAGATAGCTATTAGACTCGTATATGTGTGAATTTTTATTATTGTGTCAAAACAGTGCATTTCGATAGATTTTTCCGGATATAATCTTTTGGCCGCCTGTATAATAATGTTTCGTTATTCAAAGTATTGTTTAGGCTAATTTTAGTCAGTTAAGTGTGTACAATATGTTAAAAATATGAGCTGTGTGCAGTATAGTTTCGGCAAGTTTGTTTTTTTATGGTTAACATAATGCGCATTTTGTTAATATCCTACTTTTGTATGTTCCTCTGTGAAGTTAAGGTGATGTTTCGTTACCGTGTTATAATACGATCTAAAGCCGATGTTGGAAAGCTGTATTGTTGTCCCACAGCGTAGAGTATCATTACGGAAACTGGAAATACATTCACAAATATATAAATATCACATGAAGATTTAATTAAAACACTCAGACTAGAACAATCTATAAACAAAATAAATATGATTAAAACAACTTATTAAATGACAACCACACATACATATAAAGAATCATTCATACGTTTATTACAAAAAATTCTTAATCACTTCAAGACATGAATCCTTTAACATCGCTATATGAAACTGCATTGACGAAGAAGCACTAAAAAAAAATCTTCTAGAAGCATGTTCTTGAAAATACATATAAAATGAATTTTAAAAAAACAAACAAATTCAGTATTGTTCTGTTATGCTGATAATTTTTGTTGTGCTTAAATTGTAATTGGCCCGTATTTCTTTAGAGTGCGTTTCGTCGGCTTTCAAAATTCTTTTCTAACATTAAACTATTTTGAAATGATTCTCTCTGCAAACGTAAGTAGTGCCAATTTAAAAAAAAAAAAAAAAAAAAAAAAATAAAAAAAAAAAATAATAACAATCTTTAATTGTTACTCAAATTATTTTCACGACACAGAATCGAAAAGATGTAGTAACTTTAGTTAAAGAAAATGTATATTTCCTTCAATTTCTAATTTAATTCTAATAACTTAATTTTTTTCAAAACAGCAAAGAAGTTTTTCTTTTAGTACTATATCTCTATAAATATTTGAATAATATCAGTTATGTATTAAAAGGAAGTAAATTTAAAATTATATACGTGATAAAAAACCATCAAACCTCCAAAGGGATTTTGACTCTGTACGTTTGAGATATATAATAAAGACTGTACGTACACAATTTATTAATTCCAAATAAAATATAAGTACTTAAGGGTCTAACTGCATCAAATTGAAGACAACTTAAAAAAATGGATCTAGAATATATTTGTTGGAAAATAAAGATAAGCTAATAAAACAAATTACGTAGTAAAATTTTATTATCGTAAAGTCGTATGTCCTTATATATTAAAAGAGGTTATATTAAATCGTGAATCCATGTTTATATTTTAAATAGTTCCACTAACTTGCTACCAAATTAGTGAAATTTGATTTATTTAATAGTTTAAATTACGTTGTTTTTTTTAAATTTAGTTTAGTTAAATTTAGATATTATTTTAAAACAGTTATTGTACGTTTATTAAATGAAAATAAAATTTTCATTTGACTAAATTTCGTATAATGGTAACGATCCGCTACATTACATTGTGCGACAATCACAGCAACAACGCCACTGTTATTTCCAATTATAAGGAGCAGGTATTTTGTTTTAAAGATTTTCAAGAAGACAATTTCCAAGCATTGGAAAGAGAATCTTTAATATTTCTTAAGAATTTTTAAGCGTAAAAAACTTATCGTTAGGCTGATCAACGGAAATTCTTGGATTTTTTTCTATGTAACAGAACAATTATCTTTAATAAAGTTATAATACTTTGTTTTTATACCGGCCTTTTTTATTCTATATATTTTTAGTAAAATATTCTATTAATTTAAAGTACGGGACGGTAATTAGTTTCTTATCCGTACCGGTTTGATTTTTTTCATCTTGTTCAATATTATTGAGAATCTTTAACGTTTTACGCTCTCCATCTTCAAGAATTTAACGATCATTGTAAACTAATTAAATTAAATTCCTCAATCACCTCAAAGATTTTATTATTTCGATAATAATTCCAATGTAATAAGGTTCATAATGTTTGGAAACTGTAGGAAAACATTTTGTTATTAGGAGGGGAAATATTACAAAACCTTTTTTATCTGTTAACTTATTTTCCTTTGTCCTTCGTTAAATTTAGTTGTTAAGAATCGTATATATTATAAAATTGTCACTCATTTACGAAACCGTAAGTTCGATGAGATTTACGACTGTTACTCTGCTCTAATAGCGTAGTTACTTACGCCTATTCATGGACGAAAGAACATCCAGCAGCCGATGGAGAAATAACCGTGGAGAAGTAGACTTGCGTCAGTCGTGAAATGTAAACACCAGCGCCCGGTTTAAAATAGAACACATAATATAAACGTATCATGCTGTGGACTCGGCGAACCACATTACATCGGCTACTAATATATAACGCACGCTCGTGCGCTACTAGTTGTTTAGAGAAAAATAAAGAAAGAAACCTACTTTTGCTGGGAACTGTTTTTTTAATATTACTCTATTTATCTATATAAATTTTAAAAGATATTTCTTGGAAGGTTTTTTTCTCATAACATTGCGTTTTATACAAAAGTGAAGGAAATTAATTTGTTTTCTAGCTTTTAGTCTACTGCGCAGAACTCAACCACAGCTAAACGTAAAAGGGTCGTTAAATGTTGTTAATGTGTGTTTAGTTAAAGAAGTTTTATAGAACGTGTTTTATGTATTTTAGATTGTTTTTAAAATTAAGTACAACTTTTCTGACTTCTGTGATGAATTGCTAGCATCTCAGCCTTCCTTCTAAAAGATTACAGTTTCAAATTCCGATTGATTTGACCTTTTTAATAAATTTTAATTAATGAAAAGGAAAGTACAGTGACTCAGTAGAACCATAAACTGAGGGATTTCTTTCGGTCCTTATATTATCTTCAGTAAATTTTATTTACCCCAAGCAGCGCGCGCACTCACACACACACACACACACACACAAAGTATGTTAAAAAAGTATGGCAACCCTTACATAGCTTTTCAACAGTAAAATATAGAAAAATGAGGTTTACCAAACACCCTTACCTCAAAACGACCTATTTTTTGGTAAGAGACCAGACAACCACACCACTAATTTGGTGAAGGGGCAACAAACATTTTTAGAAAGGGTAGGGTTGTGATAATCATTTTAAAGGGCAATGAGAAACAAAAAACTGACATAAAACACTTCGAGCTACAATAATTCTAGCCAAAAATGCAGCTATTTAATATTTTTCGCAGCTAGTTTCAAAAGTGCGAAACAAGCAGCGAACCACTCAAACAGTGCTATCGTACTGAAAAATAGATCGTTTTGAGGTAGAAGCATTTGCTAAATTTTATTTATTTATTTTTTTTTTAGTATTTCATTGTTTAGAAATTATCAAAGAGTTTCTGGAGGCCTCATTTGAAACTATCTTTGAAAATATTAAATGGTCATTTTAGGTAGGGCTGACATAATTCGAATTTTTTTATGTTAAGGTTTTTGTTTTTTAATGCTCTTTAAGTTAAGATGATGTCACAATCTTAAATTTTCCATTTAAAATGTTTGAGTTGCCCCTCCCCCAAAATGGGTGCTTAGGATGTGCGGTCTCACACCTAAAAATAAACAATTTAATTGAAAAGAGCATTTGCTAACTTTCATTTTTCTATATGTAACTGTTGAAAAATTATTTAAGAGTTGTCAAACTTTATTACATTGTTGTTTTTGTATGTGTGTGTGTGAGCGCGCGCGCGCGCGCGTTCGTGCGTGTTAGAACACACGCGCGCACAAAAAGCCACACACACACACACACATATATATATATAAACACACACACATAAGCAAAGTGTAAACAAAGTACGGCAACTTTAAATAATTTTTTAATATGTAATAAAAAACTTTTAAGTATGACCTATCTTCCTGTGGAAGAATCTTGGATGTGAATAGTGTAATCAATTTTTTTTTATAATCAAAGTTGAAACAGCTTTTATGGACAGCCTATATATTATTTATTTTTACACACTTCCTACCCAATCATTATATTTGATAAGTACATTTTACAAATAATGATGGTAATGTTTTATACATTGAATTATTGTATTTTGTAACTGATGGTAAATTTATTATAGATTTTAAAAGCCTTTTATATAATTTGGTAAGTTTATATAAGTTTCCTAATTTGATTCTTAGGTGGTGTTATAAATACACACGTGCGCGCGCGCGCGCGCACACACACACACACACACACACACACAGAGAGAGAGAGAGAGAGAGAGAGAGAGAGAGAGAGAATTTCTGGTAACCTGACAAAATATGAGATATAATTTACAATTTTCAAGGTAATAAGCATGCCTATACCATGCTTACTAAAGGAAATATGGAGTGTAATTTGTTCACGGTAAAAGTCTTTTAATCTTACTTTTACTTTATTTCCTACATTACTTACTTTTCAAACTTTGAAAATATTATTTGAAAATCAGGCACTAATATATTAGGTTTCCATTTAAAATAATACAGATGGTCACCATATTTGAATTTACAATTGTCATATGTGCTGACAATCACACCATTCATAAAAATATAAGCAGTTGCTCTCCTGAAAACGTCATTAACAGCTTTTGACAATATGTGATGAATGATGTATAAAATTTCTCAAAAATGTAAAAATTCTTTTTATATCTAGCATTAAAATTGTATTTATTGCTTTTGTAAGTTTACAATTTAGTTTAATTTTTTAAACTTTTTCATTTTTTTTTTAAATTTACAATTTATGGGTTAAGAACCCTTCTCACAGCTTCTCAACAGATAAGTTTAAAGAAAAATTCTCAAGAAAAAATGTCTTAAAATACAATTTTCTACCCAAATTACAATCATGAGCTTTCTATTTGAAATAATGGAGTTGGTCACTTTATTGGAACAACGTTGAAAATTTCAAAAATGGTAATACTGTATTTTTAATGTCGGTAAAAATCTAGGGAAGGTTCCTCATTTAAAGTTTCTCATAAAACTTATAGTTTCTGAGAATCCGATGTTGGTCATCTTGAGTTGATGACTCTCTGTGTATTATATTCTCAGGGTTAGATTTAGGGGTTGCTACCTGTAAACTAGGGTTGATTTTCTGCCCTTTTCTGACTATATATTTATATTGGTTTTATACTGCTTATTTGCAGCATAAGAACTTCAGTTGGTCCTTGAGTTCCAGATCTATTAAATTACATTGTTATTCAAATTTTATTTTACATTTTATTAAAAATAGATCCATTGAAAGAACAGTTTTTAATACCTTGTATTGGTATTATTTTAGTATTAAGAATATTAGACTTAATGCTAAAAGTATTATCATATTCTTGCAATTTATAGATTTTTTTTTAATAATCACATCGTGTAAATAAAAAAAATTACTTTGTACTGGTTGTTGAAGTAACACAATATACAATTCAATATTGGTTTATAAGTAGGTAAGAGTAATAACTTAGATAAACATAACTGACTCTGAGTAAATTTTCTTATTAATGAATTGTTCAATTAATAATACAATTTTATATAAAATGATATTTTCATTTACCAACAATTTTTAATGTAATGTAATAGTCGTAAACATTTTACAGACATGATGTTACATTTTTATTAGCCTATAACTTATTTTATTATTTGACAATCGACTATTATGAACATAACAATTTTAACTTCAGTTTAATTATAGTTATTCTTAAAAAATTAAATACATGAATATTAAATTAATAACTTCATATAATCCCTGATGATGGAGAAGTGACTCTGAAAGCGCTTGGATACTTACATTAATAATTGTTGGTAAGTGGAAATATTATTTTATATAAATTATATTAATACCAACGGTGCCAAATGCTTGCAAAAGTAAATGTAAATAATACAAATTATCAAATACACTATACGGTAGACTTAAACCAAAACTTAAATAAAATTTCAGTTTAAACTTCTAATCATCTTCACAAAATTTTCTTAGGAGATTTTTTTAGGGCAGACTTATTTATGTTATCTTCATTTGAAAGTTTTTGTGTTACTACAATAAGTAGTATAGCAATAGAGTTCAAATTTTTCTTTTGAAATGCTACTTATTAGGTAGTTTTTAACTCTTCTGAGACAGGAAAACTGCAATCTCCAGCAAAATTTGTGACAGGTATTCACAGAATCCTTAATCCAATGTCCAAATCTGGATAAGTGTCTTCTAAGGAATTAAATCTTAGAAATGTTTAAATTCCTTGCAATGGTTTCTCTAATGGATGTTCTATTTCTGCTACGCATTACTTTTGAAAATGAATGCACTCTTCAATGAAATCAGAATCCAGATCGTTTGTGTAGATGTGTTTAATATTAGCCGCCTTCTTCCTTATGTCCTCTTCCATGTTTTCCATGCTTTTCCATATTTTATGTCTCAGTTTCAAATAACTTAGTTAAGAAGTAGAATCTGTCTTGAAATACATTATAGGCAATTCATCTTTTTTGAATTCACCAATGAAAGTGTCAGTGATGAAGAAAAACTTCTTTATTCTAATTTTATTTCTAAGCTTGTTTATTTGTTGTTGTTTATTCCAAGCTTACTTTTCCACTTCTATCTTCATCTTCATCAGACCAAATTTCCATTTTTTGTTATCTGTTACTGACCTTTTCATAGTTGAGACCTTTTCTTAAATTCATTGCTAGTGTCTCAGAGTATTCAGAGTTGCTTTTCTGGTATTGAAATAACAGATAACAGATTGAAATTATTGTTCTTCAAGAGAACCATACAAATCTCTTACTATCACCAAATCTACAGATTCACTTTGAACAGCTTTACTTGTTTTGTGAATCTTATGAAATACAGTGCTCCAAAAACACACCAAAAATGCGTTATTTCAAATCATTCTAATCATGGAAGAATTCCTCAGACTTAACAAGTTGTTGCTTTTTTTCTTGTGTCATTTTGTATATGTGCCAAATCAGTGTGAATTTATTCAAAGATTCTTGGAAACTTGACAAGCATTATAACTTTCTGACCATCAAGTAGACGTTCTTTCTTTACTTTCTTGGATACATTTCCTCCATAATGCTTATTAAGCACTTCCATCTTTTGGTAGAATTAAAAAAAAATACATACTTCTTGTAGCAGCATGAAAAATATGCACACTTCTGTTCATGATTCTGAAGCAGAAGTCTCAGCAAGGTTAAGGAATGTGACACAAGGAATGAATAAAGCAAAAGATGCTTTTTTTGCTATTTTTGGCTGTAGACAATTGTATACCTCAGCCATATTTGAGGTGTTTTCATATGATTACCCTCTCAGTCACTTATTTTTATTTTACGATTTTTCAGCTCATAACATTAAATATTTGTTCTGCTTAAACACTTGTTTCGTTTTATGACCAGATGATGCAATAAAAGTAGATTGTTTCAGTTCTTCACAAATATGTTTCTTTCTTTTTAAGCCAATAAATCAACAACCTCATCACATGTCTTGGACATGAGATATTTTTTTGTATACTCTTACCATTACAGTTACCATATTTACGTATGTGTTTCGCTAAGAAAGGATCAAACTCAGCTACGGTGCAGGTCCAAACCCTTCACACTGTATTTTTTGAGATGAATTCCATTAGAATGTCCTCTTGATGTCCTCTGAAGGGTGTCAAAAAAATGGTGTGAAGAGTTTGAACCTGCCTTCAGGAAAATGGTGGACATTTCCAACTATTGCTGTAAGACATTACCACCAGTTGTGCATATAGTTGTACATTCCATGAACGAAATCAAATGTCAGTATCTTTGTATTATAGTCCTTAATGGAATTATAGTGAATAAAATGATGTTTTATACAGAATGTAATTATGTTAATGCAGAATATAGCCATGTTAGATTTATAGACATTGAGTTTAAAAAAAAAAAAAACATTTTTAGTTACTATTATGGGCTGACCTATGCAACATAATTTTATGTTATTATTTTTAGTTATTTCTGTATGTAAAGAATAGATTTCAATTTTTTAGTTATTTTATGTATTTTAAAATGCTGTAGTTAAAAGAGCTATTATACAAACAATATTTTTCTTTTTTTTTTTAAATAAAGATGTAACTATTTACTAAAGTTGCTGCATATATAATATTTAATAAATGTGACATGGATGGAAAATTTTCATGACACCTATAATCTCTTGATTCAACCAAATAATTGATTTTGAATTTATTTCTCTTCTATGAATTTTGAATTCTAATTTATTATCCTCTTTTACTATTGAATAATCAAGCAGATTAACTTAACTTATTCTTTTATTTTTCATATGTAAATTTTTGTTAATTTAAAAATATCTCTAGGGTTTTTGTTTTAATTAATTATTTGAAAATAATCCATCTAAATATTGGGTATAATGTTTTCATCACATTTAGTTAAAATGTTAGCTATTCTTTTCATTTAGCCTTTATAAACATTTTTTTAATGATTAGCTAGATAATGAGGATTTTGGTTATTATAAAATAATTTAAGTAAAGTTAAAGGGTATTTTTTCATTAAAAAAAATCAAACCAAATACCATTTTGTAACAGCATCAAACGCTTTGCTTATGACTCCTCTGGCAAGAAAGATTTCAGTAGTTCGAAAAGTAGATTTGTAAAAGATTCGCTAACTTTGCTGTGCCATATACTAATTTAGAAGTTAACAAAAAAAAAGATCAATAAATTCAAAAGTCTTCATCAAGTCATCATAAATTATGACGGTGCCTAATTTTGCTTCTAAGTAAATAAATGTACTATTAAAGCAAGTTGCAAACTTAGAAATTATTCAAAATGTTCTCTCCTCTCTATAAAACACTCTGTTTGGGTGGAAGCGCTCTGTATTTTATCAAGGTTGTTTAGTATGATGTTACTGTTATTGCAAAATTCTCATCATCAACTTTTGTTTGTTCGTTTCTTTCTTTTAATTAAGAAATCTTTTTTATATTCATGATGTGGATCAACTACATTTCTAGTATGAAATTTGTAAATGTAAAGTATGTCCATATATTCTTCATTCAGAATTTAAAGACATCTTTTTTTTTTTTTGCTTAACACTGTTTAACTTTTGTTTGTTTAACACTGTTCCAATCCTCCATCATTATTGTTCTTATTTATCCTTTTCCATTACCTTCATATACTTGTTCTATCTATTCATATATCTGATCTACTTCTTCCTCCAATGTGTTCGATGTTGGCAAGTAGACCTGTATTTTCAGTGTGGCTACTTGTTCCATTAATATTTTAATCACTAGGACCCTATTGCTGACTGGTATAACTTTCCCTATGATCTTTTCCAATGTTTTCTTACATAATATTCCTACACCTCTTTTTTTGCATTCTCCTCCCTTAAAAATTATTTTATAGTCTCCTGACACAAATTCTCCTTCTCCTTCCCATCATACTTCACTCAGGCCTAATAGATCTATTCTATGTTTCTCCATATCTATCTTTATATTTTCCAATTTCCCCTTCCTATTCATTGTCCTAATATTCCACATTCCTACTCTTAATTCTGATATTCTCCTTCTATTATTTTTCTTTACTATAACACCATATGGTTCTCTTGGGATAGTGCCCACCTGGAGATCCGATTGTGGGCATGTTATTCTGAACAATTTGTTCTCAGGAACTCCCATACTTAGAGCATAATCCACTGAGACTAGGGATAGGTCTTTAATGCAGTGGTTCAATGGCATACATCCTATGCCATTGAACTTTTGGTTTTCAAGGACAAGAGAGTGCCCTACCTTCTACTGCTCCTCTACCCTCCATAGAGACTGTTAGCATTTGTAGAAGGGGATTTTTTTATCCCAGGAGATGCTCGATCCCATCCTTCATTAGCTGCTTACACATACTACCATAAGTAGAACAGTGATTGTTGCCCCCTCTCTACCATGGGGAGTGAAGGTCCAGGATCTCCCTTCCTCAAAATCAGGACCACAAGGCATTTCCTGATTTCTTCAGTACTTTAGAGAGGACATAAATAATATTGATAAATTAATAAAAGAACAACAAATAAAGGTAGACACTCAAAAATTATATTTTATATAACATTATGTCAATCACGAAATGCTATAAATATAAAACAAATATATAGCCCCTCTCACTAAACCATACTATAGCATCCCATATTCACACCATATATCAAAAATTGGTCGAAATATGAGAATTTTCAATAAAAAAAAATGGTGCATCATCAAGACTACAAACAAAAGAACATCGATACAATTTTTTATATAAAAAACCCTATACTCAAACTAATAATATTGCAAGAGAAGGCAGAACAAAACTAGTGTACAACGAATTAAATAATTTGTTAAAAAAAGTTAACTCACACAAAATGGTTCTAGGGCAACAAAAAAGTTAACTGCAAATCTGCCTGCTTACCGAATTGTTGTTATGAATTAAAAGAGTCATATTATGCAAAATGTTTACGGTATCATCATTGATCCTTTATTGATAAAAATGAAATTGAGGCATTAATTCTTATTTTAGTGACAACTAGAATCTTTTATCATCACTTAAAAAAATACTTCTGGCTTGCCAAGATGTACAGATTTTACATCACTAAATTCTACTTTGGAAACAATTAAAAAGTGTTTTCTTTTACTTTTTTACCAGAATATTTCACATACATTTGACAAACCATAAATTAACTCTAAATGATACTGATTAATGAACAGATATTACAAAAAGTGGCAGCAAATCTCATGAAACAGGTAAGAACTTGCATGTACGCTACACTAGAGGAAATCAATTTCAATATCTATAATGAAATAAATTAAAGGCATGTATTTACCTTCATGTAAATTAAATATATTTCTATAATTTTATAATCTGAATATTACATTATATGGAAAGAAATTCTAAAAAACTATATCAAAAATTGGATTGAGTACTTTCAAAACACATATTAAAATCAATGGCTTATTAAAAACATATAAATGAAATTATTATAAAATAATTTAATTTTATAGAAATTACAACACTACAAAAAAGGTAACAGAGAATTTTCCATCATAATGGGATCTTTATCAAGAAACAAAAAATTACTTAACTAACTCTTTTAAACAAGTGGACAGTATGGAGTAATTAATTAATCTGATGTTATTTGACCTATACCAAATATAACTCGCTATATAAAACATCAACATTAAATATAAGTTAATTGTTTAGAAGTAAAATCTGTAGAGATGTTACCATAGATGTTTTTGCCTTACAAGAAAAACAATGGGTTTTAATTAAGATTTGAGTTTATAAAAGAAATTCTTTTGTCAATATCTTGATTGAGGCTTTGAATGAAGAATTTGAATAGTGAAAGATATTGGAATAAACTAATAACTCTGCAAGAATTTTAACTATTTATGTATGACAGAAATTTAATGAACATGCCACAGATTGGGTCCATTTTCTTGAAAGTGAGGAAGAAATTAATGAAACACATTAAAAATGGTTAGACTGTTTTATAATCCCCACTGTAGGGTAGGGGTTAATTTAATTCATATGAATATAGATTAATTCATTTTCTGAAATCAATAATTTAATTTTTTTGTACCCTTGGCATTTTTTCAATTTCCTTTTTAAACACTATATTATTCAATTTTTTAAAAATGTTTTTCTGAAATTATCTTTTGTCCTGTTTTTCCTTACAATCCTTTAATAATGTGAGGAAAAGACAGACTCACCACAACAAACATCTACAAACATTCAGTTCTTAACACGTTATATGAAGTATTGAGGAGATATGGCCGATTCAGATCTTTATTCTTACTTTCACTAATACTATACTACTTATACTAACACTATACACTTACTATTAACTATATTAACACTACTACTATTACTACTACTACCACTACCACTACAACTACAACTACCCAAGTATAGTATTATTATACTATTGTACACTTACTATTATACTAACACTATATAACTCCAGAGGCAAAATTGTAATGTACAAAGTCTGATAATAATCACAGCGGCCCTTTATGCACTCTTCCTTATTCAGTTTAGTGAAAATATAATACCCAAACTGGTTATAAGTACAATCTGTAGAGATGTTATCTTAGATGGTTTGCCTAAAAAGAAAAACAATGCTTTTACTCAAGATTTGAGTTTATAATGGAAATTCTTTGTCAATATCTTAGTGATCGAGACTTTGAATGAATAGTATGAATAGGCTTTCCTGGATCAGACGGTGATGTAGATCATAATCTGTTAGTAGCAGATGTTAGAACTAGACTATAATATATTGGAAAACCCAAGTTGATGAAGAAATTGGCTGTAACTGAACTCAAAGAGAGTTAAGTCTAAAGCCTATACACAAAATGTGGAAGAGAATCTGGAAAAAACAAGACCAAATGAAGTATCAGGAGAATGGAATATCATTAAAGATTATATATTGAAAGTGTTGCAAGAGGAAGTGGGAGTAATGCAAGGGACAAGGAAAAAGAAGAACTGGGTTATGAAGGACATGTTGGATAAGATGGGTGAATGCAGACAATGGAAGAATGTTACTTCTGAAGAAGGGAAAAACAATACAAGAAGCTTATCGATAAATTAAGAAGCTTAACTGATAATGCTAGAGAAAAATGGATGGAAAGGCAATATGAGAAGGTAGAAGGCTGGAAAAACAAGGAAAACAAGAAGAAATATATAGAACTGTTAGGGATGAAAACAGAAAGGATCTGGAGAGAATAAGCAAATAGGGTGTGTTATATAAGAATGGAAGAATGACGTCATGTGTGGAGGAGAACAAGGCTATTTGGGTGGATTATATAAAAGACCTATACTACATTAATGATAATCAGTCAGGACTGGTGATTGAAGAACATCCCAACCTTGTAGGGGAAGACACCCGCCTAGAGACGTTCCGGTCACCACACCACTCCCCCCTCCGTTCCTTGCCCTGTTGGGCTTTAATGGGAGTTGTCTTCGCCCTCTGACTTTTTACATCTCATAGTAATAAGCCTGGCCTTTTACGGAAACAACATTTCTCTCTTGATGAATTTTTAAATAACAGTACTGTTGTCTGGTTCAGTTTAGATGGATATTATTTTTTACGAATAAGTGACAATTGTTTTTAGTAAAGATTGCACATTCATAAATATAAACACAAGAATAGAATAAGATATTTAATTTTTTTTAATATAGATCTACACAATTCACTTATAAACACCAAATAATAATCTGACAGTCCAGTTTTCTATCTTAAATACTCAATCGGACTTTGAGGGAGCACCATGATTTGATGTTAAACTTTATACAGGAATATACGTAGGCATAATAATCATTTCCTACAAAGTACATACTTCTTACTGATTGTAAAAAAAATCAATCTCTCCACATCAGCAAACAGGTCAACAATAAATGACTGAATGAAAATGATGTTAAATGTTAATTGTCCTAGTCATCGTTTCATGCCGATCTCCGTGGCTGAGTAGTTAACATCTCAGACTTTCATCAGGAGGTCTTGGGTTCAAATCCTGATAAAGTATGTCATTTTCTGCATGCTACAAAATTCATTATCATCCATCAGTAAATGTAAGCGGGCGTAAACCTCCGGTTACTGTAAAAATAAAGATTAATAAATAGATGTCAGTACAATGCCGTCTAATATTTTTGGATTTTGGATAATTTTTTGACTTAAACTGTGCTTAAATTATTAACATTTTTCAATATAACTAATAAAAACCACAATTTTTGAAATTTCCCTTTTATTATTACTACATTATAAAGTAAACTCTACAAAAAATCGTATAGTGATATTTAATCAGCTGTTTAAAAACTAATAACATACAGGAAATTAATGAAACTGAAAATTTCAAATACCCAGAGGTAGTGAAGTCAACATCTCTGAAAAAGTAGCCATTAGCTCTAAAATCAGTAAAATGGCTAGCCTATCGATTAATTAGGAACATCTGCAGTAAAAAATTAATATCACTGAATGCTAAACACTATGTCACTACTGTAAAGTCCTTTGATCGGAAACTCGATATCCAACTGAACATATGACATTTGACAACAGACTTCTAATCGACAATAAAAAAATGAATACTAAAAAAAGGTTTTTCAGCCCCTCAAAGACAGAAAAGAAGACACAATAATGAAGTTTACATGAAAATGGAGAAAATATCAGATTTAATCAGAAAAAAAAAATCGCCTTTTATGGTCATCTACAATGAATGACCCTTAACAGGCTATTTATACACTTTAAAAATTAATAACAACTGAAACAGAGAAACTGAAATGAAACTAACACATGAAGGCATCAAAGAACATTTACTATGAGAAAGAACTGCATAATATTTCAGGTTTGTAAGAGAAAAAACCATAGAAGAAATATTTCTTACCTGGACAGATGAAAAAAGTAAACTACTGGAAAATAATGGAGATATGGAAGAAAAAGAAACTGAAAAAGGGAAATAACATGTACATAAAAGTAATTTGATTAAACAAGCGAGATTAAAGCCACAATTCAACCAAACATAAAATCGTGTAAACTTATTACACCAAATATTGATATTAATAGTTAGTTATTTACCCCTTAATGGTTTTTGAAGAAATAACTTGTCATTCGCTTTTTTGCTGAAAAGTGCCACGACAAAATAATTCGTCATTGTGAATTGACCAGTTTTATTCTGTTTGTTGATGGGTTAATGCAACATGTGCAAGTCTAGTTCTATTTTTATTCTAATTTAATGCTGAAGTGATAGCATATTGTTTCTCTATTCTATATATCTTGTTTCTTATCGTTCTGTAAAGGTGTTACTATGCATTTATTTTTGTTGTTTTGATTGCTTCATACGTTGAGTTAAGTGTTTTTTCATTATTTCTTTGTGTAATCTATTGTTTTCTTTTATCGTTTTTGTAATTTTTGTGTAATTTTCAGTCATATTTTTATTTCCAACTGTTTGTATCTGTGGATGCGACCATATGTAAATAACAAATAACAGAGTTGTTTACTGCAACTATATTTTTTATGTGAGTAAATGATATTCGTCTTATTATTTGAATTGCTTATTATTGTTTTAAAATATTGCCGATATAAGAATTAGATATTGTAAATGATATTTATTAGTTCAACATGGACTGATCATTATCTGTAAATGATAATGATATAATTGAACTTTTAAATGGTTCATCTGATAACGACTCGGACAGTGATTCTCATTTTCTTGTGGATATTACCGACGACTAGCATGATGTAGAACAGGATTTATAACCTCCCGTCCAAAAAGGTAAAGATATTCAAAGTAGGACCTCGAATATCTGTTGCTAAAAAAAAAAGACAATATATTGGGCTTAGAATGGCTGATGTATGATGTTACCACAAAGCTTTCCAACGCTCAAATATTTATTGGTACTCCAGGAATAAACTTCCCAATTGATGACCTTAACAATGTATATTCATTATTCAAGTTATTTTTTACTAATAAAATAGTTGATATTCTAGTGAAGAAGACTAAACTTATGTCAAAAATTTATTAAAAAAAAAAATAATAAATACTAAACCAGTTTTTGAGGTTTCACCTGTGGAAACAGACTGATAATATGAGATGCTTTTGTTTGCAGCCGTATAAATGCAATCAGGAATCACTTGGAAGCCACAAATTGAAAGTTATTATACAAACAAGCCTCTTTTTACAATTTTTGGATCTAGAAAAATTTTATCCAAAAGTGTCAAACTTCTGTCGCATTTCATCCATTTTATTGATGATAATACTAATCCATCTAAAAAAATAAGATCGATTATTGACTATCTTGTTAACAAATTCAGAGAAGTATACACACCAGAAAAAAATTTAGCAACTGATGAAAGTTTACTGGAAAGGAGGACTTAACTTCATTCAGTTTATTAGAATAAAAAGAGCACGCTTTGACATTACGGTGTAAGTTATTTCAGAGTCAGAAACTGGTTATATATGTAACTTGAAAGTTTATGTAGGTACAGACACAGAAATTGTAAAAAAAGTAAAAAACCCTAATCATGGCTACACCACTAAGCATTGTCATGAGTCTTTTATATATTTTTTCTTTTAGATATATATATATATATATCTATATATATATATATATATATATATATATATATATATATATATATATATATATATATAGATATATATATATATATATTTTTTTTTTTAATAAATAATCTAAAACAGTATAATTTGATGAAGGGAAGATCGACTAGGAAACAAAATGTTTTACTAAGAAATTTGATTTTTTTCCTCGATATACTTTCAATACTGGATAATTTTTATAGTAAAAACGTCATTTGACAAAGGGGTTCAAATCTGACTCAACTTTTATTACTCGATATTTAAAAATATTTCGCGATTGTACTCTAAATATCAATGACGTATTTGAAATAAAAATCAGTCGAGGAAATCTGGTTAAGTTATGAAACCGTTTACTAGTTTTGATTTTACTCAAAAAAAAAAAAAAATTACAAAAATATATAAATAATATAATTTTTTATAGGAATAGAATAAAATAAACGGACTGTGAATTTCTTATTCTGTAGTCTTCAATTACCATTATTTCTAATTCTGATGCACGGCTTACACACACAACTTAATTTAAAATATTTATTATTTTATTTAAATATATTTTACTTAATTCAATGATTCTAACTAAAGCGCGCATGCATACCGTATTTAATTCGCATACCGTCATGTGTGACGGTACTAGCGGTAACAGTCGCCATTAACTAATGTAATTTCACAAGTTACACAGAACAAATTTTGGATTGTTGCAGCTGGGAGGCTTAACGCACCAGATACTTAATTAACCGGGCGATCGAGTTCGAGACCCGGCCAGTTCGAATTATTTTTTTACACTTTGAATATTATTCATTTATTTAATTTTACCGCTCACCTTTGACGTCACAATATACTCGTATAGCAGTAGTTTAGAGCATTTTTTGGGGTGGAGGTGCGATTTCACAAATATTTTTATTTTTAAGAAAAATACGACTTTAATTAGGTGAAATCTCGAGATACTGAGGGTGCCCTTGCTCTACAGCCTCGCCCCCTTGAGTTTTTAAGTTGAAAATTTAATGCAACAATGCCCCATATAATCTGACCATCTTTGGTCAAAATCGGTCCAGTTGATCTGGTCGAAGATTTAGAAGCCAACACCGAACTCGCACACTCGTACATATGAACATTAACATTCGGAAAATTTCCATCCGGTTTTTTGGGTTCTGTAGATGCGCAAACGTCAAGATCCGGTGAAAACCGCATTTGCCCAAATTGGACAGATTACGATACTTTTTCCTTCTAGAGCTACAGCTCTGTTATAGCGTTATTTAGGCGGGAAAGTAAAAGAACCGCTCAAGATTTTCCTAGATAGATCAAAGGAAATCATGATAAATACATAACCGTGATAAATTCATGACAATGAGTGTCACAAAATATTTAATTAAATGAAAAAAAAAAATTAAAATCAGTTAAAAATTGTATTAATACTAAAAAAAAGCACAACCTCAGGCGATTTAGTACAATTCATTAACACAGCATCGAATTAATTGTATTTACTATATATAACCTATCAGCAAAATGTTCCGTTGAATCGCTTAAAACTTTACTTTAAATTTACTGTAGAGATATCCTTCGTAAGTTAGATCCACGTTGGATGTCTGTTGCGTATGGAAAAATTATGCAAACCATAAAAATATGATTTTAATCGCAAATAAATATACATACAGAGTGTTTATATAAGAACTGTTTGATTTCAAGTTCGATTTAAACGGCATTATATTTAAGGTAGTATAACTTACTGTACATTTGTGTCTATCCTTAACGAGTAGATTCTGAAGTTTTTCTTGGTGTACTTCGATATATGTACCATTCGTTGCCCTGCAAATGTCCAGACGGTAATCCGGCTCTTCCCACGTACTCGTCAGGATGTCGAGTGTAATGTATGCTACCGTCGCACTGGAACAACCCTCTTCTGTAGATGGTTGATGTCGCGGATTTTCTCCGAATAATGATTTTTACATGCCCTCCCAAAAAGAAATCTAATGGGGTTTAGGTTCCTTGGTGGCCATGCAATCAGCCCTCCTCTTCATTCCGCTTGTTTTGAAACCGATGTATAATGCAGCACGGACACGGTTGCTGTAATACGGTGGAGCGCCATCTAGCAGATAGAAAATTAATCCTTTTTACTTTCTTGTACGAAGTAAAGGAAGTAAAAAGTATTTGAGCTAAATTTCAACTTTTAGTGGTTAATGGGGGTCACATTAATTCGGCATTAAGCAGGTAATGAAAAAAAACTACAAAAATATAATTACAAATAAATATTTATTTTTATTATTTTAGGTGAAAATAATGATATCAAAGACTAAATTCCATGGAAAACTAAATGAACTGTTCCGGCATTTGCCCTATTGTATCAAGGGAAACCGTGGCAAAACCTTGATAAGAACAGCCTAACAATATTTATGTTTATGATACATATCACATTACAGGCTTATAACATAGTAAAAGCAACTTATACATTACAATAATATTACAATTTTAATTATAATAAATCTTTATGATTTATAAATTTCTTCCACATCTGATGATATCAATCCTTTTTCCCTGCAAAAAGAAATAAAAATTATATAATAATAACAACAATCTACAATCTCTTATCAATAAAATATATAGGAAGGTTTTCACCTGTTACACCCGTCTTCAGCAGAATATAGAAAGAATGGAGTGAAAAAAACACATTATGTGTCACGGTGGTTCATTACAAGCACTAGTATATTACTTCAATTCTAACAATCGATTATGAATACATTTTTGATAAAATATTAAAAAAGTCTTATATAATATAAGGAAAATTACAATGAATGTAATCGATATGTGGATTAACAGAATAAAAATTCTTTGAACAATGAACTCAAACATAGAAATTTACAATTGCGTAATCTATTCTGATCGGTTCCAAATAAAAATCTAAACAGTATTTTGATCCTGTGTACTGATATTTGTCATATATATGTATTTCTGGGTTTTGCAACAAAAAAAAACACATCAGTTATTTTACAGTTATAAATAAATCAAAAAATTATTGTGCTTTAATGAGCAAATATTGTTTACTATGCTTAATTTACAAAATGTATGAACAGAATTGTGCCTTTCATACGAGTGACGTAAACAAACAAATAGTTTTCAACTCTAGATGAGGGAGATTAAAATTTAATGAATAAATTTTTATTTTTTAACAAATTTCTCTTCTGCTACCTCATTAGGCTACCTAATGATGGCATATAGACCCGCAGTCCGGTCTTTGGAACTGTTGCTAATTGTAATCTTAGTTAGCAGTCATTTTACTGTTAAAGTTAAATATTTAAAACTTATATTTAGGTATAAAATAGATAATAGAGTACATAGGGATATTAGTCCCTAGTCAAATGTACGTAGACTACTCTCGCATCGATTTAAAATACCAGATTTGGCCTTATAATTGGTAAAATAAAATAAAGTTAAAAGAATTCAGGGACGAACTCCCCTTTTATGACTAGACTAATTTACTGTAACAACTCTTCTTTTAGCTGCGCGATTACCATTGCGGTCAATGTCTATACACCTTTATGGTCACAAGCAAGAATTTAGCCATTGAAAGAATCTACCTTCACAAAAAATAGACTTTGTTGGCTGTAGTTGAATGAATCGACAGATCCCGTACATTCAATCCAGCAGTATGGCTTACGCCATAAAGACTCACCGTTAATGACAGATCATTTTTCCTCTTGGCTTTGAAGTTTCAAGATGTTACTTTAGCATCCAAGAAAGTATATTTAAATGAGTTAATTAAATCTTGTATTCTGATGAGTAAATAATAATATATTATATACATCGTATATCTGTTCTGTTAGATTCCAAAAAGTGTGTTATAGCTATGATACCGAAGAAAGCAGGAGAAGATAAACGTGAAGAATACAGTAAAATTAGCTTAACTAGTCATGCATCAAAAATCTTAACTAGAATTCTGTGCATAAGAATTAAAAGGAGAGTGGAAGAAGTGTTAGAACACCAGTTTGGTTTCAGGAAAAGTATAGGGACAAAGGAAGCAATTTTAGCATTCAGATTAACAGTAGAAGGAAGATTAAAGAAAAACAAACCTGCATACATGGCATTTATAGACTTGGAAAAGGCATTTCATAATGTAAACTGGAATAAAATGTTCTGCAGTTTAAAAAATTTAGGTTTCAATTACAGAGATAGAAGAACAATTGGTAACATTTATAGGAACCAAACAGCAACAGTAATAATTGAAGAATATAAGAAAGAAGCCGTAATAAAAAAGGGTGTTCGACAAGGATGTTCCCTATTCCTGTTACTTTTTAATCTTTACATAGAACTAGCAGTTAATGAAATTAAAGAACAATTTAGATCTGGAGTAACAGTACAAGGTGAAAAGATAAAGATGATACGATTTGTTGATGATATGGTAATTATGGCCGAGAGTAAAAAAGATTTAGAAGAAACAATGAACGATTTGGAAGAAGTTTTACACAAGAACTAGCACATGAACATAACAAGAGCAAAACAAAAGTAATGAAATGTAGTAGAAATATTGTAGATGGACCACTGAATATAAAAATTGGAAGAGAAAAGATTATGGACGTAGAAGAATTTTGTTATCTGGGAAGTAGAATTACTAAAGCTGGGCAAAGCAGGAGCGATATAAAATGCCGAATAGCACAGGTGAAATGAGCCTTTATTCAGAAATATAATTTGTTTACATCAAAAATTAATTTAAACGTCAGGAAAACATTTTTGAAAGTATATGTTTGGAGCATAGCTTTATATGGAAGTGAAACTTGGACAATCGGAGTACCTGAAAAGAAAAGATTAGAAGATTTTGAAATGTTGTGCTATAAGAGAATGTTAAAAATCATATGGGTGGATAAGTGACAAATGAAAAGGTTTTGCGACAAATTGATGAAGAAAGAAGCATTTGGAAAAATATAATTAAAAGAAGAGACATATATATATATATATATATATATATATATATATATATATAAATATATATAATTTTTTATGAACACATAATAAGAACATTTTGGTCAGCCATTATCTTGGACAGTGGCATTACATTTTGGAGATTACCGAGGCTGAGGTGCAGCAGGTTATTTGCAGTTTTGCAAGACATAAAATGACTCCCGGGTATGATGGGGTCACCATGGAACTGCTTGTTGGCTCGTTAGGTGTCAGCAGTGGTGTTCTCACAAGAGTTTTAGTTTTGAATAGGTTAATAAAGGGTAACCAACTTGGTGGCCCTCGGCCTTGTATCAGTTGCATCATTGGGCATGTACTGTTGAAGAAATAGGGGTGCTACAAAGTTACTTTTGTAACCGAAATGTATTGCTTCATGATGGTGGCATTGAAGTGAGCAAGATGCTGTCCAAGGGGTGTCCCTAAGGCAGTGTGCTGAGCCCTCAGCTTTGGGTTGATTATCCTGTTTTTTCCTTCACCTATTCCAGATTGTTGTGGATTATTATCTATTAAAATAGTATAGTATTTATCTGTTAAAATTTTATTTGGCTATAACTCTGGAACCGATGAAAATAAGTACCACTTATTGTTGATAAGCTCTCAATGAGAGCTTATTACTACCGTTAAGAAAAAGTCTAAAATCCAAATATTTCTGGATTTTGTGCTTTTTTGACACTTGGTTCGGTCAATTGCAATCAAAAGGGGAGGTGCACAAGTAGATGTTATGACATCCCTAAATCCAAAATTTCAACATCCTACGGCTAATTGTTTTTGAGTTATGCGAGATATATACGTATGTACGGACATCACGGCAAAACTAGTCAAATTGGATTCAGGGATGGTCAAAATGGATATTTCCATTGAAATCTGAAAAGTGAAATTTTTCATGATCACAATATTTCGTTTACATCATACAAGCAAGTAAAAAGAAAAAAAAAGAAAAATTACATTCTTTACTAAGATTCAAAGACACAGTGAGCCAAGGTCTGTGTGACATGGTCTCACAGACAGATTAAATGTGAGCCACATGGCAATCAATATGTTAATATTATTTGCCTGTTCTTATATTTTTAATAAAGAAAGCTTGCATTAGTATCAAGTATAACCTCATTCAAGCCACCATAAAGCAGAAACCAGGACAATCATTAAGAAATTACAAGTGAGATGTTTATGAACATTCTTTTTTTGTACATATATATTTTTTATTATGGATATTTATTTTAATTTTTGTTTCTGTTTTTTTGCCTTTTTTGTACAGATAATGAATGGGCCTGAAAATACTTTTATTAATGAATCTATTCCTCTTAATAAAGATATTAAATTAGAGACTGATCAGGAGAATGTAGCAGAAATGATATGCTTTTATTTACCACATCACACAACTGAAACTGATGCATCTGTGCGTGTAAGCTTTTTAATTTTTTTTGTATGTTTTGCTGACTGAGGACCATGAAGTAGTATTTTGCATTCATTTCTTATTCTTCTGTATATTTTCATTTCTTGTTTTCTAAGAGTTCTTCATTCTTTTGCTTTAAAGAAGTCAAACAATTCTTTATCTAAATCATTAATTTGTTATTTCTTCCACGTATATTTAAATTTTACTTATTGATTTTTCCATATTTTGTTCCTGGGGGAATCTTGGTTGGTTACAAATTCTGCCTTTTTGAAAGAAATTTTTAGCCTTATTTTCCGTGCAATTTATTTTAGTTGGTTTTCTTGTTATGCTGCCTTTTTGAGGTTCTCCAAGAAAATTGTAACATCATCAGCTAAGGTTAAGCAGTTAATTGCAATTTCTTTCAATTTCCAATCCAGTTCTATTTAGGTTGTCTCAACTTTTTTCATGTTCTTATCCCATTCTATTATTACTTTCTCTAGGACACAGATAAAAAGGGTTGATGTTAAACCAATTTGTTGTCTTCTGTTTTAATTTCCAATTATCCTGATATATCTAACATGAATTTTACTTCTGATTTTGTGTTTGGAAAGAGTCTTTTTGAAAATGTTAATTGTTTTGGGATCTTCAACAAATTATTCTAGGATGTTAAATAAGGAAGTTATATCGATAGAATGTATACATTTTTGAAATCTGTGAAGACAGTTACTTTTTATATCTTGTCATTTTTTTCCTTCTTGTTTTAAGGTTTGAAATTTGTTCTGTACGTGTTTTTCCTTTTATGAATCCTTCTTGGTATTCTCCCAGTTGTCAGAGTCTACGATTAATTCAGTTCTACTTTGAAGTGTTTCGAAAGGATTTTGAATGTCATACATAAGAGGGAAATCCCTTTGTGGTAGTTTATATCTGTTTTATCTCCTTATTTACATAGTTGATGTGTTAAAGCATTTTTCCAATCTTGTGGGATTTTTTCAAATTTTTATGGAAGTTCTTCAGCTTTTTTTTTTTTTTTGGCTGTTTTCATGATTTTTTCTATAATTCCACTGCAATCAAGCTTGCTACCTTGTTGTTTATTTTCTGGATGATTTTGTCTATTTATATTTCATTAGGTAGTTTGGATTTTTTAGTTCATATTGCTGAATTTGGAATTGAAATCTAACCTCGGATTCTTGATAGTTTAATAATTTTCAAAGTACTTGTTAGAATTTTCTGATTGTTGTTTTGTCCTAAACCAAAGGCTGGTTATTTGGTATTTGGTAAGTTTATACATTTTGGTAAGTGTTGCTAATTTTAATTCAGATAGACAAGCATAAAACCCATCAACACAAGATCACATTAAAAAATAAAAAATATAAGTACATAACAAAATTAACATTCATAAGCTAGGAGATCTCTGTATAATGTATTACAGAACCTCCAAAATTCTGCAAGATATATCCAGATGGACCATATGCAGTTGCAACTGAATTTTTGTGAAGTTATTGCGTTTGGAACTTCAAATTTTTAATTCAGTTCTACAAATTTTTTCCATCCAGGATATATCACTCACACATTACAAATGTATGCAGGTGTGTACATATGCACGCTCAAACATTTGCAGATTTTTCATAACATATATACAAAAATTTACACAGTAAGCTTTATAATTTTACCTACACACAAAATATTTCCGTAATAATACATTTATATACTGGTATATTTATAAATAATTTCACTTTGTACAATATAATAAGAAATATATACATATGAAAATAAAAAAAAATATGAAATATATACATATATATATATATGCGTGTATGATATATGCCAGATGTTTATTTTCAACAGGATGGAGCTACGGTCCATACTGCCCGAGTGTCAATGGCTGCTGTTAGACAAATGTTCCCTAATCGCGTTATCTCCAGATTCGGTGATCTGCATTGGCCCCGTTGCTCACCAGACCTTTCAATGTGTGATTTTTTCTTGTGGGGTATTTAAAGTCTTTGGTGTATGAAACCAAACCTCGTACATTGGCCGAACTACGACAAGAGATAGAGCAGAACATCGCTCAGATCGATTGTCAACTATTGGAGAGAGTGGAGGCTAACTTCAGAGAGAATCTCCACATTTGTCAGCGTGAAAATGGACACCATCTTAACGATATTATTTTTCGTATATAGGTACGTCAAACTGCATATTCTCAGAAACTTATTTCTGCCAATAAATTATTTTTTAACCTTAAAATAGTGGAGGGTCGTTAATTTGTAAAACGTCCGTTTCCCGTGGCAGACCCTTTACATATGCACACATATATTCACATATGTACACATATATTCACATATGTGTATATATATATATATATACACATGAAAATCTGTCATTTTATACTGTAATAAACAAACAGCTGGTGTTATCTATTGTTGCAGAATACTACTAAAAAAAAATTATGAAATGGTGAATTATTATGACAGAGAATGAATTGTCACCAGACAAAAAGTAGATGTCATATAGTTCCAATAAACACTTCAATTGTACTAATCAGTTACGTAAGAATATTCCGTCAAAGAGTGGTAAGGGGTTAATAATCATGATTATAAGTACACTAGAAAAACACTTTGAAAATTGTGTTTTTTTTGTAAGTACTTTTGGTGCAGGACAATCAAGAATATTTTTAATATATTGTTGCAATTCATCTGCAAAAATTTCTATTTGAATATCAAGTCCCAGGCAAGCATGGCAATTTTCTTTCGCTACAAAATTCCATTTCCACATTCTATTCAAAAGCTTCACGTTTAAGTGGCTGTAAAAAAATTAATATTATTTAGAACCAAACTCATCAAGGAAATTTTGTATCTTCCAAAATTTATATTTTTATAATCTGGTATATATTTTTCAGATATAAGATAAGAATTCAAATTATGGTCAATGTGGTAAATAAGGTAAATGATATTTATCACGATAAAAAATTTCACCATACGCAATATTAACACTAATGTCAGTAAGATTAGAAAAAACTAAATCAGGAGAATTACTGCTACAGTTTAACACTAATTTGGTTGCAAATATTACAATTTGTAGAATAACTTGTAAGGTGAGTAGCAGCACTTTTAACATTTAAATTTGGATCTTAAAATTTAACAAAAGAAACATTTTAGTGGTTTTCCCAAGCAAAACCTTGCACATTAAAGTCATTTAATAATAATAATATAACAGTCGCTGCACTGTTAATGTGTGTTGTAAGCGAATTGAAAGTAAGGGAAAGGATTTAAGAACAGTGATTAGCTTCCAAAATAGTAACCCATTCCTTGATCTAATAAGGCATCAGAAAAGCACTACTCAAGGAACGAAACTTATTGCAGGGAAGCATGAATAGTTTACAACTGACAGCAGTAGGTTGGAGTAGTAACATACGCACCAATAATGATGTTAATAGAAACAGTGATAAAGGTACATTTAAATAACTACAGTTCAAGCTCTCTCAGTTCAGTTTTATGTTTCTCACCCTGTATGTGTAAATATACATATTAGCGCTTTTGCAGTGTGCACCGCTTCATCAGACATATTAAATACATTGATAAAAAGTTGTGTACCACAAAAGTGCTAATTTGTAAGAATTAAAAAAAAGCAAACAGTAGGAGGTGTTTTTATTTTAATTATTATAAATTTATTATCATTGTATTATTTATAATCTTAAATATTATAAATAATATTTTCTTTGTTTTATTATATATATATATATATATATATATACACACACACACACACTTTATAATCTACAGGATGTCCAGACTAAAAGTATCCAAAAGTACACCTTATATTAAGAGCAATAACTAATCTTAATATAATTTAATAACTTTCTTTTTTTTTTTTAATAAACTTAGCAACTCGTCATGTTTTAATGTAGGTTAGTCAACTTCAGTGTATGCACTTTTTTTAGCTGGTCAGATGCGTAGACAATAATCTAACTCTTGCCAGATGTTTGGGAGCATCTGCGGCATTATTAGACCAACCACCTTTAAAATTTTTTGTATTAAATCATTCAAATCTCAAACTTTTCTTTGGTATAACTTTTAATTAAACCCCAAGCAAAAACGTCCAGAGAAGTGATATCTGAGAGATGTAGGTGGCCATGTAGTTGGACTTCGTCTGATCCAATATCTGGAGAAGTGTTTTCCAGAAACATGCTAACGTCTTGATAAAATTGTTGTGGAGCACCATTTTGTTGAAAACTGAATCTTCCAGGAATCTTAGGAACAGCAAACATCTGAAACATGTAGATGCATGTGTGCCCTGTCACAGTGGACTCTATAAAAAAAAAACAGTTCTCTGACACCATTTTTTCCCCGTCATAGCCGACAGTTACTTTCAGTATGTTCTTTTCATTCTTGATTACTGTATGGGGTTTTCGATACAACAAATTTGACAGTTATCTTTAATTATCCTAAATGTATGAAAAGTATCCTCATCACTAAATAAAATATTATTAAGATTCTTTTCAATATGGTAATTATCTCTGCAGCAAACTGATATAATTGGCGGCAATCATTTGGTTTAATGTGAAGAAGCAGTTGTAATGTACACTTCCAAATGGAGTGGTTGTGACTGATGTCGTGAACAGTAGAAAAAGGAATCTTCAGTTCGTAACTAGATCGCGTAATAGACTTATCTGGCAGTGAATGTATCGCTTACTTTATGCACAGTCTCTTAACTAACTGAAACCTTCTGATGATTTCCAGTTTGTGAAACCCATCTTCTAGTCTCCAGTTCATATCCTTGGAATACAATAGATTTGGATGTAGGAGAATTGACATTCAATTCAGTTCATACAAGCCGTTGAACATGCATAACTGATTGAAAACAAAGCATAAACTGAATATTTTTTGTGGGGGTCTGCTTCTTGATGGACTACAATTGCATTCAATTCGGTTTGTATATGCTGCTGACTCTAAGAGTATACTGAACAAATTTTTGAGATACATTCTGTCATTTGACCCTACATTTAAGAGATTACAATGACCATTTTCTTAAATGTAGGCCATTAGTTTTGGATGCTTTCAGCCCAGACTTCCTGTATATAAAATGCATGGGTAGGTCTGATCAACATGCATATTGATAAAATGTATATAATAATAACCTGTTATAAATTTGCAAAATAGTTTTGTTTTTCTAAAACATACTTGTGATAATAAAGTTTCAACCAAATGTGTAAATATAAGATAAGTAAAGTACCTTATTATAATAAAGTTAACTCATTGATGATTAATTAATATCCAAAACCACTTTGATTATGAATATATCTTTAAAATATTCAATTTTTTTTATACGTGTTTAGTGACTTTTTACAAGATATAATACTTAATGTTATTGTAATTCAAATAGTTTTACGTTATTCATAATTACCTTTGAATTATTAGTTATTTTTAATTTACAGGTTATTATTGATAAAGGAACCTCCAAGGGAAGTACCAAGAATCACATTACTCAAAAGAGATGTGTAAATAATTCAGTATATGATGGAATTATGAAAGAAAACTCCATTGAATATAATCAAAGTTCTAATTCAAAATCACATTTTAAATATTCATACAAAAACGAAAAATTATGATTGTAATTTCTGCCAAAAAAGTTTTAGTGATGTTTCTTAGTTAAAGATCCATCTTGCTACTCATATGAAGGAGAAAAATTATGTATGTAAATTTTGTCGAAAGTCATTTAATATTAAAAGCAATTTAACGACACATCTTAATATTCATAAAAATGAGAGAAATTATGTTTGCAACTTTTGTCAAATGTCATTTAATTGTAAAAGCTATTTAAAGGGACATCTTAATAATCATACAAAAGAGAAAATTTATGTTTGTACATTTTGTGAGAAGTCTTTTAATCAAAGTTCTATTTTAAAATTACATTTAAATATTCATACAAAAGAGAAAAATTATGTTTGTACTTTTTGTCAGAAGTCTTTTAATCAAAGTTCTAATTTAAAATCGCATTTAAATGTTCATACTAAGGAGAAAAGTTATATTTGTAACTTTTGTCAAAAGTCATTTAATAATAAAACGTGTTTCGACACGCATATTAATATTCATACAAAAGAGAAAGATTATATTTGTAACTTTTGTCAGAAGTGTTTTTATGAAATTTCTAATTTAAAATGTCATTTAAATATTCATACTAAGGAGAAAAATTATATTTGTAACGTTTGTCAAAAATCATTTAATGCCAGAAGCAATTTAAAGAGACATGTAAATATTCATAAAAGAATAAAAATAATGTTTGCAACTTTTGTCAGAAGTCTTTCAGTGAAAGTTATGCTTTAAAATTACATTTAAATATTCACAGAAAAGAGAAAAATTATGTTTGTAACTTTTGTCAGTAGTCATTTAATCAAAATTCTACTTTAAAATCACATTTAAGAATTCATACTAGGAGAAATAATATATTTGTAAATTTTGTCAAAAGTCGTTTAATAATAAAAATCATTTAAAGAGACATCTTAATATTCATACAAAAGAGGACGATTGTACTTGTAACTTCTGCCAAAAGTTGTTTTATCGCATTTGTGATTTTAAAAAACACATTTATTTCCACTCTAAAGAAAAAAATTAATGTTTGTAACGTTTATCAAAAATCTTTTGTTTTTTAAGCATGGCACTATTGGTATGTAATATTTTTATACATAAAAAATCTTTTAATAGAGTTATATTTTAGAAAGACATCTTAACGTTATTCTTATTAGAGAATCATTATGACCTTTAAAATTCTTATAGTAAGAAAATTAATTAAGGAAAAAAATTAATACCATTCTTTCAAGTGTGTGTAATTTAAGATTCATATAACAAAATTTATTTAATGTTTATAATTTAACATTACATTTTTCTCACTTTTATATGTTGCAACTAAAGGTGGAGAGGTTTCAATTTATATATTACTGTATTTTATAATGTGTGGGTATGTTTATGAACATTTTAAGTCCAGAACCATGGCAATCAGAAAATTTGGTGTAAAAAAGTGTGTGTAAAGTTCTTAAGTGAGACTTGTTATACAAATCACAAGTTACATGTGTTTTCTTGAACATTTTTTCCTCAAGTGAATTTTCACAAATAACCGTGATCATGAATGAATTTAAAGCCTTGTTGTGATTTTATATTAAAGTTAACTTTATAATAATAACAAAACCACACAAGAAGTGTGTAATGTTTCTATACTAAAGTGTGCGTACATCCAGGTTTGGATTTCTGTAACCTTAACCTTTCCATTTTAAATGTTTAGTGTTCCAAATGTGGAATTCTGATTTTGGTTGGTGGCTTCTTATCAAAAAATAGATTGTTTTGTGATCCAGCATTTATAAAAATATCATTTTTTTATCTTTAGTGATCGAATAGTAATTAGTGTCTTATGTTTATACGCTATCTGTACTTTTTATTCTTTTATTTATCATTATTGTAATGTTACTTTATTTTCTTGTTATGGATAATAATTTAAAGATATTTGTTCCAGAATTTTTTTTTTTTTTTTGTATTTTGACTCATTTTCATTCTCTTTTTTTCAGTTCGTTTCTTTCCACAGGTATTTTCTTTTTCTATTTCTCAACTCATGATTGAAAATTAATTTTCTTAAGAGTTGCTGTTTTAAAAAACTTTCTGCAATTCCTACCTCTCAAGATCCTTTTTTTAATTGCTTCAATCTGATTTATTTTGGTTTTCTTTCAGCAAAAATCTATTAATGTTTTTCAGTATTCTGTACTTGTAAAAAAAAGTGACAAAAGAAACAATCTTTCTTCTCGATGCCTAGTAAATGTTTTTGTATTTTAATAGAACTACAATTGCTGGAAAATGATTAATTTTCAGTAATGACACAAATTCATAAAATAATGAAATTTAGTTTATAATCTGTGCAGTCGAAGAAATCAAAATTTTAAATAAAAAATGGGGTACAGTTTTTATTTTTTGAAACGGTTGATTTATAATTCATAATTTTATTAATTTCCTAGATTGTCCTTATTGTAAATTTAACTTTTCCTACTGCATTTAGTTTTCCTCTATTCTTTTTACTATCAGGGACCATAGCCTCATTACCTTAAGGATTTTTTTAATTTAATGGAACTGATAATTCAAAATAAATTTAACGTTAGAAAATGCGTGGAAATTGTTCAGTTAAAAAGTTTAACATTTATGTCCATTTCTACCAGCAGAATCGCATACCTTTTTAAAATATAATTATATAGTTCTTGTATTTCACCATTCTTTCTCAGATTATTAATCTTACACAAACTATTTGTTGTGTTCATTAACTTCCCTTTCTAAACCGTCCTGATGTATTCAAATTGTTTATTGATGTGCCCTTCTATTCTATTCTCTAAGTATAAGTGACTGAAAGAAGAGAAGTTCCTCTCTAATTACACTGATAAACATAATTTTGGTGTATTAACATGTGATACATGATTTTAATCTGTTTTAAATATGAACTCAGAATCTTTCTATCGGCCACCATTTTTGAAATTTTTTTTAATTTTAATTAAAGTATGTTTTTCATTTTTCCATAAAGTTAGCATTTTAAGCTCCTATATATTTTATTTTGTTAGCTCATTTTTTATCGTTTAATTTTAACATAATTTGTAAGATATAAATAAACAATACTAGAAAAAGAATTAAATCCGTATCACAGTCACATATTATGACATCATATCTAATACTGAAGAATGAGCCTTCACGAACAATATTAATCATGTCTAAATAGGCCAAAACATGTAGCTGAAAACACAGCTGTGTTTGTATTAAGCACTGAATTTAGGAATGAATTAATTTTGTTCAGTCTTATTGATATCTTAAGTTTATTAATAGTGCAGTGTCATAATGCCTCGAAATTGTGTAAATGATGCGGATGCCTTTTGTTATGTATTAGGTGAGTTTACCGTAAAATCAAATAGAAAAAACATTTACACCTTTAATTAAAAAAAGCATGTCATTTGTACTTTCAGTGTAAAATTGATCAGGATAAGATGCAGGCTCCTCATATAGTATGTATTAATTGTTCTGTATATTTAAGAGGATGGCTGAAAGGTACACGGAAGGCTTTGCCGTTTGGTGTGAACGAAAGGATCATGTAACCGATTGTTACTTTTTTTAACAAGTGTGTCTGGAATTTGTAAAAAATTCTAAACATACTGTAAAATACCCTTAATTGTAATCTACAATCAGGCACACTCCTATAGACTATCCGACCTATAGTATATCAGGCCTATAGTGAAATTATTCCGGTTCCTGAGCCATCTGAGAATGTATGTTTGGAAAGCAGCGATGAAGAATCAGGCAGTACTGAAGAAAACAACAATGATTTTGATTTTGAATTATCTTCCAATAAGACACATCTTATATCACAACTTGAATTAAATGACTTGATTTGGGATTTCAATTTATGAAAAGATGAAGCTGAACTGTTAGGATCAAGACTACAAGGTTGGAATTTACTTTAAAAAAAGACAAAAATTTTAGGCTTTTGAAGCCGATAAAAAGAACTTTCTCAGTACTTCATTGATGAAAATAATTCGGTTTATTGCACAAATATTGATGAGCTTATGTTGCACTTACGACAAGTTCATAAACATTAGGACTGGCACCTTTCCATACATTCATCCAAGTATAGTTTAAAAGTGGTTCTACTACACAATGGTAGCAAATATTATTTGATACCAATCGCTTACGGTATTAATTTGAAAGAGACATACAATGTCATGAAAGACGTTCTTGAAAATTATAAAAAACATATCTGAAACATATGTGGTGATTTGAAATTTATAGCTATTTTCTTAGGCTATACTAAGTGCATGTGTTTTCTTTGTGAACGGGACAGCCCGGGATAAACATTACATTACCAAAGAGTGGAAGAAACGAGAACTTAACTCCAAATGGAAAAAATATTATTCACGATCTCTTAATTGAACCCAAAAAAATATTTTTACCCTCTCACCATATCAAGCTAAGACTAATAGAAAATCTTGTAAAACCAATGAATCCAGGATAGTACTGGCGTTTTGTACATCAAGAAGAAATTTCCGAATGTTAGTGAAGGAATATTTATTTGTTGGCCCTCAGATAAGAGAGTCGGTCAAAGATGATATATTTAAATATTGTAAAATATTCTCAATATTAAATATTGCAGAAAGTGCAGCTTGGACTTCATTTAAAGACGTTTGTAAAAATTTTCTTGGCAAACAAAAATCCGACAATTACCACGATATTGTTAATCAACTTCTTACTTCATACAGAGGTGTGGGATGTAATATCTTTGAAAATACATTTTCTCCACTCACATCTGGAGTTTTTCTCGGACAAACTCGGAGATGTAAGTGATGAACACTGTGAACATTTCCACCAAGACATTTTGGTGATGGAAAGCCGCTATAAAAGGAAATAGAATACTAACATACTAGCTGATTATTGTTGGACATTAATTCAGGATTTGCCTGGTGGTGTTTATAAAAGAAAAGCATCATTAAAATCATTCTAACACAGATATGGCCGTGCAAAATTATAAATTTTACAGATTTAACTATATTTTCCCTTAATTTTTTTTGAAGCGTAATTTAATTTAAAACTAAGGGTGATAAAATAATTGTATTTACAGATCTGTAATGCATGCAAAAAAACAATTCAAGAAATGGTATCACACTTAGAGAAACATTAAAAAAATTTTTTTGTCTATCAGTGTTATAACATCCATTTTTTCTCCTTTTTTATGTATAGAGGATGAATTAAGGCAGATTGCCATTCTTGTGGGATTTCCAAATAAATACATTAATTAGCTAATCATCATAATTTTAAAAGTTGCACAGTTATTGAGTACCCCCCCCCCCCCAAATATGCTTCATTATTTTTTTAGAGATCTGATTATATGTTTTTATTTGTGAAACTTAAATTTCCTTTAGTTTTAAATCTTTTATATTATCCAAAAATAATAAAAAATTTCTATTTGTTTTCATTTTTATTTATATAATTTTTCTCAGAATTAAATTTTTTTACAAAGTTAACAATTTTCCAAATAATATAACTGTTACATACTATAACAAAGTTACTTTATTCCAAACCTACAAAAGTGTATTTTCCAACAAAAAATTTTGTGTTTTTCTTAAAACCTAAGTGAGAGAGAAAGGTCTGGGACCATTTTTATTTTATTTTTTTACATCAAAAACTATAATAAGCATCAAATTTACCCCTTGATTTATACCCTAGAATTTTAGTACTATTTAATTTCACAGAGGAAGCAGAAAGCTGGGCTAAATATTTTGCGAGCCAAAAGTTGCTAACAACCTGTTTTCCGACCTATGTTTATATGAATTTTTTTATATTGGCTATAGAATCATCTCCCGAGAGATTGCCGTGAAATCTGTGATAACTATATGTATATATATATATTTTTTCTTTATCAAACATATTTACTGCTCTATCAATTTAAACTATATTAAAAACACCAGACATTTTTCAGAATAAAAAGGTAAAAAAAAAGATTAACATAGAACACAAGTAACTAAGTTTTATAATACATTTTTTCAAAGTACTTTCCTTTTGTTACTACACCCTCTTGCCAGTTTCTATAAAGTTGGAAACATTCCTAGGAACCATTTTGAGATGCATCCAGATTTTCATTGCATCAGTCATCATGTAATCAGCATATTTGTATTTTTCTCCTTTGGAACATTTTTAAGCAAGGAAACAAATAAAGAATAAGCAGGTGCCAAGTCAGAAAATTATGATAGATGCTTCAGGGTTCGTACATAGTCTCATGCCAGGTATTATGATGAGCATGAATATGTACTGTTGCATTGTCATGCAAAAGAAAACAATTCTTTATTTCCTATTCTTCAAGTTGATTCTTCCTAACTCTTTCCTGTAAACAAAAAAGCATAATGAAGTAGATTTCCTTGCTGGTATTGTTCACTTCAAATTCAGGAATGTATTTGTAGTGAACGATATTCTGCAAATCAAAAAAACTTCAACAACTTACTCCTATCCAAATAATATTTCTGTGATTGTGATTATGTTGATATACACTGTTGACAATAGGTGTTTTGTCTATGGGTCAACAAAAAAAAAATTTCTCCGTTATGATCTTGATAAGACATTCTGTGGTGGGGCTCCTGCCATTGTCATGTGGGATATTTTCTAATATGCAGATAACATTTTTGGAATGATGTTTTGAAAAATGTGATGCAAGTTCAGGTCATTATGAGAATACTGGGACAACTTCAGACTACGGATGTTGTTTCCTTGACAGTTTTTTTTCTGTAGTTTCAAACAACATTTTAACATGCTCAGTATTTTCGTGATAGAGTGGAGTATCTGCTACGAATGTCATTTAAGCAATAGTACAACCATCTCTTAAATACTTACAGAGATTGTAATCTGCTGTTTTCTTCATTACTGATTCACATATGCTTGTTCAAGGAGTCTTAATGTTCCTGATGGTGATTTTTTTTTTTAAGTAAAGTACAGAATTTGATATGTGCACTGTTCAGTTGCTGACATTTTTCACTGTACATACATGATATAAAAAAAAAACAGCTTTAATATTATTGTATGCAAACCAGAAAACTTGTTAATATTTTTTTTTATTAAGACATATGAGTGCAGCCAACGAGAAAATCAAAAATTACCTTATTTCAGTTGCTATTATAAACTGTATGAGGCAATTCGGGGAATTTTTTACTGATAAAAGAATTTTAAGAATTTTACTGATAAAATAAAAATATATTCCTAATATGAGTTCACATCTGGAAAAGAACAAAAAAAGTCATTCGCATGCTGTAATATATATCAGGAGTGTTAATAAGATAAGGGAACTTTAAATAACATCACTAAGAAAAATGAAATTCAGCAAATGCCTCTTTCACCTTAAACTAATCAACTATTTAATATTACACCTAGCAACCATGAGAGAATGCAAATCAAAAATTAAATGGAAAGAATGGCAGTTGTAACACATCCTTTTAAAGGCATTAAAAACAAAACTTTTATCATAAAATAAAAACTTCAGGCTATAACAATGTAGTCAAAATGACAGCAACTTGATTTTTTCACAGTTTGTTTCAAAAGTGACATATATAGTGGTACAAATTTTGAATTATATATTATCACCATAAACAACAAAAAATAAAAAGCAACCTCAATGCAAACATTTTAATAAAAAAAAGCTTTTTGAACCCATGGATTCATCATCAGTTATTAAAATAATATACTATCTCTGGCAATTATTAATTTCATATTTTGTTAAAACTGATAATGATTGGGTTTAATTTATTGCCAGAGATAGTATCTTAATAACTGATAATGAAGAAAAGTTCTTTTTATGCAGATTGATAAGTTTGCATTGAGATTGCTTCTAATTTGTAAGTTTATGTTATTATTATTATTATTATTATACAGCTGTTTCGATCTTTTACAAGATGTAGCCTCTTCAAGTCTAGTTCGACAGGTAGGCCTTCAACAGTTCTCGCCATGCCCATCTGTCCTGTGCTGTCCTCTGCCAGTTGGTTCAGCCACCCTTCTAATGCCTCTGTCTCATCGATCTGGTGGCCTGGCTCTTGGCCTTTGTCGCTCTTTTAGACTCCACTCAAGGACCGCCTTTGTCCACCTTCCATCACGTCTTCTCGCGATGTGCCCCGCCCATTGCCATTTCAGAGCTTTCACTGTTTCCATTATGTCATGCACTCTCGTTATGGTTCTTATGTCTTCCGCTCTTTTCCGGTCCCTCCTTGTATAGCCTAGCATTGACCTTTCCACGCCTCTTTGTGCTGTCTGAAGCTTTCCTTTCACAAACTCATTTGAAGTCCACATCTTGCATCTGTAGGTGAGTACTGGAAAACACACTGATCAGACACGGTCTTTTTCAAGACTACTGCATGTTAGATTTGAACAATGTTGAATGTCTTCCAAATGATTTCCAGCCCATCCTGATTCTCTGGAAAATTTCTGGTCTGATGTTCCCTCTGGTGTTTATTAGCTGCCCCAGGTAGACATATTCTTCCACATTCTCTAGGATGTTGTCATCAACTACTATCTCTCCTGCAGCAGCCCATCTGTTGTATATTACTTTTGTTTTGGTCAAATTCATTTTCAGACCCACTTCTCCACATTTTTCTGTAAGATCCTCGTTCGCAGTTCATCAACATCCTTAGCCAAAAGTACAATATCATCTGCAAACCGCAAGTTTTTCAGTTTCCATCCATTCACCTTGATACCTCTTTTAGACCATTCAGTTTTGGACATAGTCATCTCAAGGACCACTGTGAATAATTTAGGAGATATGGGGGTCTCCTTGTTTAACTCCCCTTCCAATAGAAAATTCTTTTGTTGGTTTGCCAATACTGACAAATGCTGTCGAAGTTTCATAGATATTGTGTAGCAATTTTACGTATCTTTGGTCTATTCCTAGTTTAATTACAGCTTCTATGACTGCAAGATGAATCACAGAATCGAATGCCTTTTCAAAATCGATAAAGAATTTTTGTTCTTAGTTTCTTATTTATTGTAACACTAATTTTATGTATAATATTATATGTAGGCTTACAGATACTCATTTTAAATGTGCTATCGTTGGGATAACACTTATGTGCAAACTTATGTGTTGTATTTGAAATTGTTACTGAAATTGAAAATTTCCATTTAATAACAAAATTAAGTTAGCTGCTGTAATAGTAGAAAAACAGTAAACTTTTCGAACATGCCATTAAGATATTTGATTGTACTCAAAAGTTGAGGAAAGGTTCTTCTTTCTTCTAACCTTGTCTTGTGTATGAGATCCCAGTGAGACACATTTAAAAATGAACATTCTGTTTATATGTACAACGGGTGTCTCAATAATAACCGGTATTTTAATTTAAAAAAACTCAATTTTTGTATACAATATTTAATACTTTTGTTTTTGTAATGTAAAGTACAATGTAGGAGGTTAAATATGGAATAATATGTCAGCCAAGTGCTCCATAGATCTGTTGGCAGTGTCCATTCTTTTTAAAAATTTTTCAACCACATATTCACATGTCTGTCACAAGGTGTTAGATCACATGATCTTGCCGGCCAGTTCTAATATCCAAAACAAAAAATTACACGACTTGGGAATTTGGTCTGCTGCAATTGGATGGTTTCATATATTTTGCGCACAGTCTTGTTGGAATCATAACTTCCATATCCAAATCTGACAAAAAATTCACAAGCATTGCGCAATAACAAACAGCATTGACCATAACAGTAACACTAGTGTTGTTCTCAACTGTTCAACTTGAACACTGTTGAACAACTTGAACAACACTGTTCAACTGTTGAACTGTGAACTGTCGAAGTTGAAGTTCAAGAAAAGAGCCCGATCACTACACCAACCCAAATTTGCTTACCATATCATCATTTTGTGAATACAAGAACACATTTGAACTGCTTTTGGCTTTTCACTTGCCCAAATTCGACAATTTTGTTTGTTCATGATATCAACAAGGTGGAAATGAGCCTCATAACTAAAAACTTTTACATTGAAATTTTTAATTCACTTGGATGATGTATAATTCGTTTTTATTTCAGCAAAAGTCTCTCTCTCATAATATTTATAAAAGGAAATATACAGGAGTAGTACACACTAATATATTTGGTTGATATTTACTTTATTTTTAATATACTCATAATATGATGCATTCAGTTAGATGAAAATTGGATTTTCTTCAGCAATTAATAAAATATTAATGATATGTTAATATTCTTATCAATAAATCTAATAAAAATGGTGGGGGTTTTTTACTTTCTCACAAAAATGGATGATGATAATATTTTTTTAATTTTTTTAAATGAATATCATCATGTTATGTATACAAATAAATAGACAGTTATATATTCAGATGCTATTTACTCATTTTTCACTAGAATAATGATGGATAAAAAATTTGCTGGAAGATTAATTATCTCCAATAATACCACCAGTTTTATTCTATCAATGCTATATTAGTATTTCATAATCTGTACAATCTAATACATCAAAATAATAAAAAAAAGGGGTGATAGAGTTTTTTTATACTTTTTTGCGAAAGTGAGTGATGTACACTGTGTATAATTCATTGTGGTAATTATTTAGAAAGATATGCACATTCAAGTCATTAATTTTTGTATATGTTGTTTTCTCAATGCTGATTTTAATTCTACAAAAAAATCACTAGTAGTTTTTGACTTTGAAGTTTTAAAATGAAAAATCAAAAAATTACTTATTCCCATAGCAGCTGAGAATAGTGATTTGAATTTGTTTGAATACTTTTGTGTTTATATTTTATTCTTTTCGTGTGATCCATATCTAATGTTTATTATTTGTTTTTAAATAAACCACTGAAATTTGTATCAGCTGATAGATTGTAAAGAACGTAATTTCAGAGGTACTCCAAAATGCGTAAACCACGATTATTAAGGTGACAATACTACAGCAGGTAGTATCACTCAGATCAATTAGAGGGAGTTCAGCAAACATAATCTAACCTCATGTAATTATCCTTACATATTAAATTGGTGGTTTGTTAGGCCGAGTCAATAATTGTATACAATAACCAGTTATTGAGTATGAAAATAATGTATATTACTAATAGTACTGAATTATGAAGTTTTTTGTGAGGGTACTGACAAAACACTTCATACGTACCTGAGAGGTATATAACTCAAATGAAAAGTGTCATATTGAGGTTATTTCTGAATCATTTCCATTAAATTTTTTTTTTGTCTTCAGTCATTTGACTGGTTTGATGGAGCTCTCCAAGATTTCCTATCCGTTGTTTAATTTTGGTATACCCCCCCCCCCAAACCCTACATCCCTAACAATTTGTTTTACTCCCCCTGGACGGGGAGTCTTATTCTTTAAGACTTTGGGGGTTGGCGTCCCCATGGACCTAGCCTCGTTGGTGATTCGGTTGGTGAATTAAACTCCCCATTCGTATTTAAAGAATTGTTACACGCACTTGAAAACTCACGTGACACTTCCCCTTGACCGGACAACATTCGCCTTGCCATGCTTTCACCCTTCCTAATTCGGCACCACAACATCTTTTGAATATTTACAATGGTTTATTCTCGGAACAAGTTTTCCCACCCGGCTGGTCAGAAGCATTTATTATACCAGTACTAAAACCTGGTAAAGACAAAACCAACCCCTCAAGCTACCGCCCTATCTCTTTAACAAGCGTTTTGTGTAAAATAATGGAGAGAATGGTAAACCGCAGGCTTACATGGAGAGACATGGCTTTCTATCTCCAGAACAGTGTGGTTTCCGACAAGGACGATCTTCCATTGACGATTTAGTGTCAATGGAAACAGCCATACAAAACGCTTTCCTAAACCGCCAGCACCTTGTCGCAATCTTCTTTGATATAAAAAAGGCGTACGACATGGCCTGGCGACTTGGTATTCTTAATACCCTCAAAGAATGGGGAATCAAGGGCAATATGCTTGCCTTTATCTAAGGGCAATATGCTTGCGAGGACTCTTAAATCACCTAACGTTTCGTGTTCGTGTAGACGATTCGCTCTCAGGTAGTGTCATCTTGGAGAATGGAGTGCCTCAAGGTAGTGTATTAAGTGCCACCTTATTTTCTGTAGGCATAAACAGTATTACCAATTGTGTGCAGGCTTCTGTCTCATGTTCTCTATTTGTTGACAATTTTGCTATTTACATTGCGAGCCGTTCAACACACACAGCAGAGAGACTACTACAGAACACTATATCTCACCTTGAAGCTTGGTCCAGGATTACCGGTTTCACATTTTCATCCGACAAAACAAAATGTGTAGTCTTTACTCGGCTGCGAAACCGTTCTATTCCGCAAGTTTTTCTGAACGGAGAGCTTATTTCTATATCTCCTTACGTCAAGTTTTTAGGTTTATTTTTGATAGCCGTCTTACTTGGATCAAACGTATAAAGGAATTGAGGACAAAATGTTCCAAACTTTTAGATATGATGCGAGTCCCTAGTAACAACAACTGGGGAGCCGATCGGTCATGTGTGATACGTTTTTACTGTTCCTTTGTTCATTCCCGTTTAGATTATGGTTGTGTCGCCTACTCTTCAGCTCGTCAAATCGTGCTTAAAATGCTGGACGGTGTACATCATGCTTTCCTTCGGCTTGCCACAGGCGCGTTTAAGTCAAGCCCTGTCGCAAGCTTACTTGTAGACTGTGGTGAACCATCACTTTGGGAAAGACGAGACCGGCTTTTATTATCTTATTTTGCTCGTCTCAAAGGACAGCCAAATCACCCGTGATTTTGACTCAGTCCTTAGAAATCCTAATTTAGGAAAGTATGAGGACCGTCCAAGTTGTACTACACCTGTAGGTGTCCGTACCCGACGTCTGCTGCAGCTTATAAATGTTTACACACCGTCTTTCTTTCCATCGTATCCGTACTCATATCCTCCGCGGGGAATAAACCTTATAAATTTTACTTTTGACCCTACGACATACAGTAAACAATCAATACTACCTACTGTCTTCCAGCAAATGTTTCAGTGTGTTCTCTTCAAGATGAACCCAGACGCGGTGGTATACACTGATGGATCAAAACAAAACGATACCGTTGGTTGTCAATGAAAGAACTTATATGTTTTGTCTACCCGGTATTACGAGTGTGTTTACCGCTGAACTACTCGCTATAAATAAGGCTCTAAATATCATTAACACTAAATATAGAAACATTCTCATTTGCAGTGACTCGTGTAGTGCTCTCCAAGCCTTAAAAAACTTTTATTCCAAACATTCTATCGTCGTTGAAATTTACAACGCAATCGCTGAGTTAAATAATCGCAACACAGAAGTAAGTTTTTGTTGGGTCCCTAGCCACGTAGGGATTCCAGGTAATGAACATGCAGATTCAGCTGCCAAAGAAGCATGTAATCAGCCTCCTTTCACCACCCGAGTTGCTACTTCTGATTTTATTAATTATGCAAAACAATCACTAAGCTGGGTGGCAAGGTGACTGGACAGCTACCGTTGATAATAAACTCCGGCAGATTAAAGATTCTGTGTTGCCATGGGACTCCTCATGCCGAAAAACTCGGCGTGAGGAAGTAGTCCTCTGTCGATTGCGGATAGGACATACGAGTACCTACTGTCAGGAGGACACACCCTTATGCACACGATGCAACTGCCGCATGACTGTGCGTCACACTCAGATTAATAGTAGAAGGAAGAGTAAAGAAAAACAAACCGACATACTTGACATTTATAGACCTAGAAAAAGGATTCGATAATGTAGATTGGAATTAAATGTTCAGCATTTAAAAAAAAAATAGGTTTCAAATACAGAGATAGGAGAACGATTGCTAACATTTACAGGAACCAAACAGCAACAGTAATAATTGAAGAACACAAGAAAGAAGCCGTAATAAGAAAGGCAGTCCGACAATGATGTTCCCTATCCCTGTTACTCTTTAATCTTTACATAGAATTAGCAGTTAATGATGTTAAAGAACAATTTAGATCCGGAGTAACAGTACAAGGTGAAAAGAAAAAGATGCTACGATTTGCTGATGTTATAGTAATTCTAGCCGAGAGTAAAAACGATTTAGAAGGAATAATGAACGGCATGGATGAAGTCCTACGCAAGAACCACCGCATGAAAATAAACAAGAACAAAACGAAAATAATGAAATGTAGTAGAAATAACGAAGATGAACCACTGAATGTAATAATAGGAAGAAAAAAGATTATGGAGGTAGAAGAGTTTTGTTATTTGGGAAGTACAATTACTAAAGATGGACGAAGCAGGAGTCCATTTTGATATAATTTGTTTACATCAAAAACTAATTTAAACGATAAGAAAAGATTTTTGAAAATATGTTTGGAGCGTAGCTTATATGGAAGTGAAACTTGGACGATCGGAATACCCGAGAAGAAAAGATTAGAAGCTTTTGAAACGCGGTGCTATAGGAGAATGTTAAAAATCAAACGGATGGAAAAAGTGACAAATGAAGAGGTGTTGCGGCAAATCGATAAAGAAAGAAGCATTTGGAAAAATATAGTTAAAATAACAGACAGACTTATAGGCCACATATTAAGGCATCCTGGAATAGTCGCTTTATTATTAGATAGACAGGTAGAACGAAAAAACTGTGCAGGCAGTCAACGTTTGGAATATGTAAAACAATTTTTTTTTTTTTGAGGGCGAAAAACGCCTGCGCGTTATCATCGCCCGGAAATTTTTTTTAATAAATAAATAAAAGAAATTTAAGCTAATCTAAATGATGAATAAAACTTACAACTAATATCACAGATAAAATCTAAAATAAAACCAAAAGTAAATAGAATTTAACAATGTCCGAGATGGGTGTAAAGGGCCCATTCTCGGATAAAAAAAATACTAAAAGAAAACTAGAAACCATGTAGGATCTAACATAAAAATTAAAACTAGGTTAAAAACTAAAGTAACAAAATTAAATAAAACTTAAAACTAACACAGATTATATAATTAAAACTAGGTTAAAAACAAAAATTAAAAAAGTGAAATAAAACTTAAAACTAATATCACTAAAATCTTACAACTAATATCACAGACAGTCTTTAAAACTTAAAAGCAAAAATAATAAAAAAACTATATAAAATTTAACAAATTCCGATAGGGAGTGTAAAAGGCTCCCTAATCGGATAACAAAATCAAAAATACAGAACCAAAAAAAATAAAAGTAAAATTAAAAATTATAAAACAAAAATAAAAAAACAAACTTATTATAAAAACTCTTCCAGCATAAAAAATATAAGCAACAATATTAAACTTTTTGCAGTAACCTGGTACTATGCAAAAATAGAAACATCCGGGTTAAAATTTCATTATCATTGCACAAGACACCACGGATGTTTCTGGGTAGATTAAATTTACGATGCAACGCCACATAACATGTGCAATCTATGAGCGTGTGACGCACAATCATGCGGCAGTTGCATCGTGTGCATAGGGGTGTGTCCTCCTGACAGCAGGTACTCGTGTGTGACCCTCGTATGTCCTACTTGTTCCAATACTTAATGTTTGATATCATTTAAACCCTCGTTAAAGTGCAATATTAATAGTTACACAAAAGGTATTCTTATTATCGCCTGATCTTCCTTATAAAAGGGCATTCTCGAGACCTTTACGAATGAGAACCCTTACAATTTACACATTTTTCAGCTTCAGTACATGGCTGTCACCATGTCCTGCATAGCTGCAACGTGCACAAACTTGTTGCTTAGTTCAACCGATTTTTGTGTGGCCAATACCCTGACACTGGAAACAGTGTCTGGGGTTTGATATGTACGGTCACACACGAAGAGAAAGGTAGCCTATTTTTATTCGTTCACGGAACGTGGGAGTAGAGAAGGTTATAATCAGTGAAGATGGTACAACAGCCCCGTTCTCCTTCCTCATTATCCTCTGAACAGAAGTGACTTACTGTGGAAACAGTTCCTCTGTTATCTTTGATGGTTCAATACCAACCAAATCACGACACTTATGTCGTGATTTCCATAAGGGGATTATCTTAATAATCCCCTTGCTGGAATTTAAGGTATTGTGTGGTTCCACAATCACCTCGTCTTTCCCTATGAACTGAGGGCCAGTAGCTTCCGACTCTGATCATCATCAGCAACCTCGATCAACAGGATGCCACTTCTAAGATTTTAAATTAATTTCGGAGAACCACACGCTGCAACAAGGCACTTGTTAATTAAGAAAGGTGAAACCTTAGCAAATGATTTACCTTCTTCCTTGTATTTGACTACAATAAACCGTATTACTGATGTTCTTCAAATTTCTCGCTTCATCACCAGACATATCTTCAGCTGCCAACGTCGGTCGAAGCCGTTTTAAGCTCCCAGTTTTGGTGGTTTTTCAAATGGACCAACAATTACCAAAGAAGTACTTAAAGGAATAGACATGTGGCTCCCACAAGTACCGATGATATAATTGACCACTCCAGCAGAGCGCACGCGTACTGGAGTTAGAACTAAATAAAATTGGGTTCGCCCAGGTGCCCAGAGGACATCGTTCAAGACTCACTACTTAGAACCATCCACCCATCGGCACGTAGCTTTCACCTTGGGTTTCGGTTGCGATTCGTAAGGTGTCGCAACACCACCTGTGTAAGCGTATGTACCACCTAGTTGTGTAAGGGTATATGTTGTAATTTGTATATTGTTCTTGGTGTAGTGTATGTGTTTAGTGTAAAGTGTTTTGCAGCTCTGTGTGTTGTGGGAAGAAAAACTGCAGATGCTAGGGCCGTGGAAATGCCATCTCCCAAAGTCTTAATGAATAACACTCCCCGTCGCGGTGCTAAGGTCCTGCTACAGATCATGAATTTAAAATCTTAGTTTTCTTTTGACATTTAGTTAATTTTTTCCAAAAGAAAATCATCCCAATTATTTGAAGAGCTGGACATGTTCACCCCTATCCAAACCTAAAGCGAACTAAAATAGAATCAGTTATATTCAAGAAGTTGATCTTATCTGGTTTGCCACAAGTTTATGTTCCACGTCCGTCAGACATAGAATTACGTCTGCACTGGTCTGGTCTGTTTACTTGCAATGGAACGGTGCCCTTAGACGTGGTTAATAGTAAGGTGTATAGGGAGAAGTTAATATCTACAAGCCTCTGGTCCTGACAAATTAAACATGTGGTCCTCCCCTCCACTCTTGATGTTACCCCAATTTTCAATCTGTCTCACTTAAATACGTTACTCTTTCTGCATCTTTAATCCTAACGTTTATTTCTAAGAACATTCACTTATCAGCATCATACCTTTATCGGTTTATTAAATAATTTGTTGTTTTTTTACCGTTTATCTCTCGGAATATTTTTTTACGACAAAGCTGAAAAAAAAAATACTATAAAATGTAATAGAAGTACCTCTTCAAAAGTCATCAGTCAGTGATATCGAGTGACCTTGAAAACAATACTTATGACATTCATAATTATCAATGATTATAATAAATATCATAATTTCTGTCTCTTAATTAAACCTTCCGTAATTAATTACTATGTAATTCCTTATATACTTTATTTTAATTTTTTCTTATTATTTTTAAAATTCAAAATGCAGATAGAGCTCTAGTTTTGAAGAACTAGTTAATAAGCTGCTATGGGACGAAATATATCAGTTATTTTTAGGCCGAAAACTTCCGACCCATACAAATTTAAAAAAAAAATTATTAAAAAAATTGGTAAGTTTTAATTACTTTTTAAAAATATGATTTTGTTAATAAAATGTTGATTTGATTTTTTTAATAAGCTGATTTCACCATTAAATAAATTTAGTACACATTAAAAAATAATTAATAAAGTTGTTTTAAAATATAATTTTTTTTTTGTAATCATCAAATACACCTTGTTGCATTTTTACTAGAAATTTACATTTTCGATAATCAATATTTAATTGCAGATCATACTCAATAATTTCAACATGTTAATAAATATATATTTAGTTGACAAACTGAATTTAAGATGAACGGTTCAATTTGATCAATTTTATTCTTTTGTTAAACAGATTCTACAATATAATAAAACAATCCTTCATTTATTTAATTAAAAATTAATAATTATGAAAATTTGAATCGGGTGTAATAAGTTATTCCGTTGAAATCGGAATATTACGATAAAAGAAATATTATTACTGTTATTATTAAAGGTCGCGTGTCGGTCGCAGAAAGGAGAGTGATTGATATTTTAACAACCCCCTTCTTCTGATAGTAGCACTTCAATGCCAACCAAGGTGATTTGAGAAGTAAAAGGGGGGTAGTAATTGTTAGCCGTTCGTTTGTCCTTGAACGTGGATGACGAACAGGAAATTTCGCCCATCAATTTGTGACTATTTCCAGGAGCAGAGATGACCTTGCGATCCCTGACCGAGTTTGATAAGACCTACAGCTCGTTAAAGTGTTCGCTATCGCTGACAGTCCGCTACATAGTTAATGAGAACGAATATTTTACTACAGTTCTCGTCGAGGTGTGGGACGAAACGGTGAAGAAGGCTTAGCGTCCTTGACAAAGCTACTCTACAATGCTTCGCCCTCTCTCTGTCGCTCTGTCCATTCAGTCTTCTATCTTTTACGCGTTCGGGTGGCGCACGGAATAGATCGACCTACGATTCACGAGTACATTCTTCGCAGTGTTATCGTAGATAGAGGATCACCTGCATTCGTACTCTGCACCGGGTGACGTGCTCATCTCATAGATAGAAAAATAAATAAAAAAAGTTTTTATATAATCGGTTTTTATTTTAATAGGATAACTTACGCGCACGCGCGAATACGTGCGCGGTCAATATAAATTGAAGATTAATGACCGTGAAAAATAGTACCAACGGCGACAATAAGAGGTGGGTAAGAACAGGTTAAGATTATAATAGCCTAAGATTTACTATATTTAGTACGTAATGTTTTGTAAAATTAATCTTGAGGGAAATGCGATGAATTATTCATATGCGGTATATTAATACATTCGAGTGAGTTAAGACACGCGATAAAATGCGTATTTTTGAACCTTTATCTGAAAGGCTGTGATCGCCGTATGCTTTACTGGCAAACTGAATATTACCACGATTAACCGACCCTTTCAAATCTGTATCACTGCTTTTTGTATTTATGGTAATGCAAAGAAATAAAATATATTAAACGAAGATAAATTCCTTATTTATTTGTTTGTATTTTAAATCAGTAATTTATTTATTCTTTATTCCAATTATTCAATCTCTTTTTTTTTTACAAAATAAGTATTATTAAATAATTCTTTAAAAAAGTATAACTACCCGCAATAATAAATTATGCAAGAGTATATGCTTAAAAGTTTTATATATATATATATATATATATATATATATATATAATATTATATATATATATATACACATTTACGTGTGCGTGTGCGTGTGCGTGTGCGTGTGCGTGTGTGTGTGTGTGTGTGTGTGTAAACAAATAATATTTAAATTTGATCAATATTCACAGCAGAGTCTTTAAAAAAGTGGTATAAATAAAAATAATGAAAAAGTATATGAAAAAGGAAATAATAATAAAAACGTATTTGAATAATAATGATGACAGTTAACAGGTGTTTAAGCAAGGCTACGTAATTATAAAATAAATTACATTAAAGTAACACTAACAATTTAATAATTTAGTATTTCATTAATGTAACTACACTATGAAAACGTGATAAATAGAAAGTAATAATATATTATAGTTTCTATTTTGTAAAGAATTTTAATTTATGAAAAAACGAAAATTTAGCTGGTATAATAATTATTAATTGATAGCTCATAATTTTATTCAAATATGCATTCTTAAATATTGATTCAACTTTAACGACCAGTTAATTAAAAATATTTCCTTTCAGTACTTCCGGAGGAAGTAACCATTAAAAAAAATTTGACGTGGACACCACATGGCTTTCTTGTACGCCTAATAAATTACAAATACACATTTTTTGCTGCAATTCATTTAAAGTTGTATCATTTGAAAGTGAGATACGATCTTCCAATTCTTTAATAAAGTGGACAGTTACACAATTGCATTGTTGTGGACGCCACATTGCATCACATTTTTCTGTGGTGTCCGTATCAGCATTTTGTATTAGTTTATACATTAATTTTGTTTCACCTCAAGTAGTTATGTGGTGTAAGTGAGAACGTGTCGGGTCCGGTAACCATGGATACATAGTTTCGAATCCGACTTCATATACATATATATTTTTTTAACTTCTTCTTTGTAATTTAAATATATTGATTTATTAATAATTATTAACTTCTGTAAAAATTTTTGAATTAAAATGAAACGTACATAAAATTTTATTTAACTAATAACTTCTGATTCTTTTCATATATATTTTTTATTATTATTGAATTATTATTTATTGTAATTTTTTTTTTTACAGTCAGAGGTTAATAATTATTAATAGATCAATAAATTTAAAATAAAAAAAAGTTAAAATAGCATGTATATGAAGTCGGATTCGAACCGATGTACCCATTGTAAGTTCCAAATATTTAATTAATTAAAATTTCATTTGGCTATAACTCTGGAACCAATGAAAATAAGTACCTCTTAGGATATATCTTTGAAAAGCTCTCAATGAGGACTTAATACTGCAGTTAAGAAAAAGTCCAAAATCCAAATGTTTTGAATTTTGGGCATTTTTGGACACTTTTTGTCCAATCGATTGCAATCAAAAGAGGAGGTGCACAACTAGATGTTACAACAGTCATACTCCAAAATTCTACGGCTAATCGTTTTTCAGTTATGTGAGATACATATGTACGTACAGATGTCACGCTGAAACTAGTCAAAATGGATATTTCTGTTGAAATCTGAAAACTGAAATTTTTCGCGGTCATAATACTTCCTTTACTTCGTATAAAAAGGTAAATAAATTAATTAAAATTAATAATAATAATAATAATGATAAAATTAATTAATTTTCATTAACAGTATTTGCTGTATATATTTTCCAGTATGTTAAAATTAAAATAAAAATAAAAAAAGTGTTGTCATTATACGCAAACCTAAGAGAAAGCGTAAATTTAAATTAAAAACATTTTAACTAGATGTAATTGGTAACCTCTTTTATTTGGATCACCCATTACTACATAATACAAGTTTCTTATGTAAGTTGGATGGATAAAATTTTATCGCAAGAAAAATAAATATACCTACATAAATCTTAAAGTATTCAAAGCGATGGACAAAAACTGGACAAATTATGGCCTCGCCCGCGTACAAAATTAAAGAGGATACCTTTTAATGTTGTTATTGCTGAAACATTTAAAAGGATTTTTAAGAAATTTAAAATTCAAAAAGGTTATTAGATATTGATCCTCTACGTTGTTCAATAATTAAACTACTGCGTCACCACTATTAATAAAATAAGCTCTTGTTTGTTACGTAAAACTTTTTCAAATTATCATTTCTAATAAATTAATTTTACGACAGGTTCCAGGCAGTGGCGCTCTAGAACCGATTTCTTTGTTTTTCTACATCTCTTTTTAGTCAAACGCTCCTTTATTTTAATTTCAATCTTTCTTTTAGTTTTTCCTAATTATTCTAAACTGAACTATACATGTCTTTACAAATCGATTTATAAATCGCTCTTTCGACAGGTTTAGCATTATGTTTAACTTTTCAAGGTTTAATTGTAAAGTTAAAATTGTAACTAAAAAAAAGTATATATATTTCTTATCTTGCAAGTATGCGAAGGAGAATGAGTATTTTTTTACAAATACTAGTTCGGTCCTTCTTCTGAAATAAGATTGTATTGTTATATTTATTCAATTTTTTTTTTCAAATTTTTTCTGTATACAATCATAGTAATATGATTGTTGATCCGTGATACTCATTTCTCAATTAAAATTAGTTTTTATATTCTCAGAATAAGTTCTAAAAGTGTTGTTGGAGGATCTTACCTAGAGGAAAGGAGCACATTAATAATCAACAATTTTGCGTTTACCGGCTTAGATTTATGCTACTGTACACTGTTTTCTCCAATTTAAAGTGTCACGTGAGGTGATGCTTAATGAAAAACCTCTCTTTTTTTCTGTTATCTTCCGGAACCACCGTAAGATATTACTTCAGAGGATGAATGAGGATGATATGTATGAAGTGTAATCTTGTACAGTCTCAGATCGACCATTCCTGAGATGTGTGGTTAACTGAAATTCAACCACCAAAGAACACCGGTATGGGCACGACCTAGTATTCAAATATACTAATGAAAAACCAGAAACTATCCAAATGAACTATACAAACCATTTGATTGGATCTTCTGTGGAACGTCCACAGGAGATATCCATACAACAATCAGTATGTTTGAAGAGTGAAAAGGAACCTGATTGAAGGCTGAATTAGCGTTCCCACTCACTCACCAGAACTAATGACTGTGAATGACGATTGGTGGAGGGAAAAATAGTTGTGTATGGTTGAAAGAGTAAGCCCATTACTACGCTGGTATTGTATACGTGTCAAGAACATCAACCTATCATTGGCTGATTTCTCGTAACTAACTGTACGTAAATGCACGAACGCTGCTTTTTGTGCCAGCAACAGCTTATACCAGCTCATAAGTTTCGTAAACGTGGTTTAAACGAAATATAATTTTTGGTTATTATGTAAGTTTATTAAAAGTTGTTTCAAAATTTAAACATTTTAAACATTTTTAAAAATTCTGTCATAACCGTGAAAACTGTATTAGATTATCTATATAAATAAAAATGTAAATGTTCGTTTATTCAACATCTTAAATCTCCGAAAGTTCTTCACCGATTACTTTGAAATTTTGACATAACGTTGCATTCGAATACGCGCGTGTTTTTATATACTTACTATTTATTTATATATATATATGATGTCACACTTGTGACAGGTAAAAACATGATTTTTTTTAAAAACAGCGCGAAAAAGGGAGTTTTGAAAAACAGGGAGAAAGGGAAAAATCGAAAAGGTAAAAAGGGAAGGAGGGAAAAATGGAAAAAAGAAAAAAAAGGGGAAATCGAGGAAAAGAAAAACGGGAAAAGGAAATAGAAAAGGGAAAAGAGAAAAAAAATGGCGAAAGTGAAAAGGGGGAGCAAGGGAAATAAAAATAGGGAAAGGAAGGGGTAAGGGGAGGAAAATACAAATGGGGGAAAGGAAAAGAAAAAAGTGAAAGGGAATGTGTTAAAAATAAAAATGGGAAAAGGAAAAGGAGAAAAAGGAACGGGGGAAATGGTAAAAGGGAAAGGTTACATTTTATGAAGTTCTGTAATGTTCATTTTATTAATGTTTTATCAAACTTTCAATTGTGTTTACCTAATCTATATGCATACTCAAATCTAGCAATAGCGAAGCATTGCCGGGTCTGCTAGTTTAAAAATAAAAGAGATTTATTTATTAAAAATTAAAAAAAGTATTTAAAAAAATGTAAATGTTATAGACTAATTTTTCACTGCTTTTTATAAAAGTTCGAAAAAAAGTAAATTTTTAGTAAGGAATTGAGTCTTTTATATAGGCTATTTTATGTTAAAACAGAACCTACGGTTTAATCAAAACTCTTTAAAAACTCTTATTAATAATCCGTTTCGTCGTTATTCCATGGTTTATCAAAAATATACATAAATTTGATCAAATTTGTATAAAAAGCACAATTAAAAAAGTCTTATGTCTGTTAACTTACGAAAGTGAGAAGCGAAGTAGTTTTTCGATCTCTCGATTTTTTCGAATATAGTTTGACATTAGCTTATTTAAAGATTATACTACTATAATACTCATAAAATACTAGCTATATTTGAAAATGAATATGTCAATTTTGAGAAAAAAGTGTCTCATTTTAGGTGGATTACAACGGTTACATTTACGGCAACAGCTTATTAATTTCTACTTTCCTAATTTCATCAGCCTATATTAATAACGGTGGTTTATTCATAATATGTTATCAGCTCACGCAAACCTCTTACAATTTGCCAATAGACTTAATCCCAAGAACTATAAAAAACAGAACAGTTCTAAAGCAAAATTATTTTCAAGTACCTCTCGCTCATCTTATACTTGTAGTCACGGAATTAACAGGACTTCATAAAAAATAGAAAGGTATAAATGTCAGACGTGTTAAAATGTATGTTAAAAAAAATATGACAAACAATCTTTTAATATTAAAAGGAATTCTATAGTAGAATTTGCCAATCAAATTAGTATCTTCTGCAGTTTCACTCTAAAATCAGGTACTTTTTGAATTTACTACAAAAATATCTGATTAAAAAAACACCAGTTACAAAGTAATTACTAAATGTAAAATTGAACGGGTTAAAACATAATGTATCAAACAAAATAATCTGACGATTCGTTTGGAAGTTATTGATTCTCAAACTCAACCGTACATATTCATATTTGAGGAATTTACTTAAGCATAATAAAGCTACCATTTTACAGAATTATTTCCCTAGCCTTAAAATAATTTTTCATTATCTTAATTTCTTCCGAAGTTTAAAAGTTGTAAAATTATTGTTAACTACCAGACAATATAGAAAGTGCCAGAGATGTCAAAAAACATTTCCAAAAATTACGAGTAATTACTTAACCTATCTTCAATGTGTACATCATTAATAACTCGTTCTGTTACACTTCCCGATCGAAAAAAAGATATTTTTTGAAAAAAACTTAAAAATTAATATTGTTTTCTTTAATTCTATGAAATAAAAAACTCTTTTATGGAACACCCAGGCAAATATTTTTAAGTTGTAATTGATATAAATATCTACTTAAAATGTTTAATATTTATATTTAAAACGATTTTTTTTGTTGTTGTTAAAATGAATAAAAAATAAATTATTGCTTAATATGCTACATTATGCTGAATTCTCTATTAAGAATAAGTTTCCTTTAGGTCACTGAACGAAAACATCGTACAATTTACAAGCGAGAGATTACAACGAGGGATTTAATCGATCATGAAAATTTCCCTAATTCAATCAAATCAAAGTGCGGATATGCAATATTCAAAGGATGACGACCTTATCTATAACTCCTTTAACAATTCATTTATTACTGTCAAGATTTTTTTTTTTTAATTTATATTAAATCCATTTCCATTTATCTTCTAGTTTATTTTTTATTACTTTTGAATCGTTTAATATTGGGTGCCTCAAAAAGACGTGAATTTTTAATTGGATGAATTTATTTTAATATTATTAGAGGATTTAAGAATTAAATATAATCTTTTGACAGAGGTGTCAAAATGAAAATGAGATATTTTAATGAAACAAAACTGAATATATCTAAATTTCCGAGGATTGAAGTAAGCCCACCAGAAACAACAAGGCTGTCAATAAAGTTGTAATACTTTCCTAGCATTGGTGAAAAAATAAAGATTCATGAAAATAAATCAAAAAGAGTTTTAAAAAATTTTAAAAATTGGTATTTTAAATCGGCTCCTTCATCCCCAATATTGCCCCCAAAGTATTTTTCGGATCGCTTGCACTACTATTATGGTTAGGAAGACAAAATAAAATTCTGTTAAAAAATATAAAATAAATAAAAAGCTTTTTTCGATCTTTGGGAAGGAGGAATTCAGGCAAACTTTTTTTTAAATGGTAAGATAAGCTTATACGCATGTATTTGAGTTTAATATAAATAAAGCGGGGTTATAATAGCAAACCTTTGAAAAAATTGATTCAAAAAACTACCTAATCTACACCCTGGAGATATTGACCCCAAAATTTTACCAACAAATTACCTTACATACACTAGTCTATACAAAATTTCATAAAAATCGTTTTCCAGTCAAAAGTTATTAAGCTTCAAATAGGCAAACACATGTACATACGTACGTATGAACATTATCCCCCATTTTTTTGGTTTTTGAGGGTCCCTGGATCATGAAACGTCGAAAGATGCAACAAAAAATATCCCATTTTTTGACTGTTTACTATATTTTCCTTCTTGCAGTATAACTCTTGAGCTATGATGCCAGGAGATTAAATTTAATCATGAATTTAAATGTCAGTTACTGTACGATTAAGATATTATACTAAACGCCGATCTCCGTGGCGGAGTGGTAACGTCCTGGCCTCTCATCCGGAGATCCCGGGGTTCGAATCCCGATCAGGCTTGGAATTTTTCATACGCTATAAAATTCCATTTCGACTTCCGCACATAAGCTTTTCAAGGTTTTTGGCAAAGAATCAAGCTAAAAACAACTATATACTAAAGATTATTTTAATTTATTTGTTTTCGTATTTGTTGTACTTTTTATTTAAATATTGGTTACTGAAACAAATCGATATGCATGAAATACTGTTAAATATTTTTATTAACAAAATTACGTGTATAATGTTGTTATATAGCTAAGAAATAATTTTTTAACGTGATTAAAACTGATATTTACATAACTAAAAGGTTTTATAATTTAATGACTACCTTAAGTCTTACTAAAAGGAATATGTAATAATCTGAACTACATTTATAATTAGTTGCATGAGATATTACATTTTTTTAATGCTATATTAAATGAAAATAGTAACATTTCTATTAATATCAATCGATTTAAAAAAAGAAAGAAAGATTAATATTGTCGAAAGAAAATTTTTATTTTTTTTCATCAATTTTTTTCATCAAAATTTTGTCTAAAACTAAATTTTAGGCAATGTAACTTTGGAAATAAATCTGTTTAAACAAACTTAAAGCAATTCAAAAAAAATTAATCTATTTAAATATTTAACATATATTCCTGAAATATATGACTTCTAACATTATATTTATTAAAAAGAACAAATTTTAAATTAAATGAAGTTACAAAAAATTTCTTAGTAACTTAATGATAAGAGTTTTAGCATTTTTTAAAAATATTTCTCAACAGAATATGTGGTTAACCACTTAGAAGTTTTGTTAAGTGTCAAACAAAAGACCTTGTAGCGTAATAAAAGGTTTGTCAGGTCAATAAATCTTGATAAAAAGTAATTGGTAGCAATAAGAATCTAGGAATCGATATTGTAAAGATTTAATCAGTATTGTTAAATCTAACTTTTACATGAAAAATTGAAGTTAGACGACTACTTACTTGGTAATTTTCAATCTGATAATGTGTTGTTATTGTTTTGATAGCGTATTCACAGTTTGAATTAACCTTGGTACGAAAAACTATATTAGGCGTGTTCCATAAGTTATGTTATATCGGTATGGATTTGTTAATCAGATCACAGATCTTCTGTATTATATTTTCCATGTTTTTTCTTTTTTTTTTACTTAGAATCTTTTGATAATATTACAATAATCTTACTAAAATTAAATTTTAGCAAGACACAAGTCTGTTACTTCTTAAAAAACTAATTAATATTTTATTTAGGAGGGAGGTTAAATTTAAGAAATTTTACAAGATTGCTAAATCAAAATACATGAATATGAGATAAATTTATAAAACACCTAAGTAAATATTAAAGAATTACATACTTACGTAAGTTAAGTTCTACAAACATAATATTTCTACGTCTAAAATGAGCCAAAAATGATAGTCAGATCCCGACTATCATTAAAATAAAACAATAAGCGTCAATTATGTACCAACCTAAACAGTTATTATATATTTCTTATTACTTAGTTAAGAAATTTAAGAAATTTCGATTGCATAAGAAGAAATAACGATTGACTAAATTAAATTAGTAAATAATAAAAAAAATCTCAAAATCGTAGTGTAAAGGTGCAATAACTAGTCTATTTTATTTTTTTTATATATACTTCGACTTTCCCTATTAAAATAAAATGTAAAACTTTTGTTCGTTTTTCTTGACTTCTTTCTATATTTAATCTAATTTATCCAACTAAATTTACTTACATCAAATCTGAAGAAAAAAGTTTTTTTACTGTTATTAACTAAAGTTTTATAAAAATCTGTAGAAAAGTAATTAAAAAACAATAGTGGGACTCCAAAAAAAATTTGAAAATCGTATGTTAAAATAACAATATTTCCAAATTATTTATGTCCACATAAATATGTAGTATATTCTATCTTAGACCCAGCAATGCTTCCCTATTGCTAGATTTGAGCATATATATATATATATATAATATATATATATATATAGATTAAATGATCACAATTGAGATAAAACATTAACAAAATGAACATCACGGAACTTCACAAAATTAAAAATTTCCCTTTACCCTTTCTCCCTTTTACTCTTTATTCCTTTTTCCCTTTCCTTTCCTCTTTTCTTTTTTCCCCTTTCTCTCTTTCTTTTTTTCATATTCATTTTTACCATATTCCGTTCCACTGTTACCCCTTCCCTTTCCCCAATTTTTCCCCTTTCCTGCAATTTCTCCTTCATTTATTTCCCTTTCTCCTTCCTCTTTCACCCTTCCCCTTTTCTTTTTTCTTCTTTCCCCTTTCCATTTCCTTTTCCCGTTTTCCATTTTTCCATTTCCCCCTTCTTCCCTTTTACTTTTTTCGATTTTTCCCTTTCTCCCTTTTTCCCCGCGCGTAAAACGGTTCAATAGTTTCTTAGACTATAGCGGACACACATATCGGACGTAAAAGCAACACACATATCGGAAATATTTAAATGGAATCGTAAAATATTTAGTCTAGCGTGTGTTGCTTTTACGTCCAACAGATAGCGTTGTTTTTTAAAAAAAAAGCATGTTTTTACCTGTCACAGGTGTGACATCTAAGGTATATAAATAGTAGGTATATAAAAACATGCGTGAATTCGAATGCATTGTTATGTCAAAATTTCAAAGCAATCGGGGAAAAACTTTCAGAGATTTACGATTTTGAACATACGAACACTTACAGTTTTATATACGAGTATGTAGATTTAGGTCTGGGAATTTGACTTTTTAAGTTATCGGAAAAAAGTTTTCGATGCCAAAAAATTTTTAATTGAATTTTTTTCTTTATTTTCAATTTTAAAATGTTTTATTGTATTTAAATTTTATATTATATTTTAAATTTATAATTATAATGACGATTGCTCATGGAACATTCTGTTTATGAAACCTTTCGTTAATTAGTATTACAAAAATCTGTGAACAGGACACAATTTGTGTCGTATTAAATGAATTATACTAATTTTTGTTTTGTCAATTATAAAATAAAGAAGAAAAACAAAAATAAAATAAAATCAATAAAATGTGACGCAAAAGAGAATATCAAAAATTTATAAATTAAATCACATTTACCATAGCTAAGTAAAACATATTATCGAAGAAAAGTATAGTAAGTATAGTACAGTACGTTATTTGTACAGTAAAGTTATAAAGAATGAATAAAATAATGAAAATACCAAAAGTAAGATAGCAAAAGCGAAAGAGCTTTCATAAAGAAAAAGATTTTTCTGTTTTAAAATAAAGATTTAGATGTAAGGAAGAACATATAAAAAATATTTGTAATGGATTACATGAAAGTCAAAACAGAAAAAATAGAAATTTATAAATATTAAAAAGAATTTTTTGAATACATTTCAAGAAAAATTTTAAATATAAAAAAATAAATAAATATACTGCTATCAATTTATCTTTAAATTTCGACTTTTTTATAAAATCTGAGCCAAATTAACGATATGTAATTTGTTAATTGTTTGTTTACAATTTGACATCGAATTCAAAAGTTCGAAATTTATGGAAGAATCGAATACAACATTAATTATTTTTTAATGCATTGTTATGAAATCGATTTTGTTTATTTATGATTATTTTTTATTTTGATGAATTAATTCACTGGAGAAACTTTTGAAGCTTGTACGTGAGAATATGGAAGTAAAATTTTGTAACGCATGTCTGATGGAGATTTGAAGCCGGAGCGGCCAGATGAAAAGCCGAGACGCTACCACTCCGCCACGGAGATCAGCAATTTTATTGTAAAGGATTTTATTTTTAAAATACGGGTAAGGTTAATATAAAACTCCACCTACATGAAAAAAAGCTTTATGAAAGAAAGAAAATTTGCAATTCGAAGAAACAGTACATAGAGAATTAGTATTAACGTAAATTAAGGTGTGTGGAATACGGGAGGTATGTACTATGTGTATGTAAAAAACTGTACAATATATACGTAAATATGTACAAAACTAACGTTTTCCAACTAGTTTTTATTAAGTTACATGAGAAAATATTTTAAATAACAGAATAAAAGATATCTTCAAATAAGTGATGATGTAACGTTTCGTAATAAAATAATTAAAAATAATAATCTTAATCATACATTTGATAGTGAGCTACTGAAGTTTGAAAATTAACTTGAAAAGTTTGAAAATGCATTTTCAGACTTCATTCATTCACCACTTTGAATCTATGTTCAAATGAGAACCATTTTTTTAAAAATCGGTTAAAAATTGGTTTGTGAGTCATATATAAAATTTATTAAGCGTTATAGAAGAAAGTATGGATGATGGAAGCTGTAAGGGAAGGCAAAAATTTGGTAGATAGATAAATAATTAATTATGGAATATAAAGAAAAGAAAGGTTAAACGATTTATTAGCGCAAAATTAATGAAAATTTACGACAGACAGGTAAATAAAAATTCTGTTTACGATAAGAAGGATTTACGTAAGGGGATAATTTGCGAGTTACTGATAAGTAATTTTCAAGGCGGCCTTTAACTTGGTATTATTATTATTTTAAATGAACATTTATCTTTAAAAGTTCATGGAATTTTAAAGTGCAGTTTTTATTATTGTTATAAATCTTAGGCTTATTAAATTTGTTCGTACAAGGGTACGGTAGGATCCCGGATTATAGTCGAAAGTCGACGGGTGATGTAACGGTATGCAGCGAATTAAACCGACACACTAAGCGGGCGGACGGATCGATTAGGCGGCAGGTGCAGGTGCAGATAGGTCTCCGTACCAGGCGGCGCATCTTTGACCTCCACAGCTATTGTAATAACAATAAAAAGCAGGCTACCTTGTAAGTATACTTATATACAAATAGTACTAATCGCCGACCGAACTATACGATAAAATAGCTGATTTTGTAGTAAAATTTACCGATATCAAGAACGTCTTTCCCCAGACGTTAAATAACGACTATACAGATCTAGTATACATGTGGCGAGCGAGCCGCCACATTTAGCTATTTGATATGACTCGGCTGTGGCAGTTCTATTGAACATGTGGTCCACTTCGCATGACACCTTCAGTTCTTAATTTTATCGATACATTTCGAGTGAAATACGGTATATGTATAAACAATATTTTGTAATTATTAAACTTTTTAATATTAATTTGTAGAAATTTATTTACTTTTTATTTTCATATATTCTATTTGTTTAATTTTTACCGTAATATGAATTAATTTTTATTTTTATTTATTCATACAACAGGCTAGTACTCGATTATAATTTTTCTTTTGCGAAGGGAAAATTATTTATATAACGAGTGAAAAAATAACTTATCTAACCGGGATTTGAACTCTGAACCTTCCGATTACAACAGTAATTACAGTACATACTTAAGAAAACAATTTTTTTGCATTAGTTAAAAACAATTTTTTTACACCTGTTTTCCAGTAGTTTTCCTGGGGTTAGGCGAGTGGAATTTTAGATACACTTCCGGTATTAAGATACTAAAGGAAATACAATATGGAAATCTGTAACATATAAAAGATTCCATGACTAGAACGGAAACCCGGTCAAAAGGAAATATCAAATGCTAGCAATATAACCAGGCATCGCATGGATTATCAGATTTTTGCTATGATAAATATCCAAATATTATGTTGTACGAAAAGTATAGCGCTGATGAGTTTAAAGCTTAATTATAAACTTTATAATACTGGTACATAATTGAGAGCGGTTATTCCTCAATTACTTTTCTTTTAAATTTAATTTATTAAGATTTTATAATAATCGCAAACCTTTTACAAACATTACGTTACTGTCTTACTGATTACGAATTAATTACTGTCTTACGAATTAATTTTATTATTGACGACTGACTATTATGAACATAACAATTTAATTTAAATACGATTATTGATTTGAATTTAAATTAACATCTTTTAGAAATTCCCTGAAGATGGAGTAACAGCTCCGAAAGTACTAGGATTTACACTTTTTAAATTGTCGGTAAGTAGAAATTTAATTTATACAATACTTTTCTTTTAATCTTCATAGTTTCATCTTATGATGAAAATATTAAAATAAAAAACCAAAAGAAAAGTAAAATTCTTACTATAAGTACTGGCAAACAGTACATTTAAAAAAATAGAAAGTCTATCAAAAAAAGAAAACAATATTTCCGGTTGAGGCCGAACTTCGTCCTTTTGAGTATTCTATAGAATATTTAGATAGATCAAAGTAAAGCTTTTTTGGCCAATATTTTTAAAAATTATAGTCAATAATATAAAACATAATAAAATGGAAAAAAAGGTTATTTTTAATGCGTTAGTGAAATTATCTTTAAACTGTTAAACATAAGTGTAAAATAAAATAGTCGAAATAAAAATCAAGTGTATTATAATTTTAGTAAAGAAAATTTCAAGGAATTTTTGAAAACGCCGATCGTACCTTAATATAAGAAATTTTTTTCAGTTTATGTTTTTTTATAGTAATGCTAAAAATGATTAAGCTTCAAAAATTAAAAATTTACCTCAAGAGAAGCCTAATTAAAAAAAAAAAAAAAAAAAGATTAAATAAATACCCAAAATATTATGTGTTTTAAAAAAATTATGCAACTTGATTTAATTATTGCTATTCAATAATCTTATTATTAAGATTAATCTTATTATTTAATTATTTCTATTCAATAATCTTCTCGTTCAATTGGCTCTGGGTTCAACTATAATTTTCTTAGTTATAAAAAATATAGTTTTTAAAGAATAAAATTAAAATTCAATTATGTGAAACTTTTTGAAATGTGATCTAAGCTAAACTGAGAAATATGCATAAAATCTTTTCTTCATTTGCACGATTTCGTAAATTTTAGAATTAAATTTCTCAGATCCTAAAAGTATCCTAAAATTCAATCCAAAGGATTGCTTTAGAGAATACTACTTATATTTTAGTGCTTATTACTTGCAATTTCAAACAAAATTAAAAAAAAAAGTTATTATTTCTTTACGATTTTTAAAATGATACAATTTTAAATAGTTTATAATTCTTGAAAAATTATTCATACAATTTTATAAAAGTAAAATGATGGTTTTTACAAATGAATAACCCATTAAATATGATGCCCAAAAACAAAGATAAAAAGGTTTTCATTTTTATTTATCTAGTAATATTTTTAAAAAAATTTTATTTAGTTAAACTGAGTATATTGTGTTGTTAAATATTAGTCTGCTATTAAAAGTCTACTAGTGGGTTGACAAATCACCGATAACTTCAATTAACCTTAACTACTTTAAATTAAATAAGTTATATTTTTTAAATAAGTTGGAGCCGTAATAAAATTAAACAAAAATTCAGTGTTGTAAAGTTCAGTTTTGTGAATAATTTTTACAACACTCATTCGCTCTAACGAATTCTTTATTTATTATTCTTATTTATTTAATGAATTCATTGTTTATTGTTTTATTTTTTCTAACTTTCAATTTTCACATGATTATTAAGTAATATTGTCTTTGGAAAAGTCGGACTTTCATGGATGAACATTATGGCAAAAAAAAAATTCAATATAGATTTAATATATATTTCATTTCGTAATGTGTATATTGCAATCTGTTCAACAAGTGATCAATAAGCGATCCCTTCATCAAGGCCCACTGAGATGATAATGATATGTATGAGTGTAGTTTTGTACAGACATAGGCCGATCATTTCTGAGACGCAGTGACGGCTCGCGTATAGACACTGTGGAACTGCAGCACCCCTTATTTCCACTTGATATTATGGATAGATAATAACAAAAAAAAGAACACCTTTATTAAAAGTTATGTAAAATATTAATACATCTTATAAAAAGACCCGGTCCAAACTTCGTTATTATTGCCCAGGATTTGACGAATGTTCCTGGGCAATTTAAATTTACGGCGCAATGCCATATAAAAAATTCAGTTCATGCCATTACGTTATGGCATTTAACAAAAAAAAATATTGTTTTTATTACTCATTTTATTCTCTTTTTTTCTATTATTAAAATTTAAATGTGTTTAAAACTATATTTGTTTTCTTTTCTATTAGTTTTCTAAGGCGTTCCGAACTTTGACTTTTAAATAAAACATTCTACATTTTTTTTATTTATTTAATTATTCTCTCTTTTTTAAATTATGACATAATCTTTATACAATAAATACGAGATAAATAAATTTATGCATCTACTTAAATTTTATTATAAAAGAAGATCTATTAAAATAAATTGAAACAAAAAACTTGAAAAATATTTCATACTTCTGATTCCCTTCATCGCGATCTAATCCTTAATAAAATTAACGAATTAATTATCATTTTAAAATAAACTTTAAAGTGCATATGCGACAAATAAATTAGTTAAACAATGTCTGTAAATAATTACTATAAAGCATGAACAGGAAAATATAAGACTGACCGGTATGTTTCACATTTAATATTCTGTTATCCCTAAATTTATACTACGAAAAGTAATCGATCGGACGACTGCTGAGGGAAATGAGAATTTTTATCAAACACGAATATCAAAAATAGATTGCTTAATTTTAAAAATAAAGATATTTATTGTCTACGTATAATTATAAATATTTTTATACGGTTTTAATTATTTTTCATTTTAGAAAATAAAACTGAATAAAGAAAAATAAAGATCTAAAAATTAGGATTTTAAAATTAGTCTATTAAAAATTTCTTATAGTGTAACTATAAAATTAAAAGCTATAAAATAAGAAGCTATAAAAATTTTCCCGCACCTGTTTTTCTAAAGCAATGTATATTTCCTACTTAACTACTTTAAATAAATCCTACTGTGATTTCAACGGAGATCAATAAATAAATTTTATAATGTTTTTTTTTAAATTTACAGTAAATAAATATTGTAATAAACTAATTTTAAGGAATGAATAGTAAAGTTTTAACATATTCAATCTTAGCACTTTGAGTATATATTCGTTCTTAGTCAATTTTAAAAATATATGAAAAACACATTTAATTTTGTATTTTCTTCAGCAACAACAAATTGACACTCAGTTAATGTTACTTAATGGTGGATGAAATTTTGTAGCGTATGAAAAGATTCTTTGCCTTACCGGGATTTGAACCCAGAAAAAGATAAATATTTAAAGTACGTTAAATTTAATGTTGCTGTTTTTTTACTACTTAATTTGATATAAAATACTTTTTAAAAAAACAAGAGATAGCTTCTAAAAAAAAAAAAAAATGACTGCCGAAAAAACATTGCTGACAAACGTTTTGTTCTGGTTAGGTTCTATCGTGATTTTGTTATACTAGCAAATACTCCGTCTCAATTTTGAAAATCGAAAGATCGGTTGTGAAGATATAACAACATTTTTGAATAACCGTGATGCATACAAAAGTTAGACTTCGACCAACTTGACCCACCGGGTTGGTCTAGTGGTGAACGCGTCTTCCCAAATCAGCTGATTGGGAAGTCGAGAGTTCCAGCGTTCAAGTCCTAGTAAAGCCAGTTATTTTTATACGGATTTGAATACTAGATCGTGGATACCGGTGTTCTTTGGTGGTTGGCTTTCAATTAACCACACATCCCAGGAATGGTCGAACTGAGAATGTACAAGACTACACTTCATTTTCACTCATACATATCATCCTCATTCGTCCTCTGAAGAATTATCTAAACGGTAGTTACCGGAGGCTAAACAGGAAAAAGAAAAGAAAGCCATCGACCTACTAACAAAAATACTCCATTTGAATTTTGAAAACCGGAAGATTGTTTGCAAAGATATTATAAGAGAATCCCCATTTCACCTTACAAAACAGCACTCCAGAGGCATCCCGTTTTTTTACCGGTTGATGGTGATGATCGGTTTAGCCTCACACGAGGTGCTCGCATCACCTCATCGCTCTAGCCTCACACGCAGTCCACACGGAAAGTGGACATTATTATTAAAAATAAATTATTAAAATTTATTTAATATTATTTTATTTAACGTAAATTTAATTCTATTATTTGTGTAATTTATGAATTTATTTTTTTTCAAACTAGATTTATTCACATAAAAATACAGTATTTAAAGTAACTGAGGAAAGTGCTGTATCTAAGTTAAGTAAGTTTTTAAAAATTTATTTGGTATAAATTTATTTTGCACAAACATTGTTACAGTGCACTAAACTGTTTTCCTTAGAATATAAATTTTGAAACTCTTCCTGATGATTATGAAAGAAATACACTTTAGTATCAGTATGGAGAAGTTTCCAACTTTCATTACATTGATTACATAAATGTTCTGCCTTTCTGTGCGGAAGGTTAGCACGGAGTATCTATACTGCACCTCCTACATCTAAATTCTATATCCCGACCCCTATTCTGTCGTCAGTCTCTAAGGAATCACTGACTTTCCAGGTATGTTCAGAGTTACACATTTATTCACAACACGAACAAGAAAGCAGCTATCTGCCGGCCATAACTTCAACAAATAACAAAGCTACAATAAACATTTGGAAGAAGCATTCCAGTATGGCGTGCCACTTCCAATGCGTGCAACTTCCGACGATTTTCAGATATAAGAATTTGCCCGTAAGAGTACCGACAATTTAATTAGATTGTATAAATTTTGGCATTTGATTTTATGTACGAATCGTGTTATTGCAGATAATACATTTTTACCTTCGACACCGAACAACAAACGTAGAGTAGCAAACAACAACAAGAACGGTACATGATTTCTTTACACATTTTAATCTTATTTTCTTAACAAATTAGCTGCTGTACTTTGTTTTGACAAAATAGGCACAGCTAATATGCACGTACAAAAGAGATAAATTTTCAAAATAGGTGCTGAGCAACATAACAAAATGAAAAAGAAAAAACAGGTATAAAACACGATGAAAGAATTAACAATATATTAGCGCTGTATAATGAAGCTAATAATTTAAGAAACTCTTTGTATGGTGTACGCAAACAAATTTGCCAGGCATAAGTACAAAAACAAAAATTTAATTAAGACGATCAAAATTATTTAAAAAAATAAATAAATAATAGAAAAAATTGTGCAATATAAGTTAAAACCATTTAAAATAACAAAACCCGCTAAACAAAAAATAAATAAAAATCACAAAAGAAAAAAAGGAAATAAAAAAATAAAGATTTAACTGTAGTAAATTTAATTTAGCTTTACAGGAAGACCGCTTATGATGTAGGCTTGGCTGGTTTTATATTTTTTTAATATGAAATCAGTCAGTTTTACATTTTGAGCATTTATATAGGGAATTTATTTATATAGCGAATTTATTTAAACAAATTGAACTGAAGATGCAGTTAAATTTGTTTAAATAATATAAATTAATAGTTGAAGAAGAAGAATAGTCCATATCTTTTTAAAATGAAACAATATCCTTTATATATCTGATGCACAAAATTATTATTATTTATAAAGTTAAACAACTATTTTAACTTGCAGTTTAGGATTTATAGTGTTGAGAGTAATGTGAATGAATGAAATAATAAAAAGTCATTAAAATCGTTTTAACTCATAAGATTCAAAATCGTCAGAAGTCGCACGATTTTTGTACCATCGAAAGTCGCACCGTCGGATTAGAACGACGCCCCTTTAAAATTATCATTTATCTAAATGGCCTGTAAAATTTTGGATGAACAGAATTTTTTTATATAATTTACAATTTTACAGGAATACGAGTAAATATTTACTGGAATATTTATATTTTTCTACAAAAAAAAGATAATTTCTTATTTTTATTTTAAATATTAATTATTATATTATTTATTATAATATTATTTTTTTTTTATATATATATATTTTTTCTTCTATATTTTTTATATTTATTATTTATATTTTTCTGTTGAATGAATAATCACTAATGTGATAAAGTTTTATCATTAGTCCGATAGAAATTGGTAGCGTATGAAAAGATGCCTGACCGGGATTCGAATCGGGAACCTCTGCACGAAATGTCAAGAAGCTGCGTACTCAGCCACGAAGTATTATGTAGTATATTCTTTAAAGAAAATGTTAAGATTAAATGAAAAATAAATCGCTCAATCATGATTTTTGTTACCACTTAAAAGGTTTAAAATTGTTTTTATGGTATTGTACCTTATCGGGTTGTAATTAGCAAATTGTCTGCATTACATTCTGAAAAGAAATGTTTCTTTAATAATTCATTTAAAGTTAAGTCTTAATGGTGGTTTAAATCAAGGTTAGTATCGGCAGTAAATTTGCACAAACTTTAACATCAAGTGAAACGTTGAAAACGGCAACAAAGCGTCCTTCACCTTCAAATCGTGGTATACCATATTTTTTAGAAATTTAGAGTTAATAAATAATTCTCTATAACAATGTTACACTCGATAAAACCAAACATTATTTATAGAATCAAAGTACAACAGTAAGACCTATAAAATACTAAACATATAATATATATATATATACATATTATAAATTTAAATATATATTTATATTATATACATTCTAACTATGCAATACATCTAACCAAAAAGTAGTAAATTTAATTTTTTCTTAAATTATGGATACTATAAATAAATAAATAAACTTCTCACACAAACAAATATTTAAAAAAAAATCATTACATATCGGTAATATCATTACTACGTTGTTCCTGTTACTCGTTGGTTATTTTATCAATAAACGAGGTTTGTGGCAGTACCAAATTATTACAAAGTAAATTATTATTTATCAACATATTTATTAAGAATATTAAATAGTCAGTTAATCGGGGCAATGTAAGTAATAGACTGAAAAAAATGAAAGAGAATATTGTTTGAACGAGTAAAGAGAAGTCCTGTTTTAACTCGAACTTTTGACACTTTGTGCTAGTTTTTGAAACACAATTATTTTTATGAAATTGAAGCATTTATAAATGAAGCCCAAGCTGCACATACTAAATTATTTAAAATTAAGTTAAATACATCATCTTTGACCAACTCTCTTTTTTGAGGACCAACAAATATTCCTTCTTTAATTTTTCCGTCACTTACATTCGAAACTTTCTGCCTGATGTACAAATATCCGGGACTGTTGTTCTTCATTGTTTTTACAAAATTTTTTATTAGTCCTAGCTTGATATTGAGGAGTAAAAATATTTTTATTTTTTTTTTTGGGTTCAACTAAGGGCTCATGAATAATATTTTTCCCATTTGGAATTAAGTTGTCCTGTTTCTTCCACATTTTGGTAACATAATATTTGTCACTAGATCGACTGTCCTATTCGCAAAGAAAACACATGTACTTTTATTATAGGCTAAATGCACGCGTAAATAATAGCTATAACTTTCAAATCACCACATATGTGTCAGATATGTTTTTTATAATTTATTTTTTCAAGAACGTCTTTCATCACATCGCATGTTTCTTTCAAATTTATACCATAAGCGATTTGGTATCGAAGGATATTTGTTACCGTTGTGTGGTAAAACCACTTTTAAACTATGCTTAGACAAATCTATGAAAAGGAGCCAGTCCTCAGGATTATGAACTTGCAACACAGGCTCATCAATATTTGTGCAATGAACTAAATTGTTTTCATCAATAAACTACTGAGAAAGATTTTGTTGTCGACTTCGAAAACTTGAAATTTTTGTATTTTTTGAAGTAAATTCCAACCTTGCAGTCATGATCTTAACTGTTCAGCTTGATTTTTTATAAATTTAAATCCTTAACCAAGTCATTTAATTCACCTTGTGATATAAGATGTAGCTTATTCGAAGATAATTCAAAATTCAAAATCATTGTTGTCTTCTTCAGTACTGTCTGATTCTTCATTGCTGCTTTCGAAACATACATTTACAGGTGGCTCAGGAAATGGAAAAATTTCACTGTATGGTACAGGCCTGATTGCAGATTGCAATAAAGAATATTTTATAGTATGTTTAATTTTTTTTTAATTTCTGTACATGGTTGTTAAACAAAAGTAACAATCAGTTAAATGATCCTTTGGTTCACGCCAAACCATAGGTACACCAAATGGCAAAGCATTTCGTGTACCTTTCAGCCATCCTCTTAAATATACAGAATAATTAGTGCCTACTATATGAGGAGCCCACATCTTATCTTTATAACCAATGTTAAACTGAAAGTAAAAATTATATGTTTTTTAATTAAAGGTATAATGTTTTTTCTATCTGATTTTACAGTAAACACTCACTTAAATAACAAAAGGAATTCAAATCACTTATAAAATTTCAAGGCATTATGAAACAGCACGGTTAAACAAAATAACAACAATTAGACTGAACAAAATTCAATCCTAAATCGATTGCTCAATAAAATCAATACAGGTGTGTTTTCAACTACATATATTGACCTGCACAAACATGATTATTGTTCTCCATGAAGGCTCATTCAGTATTAGATGTGATGTCATAATATGTGACTACGATATGATTTAAATTAATAATAGTAGGATATTGGAATGCAAGCATTGGAAAAGGCAAGGAAGGAAATATAGTGGGTGAATACGGGCTGGGCAAAAGGAATGAAAGAGGGGACCGACTTATAGAGTTTTGCACGAAGTATAATTTAGTAATTGCCAACACCCAATTTAAAAATCATAATAGAAGAATATACACTTGGAAAAAGCCAGGCGATACTGCAAGGTATCAGATAGATTATATCATGGTTAAGCAAAGATTTAGAAATCAACTCGTTGACTGCAAAACTTACCCTGGAGCAGACATTGATAGCGACCATAATTTGGTGATAATGAAATGTAGATTGGGGTTTAAAAACCTGAAGAAAAGATGTCAGATGAATTGGTGGAATTTAGAGAAGCTTGAGGAAGAGGAGGTAAAGAAGATTTTTGAGGAGGACGTCGCAAGAGGTCTGAGTAAAAAAGATAAGGTAGAAAATGTAGAAGAAGAATGGGAGAATGTTAAAAAGGAAATTCTTAAATCAGCAGAAGCAAACTTAGGCGGAATAAAGAGAACTGGTAGAAAACCTTGGGTTTCAGACGATATATTGCAGCTGATGGATGAACGTAGAAAATATAAGAATGCTAGTGATGAAGAAAGTAAAAGGAACTATCGGCAATTAAGAAATGCTATAAACAGGAAATGCAAACTGGCGAAAGAAGAGTGGATTAAAGAAAAGTGTTCAGAAGTGGAAAGAGAAATGAACATTGGTAAAATAGACGGAGCATACAGGAAAGTTAAGGAAAATTTTGGGGTACATAAATTAAAATCTAATAATGTGTTAAACAAAGATGGTACACCAATATATAATACGAAAGGTAAAGTCGATAGATGGGTGGAATATATTGAAGAGTTATAGGAGGAAATGAATTAGAAAATGGTGTGATAGAGGAAGAAAAGGAAGTTGAGGAGGATGAAATGGGAGAAACAATACTGAGATCTGAATTTAAGAGAGCATTAAAAGATTTAAATGGCAGAAAGGCTCCTGGAATAGACAAAATACCTGTAGAATTACTGCGCAGTGCAGGTGAGGAAGCAATTGATAGATTATACAAACTGGTGTGTAATATTTATGAAAAAGGGGAATTTCCGTCAGACTTCAAAAAAAGTGTTATAGTAATGATACCAAAGAAAGCAGGGGCAGATAAATGTGAAGAATACAGAACAATTAGTCATGCATCAAAAATCTTAACTAGAATTCTATACAGAAGAATTGAGAGGAGAGTGGTGGAAGTGTTAGGAGAAGACCAATTAGGTTTCAGGAAAAGTATAGGGACAAGGGAAGCAATTTTAGGCCTCAGATTAATAGTAAAAGGAAGATTAAAGAAAAACAAACCAACATACTTGGCGTTTATAGACCTAGAAAAGGCATCGATAACGTAGACTGGAATAAAATGTTCAGCATTTTAAAAAAATTAGGGTTCAAATACAGAGATAGAAGAACAATTGCTAACATGTACAGGAACCAAACAGCAACAGTAACAATTGAAGAACATAAGAAAGAAGCCGTAATAAGAAAGGGAGTCCGACAAGGATGTTCCCTATCTTCGTTACTTTTTAATCTTTACATGGAACTAGCAGTTAATGATGTTAAAGAACAATTTAGATTCGGAGGAACAGTACAAGGTGAAAAGATAAAGATGCTACGATTTGCTGATGATGTAGTAATTCTAGCCGAGAGTACAAAGGATTTAGAAGAAACAATGAACAGCATAGATGAAGTCCTACGCAAGAACTATCGCATGAAAATAAACAAGAAGAAAACAAAAGTAATGAAATGTAGTAGAAATAACAAAGATGGACCACTGAATCACTGAATGTGAAAATAGGAGGAGAAAAGATTATGGAGGTAGAAGAATTTTGTTATTTGGGAAGTAGAATTACTAAAGATGGACGAAGCAGGAGCGATATAAAATGCCGAATAGCACAAGCTAAACGAGCCTTCTAGTAAGAAATATAATTTGTTTACATCAAAAATTAATTTAAATGTCAGGAAAAGATTTTTGAAAGTGTATGTTTGGAGTGTCGCTTTATATGGAAGTGAAACTTGGACAATCGGGGTATCTGAGAAGAAAAGATTAGAAGCTTTTGAAATGTGGTGCTATAGGAGAATGCTAAAAATCAGATGGGTGGATAAAGTGACAAATGAAGAGGTATTGCGGCAAATAGATGAAGAAAGAAGCATTTGGAAAAATATAGTTAAAAGAAGAGACAGACTTATAGGCCACATACTAAGGCATCCTGGAATAGTCGCTTGAATATTGGAAGGACAGGTAGATGGAAAAAATTGTGTAGGCAGGCCACGTCTGGAATATGTAAAACAAATGGTTAGAGATGTAGGATGTAGGGGGTATACCGAATTGAAACGACTAGCACTAGATAGGGAATCTTGGAGAGCTGCAATACATATATATATATAATATACCTATAGTATTATATACCGGGATAGAATAAATAAACATCCCGGTAATAATTGTATTTATTTAACTAATATATATAGTTATTCACGAAAAATGTAATAATTATTTTACGACGTGTTGTATACGTGAAATAAAAAAACGTTTATATCATATAAACATAGGTTTGGGAATTCTTTTGTTAACGAGTGTCGGCTGGCAAAAGATTTCTTCGTGAATTCTGCGTCTTGGGTAAAATTAATCCAGTTTCATTCCCTTTATTTTTTTTTTTTTTTCACAAATAATTTTTGTTTTTATAAATAGAGATAGATTAGATATAAATAGCAAGGATATTTTTCAAACAAAGAACAAATTCAGTATTTTTTTTTGTAGAATTTTATTTTTTAAATAATTAATCAAGGGTGTAGCACCATTTTGGATCGCAGCACCACAATCTACAAAGGTTACTGAGTAATTAAAATTTTTTTCATAATTTTATCGTGCATATTGTTATTTCTGTGGCATTTCTACCAAACATCTACTTTTTCTGAAAAACGCGCTTGAGGCTTTTAACTAGTACTTACAAAATAGGCTTGAAGCCGTCAGGGTTAAGTATAACTTTGTATTTAATTAGTCATTTAATATTAAAATATTTATAAAATAACTATTTTAAAATTTGCAAAAATAAAAATTTATTAGGTATATTTTAATGATTTTTAAAACACTAATATCACCATCATAGTTTTAATATAATTTTGTACAAGAAGTTACAGAAATAGTTGAGAGTCGTTTATAATCAACATTAACTTGTTTTTTTATTTTAATACACTTTGAATGATAGTTTATAAATATATCAAAAAAGTGATAGTCCAACCATGATTTTCTTCGTAACCTCTTAATAGGTAGCATGAATATCTTTTTACATCGTATTCATAATTTATAAAAACGAGATGAATCAATCTTTTTCCAAAATAATTGGGTAACATTTCCTTTCTTCTTATAAAGTATATTATATATAGTTTATAGATAGGTCATTTTGTAAAACTTTTTATTCTTACTTTATCAAATTGGCCGATATATGGCATGTTTTAATTTGTCGTGCGTAATCATTAACCAACTATCAGTTAATAATAACCGAAGCAATTCGTTTTATCCTTCATCTTAATATCTTAAAAACTAACAAAAAATTGAGATGGGGGCCCACCACCCCACCTCACTTATCCCACCCCACCATTATTGTTATGGTTCAACCATGTTTACTCTTATTATTTTTTTGAAGTTATCTAACTTTTATATAAATACCTTTTATTATTATTCCTTATTCTATTTCTTTGTTGTTATGTTTAATGATTCTTGTTTTTCTTGAGTTTATTTAATTTCGATTAGGATTTCTTTTTTTTTATGGTATTCCCCTTTACTTCAAATTGCAGTGGTTTTTTTGGTGTTATTTCAGTTCTCTCTTTATCTGTGTACTTTTTCCTTTGGAATTCTTTTTTTTCTTCTATATATTTCTTTTGATGTAGCGTTTATATGATCTCAATCGAGCACCAGAGATTCAATAAGTGTAATTCTATCAGAAATTCTAATAGAACTGAATTAAAAATTAAATAACAGTTGCTTAGATACTGTCAAAACAATGCATAAATATAAATTAACTATATAAATAAAAATGTAAATGTTCGTTTGTTCACACACGCACACACACACACACACACACACACACACACACACACACACACACACACACACACACACACACACACACACACACACACACACACATACACACACGCACAAAGTAAGTGTGTGTGATATGAGAAATTGAATAAAATATATTCCAGAACTGTATTTTAAGTAATTTTATAGAAATATGTATTTAGTCAAAAGATTGGGATCGAAAAACCAACTTATCAATAACTCATCAACTGACTGACAACTGAATTTTAATAATTATCAACTGGCCTCTAAGATAATCTAACTTAACACCCCTCTGGATTGTGGGCCACTTGAATTTATCAATGTATCAGCTTAAGTGTAACACAAGTACAGTGTTAGATTCAAAATGCGGTGTAACTAACACAAAACAAACCGAAATACGGAAAGCTACAAAAAATATTGTTCGTCGGATAGAGTGCAAAAAAGGCAAAAAAAAAAACAATTCACAATCACATAAACAAGTCAGAGAACGGTTCGTTAGCGAGTTTCGGCTCATGAAACATTTAGCTCCCTCTGTGAACTGTATTAAAATTCTAGGGGTATAAATCGAGGGGTAAGTTGAGTGCTAACTTACGGGTTTTTTCTAAAAAAAATGAACGCAAGTGGTCCCAGACCTCTATTTCACTTAGGTTTTAAGAAAAACGGAATAAACCAAGAAAACCTTTTCTCGGAAAATATACTTTTAAGGTTTGAAATAAAATAAATTTGTTAATTTCCAAATAAACAAGAATTTTTAATTAACTAATAGAGAATTTAAATTTGAGATAATTTAAATAAATTTTCACTTTTGAAATGTGGTGCTATAGGAGAATGTTAAAAATCAGATGGGTGGATAAAGTGACAAATGAAGAGGTATTGCGGCAAATAGATGAAGAAAGAAGCATTTGGAAAAATATAGTTAAAAGAAGAGACAGACTTATAGGCCACATACTAAGGCATCCTGGAATAGTCGCTTTAATATTGGAAGGACAGGTAGAAGGGAAAAATTGTGCCACGTTTGGAATATGTAAAACAAATTGTTAGGGATGTAGGATGTAGAGGGTATACTGAAATGAAACGACTAGCACTAGATAGGGAATCTTGGAGAGCTGCATCAAACCAGTCAAATGACTGAAAACAAAAAAAAAAAAGATATATTTAATTCTTTGACTCATACTGTTTTTTTATAGCTTACAAATTATGGTAACAACGTTCAACAAAAAAAAATGAGCTAAAAAAATATAATATAGGATCTTAAAATGCTGACTATACGTAGAAAAATGAAAAGAAAAAATCGTTAATTAAGATTTTTTAATATCTCAAAAATGATGAATGATAAAATGTTTCTGAGTTCATATCCGTTACATAAAAAAAACAAAAAAAAAACAGATGAACATCATATAACAGATTAGTAAACAAAAATTATGTTTGTCAGTGTTTTTATTGCCTTTCCTATACTGATTAGATAGTGAAGAAATCTGTGAAGGCAGTGAAAGTTAAGGGTTTTTTGGTTTTTGGTTTTTGAATGGTGAATGTTTGCTGTTATTTGTTTAATTTTTATCGGCTTACTATTCTGAATAGATAGTTACTGAAGTAATCTCTTAGGATAGAGATTATTATGGGTAATCCCGTAGTGTTAAGGATTGCAGCGAAATGGGACGGTAAATTTGTGTTGTAATTTAGTTAATGTTTATCGAAATTCGTATACTGAATAGACAGTTATTGAATAATGTGTTAGAGTTTTGAATGTTGATTGTTACCTGCGATATTGTAGGTTGAATGTTTGTTGTCATTAGTTACATTTTTATCGGCGTTATAATGCAGATTGGATAGTAAGTAAAGTAACCCACCAGGTTGGTCTAGTGGTGAACGCGTCTTCCCAAATCAGCTGATTTGGAAGTCGAGAGTTCCAGCGTTCAAGTCCTAGTAAAGCCCCAGTTATTTTTAGACGGATTTGAATACTAGATCGTGGATACCGGTGTTCTTTGGTGGTTGGGTTTCAATTAACCACACATCTCAGGAATGGTCGAACTGAGAATGTACAAGACTACACTTCATTTACACTCCATACATATCATCCTCATTCATCCTCTGAAAAATTATCTAAACGGTAGTTACCGGAGGCTAAATAGGAAAAAGAAAAAGGATAATAAGGAAAGTAATCTTTGAGGGCGGTCAAAGTTAAGGTAAATGTGAAACATTGAAGCGTGAATGTTTGTTGTCAATGCTTTAATGCAATGCTTTTATCGGCTTTCCTATTCGGAATGGGTACTTACTGAAGTAATCTTTGGGGGCGGACAATGTTAAGTGTATTGTGCAACATTGAAGCATGAATGTTTGTTGTCAATGGTTTAATTTTTATCGGCTTTCCTCTTCTAATTATGTACTTACTGAAATAATCCTAGAGGGCGGTCAGTGTTAAGTGTATTGTGCAACATTGAAGCGTGAATGTTTGTTGTCATTGGTATAATTTTTATCGGTTTTCTTCTTCTGCTTGGGTACTTACTGAAGTAATCTTTTTAGGGCGGTCAATGTTAAGTTTATTCCCCGATATTGAAGGGTGAATGAGTGTTGTCAATGGTTTAATTTTTATCGGCTTTCCTCTTCTGCTTGGGTACTTAATCATTTTAGGGCGGTCAATGTTAAGTTTATTCCCCGATATTGAAGGGTGAATGAGTGTTGACATTGGTGTAATTTTTATCGGCTTTCCTCTTATGCTTGGGTACTTACTGAAGTAATCTTTTTAGGGCGATCAACGTAAAGAGTGTTGTGCTACATTGAGGCGTGAATGTTTGTTGTCATTGGTTTAATTTTTATCGGTTTTCCTTCAAATTGAGTTCTTACTTAAGTAATCTTTCAGGACGGTAAATGTTAAGTGTAGTTTGCAATACTGAATGCAATACTATATTTTGAACGTCATTTATACATTACAAATCTGTAAATATAATTTTTGTATCACTTCTAGTTTTAAATGAAGTACGTTCGAAAAAAAATTAAGGTGTAATATAGTTAATATTTGTAAATATTTTAGTTTAACATGGCTGTACCTGTGTTAAAATGATTTACCTGATGATTGTCTTTTATAAATAGTTTTATACATCCCGAATAATTGCCCAACATTAATTGGCTAACAAGTCAGTATTCCATTTCTCGTTATAGCGGCATTCCTTCAACGTAATGTCTTGGTGAAATCGTCCACTGTGTTCGTCACTATCGTCTCTGAGGTTGTTCGGGAAGAAATCTAGACGTGAGTGCAGGATATTTATTTTCTAAACATATTACATTCCATAACTCTGAATGAAGTAAGACGTTTATTATCGATATAGTGGTAATTGTCGGTTTTTTTTTTTGCCGATAAAATGTTTGCAAAACCTTTCAGCTACATGTTTTGACCTGCACAAACATGATTATTCTTCTCCATGAAGAATTAGATATGATGTCATATTACGTGATTATGATGTGATTTAATTCTATGTCTAGTATTGTTTATTAAAGCTTATAAATTGTTAACAAAGTTAAATATTAAAAAATGAGCTAAAAAAAATACAATATAGGAGCTAAAATTGCTAATTATACGGTGAAAATTCAAAAAATCCTTTAATTAGAATTTTCAGTTTTTCAAAAATGGTGGGTGATACAAAGCTTCGGTATTCATATCCGTTTTCAGCATCAAAAAACAGATTAAAATCTTGTATCACGTGTTATTAAACAAAATTACGTTTACCAGTTCAAGTGAAATTTAAAAGTCATTAGTAATCTCTGAAGCAGTCCGTACAATACCATTAATACACGAATACCTTATATTGACGATATTACTAATTTAATATATTTTTGGTACTGGCTAAATCTTACAGAGTTTAAATTGTTGATATTAAGAAAATATTTATTATCTTTCTGCTATGAACGCTATAATTTTTACGTTGCGTACTGTTCACCTTTCTTAGTTGCATTCTTTTATTATATGTTGACGCATTCAGAACTATTTCAAAATTTATTCTACTAGTACTTTTAACTTTTTTGTTAATCTTTATATAGCGTTCGGTCAACGCCCCTCCCTTTGACGTTATGCCTTATCTGGCCTTCTTGTTCATTTGTTATTAATGGTTATACTTATCCTTCCGTTTTCAAGAACCTCAATGTACTAGAAATAGATAAATAATTTACAATAGAAATAATAATAATTTACAGTAAATAGATAAATAAAATTAAAAGATAAGTATAAACATTTATAAACAAGAGTAAGGCCAGGCATGACGTCAAATAAAGGAAGGGGCGTTGACCAAATGCTATATAAAGACTAACAGAAATTTAAAAGTACTAGTACAATAAGTTTTGACAATGGAGTTGTCCTGAAACGCATCAACATATAATAAAGGATTGAAATTAAGAAAGGTAAACAGTCTACAGTTCAGTTACGTTCGAAAATATTACGTTTTTCTTTATTTTTATTTTACTAATTCAGTTTAGTTAGGGAGCAAATTTGATTAAATTCACCTCAGAATGAGAGAGTTAATATATTAGACTAAGTATCCTTGCCTATACTGTTCACAACTTCAAAACGTGATTTATGAAATAACGCCAAATTTTGAATGTTTCCCTATTGTTGAAAATTGTTTCTAACTGCATGCATTTTCTCACATGGGTTTATTCAAAATTAATCTTCCAAATTTAACAAGTGAGGTTAATAAAGTGAAAGGTTAACAAGTGAGCGAGAAGTGTGGTTAATTGAAACCCAACCACCAAAGAACACCGGTATACACGATCTAGTATTCAAATCCGTGTGTAAAAATAACTGGCTTTACTGGAACTTGAACGCTGTAACTCTCGACTTTCCAAATCAGCTGATTTGGGAAGACGCGTTAACTAGACCAACCCGGTGGGTTGACCTGTCAACACCTTTTTTTTTTTTTTTTGTTGGTTGGTTTTTTTTTGACAGGTCAACACCTGTCAAAAACCAACCAACCTTTTGGTGTGACCTGTCTACACCTGTATCAATAAAACCTCACGGCATCGCCCACGACTTATAGACGATCTTTGAGAAGTGGATGGAGTCACGCGATGAGTAAACGTATCTTCTCCTTAGGAGAACGTAAAGTCCACTGTTTTACAGCTCTGCTTTATCCTATTAACCTAAAGACCTTAAGAGTATTTCATTGTAAATACTCTTAACGTGCGCCTTTAGATCAGTCGGGGAACAATATGATAATATACATAGCGCATTACCAGATACTGCACAGTAGGACTTGACTTATACTTCGTACAAGGAAGTAAAAATAGTATTTTTTTTGTGTATCTCTAAGCTTTGAAAAAATGTGTTGCTAAGACAGAAAGGAAAACACGTTTGAGTACTGACGAAAGTATACACAGATTTAAATGAAAATAATTCCTAGATGGAAAAAAAGTACAAAGATCTGAAAAAAATAATTTAAAAAATGCAAACATTTAAGCTGCGGTTAAAAAATGGTTATAAAAGAGTAGAAACTTAAAACGGATGAAATATCTCCACCTAATATATCTTATACATTAGTAGAAAAAAAATTACAAAATGTAAATTAATTAATTTCATTAATGTATAAAAAACAAAATCTCATATTTGTCTTTTTTATTCTCTGCATCAAGATGAAAACATTAAACAAAATAATATTTTTAAAAAGTACATAATAAATTCTAGACAATCTTTTGTTTCAAATTTTATCACATTTTATGAAATGTATATGATTATATTATGCATAAATTTCAAAAGTAAAGAGACTTTTTTCATCTTATATTCAATTCCATTTGTTCAAAAAAGTTCATCGATAACAGATTTCATAATTTACAGACCTGATATTTGCGAAATTAAATTTTTTAAGTGGTTTAACACCTCATTTTGGAGGGATAGGTTTATTACACAGGTATACATAAGTTTATTATATAGATATATTTTAGTATTATATATATATATATATATATATATATACATATACAAAACATTTTTTTTTCAGAAGAACAAGCACTAGGAGATATAACAGAAAGGACTGCAATCTGACGAGACCTAAGGATAATTTACCGGTAGAACGAGGACAATACTGCAGTCATCTTAAATCGGAATACAGGGATAAATTTCGGTGGTTACCTCTGCTAGATAACTGTTGTATCTTCCGATCTGGACTGAATACACAGCGAAAAACAGATGATACCCATTTAAAGTTAGAAGGAGTATTTCATCATATTCCAGAATACCAAGAAAGTTACGTAAACTATTTTCCGATACAAAGAGTAAAGCTTAAACGACGAAAATCTCAAATTGAAAAACCTAAAGAAAATAACATAATAAAAAAATCTGAAACAAAAGAACAATTTATCCAGTACCCAGATGTGAAGAGACCTGAACTAAAAAGAAAACCAACCTCTCTGCGACCAGAAGGTGATTTTCTAGTGAAAAAGTCCGAGCAACACGATAGGTATATCGGCTACCCGGGTGCGACACCCGCAACGCTCTTAAGGAGATCAACCGATTTAAAGTTAGAGGGAGAACATTATGATAAAACAGAATATAAAGAAGAATTTAGGTTTTTCGCCGATCCCCCACCGAGGCCAAACTTGCAAAGGAGACTGGAAAATTTAAAAATGGAAGGGGATGTAAAGTATACACCAGAGTATAAAGAAAAATATGTAGATTTTCCACGAGAACGACCTGTAGTTAAAAAACAATACGCGACATTGAAACCCGAAGGAGAAATTGGGAAAACAACAGAACTTCATTCAGAGTACATTAATTTCCCAAGGCAAAGGTATATAGCCCCTCCAATTCCCGACCACTTGAAACCTGAAGGAGAAATTGGGAAAACAACCGAACTGCATTCGGAATACGTTGATTTCCCTCGACAAAGGTACGTCGCGCCTCCAATTCCCGACCATTTGAAGACTGAAGGGGAAATAGGAAAAACTACTGAGCTTCACTCAGAGTATGTTGACTTTCCTAGGCAGCGGAATATCGCCCCTCCAATTCCAGACCGTTTGAAGACGGAAGGAGAAATCGGAAAAACTACCGAACATCATTCGGAATACGTTGACTTTCCTCGGCAAAGGTACGTCGCGCCTCCAATTCCCGACCATTTGAAAACAGAAGGAGAAATCGGAAAAACTACCGAGCTCCATTCAGAATACGTTGACTTCCCTCGGCAAAGGTACGTCGCGCCCCCGATACCTGATCATTTGAAACCGGAAGGAGAAATCGGAAAAACTACTGAGCTCCACTCAGAATATGTTGATTTCCCTCGACAAAGGTACGTTGCACCTCCAATTCCCGACCATTTGAAGACTGAAGGAGAAATCGGAAAAACTACTGAGCTTCACTCAGAGTATGTTGACTTCCCTAGACAGCGGAATATCGCCCCTCCAATTCCAGACCGTTTGAAAACGAAAGGAGAAATCGGAAAAACTACCGAACATCATTCGGAATACGTTGACTTCCCTCGACAAAGGTACGTCGCGCCTCCAATTCCCGACCGTTTGAAAACAGAAGGAGAAATCGGAAAAACTACCGAGCTCCATTCAAAGTACGTTGATTTCCCTCGGCTAAGGTACGTCGCACCACCGATACCTGATCATTTAAAGCCGGAAGGAGAAATCGGAAAAACTACCGAGCTCCATTCAGAATACGTCGACTTCCCTCGGCAAAGGTACGTTGCGCCTCCTATTCCGGACCATTTGAAGCCGGAAGGAGAAATCGGTAAAACTACTGAACTTCACTCAGAATATGTTGATTTCCCTAGGCAGCGGAACATCGCCCCTCCAATTCCAGATCGTTTGAAAACGGAAGGAGAAATCGGAAAAACTACCGAACATCATTCGGAGTACATTGACTTCCCTCGACAGAGATATGCCGCGCCACCAATTCCAGATCATCTGAAACCTGAAGGTGAAATAGGAAAGACCACGGAACTGCATTCGGAGTATATTGATTTTCCTCGGCAAAGATATGTTGCGCCTCCAATTCCCGATCACCTTAAACCAGAAGGTGAAATCGGAAAAACAACAGAACTTCATTCAGAATACGTTAATTTTCCACGTCAAAGGTACATCGCACCGCCTATTCCAGACCATTTGAAACCTGAAGGTGAAATAGGAAAAACAACTGAACTTCATTCTGAGTATATTGATTTTCCTCGCCAAAGGTATATAACTGGACCGATTCCCGATCATCTAAAACCGGAAGGTGAAATCGGAAAAACAACAGAACTTCATTCAGAATACATCGACTTACCTCGTAAAAGGTGCATAGTAAAAAAAATTGAAGATCACTTATTACCTGGTAATGAAATCAGAGATTCAACAAATAATAAATTGAACTACATAAATTTTATACCTGAGAGGCCTACTTACGATAATAATCGTCTTTCACGCAATGAAAATACTCCACGTTCTGCTCCAAGTAATCTTCCTAATCAGGATCAGAGATCTGACAATATTAGAAAAAGTGTTAACAAACGTTTAGAGAGACAAGAAATACAAGGCAGGCCTTTAAGTGGACCAAATGCAATGAATCCAGATGAACCGTTCAGAGTTCTGCAAGTGACTGGCACAGGGCCAAAAATAAGGTAATTCTGTACAGTACAATAATTCTACAATTAACATTTTTTAGTATTTTTTTGGGGTCAAAGGTAGTGGAATATACCCAAACAACAAGTAGAAAGTGATAACCACAAATTGCTTATTTTTTGGTTACCAATACTAAAATCTCACTATCACAGTTCCAGTTTTTAAGCATTGTATTAATAAAATAAAAACCAATCAACAGTACAATGAAATACTATAAACTATGTCACATATAACATACAAATGGGTCTCACAATAACTTTGTGCAGTGGTAACTAATTGACATTGTGTTAATTGGTGCCAAATCACTGTAAACAAAAATTAACTTTGTACAGCTTCTTTACAGCACTTTATGAAGCTCTTTAATATATTTTCCTAGATGAATGCTGATCATAAATGAGTTGAAAGCTACCATTAAATTTTATTATTGATCAATCTGTAATTTGTAAATTCTGACTGCTATCCTATCTGATAGCTTTAAATAGATATCCCACATTATTTACAAAATAGGATTTTGAATAACTTCATATGAAAGAAGTGAGAAGGATATAACAATTTAGAAACACGTTCAATAGCACACTTAATAATATACATCAATTCAAATTTAGAAAAAATATTTTTACTTTAACGATAAACTTCAAAACTGATGTCTGAATTCTCATGCAGACATTAGTATGCTTTGCGACTGTAACAAAATTAAATTCTGCACTTCCTGTGATTATGAATTTCTTGGTGTAAATAACATAAATCATTTTAAGATTAAGTAAATATATTAAAAAATCTCCTATAATTTAATTTTTTTAATTTCTATAAACCCTGTTCTATGAATATCATCACGGGAAAGGGGGTAGAAACAATTATTTGTCAAATATTTCCCCATTCTTATCATGTTCTGAGCAGGTTACCATAGGAATATATATATATATATATATTGTGGAGGGGAAACAATTTAATACTAAAGATATGCTTGTAGTGTCAAATATTACTTCTGTAATATTACACATTTTGAAAAAAAAGAAAGTTTTAAAGATCTTTTGTCACTTACTGTAAATTTATGAAAAATCACAACTGGTTTCTGTCCAATTGTCAATTAGATTTATTTTATTACACATAACCAAATATTAACATATAATTCCTTTTTCTAAATGGGATTTCACATGGGCCCTACATTTATTTGTATGTCGTCTATTGTATGCAGTAGTAAACCTGTCAATTAAATAATTAAAATAAAAAAAGCTATCTATTCATCAATATAATTAATATCAATCATAATACTTATTAAGTTCCACAGAAACTGCTACAGTAAATCAATACATTAAAATTTACTATTTCAAAATTTATAGTTTGATTTAATTTTAACCACGATTAAGAACAAACATATTATGATAAATTCTATAAACTTATTTACAAAAACAAGTCAACATTTTGTGTTTTTCTAAATTCTTTGTCACATATTTCCCCATTCTTATCATGCTTTGAGATGAAATCTCAAAGCATTTTGCTTGGGCCTAAGACTATAAAGTTATAACTTATGGTAGATTACTATTTAAATATAATTTATTTGGAAATGTTTTAATAATTTCTAATTACTCTAGCAATTTATTTATTATGATGAAAATAAGGTTGTTCACTGTACCAATGTTCATTCTGTTGCAACTTCCTAATTAACTTCTTAATTGAGTAGTGAGTGTTGAATAGGAGGAGTGCTCTTGAATCTTATTTTATATGTTTCAGAGTATCAATATCTGGGGATGATGGAAGTGATTCGACTACAGCTACAACAGACTCAACAGACACTACAACTGCCACATCAACTAATAGTCATACGGGCCCTAAATTTCGTATGCGTGTTGAGAATGTTGATGAAAATAATAACAAAAATTATGGAAAAAGACAAGATCAGGATAATATATCATCATCGTTTGTCGTACTGTCTGATCACAATAACTTTTCAAGAAGCAAACAAACCCATAATTTTGAACAGCAACAGAGGTGGGTACCATCATGGGCAGAAAAAAATAGTCCATAAAATTGAATGATTGACGGCCAAAATAAATCTCTTTTTTAAATATTATTGACAGTAGCTTATTTTGTAAAACTGATTCACTGCCAGAAATTCGTGACATGAGTTTCTTCATTAAGTGCCTGCCACCTGATAAATGTAAAAATCTAACTGTGATAAACACAAAAATCAGAATAACTTTTTTGAAAAGTCAAATACTGTCATTAACTAAATTACCTGGCATTCCACCATTTTTATGTAGTATCGTGGAGGAACCCCACACTCAGTGGTGGGTTCAAAATTGTTGTTTAAAGGTTTAAATTGTTTCCTACCAAACTTATTTAAAATTTTATTTTTAAAACTTTAGTTCATTATATTTTTGTTCAAGATAAAAATTAATAAGCTTAAAAAAAATCATTCCCATTGATTTAATTGTGACTGAAACAGATTTGGTTGTTATTGATGTGGTGTGCAAATAAATACAAACTGAGAACAGGTTATTTCAGTGTTTTATTACATGTCAAGTGTATCATGAAAAAATGTATACTCTGAAAAAACTAATGTCCTTTAAGTATTCAATTAAATATTAACTGAGTAAGAACTACTTGGATACCATATAAGACTACGTAGTTAATTGCCATAGCAAATGACATTCTATAAAATACAGTAATTGACCTGACATACAGGACTGTAATTAATATTTAATGTTATTGCAAAATGTAAATACAAAGAGGCAAGTTAACAAATACATTCAATGTTTTTTGGAAGGAAGGCTTAAGCGATCATATTTTAATAAAAGTAAAACTAATATATATTTTTAACAGAGCATTTCATAATCTTATAAAATCACAAATTACAATCTTAGCAACTAAAATTATATACAGATTCATGTGGAAGTAAATAAGTCAACATTGTATTGTTTTTAATTTTAAAACTTTATCTTCTACATTCATTGATTTGTGTTTTTGGTACATTTTTCAGAGCTTCTTTGTAAATATTAATGCAGGCGACATTGTTATTAACAGTGCCCGCACTTACATCTTTAGGGAAGCCCTATGTGGTCTAATAGTATTTTTTACCTTTGAAGCAACAAACATACATCGATGATGTATACCTATTTGACCATATAATAAGTAAAAGGGTTTCCTAAATGATTCTGTTCACCTGAAAACAATATCACCTGCAATATTATTGGCCAAAAAGTAGCGCAATAGCTTAAAATAAATCATTTGAAAACACATTTTTATCAATTTACAAAGCGAGTTTTTTTTAAGTTTAATTACTTTTTGTCATGGTGATGAGTGTTTTTGAAAATATAAATGCAATAACATGTTTTTCATTTGCAACACATGTATTGTATGATGTAAAACACATGTATTGTATGTATGTTGCATTTGCAACACATGGAAAATAGAGCATTAAATATTTTTAACTTTTTTAGCAGTTGTCCAAGTAATGTAATAATACCATTTATTTATAAATATATCAAATAAAGGCTTTATTTATTCGGAAGTTTATATTCTTTCTCTACTTCTTGTTGAAAAAAATTAACAGTATAAAATGTAAATACTTGTGTAACATGTAAAGAGATACCATAGGTATTATATTAAAGTTCCTAGTCAAAAGAACATAAAGATAGTTTTCTTACACATCTTTACCTCTTACTGCTAATCAACAGATTTGAAACTAATGTAATTTTAAAAATAAGGCTTGTTACATAATTCTATAGAGGTAGTAGGATCTGTAATTCTACTACTACATTGTAGTGATCAAAATAATATTCTAGTGCTAGTAAGAAGTGTACAGATAAGCTTAAAATGTTTGATATTAATGGTCTGGATCCTTTGTAACAGAGAAATATTGTTATTCTTCTTAAATTATATTTCCTCCTCTATGAATCATGAGACCTTGCTGATGGTGAGGGGGCTTGACTACTCAGTGATACAGAGTAGCTAGACCAAAGATGCAACCATATCAGAGTGATATGTGTTGAGAGCCAGACTAGGGAATGATTCCTGAAAGAGGGCAGCAGCTGTTAAGGGCATAAGTCAGGAAGAGTTAAAATGGTCATATCAACATTACTCAATCTTCTAAGTACTGCGCAGCTGAAAGTAAAGTAAAACTACAGCTGTTTTTTTTTCAATAAAATGTAGCTCTCTGCATTTTTGTGTAACAAAGATTAAGAAGCCTTTCTTGGTAAAATATTCCAGAGGTAAACTAGTGCCCTGATCAATCTTCAGTTGGGGACTGCTAAGGAAGGGTCCCCAGAAAATTAAAAAATAACATTCTATGAGTCAGAGCGTGGAATGTTAGAAGCCTAAACACAGGTTGGTAGGTTAGAAAATTTAGAGGGAAATTGGTAGGTTAAATGTAGATGTAGTAGGAATTAGTGAGGTTTGGTGGGAAGAGAAACGACTTTTGGTCAGGTGATTCTAAAATAATTAATTCAAATAAAGGGCAAGCAGGATTAGGTTTTGTAATGAACAAAAAGATAAGTAAGAGAGAGTATTTCAAAAAGCATAGCATTAGAATCATTGTAATCAGAATAAAATCAAAATCTAAGCCATAACGATTGTTAACGTTTATATGCAAATTTTATAAAAAAATATACAAATTGACAAAGCAATTAAACACATAAAAGGGGATGAAAATTTAATAATAGTTGGAGATTAGATTGAAAGCATTGGAAAAGGTAAGGAAGGAAATACTATGGGTGAATATGGGCTGGGCAAAAAAAATGAAAGAGGGAACGAACCAACACTGAGTTTTGCAGGAAGTAAAATTTAGTAATTGCCAACACCCAGTTTAAAAATCATAATGGAAGAATATAAACATGGAAAAAGCAGGGCGATACTGCAAGATATTAGATAGATTACATCATGGTTAAGCAAATATTTAGAAATCAACTTGTCGACTGCAAAGCATATCCAGAAGCAGAAATTGATTGTGACCATAATTTAGTGATACTGAAATGTAGATTGGAGTTTAAAAACCTGAAGAAAAGGTACCAGATGAATCGGTGGAATTTAGAGAAGCTTGAAGAAGAGGAGGTAAAGAAGATTTTTGAGGAGGACATCGCAAGAGTTCTGAGTAAAAATGATAAGATAGAAAATATAGAAGAATGGGAAATGTTAAAAAGGAGATTCTTAAATCAGCAGAACTGAACTTAGGTAGAACAAAGAGAACTGGTAGAAAACCTTGGCTATCAGAGGATGTATTGCAGCTGATGGATGAACGGATTAAAGTATAAGAATGCTAGTGATGAAGAAGGTAAAGGACCTATCGACAATTAAGAAATACTATACTAACAGGAAGGAAATACTAAGAAATATTAAGGAAATACTAACAGGAAGTGCAAATTATCAAAAGAAGAGTGGATTAAAGAAAAGTGTTTAGAAGTAGAAAGAGAACTGATCAGTGGTAAAATAGACAGCATACAGGAAAGTTGTGTATTAAATAAAGATGGTACACAGATCTATAATAGGAAAGAAAAGGTCAATAGGTGGGTGGAATATATTGAACATTTATACATAGAAAACAAATTAGAAACTGGTGTTATAGAGGAAGAAGAGGAAGTTGAAGAGGTATTGCGGAAAATTAATGAAGAAAGAAGCATTTGTTAAAATATAGCTAAAAGAAGAGACAGACAGGCCACATCTTCAGGCATCCTAAAATAATCATTTTGATATTGGAGGGACAGGTAGATGGGAAAAATTGTGCAGGCAGTCAGCGTTTGAAATATGTACAACAAATTGTTAGTGATGTAGGATGTAGGGGGTGTACTGAAATGAAACAATTGACACTAGATAGGTAATCTGGTGAGCTGCATCAAACCAGTTAAATGGATTGAAGATAAGAAAAATTTATACTTGGAAAACTGGTCTATTAGTTCCAGACTCTTTTACCTGTTTTTATTTTTGTATTTACCCATAGAAAAATGAATTATCTTTCACAGAATAGTATTATCCATAATAGTGGGTATAGCCTCTTGATTTCTAAAAATAAAACAATACATTCTAATCTTAATGAAACTTAAATGATTTTAAATAAAATTATTTTTTAAAAGTATTTGTAACTTTTACGGATAACAGCTATCAAAACAAAAATCCTACATAACAAGGAAAAAATTCTTGGAAGATGGGGCCCTGAGAGGAGTTTTACTTAAAAACTTGAGACAATAGTGTAGAATATCCTTACAAGCATTATTTCAAGCAAATAGAAAGAAACAGTTATTAGGTAGTAAAATGGAGTTAAGACTCTAGAGTAATATCTGAAGTGTAATTTATATAAATATCAAACATGGACACTAAGAGAAAGCAGAAAAGCTGGAGGACACACATGAAATCAAAGATATTGGTGAAAATTAAATGGATTTTAATAAATAGCAAAGATTTAAACTAACTTGAAAACAGTTCAAATAACAAAGCTAATTAGCTAGAATATATAAGAAAGAAGAAATGGTTAAACAATACTTTGCTTCAAAGGAGAGAGAATAGACAAGATTAAGAGTATGGACTACTATCTAACAGGGAATAGGAGCTATCAAAAACTTGAAACTTTAGCTGGAAGTAATGAGGTTTATTTACCTAATCAGGGACCTGCCTTATGGTAAATAAACCCAATGATAATAAAAATAATCATAATGAATACAGTAGAGATCATAATTAAATTTAATGATCATAAATGAAAATGGCACCAAAAGAAAAGTCAAATATACATGTTTTTTTTTTTTTTTATTAGTGAGAAATACTGCGGGTGTCATTCTGTAAATGTATAAAAGTTAACTGAATAACATTATTATGCTTTGGCTTACTATTGTTAATTTATTTACTATAACAAAGCATATAATTTATTATATATTACTATATTCTTGATTTATTAGATATAAATTTTAGGAAAATGACACTGTATTATTTGAGCCACTTTGTACCACAGGAATACGTTTCACAATAGGATAGCTTTTTGGTTGAATTTAGTACAGTAACATAGCAGGCTTCCGTGGCATTGAGTGGCAACATCTCGGCCTTTCATCCAGAGGTCCTGGGTTCGAATCCTGGTCAGGCATGGCATTTTCAAAAACTACAAAAATTTCATTCATCTCATCCCCTGATAATATATACCTAATGGTAGTCCCAGAGGTTAAAAAAAAGAAAAAAGTACAGTAACATAAAACCTCCCTAAACAGCTGTTACTATAGTAGGATGTTGAAATGAGACCAAAATGCTAAAAAAGTACATAATACCTTAAAAAATGCTTCTTAGCTAGTTTACTAACAAAATTTATTACACAGGATGAGTACAGTCTACCAGTAGATTTACCTTTCTTTGTTGCTGGTAAACTAGCCTTGTATATGTATAGTGTACAATAAATTTGATTAACAAATTACATTATCACGTTGATTACATTAACAAATCACGTTATTTAAAGAAATAATGTAGTTTAAATTTTTTTAAATTTAATTTTATATTTCACCAGATATACAGTATCTGTATTTATGCATTATGTTATGAATACCTCATTTCCTTAAAAAAATTATCATTGAAATTATAAATTTATTTTGGTGGGAGTAAAGATCTTTTAGCTATACTAACAACTAAATGAGCTGATTTAACAAAACTCCTGAAAGTGCAATTTTTAACATCATCCCATATCAAACATACTAAGGAAAATATGATGTGGTTTGATATTAATTTTCTTCACTTAACCAAATCTAACATTACATATTCACCAGCCTCTATGGCATGAGTAGTAGCGTCTCAGCCTTTCATCCGCAGGTCCCGGGTTCAAATCCCGGTCAGGCATGGTATTTTTATATGCTACAAAAATTTTCATTCATCTTATCCTCTGAAGCAATACCTAACGGTGGTCCCAGAGGTTAAAAAGCTACATATTCAGATGCCATACCAAGTTAACCTCCAAGTTACCCTTACTGAAATGTAAGTGAAATTCAGCCTACCAGTTGATAATTGTTCAGTGAAGAAGTATGCTACATAGGAACATTATTTCCAGAGAAAGCATCGGTAGAGATTGGCATGGAGGAAAGATACACAGATCAATAGCACACATGTCCCATAATGCTATATTATATCATTTTTGTTGAGCATGTACAATACAAACATTCACTAACTGACTAATCTGATGAAGTTAGTAAATCATATGCAAGTACTACTCAACATAATTTTTATTTTTAGATCCAATTGGTTTTTACGAAAAAGAAAATAGATTGTAAACTTTGAAAGGCCAAGAACAGACTGTGTAATAATGATATTTTTTTATCAATCATGTCATTTTATTTAATCATTAAATAGATTTAACAACAAATATTTAAACAGAAAGCTAAACTTAACTATAAGTTTGGTTTGTTCTAGCACCCAATCAATAATTATTTCTATATCAGCAAGGTAACTGAATAGTTAATAACTTATTCACATATAAAAATATAACATTTTTTTTATTAAAAATATAACAGATATATAATAAAATCAATATTAATACTATATATACACTTATATATGTATGTATATATAATGTATATATATCATAATAATACAATGAGTGTTTGATAACTATAAATATTACAAACAATAAATAAATATACATTTGTACATATAAGTTATTTAACACACGTAATATAAATATATTATAAATAAAACATTAACAATTTATTGCACGTAAAAGCAACTACTATGGAAGCCCACCATTCAACTTATTATCACAGATGTAGTAACATAATACAGCGTAATTATCAAAAAGTATAGTTGTGCTGGCTTTGTTCATTAATTTTTCTTATGATGCAAGACTGATTATTTACCTTTGAATCAGTATTTGCAGCATTATCACCAGTGAAGTTTCACAACGAAACTGAATTTGTTCAGAGTTTCTTTAATATTCATCTTGCACTTGGCCTAGATGACCTGCAAAAATAAATTTAAAAATATTCAACAAAAAGTAGTGGCATTATAATAATTACTGTCTGTAAGGAAAAGAGTTTTGAAATAGTAAAAAAGTGCCAAATGTAAAATAATATATTAACCACCTAAACTTTAATTCAGTAATTGTTGTTTGTAGATCTGATGTTATCATGAAGTCTATTTTACAATACTGCACCCTTACAACAATAGACATTAAAAAAAAAACATTCTTAATAACAATCATCTTAGTAAAAAAAATTTATAGATAAATTTGAAGATTACATTTAATGATAAACATAATATTCTATCTATGAAAACTACACTTCAGTGAAAAAATATATTTAAAGCCAGGCTAAAAATGAACAAAACTAAGAATTAAGTAAGATTTTATTAAGATTTGTTTATTTAATTTCAAGTATATAAGCGACTTCAAAAATTTCCTAGAATAAATTTTCAATTATATTTCCTTTAAGCAGCTGCACACTTCTGCCAACATTTATGAAGTTGTTGACATTCCTCAACACTCTTAGAACCCTACTTTGCTGTTTTAATTTTTTGTTTTAAATTTTTTGTTTTCGGTTCTAGATCATCCCTACTCTCTCTAAACACTTCAATTATGAAAATCTGATAGACTTCCATTACTGTAAAAATATAATTTGAAACGATTAGTAAATATCAAAACATACATATAAAATTATACTTTTCAACTGAGATATTCCCATCAAAATGGTGTTCTCATGTTTTAAAATAATGCAAACATTAGTATTCTACTTTACACTACTTGTATCAGTTTTTTTCTTATTTCATCAGTTACAGCATTAATAAAATTTATATAAAAGATAAACTATAAACTATGTCTGAAATAATAATATTGTCAAAAATAAATATTTTTGAGTTCATTACACAACTAAAAAATTTTCTAAGATTCTAAATTAAAAAATTGTATTTTTTACTTTTGGCTTTACAAATACTATCTGGGAATAATATTTCTTTTTACGAAAACATTATTAAAAAATGATCCCCTTAAAGTTTTTTTATATTAAATAAATAATTCTTTGAGCGACAATAGCAAATGACTACCACTCAGATAAAACCAGCTACTTTTAATAGTAGTTCTATAAATACAGAGTTACCATGACGTTCGCCTGGGACTTTCATAACCTATTCTACTCATAAAAATAATGGAAAACATTCATAAAAAAACATATGTCCTAAATGCTTTGTTTGCGAGTTATAGATAGTGAAAGATTTTGCTTGGATTTCAGCTACCCAAGTCAAATGAAACCGTACTGAAATTTTTAGGATGTTAATTAAGGGATAGAATTAGTGATATTTCTTATGATTTTTGACATGAAACATCGAACAAAACAGGCCCCAGATCTGCAGTACTTCTTGAGAAATGTGTAGTGAAAACCAATAAATTGTAGTAAAAACCCTGTTTATTTTTGTTTTGTTTTTTATTTTATAACTTTATTAAATGGGTAATAAACACATAAAAATGTTAAACAAAACTTGTAGAAAATTTAATTCTGAACTAAATGGTGTAAGATAAGTTTAATAAATTTGAATTTTATTTAGAAACAGAACACTAGAAAAAAGTGCATTATATATACTGCTTTATAATAAATGTTAAAAAATGAGCCCACCATTTGCAATATATTTCTTGGCATGGTTCTGTACTGCTTTTGTTGCCCTTTTTAGTTCTTCAGGGCTAACTTCATTGGACATATGCATAATGTGGCCAATTAATTCCTCACAAGAATGTATTTTTGTTTTGTATACAATATTTTTTATCCATCCCCAGATGCAAAAATCTAAAGGTGTTAGATAAGGCTATCTTGGTAGTCAGGAATGTGGACCTCCACAACTGCTGCATTCCCAGGGATATGATGAGTGAGTGGAAACAGCACAAGAGAAGTAGGAAGGCGCACAATCATGCTGGAAGTATACTTTGCATCTCAGCACTAGCAGAACATCTTCAAACAGCTGCACTAATTCTTTTTGAAGAAAGTGCAAGTAGAATGTAGCATTTAAGCGGCTAGGTAATATCAAGGTCCAAATAACTGATTGGAAAAAGACCGCACTGTACATTGATGGTAAATCGTTGAAAATTGCCTTCCATCATTTCATGAGAATTTACTTCTGCTCATGTACGCTCACTGCAAGTTGTTGACACCTTCTTGGGTGAAATTTGCCTCATCGATAATTATAACATACTTGTAGACTTGTCAATTTGTATTCCACCAGTTGCAGAACTCCAAGCAAAGCAGACCATCTCATGGATGTAGATGTTGAACTGGCTGTTTATATAACAAAAAACTTGTTTTGTTTAAGTGTTCTCCAAACCATCAAATGCCAAACTCAAATCCACTTAGAAAGACTTGTACTGATGCCTGGACTGCTTTGAACTGTATCGATAATAATTTCTTCAATAACAGTGTCATGTTGGACAGAATGTTTGTAGTTGGTACAAATATAGATAGTGAAACTGTTCCCAAAGATTGCAAAAAGTTGCTCTAATTGTTTTGGGATCTGGAATTCAGTGATTTGGAAAACATACTTCAAATTCTACTGCCGAAGCTGCAGCACTACCATTACACAAACCCAAATGAATAACATATTTTTCTGTTGTAAATAAGTGCAGCATTACTTCATAGCAAACCAATCATGCTCAAACTAAAATTCAAAGAAAACCTTCACCACTACAGTATAGGTCACAGTACCCGATTTACTTAATGTAACTTATAGAATTATTTTAACACTAATACAGTATTGTGCATTGTTGTACAGTTGTTATTTTGTTACAAACTTTGAAATAATAATTTTTCAAATAATTTATTGTATTTCTATTATTAATAAAATAATTATTATCCAAATAATTTTTATTTTACAACTGTAATTTCCAATTTTAAAAAATGTTTTAACAGTGTAACTTGCTTTTACAAATGTTTCACACTGCAAAAAAAAATTGGTTTTTGTTTATATTAAATAAGTACTTTTCTGACAAACATGGTAATGTGCTGTTCTAAATAAAGTTTTCTTATCTTTCTTTGTTTTATTCAACTTATCTTATACCATATTGTTCAGAATTAAATTATACATTTTTTTAAAATTTCATGGGTTTATTATTAGCCATTTAAAAAATTATAAAATCAAAAAAAACAAAAATCATGGTTTTTTTACCCAATTTTTTGGTTTTTCCCCTTAATTTCTCAAAAATTACTATAGATACAGTCGTTGATTTTTCACATCAAAAACCATAAGAAATCACTAATACTGCCTCTTAATTAACATCCTAAAAATTTCAATACAACCTCATTTCACCAGAGTAGCTGATGAAATTCGAGCAAAATTTTTTACTAGCCATTATTTGCTAATGAAGCATTTTAGGATATATGTTTATACAAACTTTTTCCATTATTTTCATGAGTAGAATAGGTTATGAAAATGTCGGGAGAACTTTATGATATACCTTATATACATTATCTGTATTAGGGATATACCAATACTGACATCGTTACTTGATATCGGTTAAAAATCATGATAATCAGTATTACTTAGATGTTATGTATAAAATTTAACCAGTACTTGAAACAAACAAATCATGATTCATATCTGATCATCTTACACCATGTTATAACATGATAAGTAATTCAATACATCAAATATACTCTTTTTGTGTATGCATGAAAGCAACAAAAAAAAAGAAAAGAAGTAGCAAGAGTTAGAATTAAGAAATCTTTTCTAAATGTTTTTAGAATTTTCTTTTAGCCTAAACCGACCAGTGTTTTTGAGAAATGCCTCTATGCTTGATTTCATTCTTTGAACTCCATGAAAAAAGGCCTGGCCAATTTTGGTAGGAAACATTTTATTCTGAACTAACAACCTTAATTCTATTCAGCATTACTAATTAGTTAACTAGTCAGGTTAGAACTCCAAAGAGTTATTAGCCAAAAAATACAGTTGCAATAAAATTGAAATAAAAAAATATATACCCATAGTATGTTAGCACTAAAAAGTTGTTAATATTAAATACTTAGTATTTAATACTAAATACTTAATATTTAATAGTTAATACTAAAAATAAAAAATTTGATGCGGGCACCACATGACATCCTTATACACCAATTAAATTATATATAACATTTTCTAAAATGAAAAGTACATATAATTTTATTTCATTAATAACTTCTGACATTTTTTCATATATATTTTTTTATTATTCTTGAATTATTATTTATGTAATTTTTTTTTATAATCACAGGTTAATTATTAATAAATCAATACACTTAAATTAAAGAAAAAGTTAAAAAAAAAAGATGAAGTCTGATTCAAACCGTAGTGCCTTTCCCTTCTAAGATCCAAATATTTCATTAATTAAAATTTCATTTGGCTATAACTCTGGAACCAATGAAAGTAATTTCCACTTACGATATACCATTGAAAAGTTCTCAATGAGGGCTTATTATTGCCGTTAAGGAAAAGTTCAAAATCAAAACTGTTTTGGATTTTGGGCTTTATTGGACACTTTTGGTTCAGTCAATTGCAATCATAAAGGGAGGTGCACAACTAGATGTTACAACAGTCCTAAATCCAAAATTTCAACATCCTACGGCTAATCGTTTTTGAGTTATGCGAGATACATATGTACATATAGACATCATGCTGAAACTAGTCAAAATGGATTCAGGAATGGTCAAAATGGATTTCAGATTTCTATTGAAATCTGAAAACCAAATTTTTTTGCGATCACAATACTTCCTTTACTTTGTACAAAGAAGTAAAAAGGATGCAAAAAATGAAATCTAATTATAATACTAGGTTAAAAAATAAGTGATATTAAAAAAGTAGAAAAAACTGGATAGCAGATGAACGAAGATGTCCTTGTTGGATGATGAAAAATTCAATAGAGGAACATAATTTTTTCATACAAAAAAGAGTTAACACTGCATTAAATTTGAATAAATTTTTAACACTGCATTTTTTAGGGGCATTATTTAAATAAAATTTGATGGGTAGGTAAATTACATAGATTAGGTGAGGTAACGAAGAGAAAAAATAAATTTATGAAATATAAACAACACAACACAACATACCTTACAGGTAGCCTGCTAACAATATTACTATTACTATTAATATTATTGATCTTAGATGTAGATGCAGCACCAGTAAACATGAAGGAATTACGAACTTTACTACCAGTCTGTAATATCATTGAATGTGGCCTTCTGTTTGGTTGTACCCTTTTTTTGTTATTATTATTATTATTATTTAAATTAACACTGTGGCTGTTTTCATTCTTTTCCACTAAAGTAACACTACTGTAATCATTGTCATTTGACTCCATATAAGATGAACTATGTCTTCTTAGTAACAATTTCTGTTTGTTTGAATATCTCTTTACTGGTATTTTTAAACTTCTTTCAGTCACTGAAACTGTAAGAGTTTTTTGCTGTTGATGACTATTTATGCTATTATTATCACAATCAACCTTATTATCTGTAATACATTTTCCATTACTACCGTTGCTATTGTCACCATCAACTTTATTTTCATTTATACAGCTATCATTATTACTATTGTTATTATTATTATCATCATCATCATCATTATTAAGATGGCCTCCATTACTACGATTATTTTTATCATTATCATCATTGTTACTGTCTACTGATAAAAGTAATGATTTTGATGATGTTGATGACGATAGTGTTAAACTACAACAAAAACAAAAATAAACACAAATTAACTACAGGATAATATAACCAATAACGATCAGTATAAAACACCAGGAAAATAGAGGTAACATAAGGGTTAAGGAGAACATATATGTAAGTTTACGCTCAAACCACAAATATTTAATTAAAAATCAGGAGAATATAAGTTTACCCTTAAACCAAAAATATTTAATTAAAAATCTAGTGATTTTAGATAAAGAAATAATAGATTACATTGAATTTAAAAAAAAAAATAAAACAGAAGTTAACATTACATAAATTGACAACAATGTATAAAACTAAAGATTTTAGTATTAAACTTTTAATGATTATCACTGAGAATCTAAAAACCCCTATCTTGGGAATAATGTATAATATTAACTTCAAAAGTCCATAAACTAAGGAAAACAACTAACTGAATGATAACTTAATATGGCAGTTTACAATCTTGTCACATGCATATAAGGTATAAAATATCTCTTATAAGAATATTACAAATATTACTCATGTTCTAATTTACAGAGTATTTAAAATTTATAAACAAACTACATCAGATATATACAAGGGCTATTCAGAAAGTAACTTCCGATTTGTTATTAAAAAAACACCAAGTAATAAAAAAAAAAAAACAATTTATTATATACATCTTATAGCTACTTTACAAAATAATTACTATCCAAATTAAGGACTTTCATATCTGCAAACAAGTTTTTGAATATCCTTGGCATAAAGCTCTGCCATCTGTGGATATGCCAGGCTGTAAAACCGTTTTTCAACTCATTTTTCAATGTCATTTTCGTAACATTGTGTTGCTAACCATTTCTTCACTTTCAGAAAAATGTAATAATCACTGGGAGCCAAATTAGGACTGTATGGAGAATAGTTAAACAACTCCCATTTGAAACCGTCAATTTGGTGTTAAGTGTGCGTGCTGTAGTATGTGGATGAGCATGCACTCATGCATGCATTCGTTCATTCACTCATCATTTTTCTTCATTGTCATGAAGAATCCAGTATTGTTTGTTTTGTAAGGCCTTTCTCAATTTCATACAGCACTGATCACAATATGCAAGGAAAAAATTTGGATAATTCTGTTACTGTGAATCTATGATTTTCTTTAACTTTCATATCGACACTTGCAACAAGTTCATCATTTAAAACCGAGGGTTGACTACTGCTTCATTGACGTGAATGTTTGTTTGACCTTCCCAAAACATATGACACCATTTTCTTGCAGCACTGTCACTTATGATATCTCTCCGTACACTGCACAAAATTCATGATGGATTTCAGTAGCTGTCAACTTTTTGTATAAAGGTAATGTAGATGAGCATGCACTTCACAGTTGGTGGGATTTTCTATGACAGTAGTCATTTTGAACAAGAGTTTTACAGGAACAAAGAAGCGAGGGATATTTCCAATAACACTACTAGAACAGCACTGAACCGGGTTATTCAACTGTGCAAAAATTGCTACCTCCACTCCATCACACAATACCGAGGACCAGAAGTTAATTTCCAAACAGTTCTTGTAGAATACTTATGAAGTAGGTAGTCATGTCACAAAAGTTTTTCCGTTTCCAGATTTAACAGGACTTTAATGTTTAAACAATTATAAAACTTTCATTTATATAAAATTGCAAGCCTTAAAGGAAAAGATGTTCATAATATACAGTCCATATCAAACGTGTTTCTAAGATAAATAGAAAGAAATCCTGTCAAAACAAAACACAGAAAAATGAAAATAAATTGTTAAGGTACTTTTTTAGATAACACAATCTAAGATGAAGATAAGATGAATTCTTTTACTTAATGAACTTTGTAGTATTATAAACAATAGGTTACCAAATTAAAAATACTTAACTTATAAACATTCAAAGATGGATTCACTTGAAATTTTTAAGTTTTTTTAATAGTTGACAACTACATTTATTACCTTAAATCATAGTAGACCACAATTTAATTTAAGGTTTCCACCAATAAGCAAACTGAGAACATGTAAAGCACCTCCACATCGAATGTTTACTCATATCATTAAGAATTCAGGGTTACAAATTAATTTTGATGACATAATATTAGATTTTTTATAATAACGTAAAAATCTATTAATTTACTGCAGACGTGATCTGAAAGAGTGACTCAGTAAGGTCAATAACTCTTATAACTGCTAACTGTTACACCAGCAAAGAATGTTATTTAAAATGAATCAGCATATTGTTAAACTCCTTTTGTAATACATCTTATTAATTTAAAAAAATGCTAATTAAAAGCATCTAGTACGGCAAACCATTGCCATAAAAAATGTAATTATATCTAGTTGTGCCTACTATAATTAAGTTGAACACAATATGAAATAGCTAAAAGGGTGTAGCTCACGTCTTACCTGGATCCAGAAAAAGATGTATTAGGAGAAATGTTCACACTTGTAGAAGTGTGTGGTGTTTTTAGAGAAGTTGCAGATATAGTTGAAGCTGGAAACCTGACTGTAACATTATTGTTTTCCAATCAAAAGAAATCCTCACATCTACAATTATTACAAATTTATTATTCATAACAGTAAACACTCAATAATGGAGAAGGGTAGTTCTCCAAAATAAAGCAAGATGCTGTAAATAAAAATCTTAAATTTAATGTTCTCATGGCTGGCCAAAAATATTCAGAACTTCTAAGGAATTCTGGCTACTATTATGGCATTATGAGATTTTACAATAATTTATGCTATAATACAAAATTGTTCTAATATAGTCTGAAAGTTTAAAATTTAATATTTACTTGATATACGAATTATCAACAGCTTTCTTTAATAGATTTTAAAATAAATATTTAATGCAAATACTTCTCTGTGGGAAAAAATTAATAATAATGGAGCCTAGTATTACTTAGGTAAATTTAGTGAATACTTTCGCATTGAAAAAAGTATATTTTTTTGGCAACTTATCAAAAGTAACACAAACATTTTTATTGTTATTTAGAAACTACTGACTGAAGTATACAATTTGTCTATACCATTTACAATTTTAATTAACATTTTCTACTACTTCCTTCCAATTATCATCTTTGCAAAAACATATTCAGTCATTACACAAACAATCAAATGTGAGGCATGTTTAGAAAGTATCATTTGACTATTAACAAATTATGAATATTTGTTTTAAAACAATTAATTTTATTATTATAAAAAACACGTTACTGCTTTTCAATACGATTTTTACTAATATTAAAATTAATTTTAAAAACTAATTTCTGAATTTCCTCTTCATAAAATCAATCACCTGTGATGACAGTGAACAATGCATAGCTATTTTGACATTGTCAAAGTTGTTTTAGAAGTGCTTAAAATTCAGATACAAGTGAAAAACAACAGTAAGTTGGGGCTGTAGAGAGAGATGAACCATCAGCTCCTAGCGAAATGAACTGGATTCAAACAGTATAATGTGCCTGAGCTTATCAATAAGCTATATGATACTGCAAATAGTGTGCCTCACTTTATTTTTTTTTGTCAGATTAATTCACCATGTAAGCTTTTAAGCTTGTACAATAAGAATACGAAAATAGTGTAGAAATTCTTCCTTCCTAGTTGGACCTTTTCTTCCTCAGCTCTTTAATCTTGGCAATTCCACAGATACCCTTTCATATTCCAGTGCTTTCCTTAATTAAAAATTTTTCAATTTTAGATGTAACTTCTTTCAACTCATATCTTTTGCACTACAAGAGTAATACCTCTTTTATCTACTCAGCTTAGAGCTTACAATCACATAGATCTTGATCTACATCTACATTTTCAGCAGCTCAAAAAAGATACACCATCAGAAACAACTTATCTTGATACTGAAATTTTTTTAATCAGTATTACCATATTACCTTCAAAAAACTATTAAGTTTTTAATTTATTCTTGCTATTAATTTTTTGCATGATCATTCTTTATGTTTAACTTTCAATAAAAGTTATCTACAATAAAAAATGTTGCATTTAGTTTTTATTTTAAATTTTATACTTCTAATTATAAAAATGTTCACTTTTCATTCATTTTCACTCTTTTTTTCTAAAAAGAAGTGTAACATCTAAAGTAACTGGTGCATGAATGATTTACTGTTATGTAATGATTTGCTGTGCCAACTATCAAGTCAAATTTTTCCTGAAATTTATCAGAAAACAATTTAATTTTAAGCATAATAATTATACAAAATATTGTGAATTTTTTGACAAATTTTGAAGTATTCAAACATTAGAAAAACTGAAGATTTTATTTTTAAATCTATTTAAATATTAGAATATACTTTTGGAACTGAATGAAAGAACATATATGAGTTAAAAGTAAAATTTTAAACTTATTTCTGAGAGAAGTGTCTGTGTGTTTCAAATGTAACATTTTTTATAACTTTAATAAACACCCCAACAAAATAAGATTACTAACAGCATGGTGGTCTTTTTATTAAGACAAACAGGCCTAGCAGAGAAAGGCTAATGTATGAAAGGATTTATTACAAATTCTGCAACTTGCACACTTAACACTACTTAATATTAATAACAATCTTTATTAAGATTTACATACGGCATTTTATCTCACCTAAACTATGAGAGGTTAATGGAGGAACAGAACTCCCCTTAACTGAAGTATCACCCGCTAAAGTAGTTCGAGGTACTGGAATTGCAAGACTTTTTAATGCCTGAGGACTGCTCTGTGTTCTTAAATTTGCATTTGTAGCTCTTGATGGAGTACTGACACTTGAAGTTTTCCTGTACAATACAAATATATGTAAGCAATTAAAATAAAATGATACATACAATGTCTCCAGATTAATTAAATAAGTTGTGATGCATCAAAATAAAAAGTGATTACATAATTAATTTCATGTACATTGATTAATTACATGTAAAATGAAAGAGCAACTCAAACAATTTTAGCTGTGTGCAAGCTCTAAAGTCTATAGGTAATGGTTTGTATGCTAGCTTAGTAAATGAAATGAAGACTTTGACGATGAAGTCTTTCTTTATCATCTTCATCACGATGAAGACTTTATTCAGCGTGTCGTATTCAGTGATGGAATCTACATTCTATTAAAGTAAACACTCACAATGTACATATTTGGGAAAACATTGCAGTATTTTCAGTTTTTGTGCCATATCCCAACGGACAGTTTACAGCATTTACTTTTTCATGGAAGTAAGTGTGTTTAGAATGAACTATCTTGATATGCTACTACTTATGGCTCTTTCCTCAACTGCAAAACAAACTACAGAACTTTTTATTTGGCAACAAGATGGTATGCCTCCTCACTGGCATAACGTTGTACGTGATTCTCCCTCAACGCTGAGCTGGTTGCCAGGGACCAGATGACAGGGCTTGTTTACCATGTTCTCCACGTTCGCCTGATCTGATCCTGTGCGGTTTTTTCCTTGGGGGTTATAAAGGATGAAGGAGTATGTACCACCATTGCCAGCTGAACTACTCAGTTTGAGACATAGGACTGGAGCAGCTGTCGCATCAATTACTTCAGATTTACTGATTAAAGTATGGTATGATCTATCGGCTGGATCTCTCCTAAGCTGTGTGACATATGGTGCTCACATTGAACACTTATAGGAAAAACTGTTTGAGTTGCTCTTTTATTTTGTGTATAATTTTAAAACTTTAAAATATAATATATAACTTTAAAACTCAATATTCATTTTGAAAAGCACAGTGTATCTTCTTTTCCTCTTTTGGCTCTGGAAGGTTTTTCTCAAGTTTATGTTTTAAATGTAAGCTAACAGAACACTTCACTTTTGCTCAGTGTAAAACAAGTAACTTCTACATTTATTCATTCTAAACCTGTAATCATCTAATGTTATGATATGTAACATATGATGTTCATAATATGTTATATGTGTTATCAACCATTATAGTAATAATTATAGTGCACATATAATCTTTATACTTTTCAAATAAACTGAACATCTACACTCATTAAATTTATACTGGCCAAATTTCTTTACTACAAAACATAAACTTCTGTAGTAGAATAGCAGTGTCTCTGACTTTTATCTGGAAGATTATGGTTCGAATCTTGATCAGATTTGACTTCTTCATTCTAACATAATTCATCTTTCATAATTGACATTAATGAGGCAGTTAGCCTATAGTTGTTAAATTAAAATTAATTAAGGGTGGTAATTTTAATTAATTAACTACATTTTCTATCATCTAGTTACTTAGAAGACAAATTTTGGATTTTGACAATGATCATGCAAAAGGTTTTAATATAAAACCACGGTTCATTATTATGTTTACATTCATTAAAAAAAAATATATTTTTTTAAACATAGTATGGATTATTACCTTAGATCTGTACGATTCTCTGCAACATTCAATCGAGGACGAGCCACAAGAACTGTAAGGAAATAATTAAAAAACCCATTATTACACATTAAATGAACCAACATCCAATAATACCTGTGTAATACATAAATATGAGTACAAATAATTAATACTTATAACATTTTATATTAAAATACTTTAAAATAAAATCGTAAATTTTATTAAACAAGAGATGAATATTAAAAATTAAAAAAACATGACAGCCAAAAAGAACATTGCTCTTTAATGTAGGATAATTACTTAATACAGGATAATTAAAAGTGTACAGGTGATGAAAATTTTATACGTAGAATAATTTTTTTTTAAATTTATACACACACACAAAAAATATTTATATACCCTATGACGCTAATGTAAGGATCCCAATACAGAGCCATACATATAAATTGGTTCAGTCATTGAGCTGCTATAGTGGAACATACATACATACACCCTCAATACATTACACACCTTTTTGGGCAGTCATGTAATAAGTGAACTGAATAAGGACTTTTTCTCCTAGGAAGTTTACCTTGACCTATAAAATTAAAAACCACCTTTGAACAGCCACCATTTTGTCCTGTTGCATATAAACAAGTTACACTTACCCTAATCTACAACCCCATATACTTCCTTAAACTCTACAATTTTGCAAACATGCCTATTGACTGGACTATTTAGATATCTAGTGATTGAAACTCTTTTCTTCATATAAAGCAATGGCTTGCATCGCAGATGTTTGAAAGTGATGAGGAATAGAATGACAAAGTAACTGAAAAATGACTGTAGAACAATAAATAATATGCAACTTTAATTTAATGTAATTGATGTCATTTCAAAATAGCCCTTACTTAAAAATATGCTTATTGTTTTTTTTGTTACATTTTACATATAAAATATAAGAAATAATAGAAAACTTCTTAACTAGGTGGTGTTTATAACTATATTTCAGTTATATCTATAATCTGAACTGTATATAAGAAAAAATAACAGATTCCTTTTATTTTAATCAGTATATTTCTTAAGTAACTAACAGACAGGTCAAATGACTTTTTCCCTGGGCGCACAAGATGTCATTATCAGCACCCGGACACAAAATTACAATAGTAAATAATTAACAATCAAAATTTACCTTAAAAATTAAACAGATCTAAAATGCCTAAGAGATTTGTTAAATGCGAAATAAAACCAAATAAATATGACAATATTAAAATGTGCATAAACAGCATACATAGGTGAATCATATTATATAAATAATCAAATATGTGAATATAGATGTACGGCCTTAAGAAACCAGGTATTGGATACCATACTGTTTCCTAACATGTTACAGATGTTAGCCCCTAATTTTAATTTCTGACACAATGCTGTTAACAGTTACAATCCACAAGCATATGGCGTACAGTCAGATGGCAGTCGCAGCAAACACAAACAGGTGCAGATACTACACTTGTATTACATAGAGATATTTCAGAGATAACAAATTGCATTTCACAGACAACAGGATGTCTGAAGTACATGTGTCACTATTCGCCTGCAAGGCAAGTATATTTAAGGCCTTGTTAGTGGCATACAGCTTTGCAACGAAAACACTGGCAATTCTGGGAAGGCAAAACATTTATGTTCTGCTGGCAACCACAAATGCACAACCAACAGAATTAACATATCTAGAGGCATAAACTATTTTAACAGGATTCACACTATTTACAATATTAAACAAATTTTTTTGTAAGCTAACTAGATTTGTGTCCTTTTTTTGATATCGACTGAGACTACAGCAATAATTCACAGAGGAAGGCTGCCAAGGGGTTAATAAGATTGAGTAACAGGAGGTAATTCTATATTTAGAGATAAGAAAAGCCGATGAGCTCTGATAGCTAGTGGAGCAGTAGATCTTTCCCATTACTCATATTGATTAACGTGCTGATTGGAGAACACAGAATCAAAGGTAGGATAATTTGGTTGCGCTTTAATGCAAGCTATATAGGAGTATATTATTCGTTTCATAAATTCCAAACAGTTAGCTCACCACTATCCTCCAGTAGACTTACCACAGGGCTTGAATGAAACGCACCTCTAGTAAAACAGATAAAAAATGATGGACTGCATCGAGCATCTTTAAAAGACGTGGTAGCCCGTGTGAACAAATAAGCCACACATTCATAAAATAAGCAGGAACAGACCAGAGCTACAGAGCTCTGGTCTGGTAGAAGTGTCTGTTGTGCTTCTACCAAGCAAAATGTATAGTTTATCATCTCCTAAATGAGTATTATTTAAAACTCTCAGCATCTCTGTTATTTTTAGACATTTTAAATTCAGCTCCTTTAAATGACATTAGCAACTGGTCAAACCTCAATCCCAAAATTCTAACCTGCATGTAAGCTACAATTGGTTTACCATGTAGAAACAGTTGAGGGTCAACATGTTCCCTCAAGCATGAAAAGCAAATGCATTTCATTTTCTCCAGAGAAAACTTAGATCTAGTTGTATTATACCATGATTCTAAATAAGTTATCATGTTTTGGAGCAGCCTCTCACCAGTAGCTAAATTTCTAGATAATATACAAATTGAGAAATCTTCTACATATAAAGAAAACATAATGGGCTTTAACACACAGTTTACTATACTACTAATGGCTACGGTAAAAAAAGTAACACTTCGGAGAGTTCCCTGTATACCCATCAGGTTGGTCTAGTGGTTAACGTGTCTTCCCAAATCAGCTGATTTAGAAAGTTAAGAGTTACAGCGTTCAAGTCCTAGTAATCCCAGTTATTTTTACACAGATTTGAATACTAGATCGTGGATACCAGTGTTCTTTGGTGGTTGGGTTTCAATTAACCACACATCTCAGGAATGGTCGAACTGAGAATGTACAAGACTACACTTCATTTACACTCATACATATCATCCTCATTCATCCTCTGAAGAATTATCTAAACGGTAGTTACCGGAGGCTAAACAGGAAAAAAAAAGAGAGGAGAGTTCCCTGTGGCATTCAATTTTCTAGTGTAAAATTTTCAGATACCGTTACTCCAACTCAACTCGAAAGGACAAACTACTCAGGAAATCCCTGAAAAATGCAAGGAGATTCCCTTGTACACCCCATTCATACAGTTTGTTTAGAATTCCTTTCTTCCAAGGTATTTTGAATGACAGATTCAAGAGCAACTATGTGAACGATAGACTTTCTACCTTGGTGTAAACCGCATTGTTCAGCAGTAATTAGGAGATTTCTCTCAAGAGAGAAGACAACAAAGTTAACACAGCGTTAACTTTGATGATGCACAGAAGAACAATTTGTGTGTGTGTGTGTGTGTGTATATGGAGGAGGAAGGTGACTATCGGTAGCATTCCTGTCTAGTGCATTGCTTGGTTGTAATAAAATAGTTAAAACGGCCTTTTATTAAAACAGTATTTATCAATACTCCTTTCACAGTGTAAAATACAGTGCTTTAAATAATACTTCTACATTGGTGTATTTTCAGTTAGAAATACTGTGTATAGAATTACAGTGTGTAATGCCTCAACCAACATCTAACTGCAGATTGGGACAAGGAGTGGCTATAAGAAGCCAGAGTAAATATATTATAATGAACGTCTACAAAAAAGTTTCAGAAGAAAATTTTGATACGTTCAGAAACACAAACTCACGTTGCTGATTTATGCAGCATATCAATTCACATGGTGCGAAAAATTGTTACTGAAAAAAATTAACTTTGTGAAAATGAAACTTTCACTACAGCAGGAAGATCTTGAAAAAGACTAAAGAAAAAGTATTGATGATTTTCTAAGATGTGCATTAAGGAAAATTGTATATAACTTTCATATACACCATAAAAAATTACAGACATTAAATAATTTGTTAGCCATTTTAAAAACAAAACAAAGATTTGAATTTCAAATTTAATCATGAAATGCTAAGAAAAATTTTACGGAATATGGGTTTTGCAAAATTTACAGAGGTATAAAAATGATGGCCGAGCAATTATTTTTTCTGACAAGTCCTACATTCATTCAACTCACACAAAATGTTTTGGTTAGACTGACAACTCTATTCATGGTTACAAGAAACCTATATTAAGAGAACAGAGACTGATAATGGTGCACGCCGTAGGTAAAACTGAAAAAGTCCCTATTGCTCTTTAAAAATTCAGATCAGGTCAGGGACAAGGTGATTACCGTGACAACATGAATACCGGTAACTATGAGAAATGGCTGGAAACAAAATCGAGTCCAAATCTTCAATCTCATTCAGTTTTAGTTTTTGAAAATGCATCTAACTGTAATAAAAAATTACACCAGATTTCGAACTCAAATTGTAGAAAGCAAATACTACTAGAATGGTTGCAAATTAGAAATATTCCATGCTCATTGCAGATATTGAAAGTCTAACTTTATTGATTGGTGAAGTTAAATAAAGTATGCTATGAAAAATTCTATTTTGACAATATATATTGGAATATTATAGTCAGAGTGTTTTAAGGACTGCCACCATACCATCCTGAACATAACCTGATTGAGCTGATTTGGGCAAGAGTAAAGAATCAGATACTGAAGGGAATGTTTTACCTCGGCAAAATATTGTTGAATTTAAGCAAAAGTCAGAACAAAACTTTTCTGAATTAATGGCTGACGACTGGAAATTATGTTGCGATCATGCTTTAAAATTTGAAAAAGCATATTCAGGGACAGATGCAGCTGCAGATACGCAAACTGAAAATTTTATTATAACGACTAATGACAGCAATTGTAACGTCAATGAATCTGAAATATCAGAAAGTGATGATAAGGATAATTAATCGACGATGGTATGAATAGCATTGAGCCACTTGACTGAAATAAAATATGGTTTACTAAAAAACGAAATAATACAGTATTATAATTTATTATCTACCCGATCAGTACTATCCTATTTTCCCTTGTGATCAATTTAAAAACCGTTTTAAAAATAAAATAATATATGAAAAAAGAGAATTTCATGAATAACAAACCACACGCCAAGTTGCCAATCATCACTTATGTGTATTGAGTGCACCGATGAATGCATATGAATGTATGGGCACAGGTGTTCATATATATATACCACAGACCTAGAGTCTTATTCCAACCTGTATAGCATTCCATATCCATGCTGCGCTACAGTTGTGCTAAGTTAACTTTGTTCTACTCTACCACACTAGATGACAATTCTCCATTTGTTCCATAAACCTGCACAGGGTACTTGTTAGAAGACAGGACGATAACTTGAGGGGCATGATTAATCTCAGGTTTCAGTATGGGAATCACCAATTACTTCTGACCAAGAATCTGAAAAAACCTGATCAAAAAACATTCTATTATAGACATACAAAAGATGTAATGCAGTACCCAGGTGGTGTGATAACATACTGAACCTGGTATCATTTGCAGGGGAAGTGTCACTGGAATTTATTTAAAGAATATCTTATCATCAAAGAAAATGGAATGATCAATTCATTTTGTGAGTCTTTGATAACAAACGTGATGTTTTCTAACTGGAACTTATCTCATAAACTCATGACAATATCATAATGTAAGCCAAACTGACTTAAACAAATTTCCAAACATATTCTCCACATCAACTGTTGCGGTGATGAGGTTGCCACATTGTGTTTCAGCCCAATCGACAGCAGAGATTGTCCTGATCCACACATGGCCCAAACTTTTCTCTATATAACCAATGATGGAGTTGTCTGGGAAATTGTATCCACATAATTCAGCCAAGATTTCCATTTAGCACACCAAAACACTTGAAGACAAACAGCTCTTGCATTGCAGAGGTACAGAACAATTCAGTTGTAGGCCTTTAATTGGCATTACATAAAACCCTGCAACAATCCCTTAGTGCATGCCTACAGTTTTTATTCCACCAAGGAACAGCAGGCCATCATGGCTTTCTAGATGTTAAAGGGATAAATTGAGTATCAGGTGTGTAAATTAAATCTATATACAATAGATATCAGGGAATATAATTTATTGGAAGGTGTAAGTTGTAGATATTAATTTTAAATGACACCAACATCTTCACTGACTGCAGGTGTTTTCCTAGCAGAATACAGGATTCTGCTAGGAAAAACATTGATACGATTCTTTCAGAAAAACAACCACACCTTCATGTACTCTGCCTCAGTTTGATGGTCGCATCTTTCACAGATGTGACCATGAAAGGACACATCATCCTGTCGACAGAGACAAAACTCTTGCAGACACAATATTAAAGGATTTTCTACCTTTAGTAGGATTTCAATGTCCTCACAGTGAAAACGAACACTGTAAACATTCCACTGAATAATATTTGTTCTCATTTTCTCAACAGGAAAATACTCTTTTCCTGTTATAAACAAAACTGCATGCGTACATGCACATATAATAATAATTAATACAAGATAAAATTACCACTGGATAAAGGGTTCACTTGAGTTTTCAATTCTTTACCGCTAGTCAACGTTGAAAGATATTTCTCTTCTTCAAATTTCTGCACATCTTTTGGGTCAGACTGCAAGTACATCCATATATGAAAAAAATAAAAAATAAATAAATATAAATAACAATTATCATTAAAATAAAAATATACATTATTACAAAATTACACCAACTAACTTACATATTTTTACTTCAGTCAGTGTATATCTTACATATGCATTGCACTCTACACAGGTTATTTGCATGATTGGTTACCATAAGAGACTATGTTTTTTTTTTCTTAGTTAATTATTAATGATTATGAAGTTTACTTAATTAATTAAAGTAAATTTAAAAATCAATACTGTATCACTTCTCTCTTGTTAATTCTTTATTAATGAAGAGAAAAAGAAAATGTTAATCCCTTTAAACAAATCACATAAATTACAATAAAATTAATAAATGTAGTGCTTTGTACCACAACCAAAATTCCATGAAATTAAGTAATTTTATGGAAAAGAATTTTCCATAAAGAATTTTCAACATCCTTTTACAGATAAATTCTTCCTGAACTTTTAACCACTTGAGTGAAAATTAATGCTAATTTACAGACGGAGCATGGGTAAAACTTTGAAACCAATTAAATTGTACAGCTTTGGAGAATAAACTGTTATAACTTGGGTAAAGACCCAAATTACAATCATTTATTCTAGAAAATAAATAAGTTGACCCACCGGGTTGGTCTAGTGGTGAACGCGTCTTCCCAAATCAGCTGATTTGGAAGTCGAGAGTTCCAGCGTTCAAGTTCTAGTAAAGCCAGCTATTTTTACACGGACTTGAATACTAGATCATGTATACCGGTGTTCTTTGGTGGTTGGGTTTCAATTAACCACACATCTCTCATCTCTCAGGTATGGTTGAACTGAGAATGTACAAGACTACACTTCATTCACACTCATACATATCATCCTCATTCATCCTATGAAGTATTATCTAAACGGTAGTTACTGGAGGCTAAACAGGAAAAAAAAAAGAGAAAATAAGTAAGTTACATTCTCCAAAGAAATGTCGACTCCTTACTCACACTCTAAATGTGTCAGACATATATGTTTTAAGCTGAGTATATATCTAACAAGGGCAGGCAGTCAGCTTACAATGGAGTTTATTGATGCCTTTTTGCAGGGTGTTAGAAAATGGGCTCTGCTTCAAATTCAACTTGTTACAATTTGGAAAAAACTCCTATTTAAAGATTTTTAAATGGTTCAAGTAGCTTACTTGTATAAGCTTACTTGTATTATTATGTCAACATTAACAGCAGTAGCAGCAGCAGCAGCAGAGTGGCAAGGGCAAGGTTTCCAATCTCATAATTGAGTAGTCTCGGGTGTGACTCCATATTTTTTTTTTTTTTACTTTCTTTTCTTACACTTATACTAACACAGATATTTTTATTACCGTTTTTAAAATTTAAATAAATTTATTTTAATTTTCAGCTTGCCTATTACAATCTGAAAATATTTATACTATTTTTGGATTATGTAATAAATAACCTATTATTCAGTTTTATTTATTATTTTTTCATCGTTGTACTATATATTGTAACTAGCACCCTGGAAATTAAAATAAATTTATTTTAATGTTCATAAAGATTGTTAGATTGACAAATGTTATATTCAAATAAAATAATAATAATAATAAGCAAACATAGATTGACATCATCATCGTTAATGTAAAAAAAATGTACATAAGAATATTAAAATATTTTTAAGAAAACAATAAGTTAAAGAAAGTTGGAGATTCAAACCAGAGATCATCTCTCAATTATGAAAGAACAACGCTTGCTATACAGCTACTGCTGCTGCTGTGACTAATGATATAATAATATCGTAGAACAAAAATGTAGAACAAAAACAAACAAACAGGACATACCAACAAAATGAAATTTCAAATTCTTAAGAAAATGATATATGTAGGAGGGAGATAACAGAATGGAACATTAAAAATGTAAATGGGTTTCATCCAAATATATAAAAAGACTACAATTTAGATGATGGACTAGGTGATTAATAATGTTAATATTTATATCTTTTGACTACACATCTTCACCTGCCACCTTCCACCAGACATCAACTCATTCCACATTTAAATTTGCATTACAGTGCCACAAAAGGTAAAAAAATTACACGTAATGTGGGATTAAACAGATACACAATGATTAAATCAAAAGATCACAAATACACTAGAAAGGAGCGTGAAATTTATCCAAAAATAAGCATAGTGTAATCAAACTCAAAAAAATAAATACAAAATGGATGAAAAATGTAAAAAACAGTCTGTAATACACACCTTAAACGGATATGAGCTCCATTTTTCAATCGTACTGGACACTTCCAATATGCGCTTTCGGACATCAGAATCCCTTTCAGAAGAACTGGCAACTCTCAAAGTACTATCAACCATTTGACTGAATTTAGGGACATTCTTTTCAACAGCCTTAGCTATCATTTTCAATTGTGGCAATAATGATACTGCCAATAAACGAATATTGGCCACTTTGTCACCTAAAAAAAAAAAAGTAATAATAAGAACTAATTTTATTCATGTTTATTTCTAAATAAAACCAAATAACAAAATGTAAAAAAAATTATTTATTTTATTCTCAGATGAAGTTGTATTACCAAAACAGAAAAATAATTGAACAACTTGTAACATCCATAGTAACTTATTACACAATAATCTCTGCCAAGTGGCAGTAATGTAAAGTTCTGGGCTAACTGAACAGAGAAATTAAATGACATAGCCATTCTCAAGCAAACCAGCCAAATGAGGAAAAAGACAGTAAAGTGAACAGATTTCCTGTGTTTTCATTACTAAGCTGAATATATTGTTACACATAATAATGAAAAACAATTGACATTTAATCCTTCACACTTTGTGTGCGTGCGTGCGTTTAAAGGTGAGTAAGTAATAACTTACAATATATTTTCATGACCATCTCAGTTGGTAATACTGCCATTTTCACATGCAAATGACATGCATTTTTCCCAACTTAATATTTCTTATAGATCTTTCTCAAAGATCAGTCAGTTTTATGGTCAAAACCTTAATGTTAACTATAGCTGCTCCATTTCCATTGTACCAAAGAAGAGCAGCATTCAATAATCCTTTACTGTGAAGGTGTATCATGGACCAAAATCTATCAGACTTTTAGCACAATATCAAAACAATGACTTATCATAACAATGTCATCTATGAGTGGACTGAAATATTTTTAAATTTTTTTCCACAAGTATTACACATGCAGAAGGAGCCAGATATCTGTACGTAAGTGAACATCACCAATTAGGAAAAAGTTCAAAAGTCAACATCAGCAAGAAAATAGATGCTAATGTTTTGGGATTCAAAATGCCAAGTACTGAAACATCACCAGTAAAGGAGCTCAATAAATGTGCTTGTTACAGTATAACAAACTTATTACTATAAACCACCATGAGCAGCTTATGCCTGTCTGCAATCAAACTACTTTCATTTCAAATAATCTCAGCAACTACTGCATACTTTTCTTGGTGTAATCTCTTTTCTCTTACATTTTTCACTAAACCATTTTATGAAAACAACTTTTGGTATTATGATCTTTTTGCAATTTTTAATCACAGGCTACCACCAAACTTTCAAATATTTCAATTTTTTGCAACAGATACAAGCTTGTACATTACTAAGATATGCTATATTTCTACTTATGTCTTTCCTCTGCCATATGTTCTTATTCAGTTCAACTCTGAAATAACTTATGCTTAGATGAATATTTCAATGATTGTTAGATTTTCTGGGATAAGTAGCTTTACATGATCTTATTTTTTCATTAACTCATCACAGATCTACTACTCTGCCGTTTTTGTCAGCAATATATAACCCTACAATGATTTCTTGACTTTACCAACTAAATGCCTAATATCAATGAACACACAAATAACATTCATACAAAATGCTGGTTTCTGATATAGGCAAAAGGTAACAATGACCTTTCTCCACTAAATCTTGTAAGGATGTGTACAAATAAGTATTCTGTAATAAATATTTTCTAAAGAGTCAGTAGTGCATGTGATGTATCCTTTGTTCATGGTACTTGCCAATTGTCACTCTGAACATCCACTGCTCACATACTGCGAAGAATATTTTGCTGTAGTTCATTAATACAGGTCATAAAGGGATTTTATATTAATATCTTTGATAATAAATAACATTCATGAAACACAACTGACACATTATTAAAATTGAAAATATATATTTTTGAATTGAAAATAAGGATATTCAATTCAAAATTGCATTGAATATATTAAAACTAGGAAGGAACACAGAGTATTTGTGACTCATACACCCACTTTTAGTCAAACACTATTTAATAGATGTCTAGGCTATATATATAAAACAAACACCACCATAGACATACCAAATTAACAGCAAGTTTAAAGTAAACTTACTAATTTACAAAAAAATAATTTTTTGAATCTACTGATTCAAAATCAGTTACATGCTCGTGTATTATATCAGGCAATAAATTACTTTTAGCATTAATTAAAGCTGATAGTTGATCATGGCAACTTCAGATAAAAAGTATTTTTTTATGTTAATTTTTATGCAGATTGAACTTGCTATTAATTTGTCAATAATAGTTTTGTTACTAACTATGAGTTGCTATACACTGAAAAACAAGTTTAATAAAACTATATAGCTGTATTATATAATTTCAGTAGTGTAATAATTTTTATTAAGTAGAATAAATATTCTGTTTATAGACTACATATACAATAATAGATGAATGATGTACAGCTTGTTTGTTCAGCGGTGGCAGTTGTAAATTGGATGCACCATAGCAACTCAGAAATAGTTTGGGGTAAGGGTAAATAACTTATCAAATGAGATCAGAATTCAGTGTAAGAGATTGTGTTTATGTATTTTTCTGAAAACATGTATATGTTTTTTATAACCAATAACTGGATTTGATACTTATGTAATCAACCTTTGTTCACAGCTGTTATTTGTGAATAAGTTTATTAATAGTGTTATTATTAGTGTTAGTGTCATTAAAGAAAAGTTATTTTTTAGTTAACTTTATTTGAATTGTTTGTAAATTTAATTTACTTTAGTGTGAACATAAACCCATAATGCTGGTAAAAGTCAGACACAAGCAGTTACTCTTTTATTCTTCATGTTTATAATTTTAAAAGAAGCTGAAGAAGGACATGCAAAAAATTTAAAACAAATTGAAACTTGTGTGTCTAAAGTGACCGGTGTATTGTATAAAACTAGGGTGAATTCAGTACTCCTTGTAAATATAAAAATAGCCAAGGAAGACATTGAAAACTGACCTGGATGATTTCAACAAAGATGTTATTTGGAGAAAAGTGAATAAGTTTCACTTATGGCATGGAGAAAACTTATGCAATTAGTAAAAAACCAAATAATGTTTGAAGGGGAAATTTGGGCTTTTTATGTAATGATGAAAAATGTAGGCTTCCAGAGGAAAAAAGCTGAAAACAACAAAACAATTTTGATCAACAATAATGATATAGGAGATAAAAGGTTGCACTAACTCCACTACTTAACTTGGTTGAAAGAAAAAAAATTGTCCAATTGGACTTAAGTACATGAAAACTATATACATCCTTCCCATACGAACAGTCAAACATGGACCAATGGTTCGTCAAAAGAGCTGAAAACTCTTGTTTGTAAAGGGAGTCTAGCAATAATAGCTAATGCAGGAGAAGACTGCACATAATCATTATCTTGTTTAATTGAATATACTTACCTAATATTTAAGTTGGATAAGAAAACAGGCAATTACCATGATATGAATTTTAATAATTTTCAAAAATTGAAAATTCAAATATTTTCAAAAATGGGTTGTGCCTCAACTGCTACCGAATTTGTCGCTGAGATCTGTAATAGTCATGGACAACACACCGTACCACAATGTTCAAATAGATCCAGCCCCTAATTCAAATTCAAAAAAATAAGACGAGATTGACAAGCTCAATAAAAACAAAGACACCATTTTCACATGAAATATTCAAATCTGAATTGAATACAATGATAAAACTACATAAACTGTGATTTAAAATGTATAAAATAGATTGTTTGCTGCATAAGAACATACTGTTGTCAGATTACCACCTTATCATCCAGACTTAAATGCTATTGAGAATGTCTGGGTATGTGTAAAAATTATGTTGCCCAAAAGTATGTAACATTCAATTTAAAAAACACAATAGAACTAGTGAAAAAAATGTAGAAAAATAAATGTAAACTTCTGGAATGCAGTTTGAAAAAATGTAGAAAATTGTGAGACAAATTATTTAAAATTTGAACCAATGTTAAACAAAATTTCTAAGAGTTTTATCGTAAAATTAAATAAAACAGTAATTTTATTGTTCTGACAGTTCCATGGGCAACAGTGATGACAAAGAAGAGGACATACTAAGTGGAGTAAAAGAAACAGTGTAGCTTGGAAAGAAATTACATATGTTGTGTTATGTCGTTTTTTCCTGAGCGCACGAGTTGTTGTAATCAGCAACCAGACACAAAATTACCAACGTAAATGATTAAAAATTAAAATTTACTTTAAAAATTGAAATGACTGGAAATGACTGAAAATGCCTATGCAGAATGTTAGGTTTGAAATTAGTTTTAAAATTACAGTTAAGTGGTTGGTTTTTTAATAACTTAATTTTTTATATATTATTATTAACATCATCATAATATTTTGTAATGATTTTTTTTGTTATTATTCCACTGATAAATAAGATTCTATTGACATCAAATGAGTTAAGATTTATGAGGTGATTTATAGCATATGTTTGTTTGATTTGCATATAATGTCATTAATGTGTAAGTTGGACATGTGTTAAGAATTCTTAAAAACAGAAATAATCATAAATTAATGTCACTATCCATGATCATATAGCTAAATATAGAACGAAACCTATGCATAATTAAGATCAAAGACACCCTTTGTTCTAGTGAAGAAGATTTATGATTAACTACTGAAGTGTAATAAATATAATAAGGAACATTGGCAAAGAGAAAATTATGGAGTTTTGTCCTTAACTATGAGAGGTTATCTCTAAAGTAAAGACAATTTCATTATAAAAAAATTTATTCTGAAAACTTTATAAATATTTTTTTATTTCTCTTAAACTACATACCTTATACTACTACTTCTTTATATAATCGCCACATGAATTAAGACATTTATTGTAACAATACACCAGCTTCAATATACCCACGTTGTATTCTTCTGCCGCCAGTCCATTTAGCCACTGATTAACAGCATTTTTAAGTACATCATCACCCACGAATTGCTTACCATTCAAAAATTCTTTCAATTTCCCAAACAAATAGTAATCAGAAGGAGATAAGTCCGAACTATATGGTGGGTGATCACAAATTTCCCATTCGAATGTTTTCAGTAAATCACATGTTGGACTTGCAACAGGTGGATGTGCTTTATTGTGCAGCAGTCAGCTGCCCTTGTAGCCGATTTTGAATGGCGTGCCATAACTTAAGTAAAATTTTGCAGTAGGCTTCTGTGTTTACAGTCATTCCACATGGCATGAAATCCAACAGCAGTATGACAAACTGATCCCAAAAGACTGTGGCCATCACTTTGTGTCCAAATGGCTGCGGCTTAACCTTTGTTGGTTTGGTTGGTGATTGAGGAAGATGTCATTCACTTGACTGCAGTTTTCTCTCTGGCATGTAATAACAAAATCCATGTTCATCACCAGTAACAATTGAATTAAGGAACTCACCACCTTTGTGTAGCACATCAAAAATTTCTAAGCAAATCCCATTTGGATTTTTTTGTGACGTTTCATTAAGACACCCACGTTCACAAACCTTTCTGAAGTCTAAATGGTCATTAAAAATGCGACCAACAATAGCTCTTGAAACATCAGAAAAATGAAGGGCTAGGTTGGGAATCATTGAGGGACGATCTTTTTTGATTTTGTCATCGATGCGTTACAACAAGTCCTCGATGATTATTGAGGGCCTCCCCCTCCAAGAAACGTTCTTCATTGTGCACATTAATTCTGTTATTTCTAAACCTTTCACACCATTTTCAGACATTTCTTTTATTCATTATATTATTGTCATACACAGCAAGCAACTGCCTATGAATTTCAGCCAGCTTAACGTTTTGATGGTTTAAAAAATTTATGACTCCGCATATTTCACAGTCAGCAGTAGCATCGATTTCCCTATTTATTTTATATCATAATAACTCACATGCAATCCAAAGATACTACAACACGACAAATTACAAACAACAATGCAGTGTGTACATTACTAGCGTGGCCATGAATGACACAGGTTCGCTAACCTTAAGGAGAGAAATTTCTCAGCAGACTTTACTTTAGAGATATCCCTTGTATGATTGCAGATGAAGGTTCGTTCTCTGTATTCCAGTCTGCAGACCAATATTCTCTCTGTTACTGGATCGACTAAGAGTTCGCACAGCTCATATGCCAACACTCACCAAACTGTATGTAAATTTGAGTACATACATATCTAGCAATGCATTAAGAAATGTCAGACAATTGTCTAAATGAACAATAATCATGCATTAGAATGTATTACGTTAATTTACTATAATATACAATCACTTTGTGAAAGAATGTAGTTTTTTAAATTATTTTAGATTTTTCCATACAGGTAAACATAACATGAATTATTAACATGTATGATTTTATGTTAATAAGGTACTAAGGTATGTTAATAAGGTAATGTACTATACATAATTTTGTTCAAGTATGACTTTATGTAGCTTTAACCTGTAATCTATTAACATTGAAAAACATATATTTTCAACATACATTCAAACACTTCCAATTCAAAATATTTATATTTTTAGGAATATATATTTATAATATTTTTTTTTTAATATAAACAATCATCAGAATACACCATCTAGGTATTTTGAAAAATTATTTAATATTCTTAAAAAGGGAAAAGTCTATCTTTGCAATTTTGGATAATCTGCAAATTGTTAATCCACTTCTAGAAAATCACAAATTAAGTGCATTTAAAGAACTGTTTTAAAATATACAGCCCACAACAAACTTAGAGAACACCAACTGTGAATTTTATTTATTGGTTATATTAAAAAGAGCACAGCAATTAATAGATAACTTACCCACAAGTTGGAGAGTTTTAACAAAAAAGAATTCCCTAAAGTAATTACTAGAAAATAGATCTATAATTTCAGGACATGATTTAACAAAAATAACACGATCGTAGAATTTTTCACTGCAGCATAGGTCTGTAAATAATTAAAAAAACATAAGTAATATTAAAAACATAATTATGTATATTGTAGAGTATATTCACTCATCAAATATAAATACAAACATTCACAGACACACATATGCAATGGAAAAGGGCTTTGTTTATTGAGTAAACAGATTTGTAAACCTAGGACTTAGGCTAGCTACAGAAACAGATCTTCTGACCTAAATGAAATAAGTTTTTGCTCTTCATATGCTTAAGACAAAGGATATGAATGTTACAGTAAAATTGATCCAGAGAATTTTTCAGATGCTAATCAGAAATTTTTTTTTCTAGTAAACCCTTTTTGTGTTTTTTTAAACATTCAATTTTATTTTAAAATGACCTAATACACAGTAAAGCATTAATATGCAAAGTTATGTATGGAACAGTAAGAAGTACCAAAAAAATACAACAAAATTGTAAACCGTATAGTAACAGTCTTGCAGATATCATTTCTTTCACTGAAAAACAAAGATTTTTGTAATATAAATAAAACTGTTTTTAACAAAACGATACTGATATAAAAAAAAGGAAGACACTAAATTTCTATTATCAAAATCTGTTATTAATTTAGAGTTTTGTTTAAAAAAAATACATGCTAAATATATGTAATAGACAATAGATATACAATAATTGATAATATACAATGTTTAAGCATTCCATAAATAAGCAAAAAATAGAAAAATTTGTTACAAATCTCTTACCGGCCCAATTTCATTTATTAAAGAACAAATAATCATAAGAAATGTATTATTATTTCTGTAAATGTGATATGGATTACATATAAATGAAATAGGGCTGGTAAGAATTTTGTAACAAATTTTTCTATTTTTGCTTATTATATGGAATGCTTAAACATTGTTTATTATCTATTGTTTATTACATATATTTAACATGTATTTTTTTTAAACAAAATTCTAAATTAATAACAGATTTTGATAACAGAAATGTAGTCTTAACTTTTTTGACAGTATCATTTTGTTAAAAATAGTTTTATTTATATTACAGAAATCTTTGTTTTTTCAGCAGAATAAATTATATCTGTGAGACTTATCATACAGTTTACAATTTCATTGTATTCTTTTGGATATCACTACATTTTGTTAGATTATTCTTTTATTTTTTTAAAGAATTACTGATTGATATCTTATGGATATTTCCCTTTTAATTCCCTTTTTCATAAAAGTATTTCTTTTCACATAACTAATTTAACATTCTGAATTTGAGAAAAATTTGACCATAAATTTATACTGGTTTTTTAATTATATCGACCCCAGCGCCACCTAGTGGGTACAAACTAATTCAGAAACCTTCACAGGCATGCGCACAACTCACAAAAGTTTCATTGCAATCAGATGAATGGTACAGGAATGCATATGGGACAAACAAAATAAGATCAAATGAACATTTTTTATTTCTTCATCAGTTAGTTTAAATAATTCTAATTGTAGAATAATAACTTTACTGAATGATTTTATTTCTGTTTTATTTATTACTTTTTAATAAAACTAGTATAATCTGTTGTAAACTAATACTTTTTTTTTAGTGATAGAATTTACAAAAATTGTTTCACTGTACTTTCATTTACATAAGAGCATCATTTTTTACTATTACAACAAGCTGTAGTACATTTTCTTTCAAATTTTATTATTTCACGTACATTATCAAGTTTTTGTATGCTACCTAGTACTATCAAGTACTGCTATCTAGCTTTATAATTCGTAAAATCACCTTAAATAAATGAAAAAAATTATATATTCTAGTCCCACCGTTCATCAAATGGAACAGAATTCGAGGTGTATTTTTTGAAAGTATTCTTTATTACAAATCTAACTGAACTGAAATATAATGTTTTCGTGGTTATTTTTTAATTTTTTTCTCATTTTCATTTTGCTTTTAGGTTAGGTCATGTTTAGAACTGTAAACATAGTTCATTGACTTCACAATCAGTCCAGTTCTGTGGATTCTTACTGTTGAAGTTCTAATGAACATTGTGATAACAATTTGCAATATTTCTATTAACTTTATGTTTTGAATAAAACTTTACATATTCCTATTCATAAACCTAATTAACACCCTTCACATGTCTAGATCTGTGAATATAACATACCTTACTGCAGAAAAATAAATACATGAAAACTATTTTCAAAATATCTAAGCTGTAAATAAAAAGTAAATATTACTTTTCTGTAAAGAACTTGAAAACCCTTTATGTCATCTGACAAAAGTAAATTATCTCTAAGTTGTGATACAAAGTAAATGTAAGGATAAACAATTTAAGTGATATTACTTCCATATGGAATGAGACAACTCAGTAAATATGGGACGTATGGAAAATTCAACATCAAAAAGGAAATCAATCATAGTAAACTACTGAAGATGATTTTAATAAGGAAGATTGAAACATTCAGATACTTTTTTTTTTTTTTTTTGTTGCATTAACAGATTTATTTCATCCTTTCTTTAAAAAAATTACTTTAACTTTTATAATACTGTAATGTTATAAGTCAGCTTATCCAGATTTAATTTAATAATGATCAAAACAAATGAATATAAGATTTTATGATAATATTTTTTATCTCTCAAATTAATATTTGATTTTTAATCAAAATTTTCACTATTCTTATTTTATTATCATCTGACTTTTGTTTAGTTTAAAAGACTATTAACTTAATTACAATTGAAATATATTATTTCAAGGAAACTTACTTAATGAATTGTTAACTGAGTAATAAGTAAAATATTCATTTTAATTAAATAAAGATTAAGTATTGAAATTTCCCTTTTTTATTTACTTTTTTCTTCTTTACAAAGCTAATAAGTTTTTTACAGTAATGCTAGAATTTATACCAACTAAACCTGAAAAAATTACATTTAACTCTACTCTTACTTATGTTTTGCAAAACTTATGTATTACTTATTAATACTTTTTAATTAGTTCAACATATTCAAAGACAGCCACAAATCAGTTGAAGATGTCCTCCCCTTTAGCCATTTCAAAAACTAATGTAAACATTGTGAAAGTTCACTCTGAAGGTAGATTATAATGATGGAGATGGCTAATGAACTGAATTTGCTACGTGGTTCAGTCAATTTTACCTGTCCATGAAATTCATTCCAAAATTGTTGTCAGACAAGCGGAAACAACACTGACTTGAAGTGTCCCAAGAACTGATTAATTGGGTAGAAAGTGACCAGATTTGTTAAATAGGGTAATTACAGGTGATGAAATATGGCTTATGGATATGACCGAGAAACAAAGACACAATCATCATAGTGGAAAGGTCCAAGCTAGCCACAACTGGAAAAAGTGTGATTAAGTCGGTCAAACGTGAAGACAATGTTTGTGATTTTTTCAATTCTACAGGTATCGTGCATCATGAATTTACTCCTAGGAGAGCAGACAGTCAAGCAAGGGTACTACAGAAGTGTCCTTTACTGTTTGCGAGGGGGAAAGACCTACACTCTGACAAGACGAGAATTGGGCCCCCCACCACCACAATGCACCACTCATTGTGCATTCTTTATTATCAAATTTTTGGTCAAATTCCAAATTCCTGTGCTTTCACAACCCACTGTATTCCCACAGTTTAGCCCCTGCCAACTTTTACCTTTTTCCTAAACTGGAATTTTCGCTGAGAGGGAACCAATTTGACTCATTGAAGACATACAGGTAAATACAGAGAGGATTCTTAACACCCTTCAAAGAGAAAATTTCCAGGAATGCTTCCTAAAGTGGAAGTACCGTTGGAATCAGTGTGTTCAGTCAGAAAGGGACTACTTTCAAGAATCTCCATCACAATAGCTTGTAGGTACTGCAAATTTTAAATTACTAGCCCAGTCTTAAAACTGTCCAATCACACCTCGTGTATATACACATATATATATATATGAATTTGTGTGTGTGTGTGACACACACATGCACACACAAAATACATTTACTAAGTGCTGTTAAATCCAATATTTGAAATTAACTAAAGTAAATAGAGTGTACAATCTCTTCTTGAACAAAAAATTAACAAGAGCAATCAATAATTTTTCTAGAAAGTATCATTATGATTATCCTGAGTAAAAACTTAAAATATTTTGGTGAAATGATAAATTTTTCAGATTTAATTAATAATAGTTGCTCTTACCTTCAGACACTTACATAGTTGCTCCTGTTAATTATTTTAATTTGTTTCAAAATTATAAAATTCTATATTATGGCATCTGTTAATGTATTTATATTTCTGAATTAAAAATAACTCACCATTAATTAATTTACTTCTAATTTCAGCTCGTTGAGATGATTTTAAATTATAACGCAGGAAAACCAATGTAGTTCGTACAGCTGCCAGACGACAAGGCAGTGGGCGCTTAAAAAGAACATAATATAGATACATTAAAAAAAAATCAGAAATCCATTACGTTTGTAAATAAGTACTATAATAATGCATAAAATAAAACAAAGAGCTACTTTTGAACAACAAATCTGATCTATGAGAATTCACAAAAATTAGATTCATGGCTTAATTTAAAGTTTGTTTTTTTCTTTTTTTATTCTATGAGCAGGGCCTAAAAATAAACAGATTTTCTTCAACAATTAATAAAGAAATAAAGAAGCCTTACTATTACTACAATTTACACATGAAGTCATCTTTGAGACCACACAGCTCATGCAATCTGTCTTCTTTGAGACCACACATCTGTTCAATATATATACTATTATATAAAGATGAAGAGGAGTTTTGTTTGTTCAGAATAAACAAAAAATTACTCGATCAATTGTAACCAAATTTTTACCCATGTTTCTTGGCATAACAGAGGTTTTTAGATATATTTCATCTCAAAAGATCTCAAAAAAAAAAAAAATATATATATATATATGTAGTAGTGGAGATTTGTCGGTTGAAGCACAAACTTTAATGAATTGAATTAATGATCTGTGATCTATGAGTCTCTGTGTAAGCTGGGTTTGAAATGAATGATTTGAACAGATTGAATGAATATTACAAAAATAACAGAATTATATTTGTTATAAAAAAAAATTAAATAAATTAAAAATATTTGTGTTTAACAATAACGGCTTCCCATGGGAACTGAATGTGAGGCTACAAGCACCTTGTGGGAGGCTAGACCAATCATCCTCATAACAAGCGGGATGCCCCTTGGATGCTGTTTTGTTAGCTGCCATGGGGGGCTCTTATAATATCTCAGCAAACAATCGTTCAATTTTCAAAATTCAAATAGGGTATATGTAAATAGGTTAAACGCTAAGTTTTAGATGCATCAGGTACTCTCTTGATGTAACAGATCACGGTTATTTGTAAATTATATAAAGTTTGTCTGCTTGTTTGTTATCACATCATGCAAGAACCAACCGACCAATTGCTTTTAAATTTGCAGGATACATTCATGTTATCCCAGGGAAAATTTTAAGCCATTCACTGAGGCCCTACATCCATTGAAGGTTAAGATATTAAAAATATTCACTGTTTCTTTGCCCCCAACGAGGGTGAAATTATGAAAGATAATTATGATATTCATTAAAAAAAAATACATTAATCCTTTTATTTAATACTTATATGATGAATTTTTCATCGTCAAATTTTTCATTGTACTTTAGTTACTGTAATTATCTTTTGTAATTTAGTTTCTTTTTCAGGTTTCTATAAAGCTTGAAAAATATTATTATTATCTGTCAGTATTATTCTCACAACCATGAGGAAAACGTAACAGTGTGGAGGTCCAGGAGGTGCAACCCTTTGGGAAGATGGGAATGGTGACTGAAGCAAGTTCTGTGGGTGTCCAGTGCGCCAGTCCCTCTAGAAAACTGGAAATGATGAGGGAAATGAGTTCTGTGGCCATCAGGTAGCTCCCTTGGTCATAGGAGGTCCCGAGGAGTTTCTGAGTTGGCTCCAGGAATTGCGGGGGCTGACTTGAACCCCGAAGGTTCAGGTTCTGGTTAGACAGGCCAGTTAGTTTACAATATATACTGTCACACATTTTTGTTATATATTAACAATTTAACAAGTTATTTAATTCAAAGATTTAGACTATTAGTACAAGAGAAGTTCAAACATTTTAAAATATAATTGTAATTCATACTTGTGAGGTACATAGAAAAGGATTTCAAACATGTGCCTAATAATAAAAGTAAAGAAGAAAATATTTCAATGCATTCAGAGTTCTTTCCATAAATGAGAGTGGAATTTTGAAAATAAACATGAATTCTTTAAAAGTTTTTAGAAGTGATTGAAGAAGTAAAAAGAATGTGTAATTATTGCATCCATAAGCCGTTATCTTTTTCTTACATTGTTATAAATTGTACACCAATATAATTACTATTAATACATCCAGTGATAATTAACAAATAAGATAAATATAAAATAACTCTGATAAAAGTCCATAAATAGAATGAATAAAGTACCAGTGGAACATTTATAGAATTAATTTTAAAAAGTATTATAAATAAGATTATGCATTTGTTTATTTTGCAGTATTTAATAACTACATTTTTTTTTTAAATAGAAGTTAAGATGTAACTTTTATTATTCATTATCAAACTATTTAGCAAAGGGATTTTATAAAATAATCATAGAAATAGATATGTTTAAATTATGTACACATAGTATTTCTTAAAATTCAAGATTACAAATAGGTTAAAATAATGTATTATTTTATTCAAACATCTTCCTACAACAATCAAATCAAGTATTAACAAGCACACAAAATTAACAGTAACAGAATCCAGGAATATGATAGAAGTATACTTTGTTCAGTTACATATGTGAGGCCCATTCAATACTGACTATTTTATTATCCTGCACATTATCACAATTGATGTGGTACAATTTACTGTTTTCATGTCCTTTCCAACATTTTTTTCTTTAGACTGCAAGTCTATTTTTTTCTTATTTTGAACAGCTTGTACAATGAAAAAGATGTGTTATCAGTAGAAGAAAGTATTATTAACAGTATTTTACAAAATAACTTAAGATTTATGACAAAAAATGGATCACAAAGAGTTTGCTTTACAGCAGAGTTATTCAGTCATCTTGAAAAAATGGTTGAATTGTAATGCATATACATTCCTCAGGCAGTTAAGATGACAAGCAAACTTTTCATCACAGCTTTTCCTAAGTCACAGTAATTAAGAATATTGAATTTTTCCATTATCACATTAAAGTTTTCTTTGAAATGACTGAAAGCAAATGTAAAAGATCATTAACTGATTTTGATGATTCATTATGTGTTTAGTGGATGAAGTTTCTGTGGTAGTCTCCCATAGTATGTATTTTTTCCAGATAATTAAGTGTAAACTGAGAAAATTAGACCGACTACTCAAGTGATTTTAAAAGACTAAACATTGAAACAACTAAGGTTGCTGCAGTCACTGTACATCATTTCACACCATTCTTTTCAAATTTTTATAAAAACACTGTAAAAAAAAAAAATACATATCCTGCACTCCAAAAAGTTTAGCTCATGCTCATCAACACTCAATTATGACTGTATACTGTATGACTTTTATGACTGTATACTCAGTATTCTTCGTCCTTACCCTATTCTTCTTTCTGTACAATTTTTCTTATGTTTTATCAAGTTTATTCCTTTGCCTTTCTTGGGAGTTTTATTTCAGTGTTTTTTTCTTAGAGTATTCAAATTTAAAAAAAAAAAAACGTAAACAAAAAAAACAAAATTTCATTAAAAAAAAAATAATCCTTTTTATGACTTTTTCAATTTTTAACTTTTTTTTTGTTTTTTTGATTTAAGCGTTTTTTTATGTTGGTTATATTATTTTTTGATATTTATTTTTGCAACAGTCGTGATATTCTTCTTTTTTTTACTTGTAACAGTATTCTATACTGTTGCATTACAAAGCCAAACCTATAATTTAAATGAGGTTTAAATGAGTCATGTTTGGAGCAAACATGATCAGGCAAAGTGGTTCAAAGAAAACAAAGAAGCTGCAATGGTTGATGCAGCTGAATACAATGCTAGATCTTCCATCTTTTTTCTACGGAGTAGAAAGAGGAATTGCTTTTGGATGTACATGTATGCATTTGAGAGGCAGGATCACACAGAAAGTGCAAATAATAGTTTTAGTTTTACATAACGAGTAAAACAATTGAGAATGAAAAATATGGGTAAAACATAAAAAAAGAAAAAACAGAACATTGTTGCTGGAGAACTTTAAATTATACTATATCACTTTGATGCAAGTAAAATCAAAGAGCAATTCTTATGTTTTTACTCATCTTTTCCAAAAATGTATGTCAGGATTTAATGTTTAACAAAAACATAACTTTTGACCTAAAATGATAATTTTCTAAATACTCAGAATTATCAAAGAGCCTTAACTTAGAAAAGAAAATACTATGTTATGAATATTATAAAAAAATTATTTGTTTTTTAATCATAATTTTCACTTAAGAGAAATAAAAATTGGAATGTAAAGGAAGTATTGCATTTACACTCAAGGAACCAAAACATATTCTTCCTCTGACACAAACTTCATGCAAACAAGACAAAGTACATTTTGGTTATGATTTCTGAAAATATGTGCTGCATTTCCTCTCATAACAAAGTTATTCATTAGATAATAACATGACATTTTTTCAAGGTTGCTTCTCTCTTAATATTCTATGGAAGTCTGCTCAAATCATAGCTCCATTGGAATAAACACCAAAGAAAAAAAGAAATATATATATATATATATATAAATCCTTTAAAATATCCAGTATATAAAATTTACATGGGAATAAAACTTAAATTTTTCTATAGAAGCTGAATATTAAGATACGAGGACGGTTCAGAAAGTTCACAGCCTAAGAAAGAAAACACAAAATTTGTTTTATTTTTTAACATAGTCACCTTTTAAAGTAATACACTTAGTCCATCGCTTTTTCAGCTTATTTATTCCTTCAGTAAGATATGATTTTTCAAGCACTGCAAAATAGGCATCTGTCTCAGCTATGACTTCATCATTTGCGACAAATCTTCGCCCACCAAGCCATTTCTTCTTATTCGGGAACGAAAATAATCACTCTGAACAAGATCTGGGAAATATGGTGCACGTGGAAGCAATTCAAAGTGCAGTTCAAGAATTTTAGCAGCAACAACCAAAGATGTGAGCATAGGTGCATTATCGTGGTGAAAAAGCACTTTTTTCTTGCCCTAATGTGGATGTTTGGTCTTAATGGACTCCTTTATAATTGCTCCAACAATGCTGCGTAATATTCTCTTTTTCCTTTTTCCAGACAGTCTATGAATACCACACCACAAACATCCCAAAAAACGGTGGCCATGACTTTTCCAGCTTATCGAACACTTTTTGCCTTCTTTGGAGCACTTCCTCCAGTTTTAACCCACTGTTTGGTCTGTAGCTTCATCTCAGGGCTGTAATAATGAATCCAGATTTCATCAGCAGTAATGAGACATTACAAAAATTCAGTTGAATTACAGTTGAACATGTCCAAACACTGCTGAAGAATGTTCATTTGACTGCATTTCTGGTCAACTGTTAACAAACGTGGCACCCATTGCACCGATTGATAGTTTTCTCACATCCAACTGCTCATGTAAGATGTTGTACAGTCATGTAAGATGTTGTACAGTATGATGAGTACAGTCTACTACTGTTATTTTTGCAATCTCTGCAAGCTCGCATATCTTCAATTGTAGATTTTTTAATACCATACTGTGGATTTTTAGGATGTTTTCATCAGTAATCGTGGTTGCAGGGCATCCTAAATGCTCATCATTAAAGATGGAGGATCAACTACATTTAAATTCAGCTGCCTACTTTTTTACCATCAAAAATAAAAAAGATTCATTTAATATTGAATCTAACTCCTTTTTTATATCTCTCGGGTTTAAACCTTTCACAACAAAAAGTTTTATTACTGCTCAAATTTTGATTTTATCCATTTTGCACAAAATAACACTCATCTACTACCCCCTTAACCACAACAATTAACAAATAACTGAGAAGACATGTTGGAAAATATTTAGTATGCCATCCAATCGATATTAACTATAAATCGCAATTTGGTCCTACTAGTGGTACCTCTGTATCAGGCCTGTTTCTGCCCTAGTAGATAGAAAGAAATAATTGCTAAAAGACAATGTAATATGAATACAGGAGAAAAAACACAATTTCTTCAAATGTTCTGTAAAAAAACTAAATGGATAAACATAACTAAGAAAATAATTATGAAGTATTAAGAAAAATCCTCAGAAAATTAAATGAACAGGAAGAATTATAATGATAATAAGAAAATAAAATATTAGCATCAAACTATTTGCCACTACATTCAGACTAGTTCATGAACTAATGAGACAGTGTAGGTATGCCAGTACCCACACTAAATTTCAAGCATTCAGTTAATTGAGAAAACTGAATCTAACTGGTTTTATATATATATATATATATATATATATATACATAAATTTCTCCAACCAGTTTTTCAGCTACTGGCAGGTGTGGTGGGTGGCTACTGTGGGTGTGCGTGTATAGGCAAATTGAATTACTGCTACTGGCATACATTTACATAGTGTAAATGTACTGGTAAACATGCAGTCTGGAACAGACTCAGGTCAACCACTCCTGAGGTGTGGTTAATTGAAATAAAACCAACAAAGAACAGTCTAGCATTCAAAACCATTTAAAGCAGCTGATTTTGTGATGAACTACACCACAAGACTAACCCAGCAAGCATGATATTAATGATTAATGGAATCAATTTCATGCAAAGGTTGTTTCTCTCAATATGTGACACAAGGTCACACCAGTCATAAACAAATAACAATGCATACAGCATAAACTACAATGCTACAATGTTAACTGAAGCATTATAAAATTAAGCTTATTAAATTCATATAAATTGTTTGTTTTTCATCCTTACTTCACATTATTTAATTTTCTGGATATTACTTCCTGAAAGCTTCACTTATTGTGAAACCATCAAATTGTGAGGAAGGCAACTTACTATCACACCAAGCAATTACCTTAAAATTCATATTGAAATGCAATTTTTTAATGGAATAAAATACTTACACAAGAGAATGTTCTTTTTAAAACAAGAGGAACAAATTGAGTGTAAATGAAATCTGATGGCATACATTTTGGAAGCACCTCTAATTGTTGTAAAAACAATGAATGAAGACGCCAATTATATGTGCTAGCTATTTCAGACTCACATTTACGCAAAGCTCTTGTTATCTCAATGGCAGTTTCATCCTGAAAAAGAAAATGATGGAACTATAGACTTGCTTGCATCAATTTTCCATAATGAGTGAGGTCACATTTTAAAATAAATACTGGTATAACTTACAAAAATATGCTACACTTAGATTCCATTAGTTTAATTTCTCAATAAGTTATTTCAGTATTTTATAATGCAGTATTTGAATTTGATAACTCAATAATTTTGTAAATAAACATTTCATTTTAAAATTTTATTTTTGTAAAAATAATTGGTATGGTACTTTCTTTTATTAATATAATGTTAAATTCAGAAAAGATTCAAGATCACTTTTTGCCTTCTTTATAAAGTCTCAACCCCTTGTATGTAGTGCCTTAATTGGGCCAATCAACTAGATATTACATTATTTGGTTCCTTATACAAACAGGATTGGTAGCTTCAACTAATCTCTACTCAGATTCCATTATTATTTAATAATCCTTTTAGTCAACAAAAGATTTCTGATATTTATCTGAGAAATTTTTTTCATTAAGAAGTTTATAACATTGTGACTTTTCCACAATATTTAAATAAAATTAAGATTCAACAAATCTGTTCATGTATTAGAAACTGAAACTATTCAACTGTTACATTAAAACAAAGACAAACTGAAGAAATCTCAGTGGTACAAAGTTTCACTTGACAAAAATTTACAGTGAATGGCTTAAGGCACACCTGAAACCTACCTGTTACTGTCATTGTACATTATAAGACCACTGTAAAAGTGGAATAAACTACATTACACAAAAATATTCCAATAAGAAAAATAAATTCATACAATTTCTATACATAAAAATAAAAAATAAACCTTATATCATTAATTTTAGATTAATAAAGTAAACATAATTATTAGAATTAATAAAAACAAAAAAAAATATCATGTCTCATACAAAGCCTAAGTAAGTAAATTCATGACATTGTGAACTTATTATAGCTGAAAACAGAGGACAACACTGTATCCCAGATAAAATATCAAGTTTCAAAGTAATTTGAAATTAATGAAATTAAAGTCATTTTAAAGAAATTATACTTAATAATAAATAATAAACTGTTTCATGTTTTAAAAAGAAATCATTAAACAATTATGAAGGGGCTTTGATAGTAACACAAACAATACAGATGCCTTTGTAAAAAAACAATTTTTTTATTGCAAAAATTAAAAATTTTGTTCAAAAGATCAAAAAAATTAAATGCTTTTTCAATAAAATATTACACAAAAAATAGATGTTTAGCAAAGATGATAGTGCATGAGCTTGTAAAATATCATCAAATTCAGATTAATGAAGATCCAAAAATGAAATGAAATAATAACTTGCTTGAGTCATGTGCAACTATTACCACTTCACTACTTTTAGAGACATACCTACTACTTTAAGACCTGTCTCTAAAAAGCATCTGTAAGATTGCATTAAAAAGCAACATTCAAAGTCAAAAAAATAAACTTTATGATTATTCTTTTATCAACTTAAACAGTTACATAAATGATCCACACTTGATACCACAATAATTATGTCGCTTTCATTAGTAAAAGTGTACTACTAAATCAGCTTTTTTACTGAAATCATAAAAATATTGGCATGACAATTTTTGGCCATAACCAAGGTATACTTACTATATTAACAATTATCATTATGAATTTAATCCTAAAAACATATTGAAGGTTTATCGACACATTATACCTAGCAAAATTTGTTGGTAATTCTGTAAATCAAATACAGAACCAATGTTATGAAATGGAATAACAATAAGACTTAAGGTAGCCTGGAAAATTTTTTAAGTGAATGAATAATCCATTTATAATTATGACAAAAATAAGTTTTATAATGTCTTTTAAAATATAAACATAAATTTTGATTTAATTTTTGGTTATTAACTACAAAAAATATAAGTTTTTACTTCTTGAATACCAAATAAAAATAAAAGGATTATCAACAAAATTATTCAAGGTGAATTGGTCTTGAAATAGGGGGATATTATAACTACTGAAAATATCAGAAAAGCATTCATTCTTCATCTACAGATACCGGGAAGGTCATTGTGTAATCGCTGTCTTTTTCTATTTTTAGATATTATATGAACAAATTAAATTACAATTTACCATGTACATTTTTTACATGTAATCAATTATTAAAACAATAAAGCAACAAACTGGACAATAGAGATAATAACTAATTGTAATTACAATACTTTTTATGTCTTGAAACACCAGAAGACATTCAAATCAAGCAATATTACCACAAAGCTAGCCATTAGTGTTTTCGTCTGGCAGAAAGATTCCAAGATATCTTTGAGATGAGGTACAAGACTCTGTAATACTTCCTCAGCATCATCTTTCAATAATTTAATGACTTCTCTGGTTATCTGACCGTTGTTGGAAGCAAGGATTTTGGAAACCTATGAGAACATCAATAAATAATACACAAAAATATTGACATACAATTTAGAATGCTTGTTTGAAAAAATAAAAACATAAATTTAGATCATAAATTAATATAACTTGTATTAAAACTTAAATACCATTACACTTTGGACATTTTTAATTTCTGAAAAAACCTACCCTCTGTAAACATAACCTATTTTTAAAATACAAATTCTGATGAAAGTTAAATTTTTAAACCTGATGCAAGGAGTAGAATAATGGGTACACACATGCATGTGTATGCAGGACCATTTGTACATGACTGTTATGTGGATGCATTAATGCACTCATGAATATATTTTAAACTTTTAAGGAAAAAAAATAGGAATACATATTAAATGAAACTTCATAACTAATACTAAGGTCAGTTGAGATATACTCGTATAACTTTAATACATAATATTGGTTTTAACCTACAATGGTAAAAACAATGGAGAAGAAATAGTTAACTAATAATTACTGTATCTATTTTAAAAATAGACATTTAATAGAGTAACATGCATCAAAGAAGTAAACATACAAACTATTACAATTGATAGCTTCATAATAAATATATCAATTATTATTAATATAGTTTAATAACACTATCAGATTTGTTAACAATTTATGTGAACACACATTTATACAGTCCTAATATTATAATCCAAGTGTAACACTACAAAAGTAGAAATGATGTTTGTCATGTAAAACTACATATATTATTCATAAATTATTATTGTTATTTACAATTAAAATTTGTACTATCATAAAGAGAAAAAAGAAGAAAGTTAAGGTGAAGAATACCTCTTAAAAAGAAGAACAAGATCCAAATACAAAATATGGATGAAAAGCACCTTCTGAAAAAGAATGTGAAAGATCAAGTGAAACATTTCTCTTGCAGAAAAGGACTAAATATACAGTAATAGTATAAGATAAAAATAAAGAAGCATTACTGAAAAATGACAAAAAAGGATCAAATCAAATTCAAGAATGAAAAAGATATCACAGAATAGTTAAGAGAAATTACTAGAACTGTGGAGCATTTGATAATAAAAAAATAGGTGATGAAGCCCTCTAGTATTATTAATATATCATTAGTGAAATTTTGAACTTATATTTTAGAAAGTATAATATTAATTTTATGGTGATGTAACAATTTGAAGTTAGAGAAATGAAACAACAACATGAATAATGATGCCTTATGGCAAAATAATGTAAATTTAAAATATATTGATTTTGTAAAGTTAAAATTAAACACGTAACATATATTTGGCTCCTTATTTAAGTGAACAGATTAACAATTTAATTGAAAGATAACTCTTATTATTAAAAAAATACAAATGATCACATTAAATCTCTAAAATTGCCTAGAGTTAGAATTTTTATTATCATTTATTTTTAATCCTCATAAATGAGTTGCGGGTGGTCGATTAGGAATGAGTTTATAGGGCTATTTTACACAGGGATTTAAACAAGTTTTTTTTAAAAGAAGTAGTATATCTGCAAAATGTTTTCAGAACTTAAACTTTCATTTGAATAATAGAAAAAACTGCAAACTGATTTAAATAGGATCTATAGTTGATCTACATGAAATGAACTGCCATTTAAAAAACATAATGTTACCTATCAGAAGAAATTTCCAGAGGTGAATTACAAAAGCATACACATTTTATAAATCTTGGAGTTTGTTTTGACAAAGAATTAGAAGTTAGAATCAGGGCCAAGACTACATCTACCTCTGAATTTAGAGTGATTTCTGAAATGATGCAAACACACACACACGCATGCGTGTACAGGTGTCCCTCAAAGAAACAGAAACTTTCAGTACATGTTCTACTAGTGAAAATAATGAAAAAAGTTCAATAATAATGATAAACACAGGTTTGGAAATGATTTGTTTGAGTTACAGTTAGAGATAGATTTCGCCTGGATTTCAGCTCATCTAATAAAAAGAAGCCTGACGGTAATTTTTGGGACTAAATTAAAAAAGTATAGGTGGGTGGTTTCGTATATAATTTGAGCTGGGAAATAGGACAAAACAGGACCCAGAACTGTATCTCCAGCATTTATTAAGATATCCAACATAAAACACAAAATTCAGTGTTGAAAAACTAGTTTTCGTTAGGTTTGTAATACAGTAGCTTTGATTAACTAATAAATGTGGGAGATTTTGTAACAAAACTTGTAGAGAATTTAATTCTGAGAAGATTAATGTAAATATAGCTATTAAAAATTAAATAAAAACTTTTAAAAATCTGTTTTTTGAAGCAAAACAGAGACATAAAATCATATTATTCTTTTTGTACCTTATAAACATTATTCTTAATATAGCAAAATAAAAAAAAAAAATAGTTTGTGTGTGTGTGTGTGTGTGTGTGTGTGTGTGTGTGTGTATGTGCTAAAGAAAGCAAATCTTAAAAAGGGTTATGTGCCTATAAAACACACCATAAATGTAATCAGTACATAATTATTATTAAAAAGTTTATTTTTTATACTATCAACACAATATACTTAACCAACACATGGAAATATTATATTATTTCATGCACAAGAGAGACAATGGTGGGAGGGTGAGAGAAGGGTAGTGAGAGAGTGAGAGAGTATATACATATTTTTTTTTATATTGTAGCCTTGCTATCTAATTTATTTGTTAATAAATAAATAAATTCTGTTTTTCAGAGTTTTACTTCATCCACATGTTCCTTTCCCTCAAGCAGATATTAAATATTTTTTTTATTTTTTACATCAAATTGGTAAAAAAACTCTAGTATTTACAATTCTTTAATATTTTTTTTTTTAATAGTATTTAATATTTTTTTTTTATACAAACTATAATTATGTTTGTATAAGTATTGTAAATATGTGTATATGTTATCTACGTAATCTTTTCAGCAGTCTTGTTGATTATTAATAATTTTCAGTTATACAATTATAATTGGTTTAATTATAAGGGTGAATCAATATAAATGGCAATTTTTTTTTATAAATTTATTGATTAATAATGTACACACAATTCATTCCTTCATTTCTCTATATAGTCTCCTGCACGATCTACACACTTATGCCAACAAACTTTTCTGGCTGACAGATGAGTTTTGGCCTTCACTGGGTAGCCCTCACTCTTCCTCTGCCACTCCTTACTGGGAATTTTTGACTCCGGAGTGTAATGATGGACTCATGTCTTATCACACGTGATGATGCACCTCAAAAAATCATCTCTTTCTTGCCGAAATCAATTCAGAAGTCTCTCACAAATCTCTAACCTGACCTGTTTTTGATTTTTGATAAACAACCTCAGAACCCATCAAGCACTAATTTTTCTAAAGCCAAGATGATCAGTGATACTGAATTGAGCACTCCCATAACTGATACCTACTTCTGACACGATTTCTTCAACAGTGAACGGACGATCATCTTTGATAAGCTCTCAAACGGCACAAATGTTGTCAGCTGTGAGACTTGACCTTGGGCGTTGATTACGACTTTTGTTTTCTATACTTTCTTGCCCAACCTTAAATTGTCTGGCCCATGTAAACACTCGGATCTGGGACAGTGTAGTGTCCCCAAACTGTACCTTTAAACAAGTTAAAATGTCTGTAGGTTTAACAACTTCATCAGTTAAAAACTTTATATGTTGTGCAATAGACAACAGGACCTCTTACTCACTCATGGCTGTATTGATGACAAAACAGAGCGGATGAGCTAAACAAGCTGGTTCCTCCTGTCTAACATACTGAACATTACCCAACCAACTTAGTAATCCAGCTCGAAACTGCATGCTGCATAGAATAGCAAAATTACCATTTAAATTTGATTCACCTTTGTATCTCTGCTCTGCTAATTAATACTTATTAACTTCCTACTAATTTATAAGCAACTCAACCATGCATTTATTTATTAAATATTTCATAACAAAATTTTTAATACATTTTTCAAGGTGATTTATTTACAAGTAATTACAAGAATTTATTTTTAATAATTTCATATTATTTTCTATAATGGTTACTGCATGTTCATTTTTTAAAAAAAGTTCAGCTAAGAGATTTCTTGTTTTTATAACTTTTCCCTTTGTAAATATAATTACATAAGTTGTAGTTATTTTTTAGATAAATTATATCAATAAAAAAATAAATTATCTTGAAATTTATTATAACTGTAGAGAAAAAATAAATACATGATGAATTCACATGTATAAAAAAAATAATTTTAACTTCAGATTTTCAATATACAAAGAATAAAAATTGAACAATGGTAAATTTTGTCTGATTGAATTAGTATGATCTTGGTGAAATTATTTACATATTTTTTTATTTTTGCTGTGAAATAATACACTGAGTGCACTGACTAATCATATTACAAAGAAAACGATGCAACAAAATAGTTTATACTTATTAAATGGTAGACAAATTATTACAGTTCTCACTCATTTCTTATCAATCCAAGCAATTAATAAAATTTATGTAGAATATACATATATATTTTTTTACTTGTGTACATATACATATGTACATACATGCATACCAAACCATTTTAACTACAAGTATATATTATAAATACCTCATGCATTCCAGCAGCAATTGTGCGACGAACGTAAAAATATGGATCAGAAGTTAAATCACAAATAATTGGATATAATGTAGTGATAAAATTGAAGTTTTCTATGCCTGATGCAAATTGTAACATTGCTGGTACATTATATGCACAATTGAGACGACACTCAACAAATAAATTATAGGAATGAGGAGGATTACCCTAAAAAAAAAAAAATGGTAACTATATTAACAGTAATAGTTATTATTGGTATTCATGTATTCAAAAAATATATAACAGTTAACTTCAACAATTCTCCATCTTATTAAAGTAAAATAATGGATGTTCATAAAATTTTTCCACAATTACAAAAATTTATTATAAAACTATTACAGTTACAACTGTGCGGTTTGTGGCAAAAGAAAAAAAAAATTATCAAGATTTTTTTACCGTGAAAATAAACTTCAACATGTACACCTTGTGTCACTCATAGAATGTCCAGGCTAATAATCAATTTCACGCCATTTGTTTGTCAATATTTCTTTGGTAACACTAGCAACAGCTTCAGTTATTCTCCATCTCAATGTGTCCAGATCATTTACAGGTGTTCTACAGACTCTGTCCTTAACATAACCCCAGAAGAACAAGTCTAAGGGAGTTACGTCTGGTGATCATGGTGGCCAAGGAGTGGGACTGTCGCAGCCAATCCATCTGCCATGAAATGATTCATTCAGAAAATCTCTAACTAGTAATCCCCCAATGTGGTGGGTGCACCATCGTGCTGGAAAACCACCCTAGTTGCAATTCATTTAGTTGAGGTATAGCAAAGTGTTGTAGCATATCCAGGTAAATGTTAGCTGTTACTGATTGCTCAATGATAAAGAAGGGACCAATGATTCTGTTGTGAACCAAGCTGCACTACACATTCACTTTAAGGAAATCTCTATTTTTGTTTGTAAAGTAAAGATTTTCTGAGCCTCATATTCCCATATTCCCTGAGGTGTGGACAGTACCTTGTCCGTAAAACACACACACTGCAGGTACTCATTGTTGTTATCAATCCATTGCAAAATCTCGGTCACAAAGGCAGACGATGAGGGCCGTCATCTGGCTGTAGATGTTGCAATATCTGAACTTATACACATGCAACCTTAGTTTTGTGGCATCCCTAGTTCACAAGATGCACTACAAGTAGATTTGGAAGGGCTATGTAGAAATGCTTGCTGCACAACCTCAACCAACCTTTTCTTCACCTAATGGATGGGCACCCTGTTCACAGAAGGTCAACTACACTTCCACTTTCTTTAAACTTTGCATACCACGACTAAACTTTTGCTATCAGATACAAAAGTTTTCTACAACAGTAGAAAACTTCAGCTTTCATGAAGGGATTACTAATTTTTAAGTAAATCTACTTTTTTTTAGAAATACATTTTATCAATATAGCATGTATACATTATTACTGACATGTTATTTCACTACATTTTAATGTGCAATTTACATGAAAAGAATATCAGATGCTGGTCATCCATATTCTTCTAAAATTTCACTGCATGGTAATCAGTGATTTCAACTCTTGATACCGTAACACACATTGCGCTTTCTCCTGGACTGACACAATTTTATAGAAAATTGATCACATTGCTCTCTATTCTGTCTCTATCTACAACAAACCAATATAAAAAAAACTTGATAATTTTTTATTTTTTTTTGCCACAAACCACATAGCTGTAATTGTAATAGTTCTTTTGTAATAAATTTTTGTAATCATGGAAAGACTTTATGGAAACCCTGTACAATACAAAATCAATAGTTAATATGATATTTAATGTATTTACCCAGTTCACACCTAGAAAGTTTCTGTATCACTTAACACATTAAAGAAGTAGTTATTTTGTGAGCTATTAGAAGGTACCAGTTGAGCTGACCCAATTTCCTATGACAATCATTCAAAGGGGCAAGAACAAAAGTTAACAAAAAAACTGAAGGAAGACTAAAGGACAATTAATCCAAAGGACAGCCTCTAACTGGAATAGATTGTGATAGTTACTTTCTTGCCAAAGAACCTTATTATGGTATTAATATAACTGTAGTATAATTAAACTTTAAGCAGGTTTTTAATTAAAAAGGATCTAAAATTGACGAATGATATGGAACAAACAAATATTTGCCAAAAATTGGAGTACACTTTATTAAAGGAAAGTATGTATTATAGTATGTAGAGAAAAGGATAACAACTATAGAGAAATTAAGTACTGAACAAAATGTTAGGAAAAAGCAAAGAAATTGAGTCATGTAAAGGGGTTTATCTAGATAATTCTTAAAAATCTGAATCGTTATGCCAACAAGTTTTAATAGCATGATGTATATTTTGCTGCACCACAGAGACAAAATTGAAAAATAGCTGAATGAAATAGAAGCCTAAAGGTGGATCTTATTACAATCACTGCTCAAAATCTATTTTTATCACAAATTTGTTTATTTTATTTATAGCTCAACATATGTTCATAGTTTTTGTTTTATTAGAAGCAACTGATTTTCAAAATTACTTTTAAACATTCCTTGTGATACATTTAGGGAATAATAAGACTTTAAAATTGTTATTCTGGGTGTCAAAATGAACATTATAATTGAAAAAGGCGATACAATAATGGTCAAATGTTCAGTAGTTAATACAGCTCTCAGCTAAACCATTTTCTAGACTCCAGCTGCTTCTTAAGAAAAAATATTATCAAATACATTTTTACAGCTCTTGTCACCTTAAGTACATAATACTCCAGTCATTGTTAAATACAGTAAATTACTTTAATTCTTAGTACAAGTTTTTATCTGTTTAATATGAAACTAATATGTTTCTAATAAGAGGAAAAGGAGTTTCTTCACTATTTGTTTATTAAACCTCTCCAGTGTTGCCAAATTAACAGCTGATGGTGGTATTTAACAATATAATCCAATATTTAGGCTGATGTCGATTCTTATATATATATAACTATAACATATCCAAATTACCTCCATTAACTAAGATCTCAGTCAAGCTAAATACTGGATCTTACTGTACGAACAGATCATTTAAAATAAATTTATGACTATATGTAAATAACTATCAATTGATCTTATAATTTTTAGCAATAAAATCAATACTACCGTCATCTGCTTTTGGGCAACCCTATCCTTAAATTTCATCTGTGGCAGTCCAAGCTGAGACAACTTAGTAAAACGTTCCAACATCCATACTTTATCCGCTTCAGTCATAGATTCTGAATAACAAATTTTACAAAACATATACCTACAGTTAATATCAATATCACTTCACACATTTAATTATTAATAAAAATAATGCATAAAAAAAATTAACACATTCTGCTCAAAAGATTTTATTCATATCAATTAAGCAGTCAAAAAATTATCATGTAAAGAATCAATCTGTCACAACTGCATAACAAAGGATGGATAATATTCATAGCCAACAACAGTAGAAAACTTCAGCTTTCATTAAGGGATTACTAATTTTTAAGTAAATTTACTTTTTTTACAAATACATTTTATTAATATAACATGTATACATTATTACTGACATGTTATTTTACTACATTTTAATGTGCAATTTACATGAAAAACACTAAAATATAGAGAGGAAATATAAATAAAATATTAAAATACTCTAACACTTTCAAAGCATTCAAGCATCATTGATATCATATATTTGAACTAATATTTAAACTGCCAATAGTTCTACCAATATATACAACTAAATTTTTTATTAACTGATATTTATTTACAATTATATTCATTCAGCTGCTGTTCTATCAAATGCTGGAATTAAATTATCTGTTAGATAAAATATAGTTTGAAATTATAATGAAAGAATATTATTCAAAAAATTTTATCAAGAATCAAAAATAAAAAAAGAAAACATAAGATCAAAAACCAGTTCTTCTGTAACAACTCAAAAATGGTTAATATTTTATTAAAAAATCATGCACTAATGTAAAATTTGATTTTTTATTGAAAAAATTAAATTTATTTCTGTTTGTATTAACATCTATATTATTTTACTGAAATTAATCTTTTTAAGATTCATATTCTTCCTCTGTACTGTAAAATTATATTTTTAATTCTATTAATATAACCACCTAATACAGAATACTGAAAAATAACTTAATTTTGAGATATATTTTACCAATTTTACAATGAAAGTACTTTCACAGAATCCTGCACCTTCAGTCATGATTGAATTTCAGTTAAACTCCATAATAAAAATACTTCATTACTTCAGAATTTTTATTTTTCATTTTTATTGTACAGTTTGAATTATTTTAATCATGATTGAGGCTGCAGGATTGCACAAAAGTACTTAATAAAATAATATAGTATATATACACATAGAAAATGTTTTGTGTGGCAGATTCATAATCAACGCCCAGCAAAACTACTTAAGATAAATTGATGAAAATTTATATACACATTCTTCTTATGGTGTACATTACAGCTCAAGGAAAAATTTTTTGAAACTCCTAGTTTAAAGGGTTTAAATGGAGAAACAATGAAATTAATTATTTTTTTACTCTCTCTGTAACACATGAAGATAATAATTTGATTTTTGATGTATATAATCTTCAAGTGAATATCTAAAATGTAACTTCTAGATTTTTTGAATTCCTAGTTTAAATGGTTTAAATAGATTTTTTAATTTTTTTGAAACCAGACATTTTTTGAATTCATCAGTAACAAATGACATCAACTTAATTTTTTGTGTGTGTAACCTTCATTTGAGTATCTAAAGATCAATTTCTGGATTTAAAAAAATTTAACCTTGAAAGGAGTGAAAAGAGGTAAAATATTCTGAAAATGATTGCAAAGCTTCCCGATTTCCAACTATACTAAACTAAAAATTCAGTAGATTTGGATTTGCAATAGTCTTCAGATAAATATCTAAAAACCATTTACAGGATTTTTGGAATTTTAATTGTTTAAGGGGTGTGATTGTGTATGGGCAAGGCGGCTCAGCAAACACTGCCACTGCCATTGTTACCATATGTACAACGTGACTTGACTGCATATAACCATATAGCATGGTCAAAGGCATGATGGGATGCTAGTATTAACTAAAGAAAAATAACACAAACATTTTTTCCCCATTATTATTGTTGCTTCATAGTGTATTCATAATACTGCCGATACATCACTGAATATTGCTACCTTTTAAAAATACTTATAATTAATATTTGTTTATTTTTTTAATCACATTTTCAGATATATTTAAAAATATGCTAAAATAATATTTTATAATTATTGAGATTTTTGTTCTAACAAAAGTGTGTTTGTGTGAGTGAGATCATCATGATTTTGCTCTCAGGTCCCGTCTATCAGTGCTGATTCACAACTCAGCCATATCTATATACACAACACTATAATCATTACTCATATATTAGTCATGTAGTGAATTGTTTATATACAATATTATACCTTCTCAGTCCATTAAAACCCTTGATATTTTCATATGATCACTCTTTTGTTCTCATGCTCAATTTTTTTTTGTTTCTGTTATTTATTTACTCTGTTATTTAAAGTTAATATAATGCAATTTTTTTAAGGTTTACTGGAATGTGGGTACAGAGTATTCCTAGATTTGTGTCTGTACGACTTAAGCTACACCAATATTTTGACAAAATGTCTGATACCAATTCAGTTGATAATAGTGCAATATTATCCCCTCTGAAAAAAAGGCTCCAAAAATAAGCCATTCAGTCATGCGGAAAAATACATCATTTTAAATGCTTACAAAAGTGAATTACAGAGTAATCCAACAGCTTTGATTTCAGATGTCATTAATAAAACTGCTAACATAAGTGGAAGTTGTACTGTTCAATGTATAATGAATGTGATTTGAGATTATAAATCTACTAATAAATTACGGTCCCCTAAGAAAATAAATCCCTGAAGGTCAATTGAAAACAGTTGATGCTTATTATAAAAACTCAATTTGTAAAAGAATACACAAATTTTATTTTCGAAACAAACTGCCTACAATAGAAAGCATTACAAGTTGTAAATGATTATAATGGCCTATCAGATTTCTGAAGAACAACTTTTAATAAATTGTTAAAAAGTATGAATTTTAAACACAAAAAACAGAGTCGGGAAAGTGCTTTAGTTGATAGGGGTGATATCATTATATGGAGAAGACATTACCGCACTAAAATGAAGAAAATGAGGCAAGAAGGCCATAGAATGTATTATATATGGATGAAACTTGGATCTACAAAGGTCACAATAAAAAGTTTTATTTGGGAAGATAAAGCTTTTGGGAAATGGTTTAGCAATGTGTTACTTCTTCTGGAAGATAATTGGGATATTGTCTTAGATAATGCCCCTTATCATTCATGTAAAAGGGAAAAAATTCTAGCAGTGTCTTGGAAAAAGAATGATATCAAAATGTGGCTTAGTTCAAAAAGAGTGATTTTTGGTCCAATTATTGCAAAGGGTTTCACATATGAAAAGTAATTTTAATCTATATAAAATTGATGAGTTAGCAACATCCAGTGGTAAAACCGAGCTTCAATTACCTCCCTGTCATAGTGAACTCAACTCAACTGAGTTAATTTGGGGATAAATCAAAAGTTATGTAGCATCAGAAAATACTACTTTTAAAATATATGACGTTAAAAATTTATGCTAAAAAGCCATCAATAAAATAGGCAAGCAGGAGTAAAAAGACTTTACAAAACATGTCACAAATTCTACTGTTGAACTTAATTATTGGGAATTGGATAATATAACAGAAAACAAAATTGAACTACTCATTGTATCTCTTAATACTGACAGCATTATGGATTTCTCTCAATCAGATGACGAAAACTGAATTGAATTTGTTATTTGTTTGTTATCATAGAAATTTAATTAAAATATTAATGAACTTTTACTGTTAGTGAACAATTGACAATTTCATAACTTAAAAGTTTCACAAAACTATGATAACCAATTTACAATTAACATAAAACAATAAACAATTTTAATGAATAAAATACTCATGAGTTATCAGATTTGACGAAAAAATATTTATTCATTTAACACGTCTTAATTTATTAGAATTTAAAATATATGTATAATTTTTGTAAACTATAATAGTATGTGATTACTAAATATTAACTTTGTGTAGTTTCTTTTATACACTTCAGGATTTACAGAGAGATATTTATGAATTAGCCGCCTTAACACTCATACGCGCAGTGTGTTTACTTGAACTCTATAAGCTAACAACGTAACAGACCATTTTAATTTTCTATTACCAAATTTACTTTTAATCCTGATTTTATACTGTTTATTTTAATTTATTAAAATAATGAATGCTAATAAAAAATAAATTATAAGCTCCTTAAATATTTCCTTTTCTATCATGAATTTTTGTCAGATTTGGGAAGCACTTTATTCTTCTTGATACACGAAACAATATAAACACACAAAATTAATCTTTATATTACATAATTTTCTGTAATTCAAAATTTTTTTCCAAGAATTTCTAAGAGGTTCAAGTCCAATCAAAAATAGCAAATCTGAAAGGGAGATGATAATAATACTGGTGTGATAGATCTGAGACATGATATAAAACCATCATAGCTATCAATTCTTATGTTACAATAAAAATAAATAAATAGGTAAAATAAATTTATTTAATAATTAAACTTACTTTCCGTTCCAATACACACTTTACCAAAGTTTTTGGAGACAATCAATTTCAATCCATCTTCACTAGCCACAAATGCCCTCTCCGTCATCTTTTTAAACAAGGGTATGACTGAATTCTTTAATAACTCTGTAAAGACATTATTGTACATTTAAATTTAAAAATAATATAAAATAAAATTAACAAGATAAAAAACACATCACTAAGATCAAAAACCAATTCTGTAATAACTTAATTGTTAAATGTTACAAAGTATTAAAAGAGTATCACAGTATTGATCATAAATGGATACACCATTTTTTGTTTCAAACAGGTTTTTGTAATTATAAGTTAAAACCACCAATTTCATAGTTGTACAATGACAGTGATTTTCATTTCTCAAAAGAATCAGATCTTATCTAATGGCAAAATTTTTTATTAACAGGAAAGTGTAAGCATATCTTTTAGTTTATTTTTTTAATTTTATTTTGAGTTTTCCATTAACCTTTTTATCACTGAGCTGAAATTAAAGTTTTAAATTTTGTTTAAATCATCTTATAATTTTTATATTAATTTTTTAATACAGGGTAGAGCAAAGGAAAGCATTTTAAACTGCTAGTACTCAGCCTTGAGTGGAGGTATTGACCTTCAGTGACCTCTCGTGGACAGCTCAGATTATACAGTTTCAGTTGCTGTGGAGCATTGGCGCGTAGAACATTGTATGCTGTCAAGCAGTTTTTTAGAAACAATGATTCTGTGGTCATGGTTCAATGTCTTTTCAGTAAAAATTTTAATGTTGAATGTCGAGGTGCAGTTCCAGATTGAAAAACCATACTCTGACAGGTTGATGTGTTTAGAAGTACTGGATCTGTGAAGAAACACTACCTGGCTTTCCACATTCAGTCCAAACTCCAGAAAATGTTCTTGCTAGACCAAAACGATCCACTAGGCAACTGGCTGTAGCGCTGAGTATGTCACATCATTCCCTCCATCGCATCTTATGCGGTGATCTCAAATTTCACCCATATAAAATAATGATCATCCAGCAGTTATCTGGAAGGGATTTTGTGCAACGCAAAGAATTTTGTGCCATAATGAACACAATTTTTACAGAAAATGCAAACACCCTAATAATGATGACTGATGAAGCCCATTTCCATCTGGATGGCTATGTTAATGTACAGAATTGTCAGTACTGAGCGTCGAACAACTCACGTGAACTCCACTAAAAACCTCTCCTCAGCTCAAAAGTAACAGTGTGGAGCTCCAAGATATGGATTGTTGGTCCTTACCTTTTAGTAGAGAGGGGAACTGCAGTTGTGACATCAGCACACTACATCAACATGTTAAACAACTTCCTGCGTTCACAACTGTAAATTCATCAGGTGAACATGTGGGTATAAATGTGGTTCCTACAGGATGGTACCACAGCTCATACGGTGAGAGCATCAATTGAAGTGATTCAATCATTTTCATTCATTCATTCATGATTCAACAAATTCCTGGACATGTGATTTCACGATTCAACGTTTCTTGGTCCCCTTGCTCTCCCAATCTATCGATTTGTGACTTCTTTTTGTGGGACTACCTGAAATCAAGAGTGTATGTGAACAAGCCACTCACAATCAAAGATATGAAAATTTCCATTTATCAAGAAATTGAAGCTGTGTTGAATGAAATGAAAGCTGTGCAGAGCTTTGAGGAGAGGCTCTGAATTATCAACCAATAAGAAGGAGATCATCTTACTGTATTATTTTCCAACCTAATTAAGGTATGTTGATCTCAAAAATATAATAAAAATATTAGTAGTATTACAATAAAAGTTATTCAGTAGTGAAAAACATGCGTTTCCTCTGTTCCACCCTTTATTTACATGATTTATTTATTTGGGATGAATTATTTGCCGGCAAAAGCATCCACTGTAATATGTATGGCTTAATTTAGAATTGTGACAATGAGTGGAAGCAGAAATTAATTTACAGCAAATAGAAGTAAAGTATAGAAACATCTTGCACTGTTCATGGTTGTACTTTTCAACCATGCCTACTCCTTAGTCGAAAAGGCATATTTATACTTTTAATTTTTAATTTTATTTGTATAACTTGTTAACAAGATCAAATACATCTTGACAACGGTTAGTGTGTTCTTTAAATCATTTTTTTTAAGGTTGTTTTATCCTTCCTGATTAAACATATTTGAACTATTTGTCTGATTATCCAGAAATATTTGTTTAACTGTTTTTAATGTTTATTATTTATTTATTATACTTCTTAAAGTCATTAACTACAATATTTTACAGTTTAAGTAATTAAATCTCTTAAAAGACATTTAACTACATGTGATATATATTTTTTAATATTTTACCTCTTTTCTTAACAAAAATATGTTTTGAAGAAAGTTTTTTTTATACATTTGGACAAATAAGAGTATATTATTTACCTTAGAAACATTTTAAGAAATATCATTAAAATTCTTGATCATTTGCTAGGATCAATAACTTATTTTAAAAAAAGTCACAAAAAAACATTTTCTCTATTGATTAATTTTTCAAAGAAAAGAAATTTTGAAAAATTCTAGAATCCAGAAAAACTTAGGATTTTGATCTTATAATAACATATTATAAAAAATATATATACTATACCTCATATAAACATTTTAACATAACATAAAATAACAATCATAAATGCAAGAAAATGACTGCTATATCAATAAAGAGAAATAAACTAGCCCACTGGACCGGTCTAGTAGTTAACCCATCATCGCAAATCAGCTGTCTAACAGCTGATTTTCGAAGTCGAAGATTTTGAGGTTCAAATCCTAGTAAAATTTAATTGCTTTTATATAGATTTGAATACTAGATAGTAGATACAGTGTACTTTGGTGGTTGAGGTTCAATTAACCACATATTTAAGGAATGTATTGACCTAATCTGTACAGCTGAGCAGTTATAGCAAGGCGCTACAGCAAAGGGACATAGATCTACAGCTGTGGGAGGTATGCAACAAATGTGGAGAAGAACTTATTTGTAACAGAAATCAATATACCAATCTAAGCAAAAAAAAATTAAACATAAGATTATTTACATATCATACATACACCCTCACCTCACTGGGCCATGGTAGGAGAAGATTACTTATTATTCACTAGTTGAACAGATTGCAATGTACACATTAGGAAAATAAATAAATAAATAAATAAGGAAAATATAAATGCCTAATAAAAAATATATAAAACATGTTTGCACATGAGATATCCTCATTCTTAAATGGAAATATTAATGTACTATAGTTTGCATGTGTATGTTCTAGCAATACATCAATCTTCTATACACTAATAAAATGAGTAGTGTTTGATATAAATCACTTATATTACAATACATGCAGAAGTTACTAAAGTAAGTCTTAATGCTCAGCACAACTATTATATAATGAATTATTATAATCATTTTTAAATCATTTTTGGCAATAATTTCTATAAGATTTTAGCTGTGTTTTCATTTATCTAAGTGAAATGGAAATGACTTCAAAGTGGAAAACATATGTTGTTTCCAAGAAAAAGATTTAGACATGCTATACATTATAGATAAAAAGAACCCTTTAAAAATACTGTAACAGAGCAAGAAGGAAATAAATTCAACATCTTCAACTGGAATGAAACTGAAGAATTTTGTAACAAGACTGATAAAAAGAGCAAATCAAAAGGCTATAGAAAATGCAAAAATTACTGCTTCTTATTTTTAAAACGATATTATATTATCTTATAGCATAAAACGATATAATAGAGAAAATTTAAGTTCAAATAAAAAAATACCAAATGCAAATCCTGCAACTGTTAAACACATAAAAATGATTGCGGTTGGTTAGACAGCTGGTCACAATAGCACAACTTTATATTTTTCAAATAGCAGTGTTTGAAGTGAATGGTCTCAATTCTTGCTTAAACCATCCAGCAACAGAACTTATAGAGAATGAATTTCTATTAAAAAAATAATAATTTAAATACTAGTTTTTATTATACTTAAAATAAATTAATTGATTCTGAAAGTTTAAATCTATAAATGTTAAGATGCTGATGAAATTGGTAATTTTTTATAAAATACTTCTAAGGAAGATAATGTCAAAACTTGAACAGGCATAGGGTACATGAAATCCTAAAATAATATTAGTGCAATGAACCTATGGGATCTGTTTAAAAAATAATCAGACTGATTACACTGATATACAAAAATAATTTTGACTTATTTTGTATTTTTCAAAACTACCACATTTCCTCATGTTACTTATTTATTTCTATAAGGTTTCCAGAAGTTACCTCTTCATGAAATTTACAAATCACAACACAATAAGCACAGTTTTTAATGTAAAGTTTTTACTTCAGTCTGCAGAGATGTAATAAAACTGTATATACTTCTATGACATACCCTGAATATAAAAGCAAGAAAAAGCTGTAAATTTTAAAAGAAAAGATTTTAACTTACCAGGTGATAAATAATCCAAAATATCGACCATGGTTTGGTAAGCAGCAACCCTTACAATGCTCTCCTCATCATTGGCAAACTCATTCAATATAGGTAAAAGATCTGTATTTATAGTTTTTGACAAAACAGCTGCACAGAAAGGTAATTCCACGCATATAGCTGCTCTTACCTCCTTACAATTATCCTGAGTTAGTGCTTGAATTAATGGGAAGACATCCTTTTTTAACCTATCATTCATTTAAAAAAAAAACAACCAAATGTATTATATAAAAATAATATTATTCTTGATAGATAATGTAGTGGGATATAAAAAGATTACAATTATTGATACTTAGAAAAGAATTTTGTTTATGCATACATAATTAGTTGCAAAAGATGAAAAATGCCAAAGCTATCTTGGAAATCAAACCAGAGACCACCCAACATATTCACAAATAATCATTTATTTTTACATCAATCTAAGTTTAACTTCACTTATCTCTTCAGTAAAAAAGATAAGACCTTGATGGATATTTTATTATAGCAGTTATTTCCACAGATATAACTTTGCTTTGGTAAAGCTGAGCAAATTTAATTTAAATCACTATCAGTTTTAGAATCCTAAAATTTCCAGGATCAAGTTAGATTTTCAGGTAGCTTCAATAACCTCAAAATCCCCTATCCTAAATTTTTACCTTTGTATTATTTGAATTTTATGAGTGAGTTTTTCAATGTTATTTTTCATAAAATTTTTTTTAGGAGTTCTTATAAAATTGTAAAAAGGTAAAATCTCCTGAGTACACCTTGGATTGTTTTTTAATTAAAAGAGAACATTTAATAAACAATTACAGAATTTGTTTTAAAATACACACATTTTATGTCTAATTGCTCTCCATAACTAGTTATCAATAAAAAATTACACTTCTACACATATCTTTTGATTTTTTCTTCTAAAAATATTGATGATAGTATTAATAATATGTCGCAATTCTACACAAACATGCCACCAGAAAGAAAAAAAATGAAATTAAACTACTGAATTCAATTTCTTAGAAGAGGAAATACTTATCACAATTTTAATTCAATTGCATCAAATTATTCATAGATGTTCTCTTTAAACATAAATAAAACATGAAAAGAAAATTTAGTTTTAAAATATGAGGCAAATATATAACATGATTTAAAAAAAACTTTGCACTGATATTATAGTCAACCTCTTTCCAAGAAAATCAAAATTCACTACAAAATGTTTTACACTCACCATTATTTATTATCTTTACATATGCACCCAGTTTAAAAATCTAATAGAAGAATGTACACATGGAAAAAGCCTGGTGATACTGCAAGATACGAGATAGATTATATCATGGTTATACAAAGATTTAGAAATCAACTAGTTGATTGCAAAGCACATCCTGGAGCAGATACTGATAGCAACCATAATTTAGTGATAAAGAAATGAATATTGGGGTTTAAAAACCTGAAGAAAAGGCGTTAAATGAACAGTAGAATTTAGAGAAGCTTGAGGAAGAAGAGGTAAAAAAGATTTTTGAGGAGTACATCGCAAGAGGTCTGAGTAAAAACGATAAGGAAGAAAATATAGAACAAGAAACGAAGAATGTTAAAAAGGAAATTCTTAAATAAGCAGAAGCGAACTTAGGCAGAACAAAGAGAACTGGTAGAAAACCTAGGATATCAAGAGTTTATATTGCAGCTGATAGAAAAACGTAGAAAGAATAAAAATGCTAGTGATGAAGAAGGTAAAAGGAACTATCAATATTTAAGAAATACTATAAACAGGAAGTTCAAATAAGTGAAAGAAGAGTGGATTAAAGAAAGAGAAATGATCATTGGTAAAATAGGCGGAGCATATATAGGAAAGTTAAGGAGAATTTTGTGGTACATAAATTAAAATAATAATGTATTAAATAAAGATAGTTCACAGATTTATAATACGAAAGAAAAGGTCAATAGGTGGGTGGAATATACTGAAGAATTATACAGAGGAAATGAATTAGAAACTGGTGTTATAAAGGAAGAAGAGGAAGTCAAAGAGGATGAAACGGGAGATGCAATACTGAGATCTGAATTTAGAGCATTATAAGACTGAAATGGCAGAATGGGATAGACGGGATACCTGTAGAATTGCTGCAGAGTGCAGGTGAAGAAGCGATAGATAGATTATAAACTAGTGTGTAATAATTACGAAAAGGGGAAATTCCATCAGACTTCAAAAAGAGTGTTATTGTCATGATACCAAAGAAAGCAGGAGCAGATAAATGTGAAGAACACAGAACAGTTACCTTAACCACTCGTGCATTAAAAATCTTAACTAGAATTCTGTACAGAAGAAATGAGAGAAGAGTAGAGGAAGTGTTAAGAGAAGACCAATTTGGTTTTAGGAAGAGTGTAGGGACAAGAGAAGCAATTTTAGCGTTCAGATTAATAGTAGAAGGAAGATTAAAGAAAAGCAAACCAACATACATGGCATTTGCAGACTTAGTAAAGGCATTTTGATAATGTAGACTGGAATAAAATGTTAAGCATTTTAAAAAATTTAGGGTTCAAATATAGAGAAAGAAGAAAAATTGCTAACATTTACAGGAACCAAACTGCAATAATAACAATCGAAGAACATACGAAAGAAGCCGTAATAAAAACAGGAGTCTGACATGGTTTTCCCTATCCCCATTACTTTTCAATCTTTACATAGAACTAGCAGTTAATGATGTTAAAGAATAATTTAGATCCGGAGTAACAGTGCAAGATGCTATGATTTGCTGATGATATAGTAATTCTAGCTGAGAAATAAAAAAAATTTAGGAGAAACAATGAATAGCATAGATGAAGTCCCACACAAGAGCTACTGAATGAAAATAAACAAGAACAAAATGAAAGTAATGAAATGTAGTAGAAATAATTTAGATGGACCACTGAATACAAAAATAGGAAGAGAAATAATATGGAGGTAGAAGAATTTTGTTATTCGGGAAGTAGACTTACTAAACATGGATGAGGCAGGAGTGATATAAAATGCTGAATAGCATAGAAAAAATGAGTCAGAAATATAATCTGCTTACATAAAACATTAATTTAAATGTCAGGAAAATCTTTTTGAAAGTATATGTTTGGAGTGTAGCTTTATATGGAAGTGGAACTTGGAAGATCAGAGTACCTGAAAAGAAAAGATTATAGAAGCTTTTGAAATGTGGTGCTATAGGAAAGTGTTAAAAATCAGATGGGTGGATAAAGTGACAAATGAAGAGGTACTGCAGCAAATTGATGAAGAAAGAAGCATTTGGAAAAATATAGTTAAAAGAAGAGACATCCCAACCCCGTAGAGGGAAGATACACACACGTTGTGATGTTACAGCCACACCATCCCACCACCCACTCCGTTCCAAGCCCTGAGGGGCTTTACTCGAGGTTGTCTTTAGACTCTCCGATTACATATCACAGTCATCGGCCAGGTCTGTCGGGATGCCACCGATGTAAATGCCTCAGCATTAGTAAATACATATAAAATTAAAGAGAAGAAACAGACTTATAGGCCCCATATTAAGGCATTCTGGAATAGCTGTTTTGATATTGAGGACATGTAGATAGGAAGAATTGTGCAGGCAAGCACAAACATTTGGTAAAACAAATTGTTAGGGATGTAGGATGTAGGGAGTAAACCAAAATGAAATGACTGGCACTAGATACAAAATCTTGGAGAGCTGCATCAAACCAGTCAAATGATTGAAGACAAAAAAAAGTGCATTAAAAATTTTCCTATTTTTTTTTTAATGAATACTGCAGAGGAGAGAGAGAGTGCTTAACCAAACTGTTTCTTGTAATACTCCTTATGCAAAAATACAACATTACACACCTAAGGCAGAAGGTTAAGACACTTTATATTTGGCTACAAAACAAGGACATGAAGTGATGTTATAAATACAAAAAGCAAAATTTTTTAAAAAACAAATGTTACTAGAGAAGCCTGAATGTTAAATAAGTTAGTAAATTCAGAAAAAAGTTGTCGTAAGATGAATAGCAGAAAAAATACGTCTAGATTATTACTTCATGGTATTAGGGTATCAATGATTAATAAGTAATAATAAATGATAATAGAATATATATATAAAAAAACCACAGTAAGAAAGAAAATATAACTGCATAAAAAAATAAATAAAAGAAGGTTTAATCTTCAAAACTCAACTTCACATGTACCCTTACAAATACACACTATGCAAACATATAAAAATATGGAACAGATTGCATAATAGCTTACACATATGCATCACAACACTGAGCAATACGTCCCAACATTCTGCAGCTCATGAGACGCTGCACAACAGGCTTTGATACTGCAGATTTTGCAATTGCAGCAGGTAAAATCTAAAACAATAGAATAACAAACATCACAAGTATAAAAAAACATATACATCAGTTACAAAGAAATACCAACAAGCAAGAAAAAAAACTGTGTTCTACAACCTTAATATAAGAGAAAACATTACTAAGAAATAAAATAAAATAATAATAATTAAGAGAAACATGGTAAATTAATTAATAAATAAGAGACATATATTAGTTTCAAATAAAAACCAATACCTGGCAGAACACTAAACCATGGGGGGGGGGGGAAGCCTTTACACTCTTTTACTCCATTTGAAAAACATTTATTACAAAAATGAGAAAATCCTTCATAGATATAATAAAAATGAATATTCAAATAATGGTATACTAACATGCTTGTCAAATAGATAAATCTAATTTACTCAGAAATTGCAAAGCAAAAGAAAAGATTTTTTAAAATTTAAAATAGGAAGATATCAGCCACTGGCAAGTGAATTTGTCACTGCATTGATAATTAAAGATTGCTCTTCAGAAAGAGTGTTGCCCTTGTTGTGGATATCTAATGTATGATAAGCAGGAAGACTGACCAGATAATTATGATAAAATACTATGAAAACAGTTTTGTCATAATGCAAAGAGCCTTTCACTTTGTTTAGAAGTACAATCAGTGTATTAATCTAAACAAAACAGCCAATTCAAATTTACCGGTAAAGGAAAACTGAATCTAGATTCTATATAAAGGAGATTCACTTAAAAACTTTAGCAAAAAAATAAAAACAAAGCTTCAAAGGAGTACATGTGGTACCGTGGTATGTCCATAAAGTTGAATTAAACAATTACACAAAACTAATAACAATTATTTACCCACTGACAGTGGACAAATTATAACTGTGTTGAACTAAAGTTAAAACTATAGCAAAAGTTAAATTCAACAGCTCACAAAATTAAATTCTCTAGGAATGAGTGGTACAATGAATGTCAACCAGGTGCGGTTTTAGTGTTTATCTTTGAAACAACCTTGCTACATTCCGAAACTAAGATGGAAACATATTTTAAGGCAGGTTAATGGTTTATTATAAAATTTTTGAATAACTCCCTATTTTATGGTCTTACAATGAGCCATTTGAGGGAATGACTGGATCTTGCTAAGATAAACCAAGATCCTCACACTTACAAACCAAATGATTAGGAAAATTCTTTTTTTTTTTCAAAGTTTAAATTCGATAGATTTAATAGGAATCTAAATATTTTGTAACAGAATATTATCATCTTTTATAGCACCATGTAAAAATAATAAACTGAAAATAATTTGTTTATTTTAGACAAAAGTGTAATTTTTATGAAGATGTTGCTCTAACTGAGCATATTTGACCATGTGCTGCTTTATACAAAGATACAAATAGGCAATTTTATTTTATATATAATATGATACAATAATTATTATATAAATAGGTAAATAATCCAACCAAAAATAAATAGACATCTTACTTACTTCTCTGTGTATAACTGTAATTGGTAAAATGGAAATAATGACCAGTAAAGTTTCAAACCACGTTCTTGAAATCTCTGCAACAGTAATTAATCACTTTATAAAAAAATCTGATCACAATTTACTTTTAAAAATATTTAATATGTCAGAATACAACTAGCTACTGAATTCACCTTCATAACATAGATGTATACTGTGATTTTTAAATCTACTTCTTTAAAACATTTCCTAACAATTCTTGCAATCTTTTCCAAATAATTTTCATTAATTCCAAATATTTTCCATTAATCATCTTGCATGAAAAAGATGATTAATGGAAAATAACTGAATTTCAGATATCTGAATACAATATAAATAAGACAAACAATAACATAATAATTACTTTTTAATTAAAAAAACAACAAATTAAAAAAAATATTATTCTAACAAACTAAAAATATGTAAAATCAAAATATATAATTTGGTAAGCTGATTTAGAAATAGATTTTGTAACAGAAATTAAGAAAAGTGGCTCAACTAAATTTAGTAATTCGCCTATCACTTCAAAATGTATGACGTCAGGACAGTAATTAAAATAATACAAATTTTTAGTTTCAAAAGTACATTTTTTTTTTCAAAAAAAAAAAGAAAGCAAATGGAGGCTTGCTTTCTCTTTCAATTATCAAGAGTTTTGGTACCTCCACTCTTTTCTTTCAGTAAGCTGTTGTCACGTAGTGTGATTTTACAACTTATTTGAAAGAAAAGCTGAAGTGAAGTGATCTTTCAGAAAATTATATCCCTAGAATTTTTTTTTTCTAATCAATGTACAAATCAAAATATAAGAAAAACACCAAAATTGAATTCTTATTTTCAGATTTAAAGATATATTGGTTATGTATAAGTATATATATATATATATATACATATATATATATATATATATATATATATACAGTCATTTCAAATTACATAACTTTATGAAATACAATGAAAGTAGACACACTTTCATGCCTATATTGTACATGCCTAGGGTTACATGCCTATAAAATACACCATAAATATAAGTACATAATTATTATAAACGTTATTTTTTATACTACCAAATACTATACTTAACCAACACATGCAAATATTATCTTTTCTAAAGTAATTACCTGCATCTCTGCTGTCTACACAATTAAGTATGCTGTGCAAAAAATTTTGAATAATATATTCTGGTGATATTAACTTTTTTTCAACTATCGTGCGAAGAACAGAGCTAGCTGTTAAATGATACTCAGTACTGCCATGTAGCAGAGCCTATAAACAGTAATATAAAGAATAATATTAACAGAAAATGATAAGTAATTCATACCTTACATTACATTTATCCGTACAAGGAATTTGGACAATTTATTAGGAAACAGAGTAATATTGTATAGCTAAAATTGTTATGTGCTGTAATAAATTCCTCTAGAACATTTTATAGAAGATTTTTATAACCAGTTTTAAAGTAACAAATATATAAACAAAATAAACTGAGTTTGTTTGCCAGTTGGAAGATGGAAATTCAAAGTGTAAATAGCAAATGTCTATTACAAAAACACTTAATGTTCAAAGAATAAAAATTGAAGATTTATATATTGTATTTGTGCTACATGTTACAATACAACAACTAATTTCTATTTTGTATTTCCACACAGATGATAGTCTGGTATAATGTGAACAGAAGCTCATTACTTGAAATGTGGCATATAAAAGATAAATAACATAAAAGAAAACATGAACATAAAAGATAAATAATTTGTACATTGAAAATTACACAATAATTGTTATTATACAACATTACAGTAATACCCCTGTTATCCATCCCCTGTTTGACTGATTCTCCGGGTTAACCACCGAACATCCTAAAATTACCATTTAATTAATTAATTAATTTCCTAAAATTAATTTTTCAACTATATAATTTAATTTATATGATTTAATGGAATTACGCCCTATATAGAACAGTACTGTAATAATTATATATAATAACAATTAGGCTCACATGCAAAAAAAATATTTTTTTATGAAATGTAAAATATGGTACCCATGTAGGCTTTAGACAGTACTGTATAACACTGTGTCTGACTCATACATTTCCTCAGCTAGCCTAAAACAAACAATTTACCGTATTATCTCTCACATTAATTTTACATCGATATATTATGTGATTTTATTTAAAAATTTGTTCAATATGTTGATGTCATAACTGCATTATAATCTCTAAGTGAAGACTCATAAAATCATCACATCATTTGCATTTTGAATAGTGTGATATAAAGTAGGATCTATAGAGTGAAAAATTCTTTTACACAGTACATACATATTATTGCATCATGAAAAATAATCACCTTTTACATAAATGACTTACTGTGCATATACTATTTTGTTTGTGTACATTAAATTTTAGTTTAAATTCAGTACAATACAGTTATTTGTAAGATTCCTTTTTACTTCTGTCTTTTTTCGTTTATTCAGTATAGTGTAATGAGCTTCTTACGACTTAGCTGCAAATTTTTTAGTTTTAGGTAACCTTTAAAATTTTGTAAGTTTACTTTTTACCTGTAACTTACAGTTATGAGACGCAAAAGAAATGTATGGTAGTTTGATTGAAACTAAAGTGAAAGTGTTAGAACAATTAGATAAAGGTCAATCAGTAAAATCAGTAGCAATAGATTTAGGTGTTGGTGAAACAACAGTTAAAGACTGGAAAAAACTGTTTACAGATTGAAGCATATTGTACACAGCAAGGTAGTAAAGTGGCTCTTCAGTCGAGATGTACCTTACAAAAACGTGTGTTAGATTGCGTATGTAGTTCCTTCAAGAAAGAGAACAAAAAACACCTATCGACAGACCTCTGTTAAAAGAAAACGCTATTATTCTGAATGGAAAAATTGCTTCAGCAAATGGTTCAGGCAGCAGCACTAGTAGCAACTGCTTTACAGCACATGAAGGACGATTACATCATTGGAAAAAGCGCCATTTTATAAATGTAAGTATATCATACTTTACCTATGCAATTATTTTAGCTTTAATAGGGTTAATTATAAACAAAAGTATATCTGATATAGGGCCTTCATTAAAAATGTGCAATTAAAAATATTGGTTAGTACTGTACAAAAAATACCACCTTCAGTATCTCTTATTCATAAAAAATGTTTTTCAGTTTAACCGACTTTTTTGCTTAACCAGTTCTGACTAAGTCGGTTAGCAGGGGAACTACTGTGCCTTATAACCCGTAAGCTTCCAAATATTATTAAAAAATTATTAATGTAACAAAACAAACAACCAGATAGGTCTATCTTTTCCCTTGACTTACAACCACTTCTGACTAACCAGCTGTTTCTACAGTACTACTATTCTTGCAAATCAAGTTAATTAAATGAAATCACTAAACCTACTATCACAGGTACTGGGGTTACCAGAAGTATAAGAAGGTGGAAAGTGAAAAAAATTCATTAAAAATTATTCAAACCCCAAACATAAATCACTTTTCTATTATTTACTTAGCAGTGTGAATTTTTAAACAAACATTTGTGTATAAACATTTAATATATGAATATGTACACGATTACATAAAATTATAAAATAAACATTACAGAAAAAAAGTTAAATTATTTTTTTTCAAATCAGATTAAAAATTAAAAGTGCAATGGTTTGTAGAGCTAATTAAAGCACAATTTTAAAGAGATAAGTTCATTATATTATATTGGAAAAATCTTTTCATTTTATCTTTTCACACTTTTCATTTTATTGCAGAATGATCAGTTTCAAGACAGATGCATAAAAAAGTTTTGTTTAACACCACATGACAAAATCTACCTTCAAACAGTAGATGAATAAAAAAGCAGGAAGCATTTGACTGAATATTACAGACAAGCTTGAAATTATAAATTTTCACTAATACCAAAATTTCATTGTTGTTGATAAGAAAAAAAAACAATTCATTTAATATATCAGTTTAATAACACATATTTTGTGTTTTTTCCTTATTATGTTTTATTTTGGTAATATTCAAAATAATATGTTATAAAAAATATTTGGAAGTTTTGTTAATATGTGTATTTGTTATACACATGTATTTTCACGTGGATGTGGATTGCATGTTGTGTAAGGACAGTTCATTAATAGATAATAATTACAGAGTAAATACAATTTTAAAATAAATATTTGTGATGAGATCTTTCCACATTTATTTACTCTACTCTGAATGTACAAAAATAATTAACAGCTTTCACTCATTAGGTTTTGTTAAAGAAGAAGCAACTCTGAACTGTATTTATAAATAAGTAAGTGATTATAATGTAATTTATTTTTGACTCTATCAATATTAAGATTATTATTACTGTATACACATATTCCTATTTCTATTTACCTTTTAATCTTCATTTCTGTAGTAAAAATGTTTTTAACAATAAATAATTATTCAATAAAAACAATACATAAAAAAGATTTTTAAAGAAAATCTGATGTGGACAACACATGACGTCCTTATACGCCTATTAAATTGCATTTACACATTTTTTTAAAATGAAATTTACATAAAATTTTATTTCATTAATAACTTTTGATTTTTTTTGTTATTGAATTATTATTCATCATAAAAATTTGTTTACAATGAGAGGTTAATAATTATTAATAAATCAATATATTTATTTAAATTAAAAAGAAAAGTTAAAAAAAAGAGAAGAAGTCTGATTCGAACCGATGTGCCTTCCCCTAAGATCCAAATATTTCATTAATTAAAATTTTATTTGGTTATAACTCTGGAACCAATGAAAATAAGTACCATTTATCATTGAAAAGCTCTCAATGAGGGCTTATTACTGCAGTTAAGAAGTCCAAAATCCAAAAAAGTTTGGATTTTAGGTTCAGTTGATTGCAATCAAAAGGGAAGGTGCATAACTAGATGTTTCAACAAATCCAAAATTTCAACATCCTACGGCTAGTTGTTTTTGAGTTATGCGAGATAAATATATATATACACATACATACATATATATGTACGTACATAAGTCAAGCCAAAACTAGTCAAAATGGATTCAAGAATGATCAAAATGGATATTTCCATTGAAATCTGGCAACCAAAATTTTTTGCAATCACAATACTTCCTTTACTTCGTACAAGGAAGTAAAAATCAGAAGTTATTAGTAAAATAAAATTTTATGCACTCTTCATTTTAATTCAAAATTTTTTACAATCAGAGGTTAATAATTATTAATAAATCAATATATTTAAATTAAACAAAATTTAAAAAAAATAAAATATATATAATAATATATATATATATATATATATATAGTCGGATTTGTACTGATGTGTGCATGGTTACAGATCTGACACATTCTCACTTACACCACATATCTACTTGAGCAATATGAAACAAAATTAATATATAAACTAATATAAAATGCTAAAGAAATTTTTTGGGCTATTTTTCTTGAGAATAATTGAATATTATATGTTAGTATTTTGTGATGAAGACATGTAAACAGTGTACACATGCAATATGGTTTAAATCAGTGTCCCAAAGCCTGTGCCTTCCCATTGTTACAGTAATATGGATCTTAGGTGCTTATACTAGTTTAAGCTTTTTAGAAATAACTTTAGCTACCTTTTATTTCAGAATTAGAAATTATTTGCTTACGAAAAGCAATTATTTTTTATAAACATTTAGCATTATTTTAGTATATTAGAAAAATTTAATTCCAAAGCCTATCTTGTTTTTTAAACAGTAAGCATGATCTAAGTATATTAGAATACTTTTATTTCCAAAGCCTATCTTGTTTTAACTTTTACACAAATTTCAAAAATGATTAGCCATAGAATTTAACAACAACAGGTAACACACACTTACTTGGTTCTCCATTTCTCCTGCATAAATACATTTTTATTTTTATTTTATGCATTTATTTCAGTCTACTTGATAATAAATATCGCTATAAAATTTAGTAACCTTATCCTGTTTATTTTTTGTTTTCATTATGTTGATGGTTACATGATAATAATTTTAAAAACAGTAATAGATATAAGACTAACATTTATTTTAAGAGTAATAAAGGGACTTCTACTCTATACTAATATTTCAGGTAAAAGAATTAATAATTGTATAAATATTTTATGTTAATAAAAACTAATATTTTAGGAATTTTGTAACTATCCACTTTATTAAAGAATTGGAGGAGCATAATATCTCACTTTCAAATGAAATAAGTTTAAATGGTGTACAGCAAAATGTGTATATGTAATTTAATAAGCCGTAAAAGGAAGTCATGTGATGTCCCCAACAGATTTTTTAACTGAAAAATTACAACAAACCGGTCCTAAAACTACATATATATATATATATATATATTAACAAAAATATATAATCTATATAATATATATATATAATCTATATATAATCTATCAATATATAATCTATATAATATATAGATTAATAACAATATATATATTGTTATTAATCCTAAACAAGTGGAATAAACATAACATACTTTTTGGGTTGATAAATTTTACATTACCATCAGACAAAGAACTTTGAAATAAAATTTGTAAAGAATTCAATTCTGAAATAATTGAGTATAAATAAATTCAATTGAAAAGAGATCAACTCTTATTTAGAACAAAAAACTGTTTAGAAAAATGTATTTTTACACAAAAAAAAATTGATACTAAAAAAAAAAAAATAGAAGAAAAAATTTACTCAATGCAAATAAAAAGAAATAAATTAAATAAAAGACCAGTAAAATATATTATATATATAATAGACCACATATAATTATATTTTTACACATATAATTATATTTTATATTACCACACATATAATTTATATTTTTTATTAATATCTCTAATATTCAAAATGGAATACATGCATATTAAATTAATATGCATTAACTAAAGAAGAAAATATAATTCAGCATATGTAATGTATCCAAGAGTTTAGTTTAAGACAAATTGTCCATAATATGAGTTTGCCATGAAGCAAATATTTTGTGTGGCAAACAGTTCATAAAAAAATCTTTACTTTCAGTAGAGGAAGGCTTGAAATTTACAACCTGAATATCTTGCATGCAATTAAAATTTCAGTCAAAACAACAATCATAAAATATTTTATTAGTATTTCTTTGATTGACAAGGCAATTTTTTTTTTAAGAATCAATAATTGACAAAGTAATCATCAGTGCAAATCTGACAATCCACATGTACAGTAGAAATTGGTTCTGAACATTGATTTCAATTAACTGGGTGCAGCTATTAGCAAAAAAATTACTGAACCATTAATTTTTATGACCACCTTACATAAAATGTTTACTTAAGTCTCTTCTGATCCACCACTTTTAGATGTTCCTCTACTAATAACACAGCAAATAATTTTTCAGCATGACATTTTTCAACACCTCAAGGTGTTCTGATAAGCTAGGAATTATTAGTATATAAATTATTCAAATGACTGGAATGAACAACATAGACTAATAAACTAGCTCCCAAGATCGCTTGATCTAAAGCCACAGGATTCCAACGAGCAGGACCTCTTAAAAACTGTATTTACAAAAAGTTAATACAGTAGCAAGAAAGTGATGTAAATTTACAATGTTATTGAAACTGTCCAACATAAAAAAGAAAAAGCAACCAAAAGAAACTTACATTGAACTGAGGTTTGTTTAAAACAGTGATCGAGGGGCACTTAAGAACAACTTTTGTAACTGTAGGTTTGAATTTTGTTGCTTGATTTTATCTGCTGTTAACTTTGAGAAACTCATTTTGCCCCTATATTTCTTCTTTTTTAATATCAAACAATTGTTTGGATTGGTTTAAAATAGATTTGTCCATTGAATTTTTCTCTAAAAATAAGTCAAATCACTTAACACTTACTTTTTGTCAGATAAATTTACTTATTTTTTCAAAAATAATCTCTATAAATTTTTTCTACAATAATATTTTCTAAGAAATCATTGGAAATAATTATTTTATCAGGAATTATTGTAAAAAATAAATTGGAGATCCAAGTTTTTTTTTTAATTATTTACATTAAAAAATATAAAAATCCAATTTGTATTCCAAGAATTTCACTTCTGCTGAATTTATTTTTATCATTTGATTGGAAATGAGGAGTGAAACATTAGCAGTAACTCAGAAAAAGTACTTGTAAGGGAACAGTGTTAATATAATTATATTATATTATATTTTCTTCACCAGCAGAAACGTATCCTATATTTATTTCTATTTCTAAAGAGATAAAAATAAATGAGAATAATTCACCCAAATGTCAGTGAATATTTTGTAGATTTAATATGAACAAAATGTCAATAAATTAATATATGAAATAATCTAGAATTAAAGAGCACGCTGCAAACTTACAAATTATTAATGATGATGCAAAATGCATTCTAATAATATATGAACTTAAATAATTATAAAAAGTAAATCATTTCATAAAATCACTCATAATAAAAAATACGTATGTAAAAAAATGTAACATGTTAAAAAAAATCTTCACTCTAGTATTATAGTAAAACATGTTATTAAAGAATAGTTTTTACTGTTATGTACCTGTTAACTGCAGGGATCAATACAAAAAACAGAATATGTTGTACAGTGTTAAAATAAACAACACAAATTTTATGACCTCAAAATCATAAAAAGTGATTGATAAAATCACTCTTTCAAAATGTAAAGAAAACCAACAATGTCAGACACTCATTTATACACTACATACCATCCAACTGCATAATCACATGCATAATCCACATCCTACTCAATGTCCTTATATCAAGAAATCATACAACTTAATATTATAAAAGACCTAGCATATATAAAAAAATATATAATGGGTCACTGATTAACAATAATAATAATAAGTGAAAAAAGCTCATAAATTTAAAAAGCCTGGATATGTGGCCTTCAGAAAAAACAAATCAATATAAAACACAATTAATGACACCAAAAAATGTCCCTGGAACATATAAACTGAACTTTTTTGACAGAATGATGTTTATAACAATGGTAAAATGGGACACATCTTCCAACAAGGACAAAATTACCTCTTAAAAGCTCTCCACAGAAACATACACTCACCATTTACCATCCATCTCATGGGTATAAATCACAAATCCACTAATATTAAAACCTTGATATTTTCAAATGTGTACACACACACACACACTCATAATCACAAAACAGCCTCATCTTAACTCACTTTAACATTTAACACAACCAATGATAATTAAATGAGACAATTAAAATCCAACAACTTTTTAACTGTACTCAAATTCATGCAGGCCTAATTAAAAAAAAAAAATAAAAAAAAAATACAAAAACAAGCATTCATTTAGGTAGAAAATCAGCAACATGGTGGTGCTGCAAGAATAAGCAGCATTAACATCACTAGATGGTCACAAAGCCAACAAAAATTTTTGAAGTAAAATTTTAGAAATATTTTATCTATAGAATTTGGTTGAGTTTGTAATTTCAAAAATAATATTTAAAAATTATTTTCATCACCACTTATTGTTATGGAGAAAAGCATAGCAAATTTTTTTTATGAATTTCTATAATTTTTATAAAGTGATTCTTAACTTTTCTGTAAACAATAATGATTAAAAAGTTTTTTTTAAGTAAAAAAATCTGCAACTATATGTAGCATCTGCAATCAGAAAACCCAAGTTACAACTGTGTAATACAAACTGGAAATGTAAAAATACAAACAAAAAAATATAAAAATTATAAATGAAACAGATAATTGTGGTGACAGGATTTAACTTAATTCAACATACATTTTTTAATGAAATACCTGATTCATTTTAGGAAATATTTTCTGTGCACATCCCCTGGCATCCTCCAATAACAATGATGGTACAGAACTTATCGTACTCAATTTCTGTATCTCATCACCAACCCTAGAATAAAAATAAATAACATAACATGGGGAAAATATATATATATATATATATATACTCATTAAATAGATAATAAAACACAAAGTTGATGTTAAATTAATGCTTTTGGCTTAAAAAACTACAATCATGTTCACTTAAAAATTTAACTTAAGATTTAGATTGCCTTAGATTTTGCTATCTGCAGTGTTTGTTAAAAAGGCATGTACCTTAGATTATTAATACTCTATTAATAAAAGATAATAATATAAATCAAAATAAAGATAAGCAGTGAAAGATTTTTAAGTCGGTTCAAACAAAAAATGTCTGTCAATATCCGTTTATTAAATATTGACTGACAACAGATATTAACTAGTAACAGGATAAATTCTGTAACAAACAGCAATAAAATCAAATGTCCAACCATCAATTGAACAATTAATTAAATTTCAATAAAGTAGAATTCTTTTCCTGTGTAAGCCAAAATATGACTAAAATTTTCTGACAAAATCTGCTTTCTGTAAAATTAATTAAAATAATACACAATTAATTATTAATACTTAAGATTAATTACTTTTCTACATTATTTTTCCTCTTAAATGTACACTTTCATAGGAATTTATATAAATTACATATACAAGTATAAATAAATTAATAGTCAAATAATGTATTACTTTATAAAATAATAGTAATACTATTCACAATTATATTAATTATAATGACATTTCAAATTTATATTGAGTTCAAAATTTTTATCAATGAACAGAATTGTGTTGTGATTTTAGCATATCCTGTGAGTATTTATTTAATACTTTATAAACAACAAATGAACCTAATTTAATAAACACTGTTTTAAAAACTCATTAGACTGCTTTCAAAGGCTCTTAGAGCCATCTTTAGTGACTGGTGTTCTGATCCCAACTTGTAATTTTATTTTGTTAGGCTTAAAATATTTAATTTTATTTAGTTTTAAATATAATGAGAATGTATTTGAAAAGCATACTGCACCTGAATTATCTTTTCATTTAATATACTATTTTGTGTGTTAATATATTTTAAATGGTTTAAGAGTGTTAAGTCTTTTTTTTACGTATGTTTAATATATCAAAAATGCAGGTGGGTTTGTGATTTACACCTACGAGATGAACTACAAATGTTGAGTCAATGCTGCTATAAAGGGCTTTTAAGAGTTTATTATAGTTTTGAAGCTGTGGCCCATTTGACCAATGTAAGACATTTTAGGGAGGGCAGTTTTGAGTTATGTATTAGCCCATCGACCAATAAATTGCAAACTTTTAGATTATTGATAATATCACTTTATATAACCATTATATTACCATTTATATTTATTTTATAAATATAATTTAACCAAACTTAACCCACACTTGCTAAACTTGACTAATTAACATGAGGTTAGCGAATGAAGCAAGCGTACGTTAAGTTTGGTTAGCTTATATTTATAACTATAATTATAAGCAATAATGCTTATATTTTTAATATGTTAATCATCCCGTAACTTTGAAGTATTTTCAAAGTTACAGGATCATTATGGTTATGGTCGATGGGCTAATACATAAGTACCCAGCTTGGTTTATTTTGAGCAGTTCCAGGGATATGTTTGATGGCTGTGTTCTTTGTAATGGTTTTTTGTTTTGAAGGCCACATTTATCTGGTTTCTTCTTTCTTTTATCAATGTTCTCTTAATCTTTGTTTACATGGTTGTAACACTGTGTAAATGAGCTGCAGTCATAGTAATTTCTGTGTGTTAATTATTTCATAATATTAAGTTTGACAAAGATATATCATCTTATTAAAAAACATGAGTAAAGGCATGTCTGCAGCAGTAATAATAAAAAGTACATGAGCAGACTGTGAAATCCTTTTTCATATCATATTTCTATAGGTATTTTTACAGTATGTAGAACTTTTACATGTTGTAATTATTAATACTAAAAGTAAGTGATGGAAGTAAAAGTAAAATGGAAGTAACTCTTCATCTCTGCCAGTTCCTTCATAAAATTATGAATAACCTACCCGCCTCATATAGAGAAATAGTGTACCGTTCTAAATAATAGATACCCTAAATCAATTATTACTTCATCCAAAAGTCAAGATTTTTCCAAAAACCCCATTATAACAAAACAATAGGAAACCTAATCTTTGAAAATATGGTTTATAGCAGGTATAAATGATATTACAAATTTTGAATAATACACAATTATTATTCAAATAATATAAGGCAGAAAGGAATTATAATAACACAAAATGAGGATAAATTGAAAATGAGTTCACTTTTAAAGTTAGCAAACTCAGTCTAGAGGTATAATTATCTGAACACCAATTAACTGAGAATGTAACATCCTAAACAAGAAGCTACAATACATCACCCACAGTCAAGTTAATTCACTTAACAAATAAAGAATTAAGTAATTCTTTTTAAAATAAACTGGAAGAAAATTAGGAGGCACATCACAGTCTGTTAGATTACATAATTCTGAAATTAACAGCTGAACAACAAAAGATAATATACATCATTGTACAAGTAGACAATAATATTCAATTTGTTAAATTACTACCAAATACAATTTTTGACAGTTACATTTTACTAATTGTTTTCAAACCCATTAATGAAAATCCATATATTGAATACAATTACTTTGCAGTAGCAAACACACACCACCAAACATTTAAAAGAATTTATATCTTTACCTTATATGACTAAATCAGAAATTCCATTTCTAACCTTACTAAATGAACAATTTTTTGAGGAGATTCTTCAGATGACAAAATTTTAACAAATTCAAGACTAATTAAAATGATTTTAATAAATCAAGACTAAACTTAAAATAATTTAAGTACATGAAAACATGAACGAAATTACACTTCATTCATATTATTTTAAAACTAACTTCACAAATCTTTTGACTGAATTTAATCAGCTGCCAGTTAAACCTTGGTAAACATAACCAAGTTGTCAGTGACGTCATCGCACGTGATATGGGTCGTCGAATATAGGATTTCCAATGACAGATTAATATTGCACTAGGCATGAATTCCTTCTGGAACTTTGCCTTCACAATTACTGCAAATTTTAAGGTATTCTGTATTTTCTGGTTCTACTTCTTGACTGTTGTGACACATCCAGAAAACATTTCGCACGGATGCTACGAAAGATTAGAAGATATAACGATCGATTACACACGTATATTAATACTGGTGATAATTTTTAGTTCTTGCCTGCAATTCCCTGTATTGGTTTTTACACCATTCCTGTTTTGTTTGGGTCTCAGCCCATTGATACGTAATTTCGGAATCCCGAGCCTGCAATTCCCTGGGCCACAGCAATCAACCTAATACTATTTTCAAACAAATTGCTAGTCACAAAAAAAACCTATAACCGCATCGCAACTATTTTATCAATCGATTGAAAAATAATCGCTTATATTTGGTTTTTCTTATCATACTGAAATGTAGATTTATCAGGGAGAGAGCTATTACAACTTATAATCAGTAAATGTTTCTTTGACCAAGATTAGCTTTTAGTTAATATAGTCACTTCGTGCAAATGGATGAGAGTAAAAATAATCATAGGTCTTTAAGGGAACAGCAGATGAGCTTGGGAATAGTACTGATATAGAGCAGCCAGCCCACCGGGCTGGTCTAGTGGTTAACCCGTCATCACAAATTAGAGTTGACTTCGAAGTCTAGAGTTCTAAGGTTCAAATCCTAGTAAAAACAGTTTTATAGGGATATAAATACTAGATCGTGGATGCCGGTGTTCTTTGTGGTTGGGTTTCAATTAACCACACATCTCAGAAATGTCGACCTGAGACGGAACAAGATTACACGTCATTTACATTCATACATATCCTCCCTGAAGTAATACATACATTCATACTCTGAAGTAATAGATTTTTTGGTTTAGCCTCCAGTTCTGGAAGCTAAGCCAAAAAAGAGAGAGTCAGGAGAGAGGGTATGTACCGAGATATGTTTGTACGAAGAATATCTGAGCAGAAAATGGCTCAAGAAAACAAACATTTAACAAAAAAGGAACAACAAAAGAAAAGTTTTAATTTGAAGTTTTTCTGGTGTCTACTACTATCAACATTTTATGCTTTAAACATTTCTTACCCTTAGTTGGTATTATCAGTCTCTCAGGTGGGTACATTTTGTGTTTTTACATAGGGAATAGGTAGTAGTGGTTATTTTTTGCTGATGTCTCAGTTATGTGTTGCTCCATTCCTTGACTGTTTATTGTGTGCCTTTCTGATCGCGTAGTTGTGCTACTTATCGCTGTGAATTTCGTTGAACAAAGAATACCACCGTCTCCCAGACGGATAGAACTGTAAGATGTATGTATGAGCCCCGTCTCACAGATGAATATTACTTTTTCTATGCAACTTCTAGTTACTGTAATATTTTACACCTGTTTTCTTCTTATTCTTTATTTGTCCATTCTTAATTTATTTTGTATTATTTATTCTCTATTTTTTTTCTTTTTTGGTCATAATGAATCAGTCAGAAATGATTCCTATGTATCTGAAAGTACGAAAACAATTTTCAAAATGTCGGTTTCCTCAAATGATAGTGATGATGACTATTAATCTGAGAACTCTTACATTCTCGATGATGACCATGTATCCGAATCTGATTACGATTTTGATTCAGAAATAGAATTGACGATATACCTATCAAAAATTTTATAAATGTTGATGCCCTGGTGCAAACTAATGAGGTCCTAGCAATTGATGATCTTGAACCATTCCAAGTATTAGAGGTCCCAACTGAAAACATTCCTGATCTCGGATGTAGTGTTGAAAATTCACCACAAACAGATAAAATTTACTACGGTAAAAGGTATTGTTTTATCTGGTACTGTGAATAATCACTGAATCCTGTAAAATACCAAAGAAAAACAATAAAGATAAAATTGTCAACATGATTAGATCCAGCTATGCAGCTAAGAAAACATCCAAATCCAGGTGAAGTTGTCTATTTTTTACTGATGATATACAGGAAATTGTAAAAAAACAAAAAACTTGAAGTACTTACAGAAAAAATAAAAATTTATGTAGTTAGAAAAACACAGATAAAGATGAGATTGAGGCTCTTTTTCGTCTCCTAACTCTCTGTTGTGTTCAAATCAAACCATGAATGTTTTCTTCTATTTTTTCCATTGACGCAACTGGACGTCCTATTTTTTGGGGAAAAATGCCATTGAAGTGTTGTGAAACGGTATTATTGTTGGCATTGCGTTTTGACAATTCATCTACTCGTGAAGAGCATAGGAAAACTGATCCTTCTGCAGCAATACATAATATATTCCACACTTTCATATAGAATTGTCAAGCAGTATATACAATCGGTTCGTAAATGTGTAAATGAAACTCTTACTCTGTTTAGAGGAAGATGCGGATTTCACATGTATATGCCTAAAAAGAAAGCGAGATACGGCATAAAAAGCTTTGCCTTGACTGATGCCCACTTGTCATATCTTTATAGTGCTTACTTATACATCCGCAAAAATAGTGATCGATTTACACTACCAACAAAAGAAGAAAAAAACCTTCAGAAAAAACACAGGCGGTAATTTGCCATTCAAAATGCATCTTAGGTAGTAATAAAAATATTAACACAGATAATTTGTTTGCATCGGTAGAATTCATTGAAAAGTTGTTAAAAAACAACCTGACTTTAGTAGATACTGGTACTATGAAATCTAACCAGCAGGAAATCCCAAATGAATTTTTGCCAGCATGATCGAAAGAGGTTGAATCTTCTATGTATGGGTTCACCAAGAATCTAACATTACTATCATATGTTCCAAAACAGTACAAGACAGTTATTTAATGGCTATAATGCATAATTCTTCATTTATGGACAACAAAATCAGAGACCAGAGATGAACTCTGTTTACAACTCAATGAAATCCGGTGTGGATGTTTTAGACCAATGCAGCAACTATTCAAGAAGGTGGTGTTTTACCACGGTTAGCTGTGTAAATGCTTTTTAAATATCTATACACAAAGGAAAAATGACCAGAATTGATTTTATGAAAAATATAGGACTGAGTCCAATAAAAAAACACATGAAAAGGTGATTGCTTATCCCAAATCTCAACGACGACCTAAAAACAATCATAAAACAAACAGTTGGCAAAGGAGAAGAGAAACCTGATGGAGACAGACATGGAACCCACCGGGTTGGTCTAGTGGTGAACACATCTTCCCAAATCAGTTTGAAGTTGAGATTTCCAGCGTTCAAATCCTACTTAAGGCAGTTATTTTTATATGGATTTGAATACTAGATTGTAGATACCGGTATTCTTTGATATGGTTGGGGGTTGGGTTTCAATTAACCACACATCTTAGAAATGGTCGACTTGAGACTGTACAAGACTACACTTCACATCCTCTGAAAAAAACAGATATACAATAGTGAGAGCAACAGATTGGAAAAAAGAAAAAAATTGCTGTCACTGCCCTTATAAAAGAATCGGATAACTGCATAAAATGCGATATGCCAACCTGCCTTGAGTCCTCAAAAAAAATGTGCAACAGCTGTGTGAATAAACTGTGATTCATTATAAAACATAAGACAGATTTAAGAAAAATAATTTTTAATAAAATTTTACTAGAATATTATAATACATAGTTTATGAAAATAGGGAATAATTTAAATTGATGTAGACAATAAGTATGCAAGATAAAATAATATTTTTCATTTATTTTTGTTTTCTAATTTTAATTTAGTAATTTAGAATTAATATTGTAAATAATCTAATTTTTTAACATTTAATAGAAATAAGTATGAGAAAAAGTTTGTAATTATATTGTTTACTTAAAAGATAATAAAACCTGTTTGTAGAGTAACAGTTATAATAATAATAATACAAATGAATAAAATAAAAAAAAGGAACATGAGAATAAAAAAAAAAATTAAATAATTTACTGTTAACACAATAAAAAATGCGACCAAATTTTGTATCTGTCTGCAAAACAGATAATACTGTTAATGGGTCACGGTCAGATAATACCTATGAGGGTTAAGCTTTTAAAAGTAGAAATTAAAGCCAACTGAACAATCAAGTCAGCTGTTAAATACTTTTATGGAATATTTAAATGTAACCCAGTGTGACATATGCTATTAGATTTAAATGAAATGGAAAGAAAGTGCAAAACCTGATGGCCCTACTCATTCTAGTTGCTATAAACCAGCCTCATTACTGAACTGAACTAATCAAGCTCTCTTTCTTTAAACAAAATAATACTTGCCTGAAATCATACAAATGATTCTAATATAACTTCAATAATGAATAGTAGGAATTTTCTTTAGTATGTTTATTACATTTTGTCAAATGCATTCAGAATTCCCAGTTGCTGGAAAACAAATTGATTAAAATCATACTTATATCGGATGCCAAATTGAGATTTAACACTTCAAAATAATTTTATAAAATATAAGTTATTACAACTATTTGTTTAATAAAAAAAAAAAATGTTCTTTTAGAAATTTTTTGAGAACTTTTTTCTCTTGTCAAAAGATACTTTTTAGTTTCTTGTGCAATGAGGTTACTGTTAACAATAGTGATCCTCTTAAAATGGTTAGAAAACTAGGTCAATTTACGTATTTGATATCTATTTTATTTGTTTTTAAATATACTGGTTTTGTAAAATTTAGTTTGTATTGTTTATTTTTATATCACATGATCTCTGTGTTACTGATTGTGAAGATAGTGGACAAATTCTAGTTATCAACTTTTGTTTGAATTTCTAGATCCAGCTGTTATGAATGGTGTAGTAAATGATAACAGTGTGTGAAAAAGCTGCATGATGTGATCAGATGTGTTATGGTTTTGTTAATTATATTTTCCTGTGCACTACACCACATGACCACACTTTGGACAGTTAAAAAGCAAAAAATCGTCTAGATTAATTAATAGAAGCTCAAAGAGATAACATCACTTTAAACAACATTAAGTTACACTTAATACCAAGAAAAAGAAGAAGTTATTTACAACTTGTAAAATAAAAATGACAGAAATAGGCTTACAAAAGAATATGAACTGCTCTATCAATGGGTTTATCCTCCAAAGATTTATCAACTGAATGCTTTCGCATCTGGTCAGTATTCTGAAATTATAATTAATTATCTGAAATTTAAGTAATGCAAAAAAATTAAAATAAGCAAGAACAAACAAAATAAATTGTAAAATATATCATAAAAAAAAAATCTTAAATTAAGTTAAAATAAATGACATTTTATAGTAAATATGAGTATATTGCTAAACTATTAGATTACACATCCAGGCAATCAAGAATGCAGATTAACCATATCTCTAATCTTAACCTCTACACTTAAGTAATGCCATAAAGACTGACTGATGTAACTAAATTTCAAAAGACGATGATAGCATATTAAAAGAATTAACTATTTCCATACCTTTATCTGCTTTCCCCTAATAAGATGAAGCAGATTATGTAATTGTAATGCATTGTTTTACAACTGAAAGGTGTACGTTAATTTGCCGCTACACATTATCCATCCCAATTTTTATTGTTGTTGCGACATTAAATCTGCCACTTAAGATAAGAGTTTATTTTTTTGACTTTATAAACTCTGACCTCCATCAACCAAGACTGTAGAAGATATGTACAATATATGTTGTCAGTATCTGGTTTGGATTTTATCTTTAAGATAGCAAATGTGTCGAATTAAACAAAAAAAAAAATTGATATGATAAGAGATTATTGGCATCAGTTTGCTACATTATTAGCGGGAAAATTATATTGTTCAGTTCAATTTTAGAACCAGTTTTACTTTCTATTATACATCAATAAATGATAATCAATAATCTCTGTAGACAAAATGATACTTTAATCCTACACTAATGCAAATGCTCTAGAAATACTTTTATGGATATTTCTTATGCAGCGATTCATAATAATTACTCACTATAATTTAGTAACAAATACAACTTTATTTGCTTCAAAGGCACAAAAATAATATCAGTGTAATTAAAGGTAACAATACTATAGATCAGTCTTCACTAATGACAACTTTTTTTTTGTCTTCAGTCATTTGACTGGTTTGATGCAGCTCTTCAAGATTCCCTATCTAGTGCTAGTCGTTTCATTTCAGTATACCCTCTACATCCTACATCCCTAACAATTTCTTTTACATATTCCAAACGTTAATGACAACTGAGAAGACGAAATTTTTTTTCAGATATAATGATGATGCATCATAATCTTCTGTTATAGCTCTGTACACTACATTTGCAAAAATGTAAACACTAAACTTATTTCCTGCTAAAAAATATCACTTAAAATGAGAATTTTTAATAGAATGGTTTTGGAAAGAATGAATAAACACAATGCATGGGATAAATTGAAAAATTTCATTTTTCAAAAATAATCATATTTATAATGCCAGCAAAAGGTTTTCAGTAACACTTAATTTTTAAAAATTAGGTACATTGCAAAAATTATATAAGACAAAGAAAAAAATGATTTAACATTAACATAAAATTAAGTTTCCAGTAAACATGTAAAAATTTTGAAGTAATGTTGAATTGCATCAAACTAATGAAATCATAGACAAAAAATTGAAATTTTAGAAACTCTTCGTTATTTCATTTCATTATTACAACTTTGAACATGCGGTACACACATTCTAACAAATAGGCTAAAACGATAGATGAAAAAGATGTCAAACTCTCAGCAAGATTCGAACTCAGGAACAGCTGATCAGTTTTGAGCAACTTAAGGGAAAATGATAGACTTTTTTCATTAGATCTAAAAAAATTTGCACAAACATAATGGTGTGATCTTAACTTATAAAATTATATTTAGATTCGATGTAAACAAACAGTTCCAGCACACGTATGCTTGTAAAACTATCCCTACTGTGTCAAACAGATTTCTCCAAGAATTATCTGTTTTCTGACACAAAGAACTTATCAACAAATAATTTCACAATATGTTATGTTAATGATATATCCAATGGATATAAAATTAATGAACTTTATTCAGGATCATCAGGTAATATAATTTGAGTACAGATAGAAAAAATTGCTTTACATATAATGATCTGTAAATCAACATAAATAATATGAGAAAGAAATATGCAAATAATTGTTGCTTCTTTTTTTTAGTTACCTTTACTTCAACTGGCGTATCCAGATTAAAACTGGCAAATTCATCAGTCATTTTTAAGTAGTTTAACTGACTGCAATACTGTACACTATACTATTTAAAATCTACTGATATCAATTGTTGAACAGTTGTTTTCAATTAAATAATTTAATTAAGTTAGAAAATAGATAATACATTTTTAAGGATTTTTTTTTTTCATTTCACTATAAAGAACAACATTAAAAAAAAATTTCACTAATAAGTGAAAGAATATAGTAGAAAAACTACAGTTCAGCTGATATGCAAATAAAAACACTAGGTTGAGCAGCATAAAAAACAAACACTGTTGTCAACCTAAACAAAAAAAAAATAAACATATAAAGTAGAATAAAAAAAATTGTAAAAAGTAAAAATATAAATTAAATTAAATTCAAATGAAAATTAGATATGATTTATTTTTATTATAATGTAAATCTGAAATTGGATATTATTATGCATATAGTGCATGATATTTTTGTTTTAACAAAAATTTTTTTTCTGGGGCTGATTTCCTGCTTTTACTGAAATTAAGTAAATTTAGTACAGAAATCATACTAAAATTGTAATAAATTATGATTTACTAATTATTATAGTAAATTTATTAAGAAAAAAAATTATGGTGAAAAAGGGTGGTGGTGATAACACTCCAATTGACTTTTCATGTCCTCCATGGACCAGTTTTATTTCTACAATTACAAATGTGCACATTTATCAAGAAAATGATAAATATGAAAAGGTGTAATAATTTAATTTTGTTTAACAAAATTTAAAGAATTAGTTATTTCAATATGAATAACTGAAGAGATTTTTTTGAATATTGTAGGATTTGGTTTTTCAGATACCATTAGTTATCTTATTTTTAGTTGTAAAGCATTTACAGGTGTTTATTATTCTACAGAGCATAAAAAATATCCAATTAGTAATAAATTTTAAGCACTTTTTTAACATGTTGAGTAGCTTAAAAAAGAAACACTGTTGTCAACCTAAACAAATAAAAAGAAGAAATATATAAAGAAGAATAAAAAAATTGTTAAGTAAAACAAAAATAAAGTAGAGTAAAAAACCCAGAAATACTGGTAGTTACATTTTCCAGGATTTGATAAATACAAGATTTAAATTTAGTTATAATAGTGAATATTTTTACACTAAATAAAAATTATTGATCTTCAAAAATAAGTTTTTTATTAAAAATTGAGATGAGTGGTTATGTAAAAAAAAATCCTAAAAAGAAGTAACTGTGGCTTCTGAAACCTGGCTGGTAACTGTTAATTTATGTTGTTTCCAATATGTAGCAATAAATTTTCTAGTTTTTAATAAGCTGATTAAATGATGATATAATAATGAAATAACTGCATTTAAGATTTATTATGTGGCTAATGGCTGTACACTAGCATTAGATCATGTTTAAGTTCTAAGCTTTAGATATAAGATGACATTGTTGAAGTATATAGTAGTAGCTTGCAAATTAATCCCAACATACAGAAATTTTTGGTTTATTTCAATTTTTTGGGTGGCTGCACTGCTGTACCACCCATTCTTTAAGTTGTTTGTGTAATATGAGGCTCTATGATTATTCAAGAATTTTCATGTTAAAAGTAGTGTTTTGTGAAAGTTTATTTTATTTTTTATTATAAAATCATACTTTTGTATGTTTTGGAAGTAACTACAATATTTGTTTCCTCAAATGTCAGTTTTGATTTTTATTATATTTTTTTTTTTTTACAGATGATTGTTAGCAATGACAAACAATTTAAATCAAGACCAAATATAACTGATTGATACAACAGCCATTTTGGAATTGTGAAAATGTGGAGCAGGTGTGCACAGGATGGCAAGGAGCTTTTAACATTTCCCATCATGAAATTTATTCATGAGAAATAAATTTGAAAGCACAGGTTCGGTGGTTAACATTTTTTAACGATTCAGAGAAGTCTATGATGTGCTTCTATTGAACTATCCATACCAACAATGTCCTTTCGATGCCTAATGCATAAGCTTAAATTAAAACCATATTGCCCATGACAGTTCTTTTGGAGGACGACCCTGATCTCAGTTCTGTGAACTGATGTGTGACTAAATCGGTCTGGAGCCAGACCTTCTGAATAAGATCATTTGGTCAGATTAGGATATTTCTTCAAATTGTCTGGTCAGATGACAAGGCATAACTGCATGTACTGGCTGATGGCAATCCACATGTTACCATTACTTCTCAACTGATCCAGCCTGTCATCACAGTGTGAGGTGCATTGTCCAGTGAAGGTGTGGTCAGACCAGTTTTTCTTGATGGCATTGAGGATTGGGCGAATTAACCTACAAATGCTTTGTAAAATGGTAGTGCCACAACTCAGAACCAGAGCTAACTTCACTGAAATGTTCTTTCAGTAAGATTAAGCGTCTCCCCATTATGCTTTGGCAGAAAAATCAAATCTTTCCACAACACTGGTTCTGAAGAAGGAGCAGCATCAAATGGCCACCACGTTCACTTGACCTAACACCAATCGGGGGTGTTGTAAAGAATAAGGTTTATGAAAGAAATCCCTACACAGTGAAACATTTAAAAGAGGACTTCCCAGAAGCATTTATTGAGAGTGATCCAGATAAGGTTTTGTCTTAGTGTTATGGAAAGGTACAAAGCATATTCCAATGTTGAAGGAGATTTGAACACTTATGAGATTAAACTGTTCAAAAGTTAGGTGAAGTGTTAAATATGCATAAACAGTATTGAACAAAAATGATAGTACATAAGTGTAAGGTACAATCTGTATAATAATGGCTATAACTTCAAGAAACAGTTTAAAAATTGTTTCTCTTTCTGAGCATACTAGTGTAACACAATGACAAATAGTTTCTGAATATGGTCTTGAATTGTACAACAAAAATTGACCTCATTAAAGCAATAATATCTTCGGTAAGGTTTCATAATAAAGAAATACACAAAAAGTGTAGAATACTTGTTGAATGTCAAATCATATAAGTTAAGTTTAAGAATACAAGAGGACATATTAATTACTAAATATTCGTAAACTGTACAGGTCTTTTTTCTACATAAAGTTACTTTTTATTGAATAAAACCTGTGTTTGGATTAATTTGCACATTACTGTAATTAAAAGATTAAATACAAATTAATTGTTTATTTTTAAAGGACATAGTACATATTAATGTAGTTTTAAGATGTATTCTGCAAAAGAACTGTAAGTTTGATTACAACATATAGCTAAATGTGACGAATTCATATTATACTGTTGCTATTTTGAATTGATATCTTGTTTTCATTAACATATTTTACTATTTACTCATTCAATGTTTATATTCAATTTTGTAGGGTTTCCAAGTATTTTTTCTCATGATTTAAAATGATATATTTTAAATATAATTTTGGGCATTCTTACTTTCTTGGCTAAATAGTTATACTGTATAACTTACAAAGAAAACCTTATCAAATTTTGCAGATTTTGACATTTCATAACCTCCTCTAACAAAAAAACACAATTAGCATTGAAAAATTTTGGAATGATGTATATGTATTAGTTATCTACTGCTATCCATTATGTTTGCCTGATTTCTCAACATTATACAAATTTTTATGTAAAATTTGCCAGATGGAGCATTTAATTTATCACAACTGATAAACCTTTACTTAAAGAGTAGGTTTTCACACAATTTAAAGCTCCTTAGTTAACTAAGTTACTCTATGGTGGTAGTTGGTCTTATTCAAACCTTCATTAAGGGAAGGGGCAAAAACCCCTTAGAATGTGACTTGAGTCCAAAAACGATAAAAAAATAATAAGGGTTTTTTTTTATACTAATTACATTACATTAGTGCCAGTTTTGTTATGAATTTGGTCAATTTCACTCAAGGGTGGGAAATAATGAGCTTAATTATTCTGTTTTTTCTCTAGTTATTGTTTTGCTTGTTATCTTCAGACTGGATTTTGACTTCTGAAAATTGGTTACTGACCCACTTAATCTTGGTTACAGATGAGGAGAGTAGGAGGTACAGTCACCACAGGTTTTGCACCTCAATATTTTTTTCAAGAGTAGTATAACTCTTTAAAATAATTCTTTGCTAGCATACTTTGTTCTTGTTTTAGGTAATAGTCTGTTGAGGACACAATCCATAGTAGTCATAGTTTTTGTATTTTTATTTTTTGACTGGTCTTACTGCAAATCAGGTCTCTGTGAACTCTTTCACGCAGATGTTTTATTACTTACAAGTGGTAAGCAGAATTAACTGTCTGATCTTGGGGAACCCATTCTTAGAGCACAGCTGCACATCATTAAAAAAAACCATCAGGATTGCTTTGGTTTTTTATTTTGACATTCTGGCTTTATTGATCTGTGACATCTGGTTTTTTCCATTACATGCTCTGCTTTTTCATCTCCCTTAATCATGTTTTGAAAGAAGTCTGCATTCTCCAACCAATCTTGACAAACATTTTCTTTTTGTTCACCTGTCAAGTTTTTTGGAATGATCTTCATATATTGCTTTGACATCCCCAATTCTTGTGCGAGGATGAAGCACAGTGTTTCTAGATTGATTCTGATGACCCTCAGAGACATTTCTGACCAACAGGCAATTGTTTGTCCAATTTCCTACAGGGAAATATCATTTTGAACAGTGGAGGAATGCCCTGAACATTCATTGTCCTCAGTTGAGGTTCTCCCCTCTCTGAAACTTGCCACCCATTTGACAAACAAACCTCTTTACGATCAACACAAGGTTTGCCTTTTAACACGCTGACTACATCAAGATGGTTTCAAAGAACCATCCACAAACCAGCTCTTTTAAGAGCTCTGACACTAGCCTTTGTTTTCTTTATCGGAATGCAGGACTAAATTAACAGCACTAAATTACTGGTGGACCTGATGGCTGCTTATGACACTGTCTGGCAGCCGATGCTCTACATAAACTTGCCAGACAGGGAATATCTGGAAATCTGTTTAGGTGGATAAAGAGTTGTTCCTGTCTCAAAGACAAATCTGGATATGGTATTCCAACTGCACATTGAGATTTCACATTCAAAGGCAATAACTAGCTGAGGAAGCAATCTCGAGCTTCTTGCTATTTAATATCATGATAAATGATATCCTGCACGCAGAACTGGAGGAAAGTTACATTGACGTAACTTTGGTGACAAGCGACTTTCTATGAAATACAAGTAGTTGGACTATCTAGCCCGTGGCCAGTGTGAGCGATCATAGACTTACAACCTAAGAGCTCCAGATTTGGTTTGCTATAACCTAAGGGGCCTGGATCAGGACAGGCTGCAGCGCAAGTGTGCTGCCTTGCAGGGATTAGAATGACACTGGAAGCTCAAAGAGGAGGTGGAACTGATAGCTGAACAATTCAGCTGGGCTATCAAAATTGGCTGCAATAGGGTCCTTGGCCAATGGACGGACCCTTAGATAGTGGCCAGTCTGCTGATTGGAGAGTGCCTGGAGCCGTCATGACTGGCTTCTGGGGATCCATTTGTTTAATGCAGGGAGAAACCCAGGAAAAAGTTGTGGTCCTCTGATCCTTGTATAAGTTTATACAGCATTTGGGGGGATGGTATGCCTCAAGGTCATTTATAAGGGCAATGGGTACCTGGGTCCTCACCAACCACGCTAACTTGAACCAATATCTGTTTCCGTTCCGCCTGGCAGCTGATGAGTTGTGTATCTGCAGTGAACACCTGATATTTGACTGCCATGCTCTTGGAGGGAGCCACCCTGGAACTTAATGGTCAAGGGGAAAATTGGCCATTCACAAGCAGCAAGTCAATGCGGTGAGAGCTGCATTGTTGGACCATGTGAGAGTTCCTAAATGCGGTTACTGTGTTCAACTGGCATCCATAGTTTGCTTAAGGGAAAGACTCTTACCGCATTGCCATCGGAAGCTAACCCTGAGTATGGCTGACCCAGCCAATTATTACGGCTCCAAGTGCTATAAAATGGTAGACAGGTATTTGCTGACATTCAGCAACCTAGGCGTGACAGCGAATTACTGCCTAAATGAAATAAATTTTATTATGGATGTCATATATATTTTTAGTAGTTGACAAGGTGCGCCTACCCATTTTAGTAAATATATGACAAGTGAGCAGTTGGACACATAAACTGATTGTGTATGGCACCACGCTTAGTCCGCTCATGCTGTTAGATAAGCTCTAGGAGCTATGTTAGGATACTGGTCGCTAAACTGTTCAAGGCTCAGTTGCTGTTAGTGGTGTTATGCTTTAGGGCGACCAAATAGGGTGGTAGCGGGACAAATGCCAAGCAAACCAAATCCTGCATGCTGTAAGTAGTGTGCCTCATGTCTAGGCATTTCTTTATTCAGATGACCTACTTTTCTGGGAAACGAAGCTCTGATAAAATTAAACAATGGGCGAGGCATAATTCGATGACAGTGATTACATCAAAAACCACCTTTCAGCTTTTCTCTGTTAATACCATAGATCCACCTCCAGTACAATGGAATAGTGGTAGAGGAAAGCAATGTATCCAAATATTTAGGGGTTGAACTGGAGTCGTTTAATGTGGAAGCTCCATGTGGATCACTGTGTGGAAAAGAACTCTCCTACTAAGAAGACTGACAGCCACAGGGTGGGGTGCAAATCAGGATGTTCACAAGACTGCCTACAAGTCATACATAAATTTTTATATGGGAGTGAAGTGATGGTCACAGCCAGCATTAGCACACTAAACAAGCTCAAACTCATTCAAAATGCAGCCTTAAGGGTAATCACAGGCACTGCTAAGGCCACCCCTATTGCAGCCACGGAAGAACAGACTCAGATTGAGCACCTACAATCATACCGAAAAGACTAGCATTGAGATTATGGGAGCATTTTAGGAGAGTCTATAAGCATCAGTGGACTAACTACCAGCAAGCTGCTTCTAGGCTAAGGACACAGACAGCTCCACTCACTGTACATGAAAAACTTACAAGGAAGTATGATTTTCCACCTGTTGACACTGCACCTCTGTGCACGAACCAGGACTTCTTCAACAACTTACCTCGAGCTCACTACGAACTCAAGAACCATTTGATGCCAAAACACGCCTCCATACTTCATCAACTGAAGCAGCTAGCCCTACAAACCACCTACGAGAAATTTCCGGAGGACAAGTGAATTCACATCTACATTGACAGATCTTCATTTTCAGGCAGTGGAGAAACGGGAGCTGTGTACTACTTACTGTCTTTTCCAGGGATATACAGCTGTGGACATATTTGCACTCCCTCAGCAACTATGATGGTGAAGTCGGAGCACTGCATGTCGCTGCAGCCGAATTGGCAAAGCTAGTTTCTCCTTAGAAAGCAGTGTTTTGGTAGACTCCTAAGCCGCTACATATAATCTATTGCAAAACACCCAAATGGACTGCCAAAGGATGGTTGAGTATAGAAGAAGAGTGGAAGGCCTGGGAAATCGCAGGTAGACACTGAAGTTTCAGTGGATACCCAGTCATGTCAAAATACGTGGAAATGAGGAAACTGATAAACTGGCCAAGTTAGGAATGACTCTATCCCAACCTAGTTGCCCCACATCCTTGCCTTCATCCAGGGCACTGGTCGATGCAGTGGTCAACAGATGGAATGAACAGCACTCTCTGAGACGGCTGCTGGTGGAGATGGGAGACTTTGGTCACTGGCAGTCAGAAGGCAGATAGCTGCCTTCTGACAAAAAAACTGGCAATGACTATCTTGCTTGTCACCTTCACCATATCCATGTGCTGCTGTCTCCTGAGTGTCCGCTGTGTGGTTGCGAGACAATGGATGCTGATCACCTGAGAGATTGTCCAGTCCTAGACCATACCCAGCTGGATGAGAGCCCGGAGTTCACAAAAGCCTGTCGTTCAGCATGTCACCAAGGGCTTAGCTAGTAAGTACGTAAGATTCTAATTTTCAACTAAATTATCTACACTTTCATTAAATGATCCAGTGAAAATTTTCCTTTCTTGGTTATTGTTTAGTGTACTGAAGTTTCTATTTTTAACTGTAGCATGAAATTAAATCAATCAAATTTCAATTTTTTAATAATTTATTATAATATATAACACCAATTAAAACTCATTCATTTTAAAGAAATATCATAGCCAAATCTTTTATAAAATGGATTGATAGGGCTTCTTATTCCTTTGTCCTTATATATTGGATACTCAGGTTGTTTATTTCCATCAAATTTTACATACGGTTGTTCTCTTATCATGCGTTTATACTCCCTTTCCTCTGAAAAAGATTAAAGATTGTAATTATGTTTTTTTTTTAATATTGGAACATGACAATATTTAAAAATATCAGTATATTAAGAAATTAAGTACTTGTAGTGATGATATGTCCACAGCACTTGTGCACTTTTATCTTTAAATTAACATATTCCATTATTTCCAATTACTTTATGGAAAAATCTATGTTATGACCATGTATCATATACTACAGTTTCTAAACATAAATATGGTAGACAAAAATATGTTTATGGAGATTAATGATTTCAAGGAGAAGAAATTGTAATTAACAAAAGATATATAAATTATTATACAATTTTTAATTATCAAAAAGAATAAACAAACTGCTTTCAAATTATATGGAAATAGTTTTACTAAATAGTTATTGTAGTTAATTAGTAATGGCACACTCATCTTGAAAAAAATAGAGAAGTTTTTTATGCAGTTGAATTATAATTAATCTATTTTGTGTTTGTTATTCTACTTAGGAAAGGGGTTTCCTAAACATTTTAATAAGTGCCATGCCATTAATAACAGTGTTTTAATCCTATTAAAAGAACCGCTGCTAATAGTTTCAAAAGTTTCTTTGGAAGAACTCTCTCTATTAATTTGAAAGAAAGTTAACAATATTTGATAATTAAAAAAAAGTTTAAGCATGTAGTTGAACAAAAGACCTACCATTAAACTTTGCAGCATTAATCCAAAATTAACAAATCTATCTAACTGAATGGCTTTTTCCATCTAGAAGACTTTCCTTAATAAACAAAAATCTGTCAGTTTTTTAGTTTAATTAAAAATTTTTAATTCACAATCTGGGTGATTTTAAACCTAACCATTCATTTTGTAGCATCTTTTTTGAAAAAGGCATGATGCTTTACTAGTAATGCTTTTAGTCATGTGAACTATTTCTTCCACAATTAATAGCAGTTTACTCTGTGGTGATTACTCATACTCTGTTGTGAAAACGCCTACACCTCAGGGTTATTGAGATGAGTAGTAATTACTATCAACAATTTTTTATTTTAACTAATATCAGTGAAATGGATCTAATTTTGAGAGATCTTAATCCTATAACTGGTGGCTGTAGGGTTTCTAATAGTTTTATTTCTTAAATGCAGCTTCCAATAGAATTACTCTTATATTGTTACAATAATTTTTTAGATCACATTCAGTATTCTCAATTTTGAAACAAAATCAAATGCTCACATCTGTTCATTATTTGGAGATTTTTTTCATTAAATGACTGGTAATTATTACAATAGATGGAAATCAATGTTTATTGTTGTGTGGTGGGGGAGTTGAAATACTGTTGTATACAAGTTTATTTCATTCAGAATATAGCCTAAAGTACTTTTTAACAACTTTCTCAGTGAATATTTATGATCAGTATTACCAAATTACATTAATTAATTTTAAGAGTAAGAAAAAGAAATTGTTTTATAGATTATATATATAATCACCATTTATATATATTTTGAGAGTAATAACTTTGCTTTTGTTATGTTATTTCTTACTGATAATGATATAGTATAATTATTTTACTGAAATTAATTTTTTAAGATTCACATTATTCCTCGGTACTGTTAAATTATATTAACATAAACCATCTAGTATAAAATATTGAGAAAAGACATACCATCTACCTTAATTTTATCATGAAAGTACTTTCACAGGATCCCACATCCTCAATCATAACTGAAATATTTAATTAAACTGCATATTAAAAATTTTTAATATGCATATAATACTGCATATTAAAAATTAAAATTAATTAAAAATTTCAATCATGATTGAGGGTGCAGGATCTCATGAAAGTACCTTTATGATAAAATTAAGATAACACATATGTAATACCTCAATGTTCTGTACTACTAGGTGGTTTATATTAATTGAATTAAAAATATGTATGTAAAATGTGTGTGTGATAGCAACATATCATACTTCTTGTTTTATATTTTGTTTTTCTTATATGTTGCTAACAAATTTAAGGGTGATCAGGAAAAAGCAAAATTTTTTTTCAATGATGAATATTTTCTTGATTTTAACAAAAAATACTTCTCTCTCTCTCTCTATCTCATTAATGCAGTGATTTTAAATCATCATAAAAGTTACTTTTATCAATAAATTATACAAGTAATCCAGGCAAATGCAAGCACTACTAAATCAGCATAATAACTGGAAAAAAACCACTAGGATTAAAAAAAGGCAGATATAAAGGTTGTTGCCATCAGTAAACTAATGATAGGGAATTTAAAACTAGATAAGAAATGTCCATCCCTCACCTTGAACAGTATTTTTAAATAGACCAAATGATACTCTCTTCTTTTTACCACTGCTGCCATTGCAAATAAGGGCTGAGGCCATAGGAGTTGTGATATTTGAAACAGAAGTGGAAGCACAATTAATTACTTCAGGAATAGACTGTTGTGTATTTTGTGATATGTTTGCACCATCCTGTATCAGGAAAAATCATAACATTTATTGATTGCATACTGTGACTACTATCACACAACAAAACCTAACTATAAAATTACTACTACTAGCCTACCAAGTTATTTAGAGATTTATGCAATTACTATTACTATCCTACAGAATTATTTAGAGATTCATGTTGATACTGTATAAATAAAATTACTTTTTTAGGTGCACTGGGCTATAAAAATTTCTACAATTCATTACCATGATAACATAAAAAACAAAATACAGCAGTTAAAAATATGAAAATCAAAAAGTTTTCATAAGAGTTTTATCACTTCATTCACTGAATGGTAGTAAGAATCAAATAAATAATTAAAACAGAGTACCATTCGTTGAGTACTAAATATCACAAAATATTAATAAAATATGTGTTTTTTATTATCAGTTTACTCAGAGCTCATTAAGTATTTTAAGCTTACATTCTGAATGAATAAACCAAATTTTAATTAATTTACACAAATATAAATAAAAATTTTTATTAAAAAGGGTTTTAAAAATATTCTTAAACAGTGCAGTTTTTTTAAAATGTATATCAGTTTTTATTACTGCTCTTTTCAGTACTTAGATTGTACGAATTTGTTTTAAACTAATAATAATCTACGTACTTTTTATTTAATTTTGTTTTTAGAATTATAATTGTTTTGGGCTAGATTTTATTATCTATTAATTAAATATAGTGGGATTCTGAATACTAGAGCCACCAGTTATTAGTCCGCCACTTACTGAGATAATATTAAAAACACAAATCAAGATTTCATAATGAAAATTGCTTATTTTAACCTTTTCCCATACAATGATCTGCGGTTGATAAGCACTCCGCGGTTGATAAGCACTCTGCAAAAATATGTTATGTTTGTATCTGATTGCCTCCCTTCATAGTCTTATGCTACCCTCTTGTGAAAAACATTTCAAAAAATTACAGTATATTAAAGAGATTTAACAGATTCTGGAAAAAAACCTGTTACGATTGGATATTTTTTATGCCTGTAACAACAAAAAAATTGAAACAGTACAAAAATGATGACAATTTAATTGCAGAATTTTTTTTGCACATTTTATTAGCAAAATATTTTTTTTTTGCTTTGTGTTTATGAAACATAATTTGCTGATTTTAAAAATAATACTTTCAAGCAAATCGGTTGAAAATTGGGCAAAATATGATGAAAATCCCGTGTCATAAATCACATATGTTAGTATAAGTGAAAGTAGATTCAGAAAACTAAGTTTTATAAAAATCCCCACCACTGAAAAGGCTATTCAGATTGATAAAAAACCATTTTTACTGTATATTGTTATTCATTATGATTGTAATCGATATGTGTTACATGTTTACCGATATCATTTGTCTGAAAAGATATTTACAGACCTCAAGTAAAAGTGACGTATTTATGACCACAAATTCCTTCTTTTTTTTGTGTGCCGTATATCATAATTTATTATGTGTTTCAATACATCGATATGTTGCTAGTAAGATAAGCTATTTTTGTAAATAATAAATAAATCCGTAATCACCATAGCAATTATAATACACAAGTCACACACACACACAAGCACATTTCTGAGAAAAAAATGGTCATGTTCTTTCTAGTCTAAATAAAACATTTTACATCGTATAAACGTCATTCAAATTGTGTAATAAAACTGATTACTTTGTGAATATAAAAAAAAAATAACTGACTTAGATGCCATATAAAATAATTTTGTAACAGCGTTTTAAAACTAACGCCGTACATAACCAGTTCCAAGGCTACATGATCTGAAAAGGTTAATGAGTCTCAATGCTGAAGACCATTTTTTGTATTGGGTCTGGACTGGCGGCTTTATTAGTCCAGACAAACTATGAAGTAATGGCACAATTTTCCCTTTCATAACTAGGAGAAAATATTGACTTTCAGTTTAATACTCTTAGTTGGCATGTTCTACTGTGCATGTCTTATTCAATGAAGGTTTATTTAGTGGTATTCCAGTGTTTAAAGTAAAAGAATAAGTTTCCTGAAAACTTAAATTATAATAGTTTTAAAGCCACAGGTGGTTGGTTATCTTTCTGGATAGTAGGAAACAAATTCAGAGTTTAAGAAAGCTCTGGAGAAAAAGCTGGTAGTGATATAAAAAAATACTCACAACTATAAGTCTTATTAAACTATATGAAATTCTTCAGAAAGTTTTCATGGATGATACCATAAACTAGGTTATTACATCCAGCAATGAATAATTACTCATAATTTTAACAAAAATACTTGGATGAAACCACCTTTTTTTTGAAAAGTTTTCGAAGTTGGAAAGTAGAAATTTATTTATCTATTTTTTTTATAATTTATTAATTTAATATGCATTTTGTACTGTTAATAGAAATAAATTTTGTTAAGTTATCATCACTGATCATCATTAAAATTGCTCACATTTTAAATACATACAAATATAATCCCAAAAGATCTTTTCTGAACATATTGTGACTAAACAAGTAGATTAAATATCTATACAATTATACTTAGATTTATTAACCACTTAAACATGATAATCACTAATAATGTAAAATAGAACACTGCTGATGAAGGAACTGAAAAATAGTACTAAAATAATAATTCTATGCATTTAATATTTAAATATTTTCATGGTAAAAATAATAATAATAATAATAATATACATATATATATATATATATACACACACACTTTTTTCAAGTTTGTGGCACTTTTGTCTTTTTTTTATAAGTAGTAAGATATGAAGTCTAGATTCCAAGCTTTTTTAATTATAAATGGAGATGATCAGAAAGTTTCAATAACCAAAGTAACACTAACCATTGCAGCAGTAAAATAAAATATTATCTGCTGAAGCAGTTAATATTTTCTACATTATTAATTTTCATATACAATGTTCTTCAAGCTACTTAAATCCATTTGTGGATATTAACTGGTGTTAATTGTCCAAAATAGATAAATAAACTAACTAAAAATAAAATAAAGTAATTAATTTTGATATTTCTACAATTTTTTCACCTTAAATTTTGTTTAATAAAAAAAACTGGAATACTTTCAGTTACATAAATCAAAATAAATTAAAACTGAACAGATGAATGATATATTTTTAATAGTATGTGATTGAACAAATTATTCATTAACAAAATAAATAATTGAAAAAATCTAAAAAAATATTTTTCAAGAAATTGATCGACTTACATCTATTAACATTATACGTTACGAAATAGATTAATCAGTATTCAACAATTTTATTAACTAAATAAATATTTGACTACATTTAAGTAATTAGGAATCAACACTAAAATAATGCATCTGCAGATGAATGAATGAAGAGAGCAGAAAAAAGGGTGAGAAAGCCTTGGCAAGAATACCACACAAAAACATTCCTGGCACAAGCCAAACATAATCAAGATTCTCTCATTTACTGCCCTTCCTCTGCACCATTACCTATTTATTTATAAACAATAATGCCAAAAATGTAAACGAACATAACAATGTTCTTTAAACAAAACACTTACTACATGTTACAATATTACTAATAAGAATAATTTCTCAGGGAATAGCATTTTTACCTCAACAAATAACATTAAACATGATTTTTTTAAATCATTATTTCTTCATGTTACAATTATTTTATGCACATTATTTTAAGCATAATATACAGTAGCTGATAAATCATCACTGATTTGCAGAACTGTGATCAACAGAAAAACTCTGATATTTTTTTTGTCTTCAGTCATTTGACTGGTTTGATGCAGCTCTTCAAGATTTCCTATATAGTTCTAGTAGTTTCATTTCGGTATACCCCCTACATCCAACATCACTAACAATTTGTTTTACATACTCCAAACATAGCCTGCCTGCACAATTTTTTTCCTTCTACTTGTTCCTCCAATATTAAAGTGACTATTCCAGGATGCGTTAATATGTGGCCTATAAGTCTGCCTCTTCTTTTAACTATATTTTTCCAAATGCTTCTTCTTCATCTATTTGCTGCAACACCTTTTCATTTGTAACTTTATCTACTCATCTGATTTTTAACATTCTCCTACACACCAGATTTCAAAAGCTTCTAATCTTTTCTTCTCAGGTACTCCGATCGTACAAGTTTCACTTCCATATAAAGCTACGCTCCAAATATATACTTTCAAAAATCTTTTCCTGACTTTTAAATTAATTTCTGATGTAAATAAATTATATTTCTGACTGAAGGCTCGTTTCGCCTGTGCTATTCAGCATTTTATATAGCTCCTGCTTCATCTATCTTTAGAAATTCTACTTCCCAAATAACAAAATTCTTCTACCTCCATAATCTCTTCCTATTTTTACATTCAGTGGTCCTTTTGTTATTTCTACTACATTTTACTTTCGTTTTGTTCTTGTTTATTTTCATGTGATAGTTCTTGCGTAGGACTTCATCCATGCCATTCATTGTTCCTTCTAAAAACTTTTTACTCTGTCTTTTTTACCATTATTTTACTCTGTCTATTTTACCAATGTTCTTTCTTCATCACTAGCATTCTTATATTTTCTACGTTCATCCATCAGCCACAATAAATCATCTTAAATCCAAGTTCTCTTTGTTCCACCTAAGTTCGCTTCTGCTGATTTAAGAATTTCCTTTTTAACATTCTCCCATTCTTCTTCTACAATTTCTACCTTATTTTTTTTATTCAGACCTCTTGCGATGTCCTCAAAAATCTTTACCTCCTCTTCCTCAAGGTTCTCTAAATTCCACCCACTTATCTGACACCTTTTCTTCAGGTTTTTAAACCCCAATCTACATTTAATTAACACTAAATTATGGTCTCTATTAATATCTGCTCCAAGATAAGTTTTGCAGTTGACGAGTTGATTTCAAAATCTTTGCTTAACCATGATATAATCTATGTGATACCTTGCAGTATCACCTAGCTTTATCCATGTGTATACTCTTCTATTATGATTTTTAAACTGGGTGTTTAGTAATTTTGGCAATTACTAAATTATACTTTGTGTGGGTATTCACCCAATATTTCCTTTCTTGCCTTTTCCAATGCTTGCATTCAAATCTCAGACTATTATTAAATTTTCATCTCTTTTTATATGTTTAATTGCTTCATCAATTTCTTCATATATTCACTCTACCTCATCATCATCATGGGCGCTTGTAGGCATATAGACAATAACAATCGTTGTCGGTTTAGGTTTCGATTTTATCCTTATTATAATGATTCTATCGCTATGCATTTTGAAATACTCTACTCTCTTTCCTACCTTCTTGTTCATTATGAAAACTACTCCTGCCTGCCCATTATTTGAAGCTGAGTTAATTATTCTAAAATCATCTAACCAAAAGTCATTTCCTCTTCCCACTGAACCTCACTAACTAATTCCTACTACATCTACATTTATCCTATCCAGTTCCTTCTTTAAATTTTCTAATCTACCGACCTTTTTAAGACTTCTAACATTCTACGCTCTGACTTGTAGAATATTATTTTTTAATTTTCTGGTGACTCCTTCCTTAGTAGTCCCCACCTAGAGATCTGAATGGGAGACTAGTTTACCTCTGGAATATTTTACCAAGGAAGGTGCCTCCATCATTTTTATATGAAAATGCAGAGAGTTACGTTTTCTTGGAAAAAAGCAGCTGTAGTTTTCCATTGCTTTTAGCTACACAGTACACAGAGGACTGAGTGATGTTGATGTGGCCGTTTAAGTCGTCCTGACCTACATCCTTAACAACTACTGAAAGAGCTGCTGCCCTCTTTCAGGAATCATTCCTTAGTCTGGTTCTCAACAGATACCTCTCCGATATGGTTGCACCTTCGATCCAGCTATTCTGCATCACTGAGCACTCAAGCGCTCTCACCAACGGCTAGGTCTCATGATTCATAGAGAGACTCTGATGTGAACACCACATTACTTCCTTGTACGTCTATTAAATTACATATATACATTTGTTGCACTTCATTTAAACTTATTTCATTTGAAAGTGAGATGCGATCCTCCAATTCTTTAATAAAATGGAGAGTTATACAATTTCTAAAATATTAATTTTCATTAACATCAAATATTTATAGAATTATTAATTCAACTATTTTACGTGAAATATTAGGATAGATTAAAAGTCCTTTTATTAATCTTTAAATAAATGTAAGTGTTATATATCTATCTAATACTATGTTTTTTAAATTATTATGATGTAACCATCAACAAAATGACAAAAACGAATAATCAGATGTTTCACCAAATCTGATGTAGACACCACTTCCTTGTACGCCTACTAAATTACACATACACATTTTTTTTAAAATGAAAAGTAAATTTTTTTGGGCACTTTTGGTTTTGCTTCAGTTGATTGCAAGCAAAGGGGAGGTGCACAATAGATGTTAAAACAGTCCTAAATCTAAAATTTCAACATAGGCTAATTTCTTTTGAGTTATGCGAGATACATGCATACATACGCATGTACAGACATCACGCTGAAACTAGTCAAAATGGACATTTCTATTGAAATCTGAAAAACGAAGTTTTTCGCGATTACAATACTTCCTTTACTTTGTACAAGGATGTAAAAATTTCTAAAAAGATAGAAAAATTATGAAAATTGTAAACAATATTGGAAATGTTTAACTAGCCTAAGCAACAAAATGCAAGTTCATCGCACAAAAAATGAGCATACTAGAAGATAAGATTTCAAATTAGAAATAAATATTAACCTTTTGGAGCACCAGAATATACAAAAATATGAAAGAAACGAAAAACATACAAGTATTTGAAACGTCATATCACAGAAAACTGAAAATTAGATTATTTAATAAAATTTAAAAGAATTTAAGATGAATCACAGAAAATTTGTGCCACAATTTTGAAGGAAGTACTAGATTTCTTAAGTTTCAAAAGTTAAAAATCTTTACAAGTTAATATAATATGCCTTTTTATCTGAAAAACCTTTATAAATAAAGGTATTAAGTAGATTTTAAGGAATTAAGATTTATTAGGAGTAATAAACTTAAGGATTTTTAACCCAAAAACTTTAAATTTTAAAGTTTAAAAATTTAAAAAGTTTAAATTTTAATCTAAACTCATCTTTTTCAACAAAACTTTTTCATTCATAAATGTAAAAAAAAAAGAACAGAAAAAAATATATTTGGGGAGCATTTACTCACTGCCTACTATATAATATGTGTATAGTAGTATAATAGTATACACTAATATATATGTGTGTGTGTGTGTATAAAATGTCACCAACACAAAATACATAAATACAAATTCAATTTAGATTAGCATTATATGCTATGAAAAAGTTTTTCCAAGATGATGAAAAACTTATTTATAGCATAATTCCTATGCCTTTAGTGCAAGTAAACGCTACTGTAATAAGCACCTCTTGAAATCACAGACCCACAAAAGAACTCCTCATTGTTTTCACATGAATCTAATAACTTTATTGCATCATTCGGTAGCTTACAAATTCATATATTTATATAAAAGATTAAACTTGCATTAAAAATTAGGCTTATATTAAAAATTTACATAAATCCTACATAATAATTTACCTTCTGTAGAGCTTTGTTCTTGGTCTTTATTGAACCAGTATTTCTATAACCTGATATGTCTTTTTTCTTTTTTCTTCTCTTTCTTTCTCGAATACCAATTCGCTGTTTTATTACGATCTCTGTATCACTAGTTTCTTCAACATTAAAATCATCATTCATATTATTGATTTTAACTTTCTTTTTTGTATTATTAAAGGAAAAACTATTTTCAAACAGTTTTCTTTTCAATTTATTGTTTTCATTTTCACGGATATTTTTATTATTAGTATCCTGAGTTTCAATGATCTCCCACTTTATTAATGAATTTGGAGTTTGCAATGAAGATTGCGTAGACTTACTGTTTTTAACAGGGGTGACCTGCCATTTACCAAATTTACCATTAACAATTGTTTCAGCTGCAACAGAGTCAACAAGAGATGAACAGGAATCTTCATTATTATCAGTGCATTCATTTTTTTGAAAATCTATTAATTTTTCAGCAGTATTTCTAATAACACTTTTCCAGTTTATTTTATTAGGCAATTCAAGCTTCTGTAAACCAAGAGGATATTTTCCAGCCATTAATGAAGAAAACCTGTTAAATACAAGAATAAGAAATTTCAAACCAGCTGTTTAATGTTAATTTAATAATATATTTCAATAAAATTTTAATGTAATTGAATAAATATTAAAAAAAGTAAACTGAGTTAATGTTTTCTGCCATAGCAAGCAACAACAACACTTTTTTATCGATTTACCACCTCTCACATGCTGCAATATAATTAGTGATGAACACATTAAGGATATATTTAAAAAATAATTTTGGATATAATATCTAAATTCTTAGCAGAGATCTACAACCCTTATGTTGTAAGGGTCTAGCAATTTTTTATTCACCACTTCATTTTTATCATAAAATTAAACAAATAAATAAACATTTAATATCATAATTCAAGATGGAATGTAAAACAACAAAATATCATACAAAGCACTACGTGTTGCCATCATGTAGTTTCATTTCTCTACTACTAACATTCCAAAACTTGATGTCACAAATTCTTTAATTTCCTGTTGGTTATCACTGTTAAGAGTCATATCTGCTATGTTGTGTTGAAAATAACATGTAGTGATTGAATTTTTAACAGTATAAAAATGAGTGCTTGCAACATTCATTATCATCTAAAAGTCATTTATAGTGATGAAACTGTTGGTAGAAGTATTATGAAAATAGAATTTCATACATCAGAAGCTGGCAAAGCAAATAAAAGAGGAAAAACCTCGCAGTGGATAACCAGGTTCTGTAACTGATAAGAACAAATGTCTGTTACATCACACAACGACGCACTGCCACCTACATAGGCTTATTGAAAGATTGAGTAGGACACATTATTATACAACTGGGTCAACATAAAATCTGTTTGTAGCAGGTCCATGCAAACACACGTAAAAGAAAAAATAACAACAACAGGAAAATTGTAACAACTTTTGAAATGTTATTGTGATGAGAGAGATTACTTCCTTCTCAATATTGTGTGGGTGATAAAACTTGGATTATCATTATAACCCAGAAAAAATGGCAGAGCATGGGATAATGGCATTATGGATTACCATAATCAAAAAAATTCAAAATACAACCCTTTGAAAAAAAATTTTATCAATAATGTTATGGGATTCCAAACATGTGTGTATGAGTAATTACCTGGAAGCTGGGTAGGTGTAAATTCTGGGTGATAAAATGTTGATAGAGATGTGTGTGTCATCTTCAACAATCTAAGAAGCCCATGATAATTCTGCAACAATAATGCTTGGCTGCACAAACTGTGTGCAACTGCCAAGGCTCTTGTGAAGTTGAACCAACTCCACACCCTCCATACTCACAAATTGGTGTCATGAGATTTTTACTTCTTTCTGCAATTAATGAGGTAATAAGGCTATTCATGTCAACATGGATGATCTGAAGGATGCAGCGAGGTCTTGGCTCAAAACAAAAGACTGTCGGCATTCTTCATTGAAAGAGTGAGAAAACTGGTTTACTGTTGGGGGAAATGTGTAGCTGTAAATAGTGACTGCACTGGAATACAGATGTAGGTTTTCGTATCAAATGTACTTTTATGTCATATTTGTTTCATTCTACTACATTTTCACTTGCGAGTTATGGGTGACTGTGCAGTACATTTCAGCCACCCATCATCGATAAGATTTCTATCTTTATTATGACATCTATTAGAAAAATACCCCGTAGGGGTTTATTATGACTTCCCAACCCCGTAGGGGGAAGACACCCACTTTGTGATGTTACCAGTCACCACACCACCCCCTCCGTTCTGAGCCCTGAGGGGCTTTACCAGAGGTCACCTTTAGACCCTCTAACTGATTACATCTCACAACCATCAGCCAGACCTCAGTCGGGATTCCACTGATATAAATGCCACCAGTTCTAAATGAGACAGCATTCAATAGATCTTTTTAAAGTAAGTTCATCTGTTTCATCAAAATTGTTCCACGTTTGATCAAAATTGTTTCATATTTAACATGCCTCTAAGAAATAAATAATGATGTAACTGCTATCCTAATATGTAAGTTGTTATACTCTGCGAAGTGACTGAATGATGGAGAGGTCTCTGAAGAGGTAAGGATCTTTTCAGTAGCAGCTGGGATCAAAAACTAAATAATATGTAGTAGAAAAGAATGAAAAATAACAGCTCTACTTCTGAGCAAATATTAATTATTTCATAACTTCTCCTACAATACTACAACTTCCTGTTGGGGATTATCAAGGGGATGTTAGAAATATGAAAACCAAATATTTTTTAGAATTGAGATAGAACAAGAAATGTTAAGTTTAGATATGGTAAGGATTAGTAAGTAGAGAAACAAGTAGAATGTTTAATCAGGGAATAATCAGATAATATAAATTTAAGTGTATCATTCATAAGACAATGAGAGAATTGATTCAAAATCCAATCAGACTACAATACTGCAGCTTTATGTGCCTACTTCCTCAGCAAATGGTGAAAAAAAAAATAATATAATTAAGTATTCAAATGTATTGAAAGCTTAATGGGAAACTGAAATATGGTGGGGGGAAAGAAAAGAAAGGAAAATAGCTTGAGAATTTGGGAGAAACAAAAAGATGTGTAAGCCTGAAATGTGTTTTGAAAGAAATGTCTAAGAGTAAAATAACAATTCAAGAAGAAAAGTCTAATATGTTTGTTATTGATATTGTTCTTTGAAATTGGTTTATTGGTTTTTTAAACTAAAAAATAAGAATGGTATTTCAGTGATACGAGTTGAAACCAAACACATGGATAAAGTTAATGCAGAGTAAAAGAAGGTAATATAAAATGATAATATGAAAAGCAACTTAAGCAGTCTTAAGTTAGGTACAGTATTGTAAATGGTAAGTTAAATATGAAGATAAATTAGATATTAAAATTCTATATTTGAATGTGTAATACAGTATAAAAGTAAAAAATAAACAGGAAAGCCAGAAAAAAAGTCTATGTTTAAAGATTTTCCTAATTTATTGTTATAGAAGAAAAATGTAAAATGTAGGATAATAAATATACAGAAATCAAAAAATTATCTAGGAGCAGAGAGAATAGAGAAACAGATCAAACCTACTAAGTGATTATGGTTAAAAGAAGATTTATTTTCTTTTCACTTACGTGTTCCATTGATTCATATCAGTCACTTCATTTAACAAGCTAGATATGTAAACAAGTGAATTATTCATTAAATGGAAGTGAACAGTCCAAAGTTATACTCCAGACACAGGATGAAAACAGATATTTTTGAGCAATTTTGCTGGACAACTTCATAAGTATGTTCAACAACTTTGATCCAATTAAAAAAGATATTCTAAACAAAAAGGTTTAATGATTATGAGAAAAACTGGTGGAAGACATACTAATATTGGACATGTCATAAATTGATTTAACAATATGTAAATTTATTAAGTTTTGGGTTTTTAATATACTATATTTCTTTTTATGCCCTAACAAATGAATATACTTACACATCAATTAGTTCTCTAAATAATCATTTATTGAAAACAAATATTATTCACTATTACTTACTTTGAGATAAGAGATGCTATTTGCTTTCTAGCTTTAGTTGTAGTTAATTTGTTTGACTTTAGTGAATTAAACATAACGATCATCTGCTGACAATCAAAGTTTAAACGAGGCAATTCAACATCAACATGACCAGCACGTGGATCCAACTCATGATTATTATTATTATTATGTATATTATCATTACTCTCTATGCTGTAATTACAATCTTCCTCTTCTTCATCTTCCTCATTATCATCGATATCAACTTTTTTAATAACGTCTATGGTTCCTCCAACAAAACCACGCTAACAAAAGAAAACAAAATAAGATCAAAGATAATATTTAAAATTTTTACAGGGTTATCTTAATTGGATAAAACATTTGAAGCAAAAGGATATTGCGCTATAAGGGAAAATTATTTAATAATTTTTTTTTTTGTTAATATATAAACAGACTTTTCAACTTTTCTTTCAAATCCAGAAGTAATTTTGAATATTTTTAAAAAGATTAAAGTATAATGAAAAATGTTTGAAATGAGAATAGATATCATTAAATATACTATTCATGTCCCAACTAATGCTGCTTTTCACAGTTTTTAAAAGTAGCTTTTTACTATAACTTATGTTTTTAGCAAACATTTTATCTGAAAAATACTGATTAAAATGTTAATATATATACATTATAAATATTTTTTTTGTATTTACAAAGCTCCACATTCATAGAACTACGCATCTGTGAGCAAAATTTTAGAAACTACGAATTTATTCTTCCTCAGAAAAAAACACGAGTGCAGTAGCAGTATGGTATGTACTGTTTGCTGTTAATGCATCTAGACTACTTCCTACCTACCTGAGTACGAAAAACCATTCTTAACATCATTAAGGGTTGGATATAAACCCCCACAAAATACATCACCTAATATTAAGTATTCAACTTATACAGCACAGTGCCTGTAATGTACTTTATTTGAGTAGGTCCTTTTGAAGCAAACTCAGTGTAAGTATCCTAGATATTTGCAACTTGTTAAAAAGAGTTATGGCAACTTCTTGACATTTTGTAATTCATGTTTTACTCATATCATACTGTTATTACTCATGTAATCTAACTGTATATTGTAATATATTGTTGTTGTTACTTATGTAACTGTATTTACTCAAGTTATACTCTCTTTCAGAAATTAACCAATCTGAAGAAAATGAAACTAATTATTCTTCACCTTGTATGAATTATAATAAGTATTCAAAAGTTCTCAAAAATAAGTATATTATTGTTAATGAAAACATATCTATGTCTCCTGTTGTTAACAACTGGCTACATCATGGCAAATAGTTAAAAACTGTAAAGATTTTAATTTGCATCTTAATGGTTTGACACTTAATAAAATTATTGTGAAAATGTATTGTTCCTATTTGTGCTGCCAATATGCAGTTGTAAAAAAAAATTTCAGTAATATTCTGAGCATATGCTTCCACACCTAAAGCATAAAAAAAGGACTTTTTAAGAAAAAAATAACATTAAGACAAACAAATTGAATATAGATAAATAAATTCTTTACATATAAATATGTATATATTATTTATTATATGCACAATATTTAATGCACATAATTTTGAGAAAGATAAATAAATTCTTCATATGTAAATGTGCATTCACATTAGATACATAAAGTTTATTATATTATTTTACTATAAGATGAAGTTTATTAATAATCTGAAACTTTCTCAAATAAGTCTGATTTTTATTTAATGCATTTGCTGTGGAATTATTTTACCGAGTGCTGTCCCGGTCCCCGGAGACTGGAGACCTTGTGTTTAGTGTGGCTGGGTTTGACTGAAAACTCAGCTCAGTGCGGCTGCTTTTTTTTCTTTAACGTGATTATTTTTAATTATTCTATAAAATGTTATACCAACAAATAAGTGATTTTAAGGGTTTTTTTGTAAATATTTACCTTTTGGTCGCCGGTGGTACGAAACACCCTGTGGTTATGACACATTACATAGTTGTGATTCCTACCTCTGGGGTAAGGATGCATCAACTATTTAAGTTTTTTATAACTTATGTAAGCCAAGTAATTCGGTTATTTCCTATTTGTGGTCAAGATTATTCGTTTTAATAATAATCTGTATCTGGTTAGGCCTAATGGTAAAAAAAATGTTTATAGTTCTGATTAATAAATTGCATAATTGCTTATATGCAATTGTCAGCAACCTTGTACGCTGACAATTTTTACTCTGGTATAACTCTGGCAAAGAAATTATTAAAAGTGAAAATTGCATACTGTGATACCTTGCAAAGTAATAAAAAAAGGAGTCCCCAAAGAAATAAGATAATTGAAATTAAAATGTGAGGAAATCTTTGGTCTAGAAAAGAAAAAAATTAGTCATAAAATGGCGAGACAAACAGCCTGTATTGATGTTGACAACAATGTACTCCCATGACACAGGAAAGACCAACAGAAAAGGTGAACCAGTGAAGAAATCAAGTTGTGTTATAATAAAGCAAAAAAAGGAGTAGACAGTGACCAAATGTATCCCACTATTCTGTTTTGCATAAGAGTATAAAATGGTACCATAAGGTCGCACTTGAATTAATTTTTAGTCGCAGTTGTTAATACCTGGATCATTTATAAAATGACAACAGATAAAAAAAAAAAATTATAATTTTAGGAAAAAAAGAATTTTAGGAATTTAGCAAATAGTTTGGTAAGCAAACCAAAAACAATTGACATAGAAAAAGGAGTAGGCCAAGAGACTTTATCATATGTTTGTAAAACCCAAAGGTCTGGGGTGAAAAAAAAGAAAATGAGAATCCGCAGAATCAATGAGTAGCAAAGAAGCAGACAGAAAAGTGCATAAGGTGACATCTTTCTGGTAAGAGTGCAATGGCAATCCAGGCTATTATCTGAAGTGTTTTTATTTTTTATAACATACTTCTATTTAAACTGTAAATTTTAGAAGTTTCTATTACAAAGTAAATTAAGAGAAAACCTGCTGAGGTTCATCAGAGAGCTGGAGAAATGTTTTTAATAGGAAAAGCAATTTTTAAAAGAACATGCCCTAAGCAGTTAAACTAAAAAATCTTTTTAATGCAACTTTTAAACACCCTGAGCTGCCTTAAGTGAGAGAATTCAAGTAAGATACCTATTATAGTAAGGAATCTCATAAAAATGCAAACTTTTGAAGAGCAGGATTGTTTTAAATGATGGATCAATCTATGGGTGGTTATTAATCCTTTTTCACTGATCTTTACTTACAATTACACAACATATTTACAGTATCTTCTAAATATTATGTGAAATAGATATACTATTCACAGCAAACATGTAAAAAACAAAGAAAAAGCAACGCGCTGTTAATTCTCAGAGTGAACACATTTAGATATGTTGGGAACTTTTAGCAGTTCACTAATTTAGGATAACATGAAAATAAGTTAAGTAACGTGTAGAATTTAAAGCATTAATCAATAGGAAAGCCATCTCTTATCACATAGAAACTCCTCCACAAAAATGTAACACTTATTATGGGGAAACCTAACAGTGGATTCATTAACATTAGCTGAAATGTTATTTTATATAAGTTAGATTATTTTATAAAAACTAATGTCAATGTAAAATAGAGAACATTCATAAAATACTATTTTATGTTTTAGATATAGTAATATATCTCTGCATCTTGTATAACACTCAAAATAAAATGAAACATTTTGTTGCATGTAATGTTATTTTTAACAAATTTACTGATATATCAAAGGTAACATTACTAATTAAGAACTTAAAAACTAATTTGATAAATCCATAACAGTTATGCATTTATAGATATAATCTGTACTTTGTATCTGTTGAGATTATCTGTACTTTGCAAATTTTTTTTTGATAAAATATTTTAATTCTTCCTGCTGAGCTTCCCAGAAGATGATGCTATATATAAAGAATATAAGTACAATAGCAAGCAAATTAATCCAAACACAGATGCTATTTAATAAAAGGTAACTCTATTTAGAAAAAAATTAAACCTGTACAATTTGTGAATATGTAATAATTAATATCTCCTCCTTTATTTTTAATCACTTCACATACATGGTTTGGTGTCGATTCAACAAGTATACTACACATTTTTTCATCACAAAACCATACCAATATTATTGCTTTAAAAAGGTCAATCTCATTTTGTACAATTCATTTTTGAGTCACGTTTTGATTATTGCCCAAATATTTTCAATTGGGTTTAAGGCTGGGAACTAACCCAGCCTGGCCACCAGTGGAACAGCACTTTAATGTTTCATTCTTCAAAAAACTTTTTCATTTTTTTGGCAGTCTGGCATGGTGCCAAAGCTTGTTGGAACATTTTGTTGCCGTGTGGGAATTTTTTTTGAAGTTGTGTCACAACCCTTTCCCTCAGACTCTTGATATTTCCATTAATTTTCATCTTACCATCTAATTTTTTTTTTAACCTCCAGGACTACCATTAGGTACTGCTTCAGAGGATGAAATAAATAAAATTTTTGTAGCATATGAAAATGCTATGCCTGACCGGGATTTGAACCCAAGACCTCTGAATGAAAGGCCAAGATGCTACCACTCGCACCATGGAGGCCAGCATCTTACCATCTACTTAAAGTAATGAACGAGGGCCTTCAAATGTGTAACAACCCCAGAAAATTTTTTTCTGAGGATGTTTAACTGATTGTTAGATATGAGCCAGTGATTTACAGTATCTTCATCTAGCTATTTTAATGTATGATGTGACTAAACATTGCAACTAAACACAAAATTGTGACTCGTTTACAAACATAACATTTTGCCAGTCTTCTTTGGTCTAGTTAGCATGTGCTTTAGCCCACAAGACTTTTTTTTGCATACTGCTGGATGTTAAAAGCTGCTTTTTAGCTGATGAGCTTTCCATCCAGCTGCAAGAAGTTAGTGTTTAACAGTTGTCACATGTAATTCTGTTTCACTGGCTGCTAATTCTCAATTAAGGTTCACAACATAATTTGATCAAGATAAGATAATTTGGATCAAGTTTACGTTTTCTCATTAATAACTGATCAACCGATCCTGTGTTGAAGTAATTTTTATTTTATGGCCCCACTGTCTTTCCTTAGAGATAGAAAGGAACTAGTTTCTTTAAATCCTTTTAAAAAACAGTCACTGCCCCTAGGCCAACACCACACTCAGAAGCTATTTATTATCATTTTCATACTGATATGCTCAGAAAGAGAAACAATTTTTGAACACTTTCTTGGAGTTATGTATATTATTATATATTCAAGACGGAATAAAAAAATACGAAAATATAATTTTGTAATAAAAGAATGAAATAAACTTTCATAAAACACTATTTATAACATTAAAATTGCTCTAAGTAACAATAACCTCATATTACTAATATAACTAAAAGAATGGGTGTGTCAAGCAGTGCAGCCACAACATAGAAATAAACATAAAAATACCCTATCTTCAAATTAATTTGTACTCTACTGTACTTGCAATAAATTATCAACAATACTTTCCTGTCCGTAATCCTTGATGTTACAATTATAAAATGAATTTGGTTTAATTTATTTAAATGGAGTGATATATTTTCTTATCTTATCTGTTCTCTCCTTAATTTTGTTCTCATAATAAATGCTATAGGAACAGCCCACCTTGATGGCTTAATGAAGGATTCACTTCCTGACCAGACTGAAGAAAAATCTACAATGCTTGTCATATAATGTCAGGTGTTCTACTTCTCTTAGTATATAAATACATAAATTTATGAATTGTCAGCATCAACTTTGCCAAGATAGTGCTAAAATCCACCAAACTGTGCATACAACACAACGCTAATGCGCTGCTCAATTTATTTAAAAATAATACGATTTTTTTCAGTTGTTATTAGTTCAAATTTTGTAATTTTTTTTTTTTACATAATATATGAGAAGTATAAAAAATTTTTATTTATTTATTTTTTTTATTACTTACATCTTTCCATGCCTTAAATCTAGCTTCATGGTCTAATCCTTCATCAGACTGCCTAATTAAATTTAAAAAAACAACTGATGCAATGTGACTTATCAGCTGTCCATGATTTAATCTACTCATCTGTTCAGCAAATGGTTTAACAAGTTCAACAACAACCAATCCGCTTGGCTGACCATCTCCCACCTGGAATACAAAATGCTATCTTATAGTATATAAATCGTTGACAATACCACATAATTTAATTTAACAGAAAATACAGTGCATCAGTATAATGAATGAAAAGTATGGAAAATCAAAACAATATGAAAATATCAGTGACAAATTTAAGAAGCTTGGGCCAAGTTTTTAGATTGGATATTTCCACATGACACATTATGAGAATTGGTTAGGTGTGTTTCTTCAGGAAGTCTGAATCTGTATTAAGATGGCTCGTAAAAATTTTAAAGAAAGACATTTTGTTGTGCTAAATATATTTGTGTTGGTCAAGCCAAAGTGATTGATTAGCAATGTTTTTCTTTGATTCTTCGAAAAACTATCTTAACCTCCAATAAATTAAGGACCAGACACCCATTGAAGAACTTCTTTTTATGAAATTGTCTCACTTTATGTAGGCATATCTACTATCGCCAAAATTCATCCCTTTTCCTTTATTCTTAATTCCTTCCTCTCCAGTGGTGTTTTGAGAGTTTTGACTACATGATCATTTTATTATTGATAAGCTTGTTTGATATTCTTAAAAAATTAATAAAACAATCCATTTCTCCAATTCATAATGGATTTTTTTTGCTCATCTCCCAATGAGAGTGGAATAATTTAACAGAGAAAGTTTTATAGAAACATTTAAAAAAATTTCAACAGAGCTCTATGCTCCTTCATCAAAACATTCTTTTTAGATTTACCAATGCAGGATTCACTTTAACAAATATTTCAACAGAAAATTAAGGAACATAAAATTTGAAATGCACATTGAAAGAAACATTTATTATGGGACTCCTTAGCTATATTAGATGTGCAGAATAGTTTAAAAAAAAAAAAAAAATTGTCCAAAAAATATGAAAATATTGATAAAACTAACTGAATACATTTGATGATTTTTTTTAATAAATAAATAAATTGAACATTAACAGAAAAATAATTCAGAATACATTAAAGCTTGTGCTACTTTTTTATTACCTGGACGCCATGCTGTTTGTCATGGATTATTGGGTTTTATTTACATTATTACTTATTTTTTATTGAAAATATTATTTTACTACAAATAAATCTTTTTAATTTTATTTTATGTTTTAATTATTGCGATAACGTGTGAATTACTACCTGCAATCTTGCATTTTCTTTCTTCCCATGATATTTGGTTTTGCTTTGTGTTGTCAATAAGACGTGAAAATCTAAGATTTAGTGGCCATTGAGGAAAATGCCATTCATTTTTTATAGAAAGCCATTTTCTTCCTAATCAATGAGTATGTCAAAATGGTCATCAAATGACAATGTACATTGCTGACACAGCAGGTTAGTGTTGCGATAAACAAAAATGCCATACTAGAGTTACATTAAGATGTGGAATGAATTGGTTTGAAAATTCTAGACTGCCATCTCTAACTGTTATGCGTTTCATTTATTTATGGGCACATAAATAAATAAAACTATTTCTATTGACTGGTGTGAGTAAGAGTTTATGTAGTGGTGGTTGACTAAAGGTCATGAATGATGTTTTCGATGGTATTTTGGCTGCTATAAAGGATTGTTGGCCTCCTGAAATTAATATGTACCTAAGATTAGTGGAAATAAGGTTCTGTTTTTTCAGGTTATATGTGTTGTAATGGCAGTTTTTAACAAAAAAAAAGAGGGTGAAAAAAATGAAAAATATGTGGCACCCTGATAAGTGACAAGTACCAAACTTGTTTTTAAAATTAATGTTTTTTCACCTTTAATAACACTGTTTGTTTACTCTATCAAAAATCTACAAAACAAATATTAAATACTAATGCCTGCAAACAATATCTTTGCGCATAATCTTTTGTTAGCATTTTTATTAGTGACAAAAAGCTGTACAACCAATTTTAACATTTTCTATGACTTTTTCTAGGAAAGAAAAGTGAGAACTAAAGGACAGAGTAACAAATTAACATTTCTATGTGGGCCTAAGTTGTTGGATGTAAAGCAATTGGCAGCACCAATATGCTTTGCATATATAAGTACCTTTCTTTCTTTTTTTGGTAACCCTTTGGCACCACCATAATGTATTATTTTAGTATGAATGAAGATGATATATATTAATGTAAATGAAGTGTAGTCTTGTACAGTATCAGGTCGAGCATTCCTGAATGCATGGTTAACTAAAACCCAACCGACAAAAAACACTGGTATCTACAATCAAAATAACCTACAACAAAATTACACTCAAAAACCCATTTAAAAACATATTTTCATTAAATTTATACCTAGATAGGCACTTTGAAAAAAATTTACAGATATGGTACTTATGAAACACAATTTTAAAAAAGAACTATTTTTACCATAATTTTTTAATAAGGAAAAAATGTATAAATAATTGTTATCATTCTAGGTAATCATAATAAAAAGCATAAATTTAATCTTAAAATATGTGAATCATTTAAACCTCTAATCTAGGCTGCCCACCAACTGAGTGTAACTTCTTTTATGGGTTTAAATTTTAATCAAGCTGCTGAATATTAGTCCCTTATTGTCGTTCAACAATGAAATATCTATATCATTACTAATTAAATAAATTATTCTGTTTAGTGCATAAATGCTTTAAAATCATAATTTATTGTAAACTAATTTTGTGACCAGTTTCAGGCAACTTAGGGCTACAGCCAATTTTCTCTGGTCTTCAGAACAACTGTAAAACAGGTTTTCTCATTATTAAAATTCACAGATATGGATATTTTTGATTGATTTGACAGCTTCAAGCTGTCTAAAAAGACAATTAAAATGTTTTTCTCACACAGGGTGTTTTACTATAAAGTAAATTTAAAAGAACCAATTATGGCATGCAGTTACTACACTATATATACTATATTAATTTATACTACACAAACAACATTTAAAAGAAAATGAACACTTCATTAAGTTTTGGTTCAAATTCTAAAATTAATACACTGTTGTTTACTTATAAGGATCATGTTTTCTAATAAAAGCAATTCATGAGATTGCAGGCACAGCCTTAATTTCATTTAGTAGAAGTTACAATAATCTAAACTATCTATCTTGAAAAAAATATAATTTGATATAAAATTGGTGGTCGCTAAAAAATTGTACTTCTACAATACGAGGGATGTTCAATAATTAAAGAGACAAATTAATGTAGTGAAAAACAGTTCATTCAGTGACAATGAAACATTTTGAGAACCAAGTTGGCAACCTTGGGAATTTAATCAGCTGTTCAATCGTAATTAATTTAAACGGTAACCTCTTTTGTTGATTTCAGAGTGTCAGCTCTGCTTGAAACATGTACACCAGTAGTGCAACATTCAGTGATAGATTTCAGCTAATAGAAGGTGTGAAATCAGCGGAGATTTACTCAAGAATATTGAAACAGTATGGTGAAAAATGTTTAAACCACAGTAACATGTGTAAGCGGGTGGGACTGTTTAATTCGGGAAGAACATGATTCCCATCACTCTGGAAGACTAGTTGAGGTTTCAATTACCATGCTGCAAAATCACATAAATGATCTATTTAGAGACAGGAGAGTCAACATTTATTAGTGATGGAACCATGCATTCAATCATTCATGATGTGCTGAATTATCACAAAACGTGTTTGAGATGGGTTCCAAGACAGTTGACACACATTCATAAAGAGAATGGAGAAACAATCAAGAAATTGGATTGGGGGTGCTGCCACATTCTCCTTACAGCTCAGACCTTACTTCATCTGATTTTCATTTGTTCGGCCTGCTCAAAGGCTTTTTATGCAGCAAGAAGTTCGAAGATAACAAAACAATCAAAAAAGAGAAACATGAATGGTTCTAACAGCAAGGTAAAAACTTCTATGATGCAGGAATCAAAAAGGTCACAGAATGGTGGGACAAGTGTCTAAATGTTGCTGGAGACTATGTTGAAAAGAAATGTAAGTTTCATTGTCATTGAATACATAATTTTTTTCTTTACATCAATTTACTTTGTTAATTATTGAATATTTCTTGTATTAGAATTATACAATACTACAACAGATTAAAGCCATCAGATGCTTAAAACAACTGTCCATAACAAATTAAAATACAGTTAAATTTTTCATGATTGGTTGCTTAATGTTAATCACAGAAATTACTAATGAGTAGTAAAAATAGTATGGACCAAATGCATATAATTTGGATCACTTTATTATCATATTCTATCATTTTGAAATTTAGGTATGTATAAAATAATGATAATATATTAAATTCTGTTATTTATGAAACTGAGAAACAACTACTTCTATATTTTACTCATCAAATTTTCCATTAATATCATATTTTTTCATTCCCGTGAAACATTTTGGAACGAGTTTAATGTGGAATGGAAATTATCTAAAAACACTTGTGTTAATTTTTTTTTAAAGTAACAGTTAAAGTGGAAATTCTTTAAAAACATAATGCTTAACATAAGAGAAGAGGTTGCACTTCCAACAAATTTTTTTAACAAAAACTGTAGAACGTGTCATAATAATAGTAAATAAAAATGACTTTCAATCTTTAGTAGGTAACAGTAAATATGAATCGTATAGACTGATACATTTATCTATTGAACTTATGGGCAATACAAATTTGAATTTTTTGCATGTTCGTTTATGTATACTTAATAACATAATGAAATATTTTTTAATTAATGCACACAAAATTGTTATTTTATTGTGTAATGATTAATTTGTAATTTTATATTGTTGTATTATGATAATTTCATAACATTATTATTTCATAAATTAATATGAACAAAATCTACTTCTCATTTTAATAACAGATTGTGTACTTCGTAATGATGTATATGATTGTAGTCGTGATTTCCTACAAATTCCCTTGCTCCTTCCAGGCAAACAAATTCTTTTATCCATTGTTTAACATTGCTACCACACCTAACGGTATTTATAAAACGTATAAAGATGTACTGAACTAAAGTCACATCCTAAAATTGTTAAAAAACGTTGCAGATAAGCAAAACATATAGATATGTTTTCATTTTTACACTTATACTAGCGGACCCGAGAGACGTTGTCCTGACGTAGCATTGTTCTGTAATAAATGCACAATACATAAATATAAGTAACTTATTTAAGTTAAAACTAGCAGGAATGTGGATAAAATTTCACTAATATGACTATTAACAGTTTGTGATTGTTGTATTATTGTAATGGGTTTATTGATTAATTATGTGTAATATGGTTAATATTTATTTTACACTAAATATTGAGATATCTGATGAAAATCGAAACGTCGTAAAATTAATAATTAGGGTAATTAATAAATTTTGGTACTTACGTATTAACGCCAATGCAGCTACAGCTTTATTTAAAAACATAGTAGTCAATCGGATTTTGGTGAAAAATGGGCCGATATAGAGTTTAACATAGATTCAAAACAGTCTCTTTATTAATTTTAACAATGGTTATTTTATTTATTTATTTTATAAATATAATTTAACCAAACTTAACCTATGCTCGCTTCGCTCGCTAACATTGAATAATTAACAGGAGTGTTTTGATTATTTAAATAATAAATAATTGCAATAATTACTGAATTTATTAAAAATTACGGTATTAATTAGTCAAGGTTAGCGAGCGTAGGTTAAGTTTGGTTAAATTATATTTATAAAATAAATAAATATAAATAACCATTTATTAAAATTAATAAAGAGACTGTTCATTTTCCACCGAAATCAGATTGACTACTTTGTTTTTAAATAAAGCTGTAGCTGCAGTGGCGTTAATACTTAAGTGCCTAAATGTTCATCCACGTTACTTCTAATTTTCACTTAAGATCATTTTAAAAAAGTACCTCCTTAATTTTTTTTAAATTTAATAATTTTGAAGTTTCATAACCACGTGATAGCTTAATTAATCAATTAATAAAAAATGAAAGCACTGTAAAAAAGCAACGTTGTTAAAATTTTAGTAGAAATTTTTATCATTTTTCTCATTCTTTATTTTAACATCTATTTTACCAAATTTTAGATAATTGTACATTAAAAACAATTTTAGAAAATTTTTTATAAAATTAATCAGCTACAAAAATTATAACTTCAATTTTTTAAATATACTTTAAACTAAATTATTATACGTAATTTATATTTTAATTTTATAAATGTTATAATTTATTTTTATTTTATTTATTTATTTTTATTTATTATTTTTTTATTTTATTTTTTTTTTATAACTAACATTTTTATTTTCAAAGAGCCGTTCACTACTTCATAAGTTGCATAGAATCAAATGAGAACTGACAATTTAAATTTGTAGGTTAAGTTGATTGTTATTGAATGCAGGTATATACATCATTAAAATTCATGAAAAATCATGTAAAATACTCATGTCAATACTGCATCTTATAAATTTGCACAATGTATATTTTTTAATTACACTTTAAAACGTTATTTAGATAAATAATATTCTCAATAAGCAAGCAATTCTAGCAGACTCTGCAATGCTTCACTATTGCTAGATTTGAGTATACATACAAATTAAATGAACACAATTGAAAGTTTCATAAAACCTTAAAAACAATGAACATTAGGAACTTCACAAAATTTAACCTTTCGCTTTATAAAAAGTCAGAAGGTGAATAAATCCAAGTGGCAAAACAACAGCACTACCTATCGGATTTAATTCACACTACTCTCTAATCACAGTATTCGGTGGAAAATAATTTTTTAATGAAAAGGGTTGTGGCTGCAAAATCATTACAATTAATACTCAACATTAAGAAACTTACAAAACATTACGGAACTTTATAAAATTTAACCTTTCACTTTATAAAAGTCGGAATGTAAATAAATCCAATTGTCAGAACAGCACTACCTATCGGATTTAATTCAAACTACTCACTAAACACAGTAGACCATTAAAAATACGAATTTTAATATAATAACAACATTAGCTATTACGCAAGTAACTGATATGTGAAAAAGCAACAAAATAAAAAATTTTCCTAGAATCCGATCGCACCACCAACTACTGGTTCTGACTGATATGCCAAAAATTTAAAAAAAATTCTAAAATGCGATTGCAGCGCTGTCTACCGGATTTAATTGTGAACCTTAACCAACGCAAGATCAACAACAACACATAAATAAATTAAAAAAACATTTTCTATCCGATCAAATTGTGAATCTAAACCATTCTCGAATCAACTTAATCACACACACAAAATTTCATCAAAATCAGTCCAGCCGTTTAGGAGGAGTTCAGTGACATACACACGCACACAAGAAATATATATATATATAAAGATGTAGAAATAGAAAATAGTGCAAATAATGAACTATTAAAGCAATTTTTTTCAAGTCACAGTAAAAGTCATAGAATATTAAAATATATTACAATAAGTTCAACTGCGAACTCAAAAACATCTTCTTCACCTTTTTATTAAATATTATCCTTACAGGTGATGTTTTACTAACCTATTAAAACATAAACTGATAATAACTAGTATAATGTTCAAATGATACCTTAGCAAGTTCATTAACATAAACATCAGCAAAATGATACGTGAGGCCATCTGGAATATTATTAAGACATGTGCAGTAACAATTAGAAAGAAGTTTTACATTATCAACATTCCAGTTATTCTTTTTCAAAAGTGTAAAATTCTGGCGTATGAAGCGTCGTATGAGCATCAAGCATTTATCCATTCGAAGATGATCAATACCATACCATTCTTGACCAAGGATATTAAAAAATGATTTTATAAAGGTTACAGACATACTGAATTCAACAAAGCAGTTTATTAGTTGTGTAGTCATTTCAATAACTTCTTCCTGTAAAAAAAATAAAAAATAAATGAATTTTACACTAATGCCACTTAAATGATTAATAATTATAATCATTAGCAAATAATTTTTCATTAATAACGTACAATGGTGCTTACTTAGTTATTCTAAATGACTGACACAATGATTTAAAAAACATTATTGAGTTAATAATAAAAATGTTTGTTTGTTCAACTGGGTCTTTTGTTTGATTGTTAACAATTTATTCTTTTTGAAGAAACTGGTATCGGCAAGTAGAAAAAAACAAATTATGTTACATTTTGTGGTTAAGTTAATCTTGATTTATATAATCAGTTTATGAAACCATTGCAAAATCATTAATGAATAATAGTTTAATTTTAATATTAAATATATACTTAGAATTGTTTGATCTATGAAATAGTGAATAAAGTACTTTATAAAAATAAGAGTTGGAATAATAATTTATGAAAGAAAGATTTACATTACATTACAAATCGTTTAAAATTTTTAGCTTAGGGCATAAACTGAAAAGTTGCATATGCTCAAGGAACACATATTCAATGACATAGTAGGAGAAACTACTAAATGGAATAGGTTATGCATCTACAGGTAGGTAAGAAATAGGATTAATCACGATGTAAATTTTTACTAATACGGGTATCTTTGTAAACACAATTCAATCATAAAGTATAATATGTTCTATTTTGTATAGTTTATATAAAATTATATAGTAATTATTTTTTAATTATTACTATTACTGGAAAAAGACATATCTAACTTCTTAATAATTAAGTCACAAAATAAAGTATAGGTAAGAGATATTTATTTTCATTAACTTCAAAAGAACTGACGGTAGGAAACAAATTTGAATGAATCAAGATAAGCATTAAAATAAAATGATTATATTGTGAGATCAATTAAAACACCAATGGTAATAAACACCAAGGCTTTAAAAAAAACAACACAAAAAACCTTAAACAATAAATCTTCAAATAAACATAAAGCAATTAGAAAAGAAATTATGTCTCTCTCACTCTCTCTTTCTCTATACAATTACAAGTCAACATTTTTAATAAAGCAAATATTCCCTACTTGTTTAAAGAAAAACAATCATAACACAAATGATATGAAATTTACAATATCAAAAATGTTTCAACCTTTCTTTTCATAAATAAGGCTTTAAATTTTAAACAAACAGAATTAATCTCTTTTATTCAACAAAAAAACATTCTGTAAATAAACAAGAAAATGACATGCAAACAACAAAAGATTGTACCACTTGTTCTGCTTGAATATAACTTTGAATATGCCAAAAAAGGTTTTTGTTTTCGTCAAACGAACCTAATACAATACTGATCACAATAAAACATTAACACATACCTTAAAAGGATTTAGACACACCATAGGTAACCACATAAATTGCTATTTATGATGTTAAGGTGGCTTGGAGTACCTTTTTTGTATTTCGCATTATAAAGAACATTGCATCGTAGTGCCTAATATTGAATATGATTAATTCAATTGTGGATGTAAATATATACATTATTTTGAAGAAAAAAAAAATATATATATATACAAAATCGAATTACTATACTAAATTAAAAGTTTGCAATTATGTTAAAACTATCTTGTAATCTATTATTAAAAGTGTGATCATACATCTGGCTCTTTTAATCATCTGCTCCAAACATGATAAATCCACTAATACGGGAATGAAAGAATGGTATACATAAATGACCTAGCAAGTTGGTGGGAAGAGGAAATATCTCTGCTAAAAACATAATAATACTCTCTAGAACATTTGAAAAGAAAATAATTATGAATATCTGCCACTTTCTTTATAATTAATACAGGAAATTTACTCTAAGTTTTCTTTGCAAATAATTTTTGGCCACAAAAAAGCATAATTTTTAAATTGTAAATAAAAAAAGCATGTAATAATAAAACTTTAAGGTGCAAGCTTACCTTGTGTTTTTATCAATCAGAATTCACGTAACTTAAGCACTAAGTAAATATTTTATTACTTTATAAAATTCATTATAAATTTATTTAACACTACACTCTGCATTTCACATTACACTTGTCGTAAAGATTTTCCATAAATCAATATTACTTTAAGTTTAACAGCTGACTAAATACTACTTGAACCAGATTCTTGAATTTTTGCTGCTTGCTCTTAAAAAAATTCAGGTTAACTGAAATAGTTTCTACATCATCCTGTTATATCAGCTTGCTACATTAGATCTTTCAGGTTTACTACAAGGTTGAAATAATTTTTCCATTGAGAAACACTACGTAAAGGCATTGGTAAGCAGTATTTTTATGTTCTGCAAGGGCTGATATGTTAGGCAAACTTATTAACCTCAATCCATGTTACTACCTCAAAAGAGTTGAGTTTACGGTTACTAGTTATGGCAATAAACAACAAGCATATTGGACAGACAGTAGTGCCGAATGTAGTGCTTAGCTTGCTGGCTTTTACATTAGTTGGTCTTGGGTGTCAACTCATCATTTCTTTTATCTAATCATTAAAATATGTCTCTTGCATGTCCAAGGTTATAAAAATAGGATGCATCTTTTTTTTATTTTGAATTGCTTCATCAAAGAGAACACAAAATTTATTTTCATTTCTCTGAATTTCATTAAAAAGTTCTTTTTTTAAGGCATTTTTTTACGATAACTGATTCCTCTTCACTACCAGAGAGTTCTAAAAACAAACCTAGGTCCTTTCAAAATTGTTTTCAGTTCATTTATCAATTAGGAAGAAAGGCTTCTTTGAAAGTTCTAATTGGCCTTCCATACTTTATAGCCAGAGTGAAATATGAGTATCCACATTTCATTTATTCATTTTTCTACTCTCCTAGACAGCTTTCTCTTCCTTCTGCACAGCTGCTGGCTGTATTTGATTCTAAAGAAAAACTAAATATAGCTTATTAAAAAGAAACACTTTTTGTATAATCACTTTTAATGAAAATAAAATGAGATAAATTTAAAACTAGCTATAAAAAGAACATTTTCATAAATGATAAATATTGAATAAGGTAAGTTATCCATGTTTCTAATCATTTTTAATACTTATGTGTAACACTGCTAAGTTACTTGACAAAATGTACATTTTGTTCCACTACTTTTGTATAAAGGGATATAATAGAAAAGATTAAGTTATAAATGGAAAAATTGTCTTTGACTAGCTTATATTTCTTTGCATATATGACAGCAAACTTCAGAAGTTTTCAGAATTTAACAGATTTTACAGATGTATTAATCTTATTACATATATAATGTAAAACACATACAATATCAAAACCATGTCATTAAATTCTTTCAATTTAAACTACTCTCACTAACTACACCATCAAGTGCACAAATACTAATTTACAACTACTAAAAATTATAGAAAAACAATCCTCTCAATTCTCAAAATAAGATTAATTATGCTAGAATAATAATAATTGTGAATAGGTCCTAATAAAAGACTTTTATTTAAAGCTTACAGATATAAAATGGAGTGGTCTCAAGTTTCATCCAAAATAAATTAACAGTTAATTCTGGCAAAAATGGTGGTTGATGGTTCTTGGTTTTCAGTTGTGTTAAATGATAAGTTAATGAAAAATACATTACTGAATTATCAGAAATTAATATTAACAGACGTTCTACACACCAAAGTGCTTTATATGTATTTTTGAAACCTAAATTCATTAACGCGTTAATGTCAGTAACAATAGGGGAAAGAACCTACATGAATATCAACAACGTATTAATTTTGACAGGCCCATAAATTTATGATGTTATATTTTTTTTTGTTTTATAGATTTTATGAAACTTATTTTAAGCCAATTTTTAACAGAGCAATCACTTGCTGTTCACTGTTTCACATTAGCAATCACAAGAATTAAAAAGATTTCTTGAAAAATACAATTTTTCATGAAAAAAAAACATACTGTACATATAGTATAGTATTAGTGTTTTATGGTGTACTGTACTATAATGAACAAAGTTAGACAAAACAGAAAACTTATCCCTAGTCTTACATCATTAGTCTAGGGTCTACAGCATTAGCCTGCAACTATGGAGGAAAAATGTATGATGAATAAATAAAAACAAGTCTTCATCTGTATAGCTAAATGGGCGCCATTCACAGCCTTCAATGAATGGTCAAGTAATAAACAACTATGAGAAACCAATGAGTCAAGATTTTGATGAAATTGAAACAAAAGACATTAAAGAATTTCTATATACTATAAACTCACAGAAAAAGAACTACAAGAGCTGATAACAAAGCTCTCAACTACCCACGTGGAAGAGGATGATGACGAAGTTTCAGTTACACCTATTAATGTCAAATTATTGAATGAATATTTTAGTTTATTACACAGTTAGTTAGCAACTAAATACTCTGAAATAGATCCTTTTTTATAACATCCATAAATTTTAGATGTCAACTTGACATGGCATTTACACCATATCATGAAGAGTTTAAAGAACACAAAAAAGATAAAAACAGGCACAATGAACTTTTATAGCAAAAAATAAGGCAGTTCAGTTTTTAGTCTTTTTCTGTTTAAAAAAACATGTTTCAAGTTAATGATACTTAAGATAATTTCAATGTTTCAAAATAAAGCTGGATACTAAAATTGCTGTTAAGTAAAACATTTATTTAATTTCCATGTACTTCTAATAAGCATTTATTGCTAATTACTGGCCTTTTCTGCATGATACCCACTTTTTCCCCTGAAGGTAAGGTTTCCATAATCGCAGTTTTGACATTAACAGAACTGTTAATAGCCCTGTTAATAGTGAGCGATTACTGTAAATTTTTATCTGGCAAGATTTACGCTGTAGAGTGTGGCAGTTCACAATAAAAATAATTATCTTATGTAATATGTTTAAGTACCATACTATAGTTACTAATTATGTGATTATGGGAAATTTGACAAGAGCTAAGGTTACTTCTAAAAATGGAACAGTCATTCACCCTTACAAAGATACCTGTTATATAAAGCCCACCACAGGAGTAGCAATATACTGAACATTGTTACTTTCAGAGAAAATACAGGTTGGCAACTTATACAATCTCTTCCTTTTATGGGATAGACAGTGAAAAGTATCCATTTCTGTTATGAAACAATGCATAATATATTCTCTGTCTCTACACAATAGGGGAAATATAATTTAAAAATATTTTCACAATTTTAATGAGGTATAATCAGTTATTTTGTAGAATTGATTCATTACTCACAGAATAATTATTTCGTAACTGAATGGTACAATTTAGTGGTAAATATGCAATATCTGTAATTTTATTTAATAACAAACATAAAATAATAATAAATAACATAATATTAATAATAAAATTATTATTATTTAATTAACATAATATTAATAATAAAATTATTATTATTTAAATAACATAATATTATTTATTACATAAATTAACTAGTGCACAAAGAAAGTAACTACAACTTAAGGAATTTTCTCACAAAAGAAAAGAAAAATACATTAGAGAATATTTTATAAATGCAATCAACAATAATATTAAATACCTGATAAAGAGGTTTGTCAGCCATCCAAACACAATAAAATAGTCCCTTCCATAATCTATTAAAATCATCCTCCCTTAACTCTGAAACCAAACAGAATTAAATCTATATTTATTTAATCTTTTTTTTGTTTTGTTTAAAAAAAAGTCTGATGTGGACACTTCATGACTTCTTTGTATGCCTATTAAATTACATATACAGATTTTTTTTTAAATAAAAAGTACATAAATTTTTATTTTATTAATAACTTCTGATATTTTTTCATATTTTTTTTTATTATTATTGAATTATTACTTATTGTTAAATTTTTTTACAATCAGAGGTTAATAATTATTAATAAATCAGTATATTTAAATTTAAAAAAAAAGGAGTTTGATTTGAACCAATGTGCCTTCCCTTCTTCTAAGATCCAAATATTTCATTAATTAAAATTTCACTTGGCTATAACTCTGGAACCAATGAAAATAAGTATCACTTATGATATACATACAGTTGAAAATCTTTCAATGAGGGCTACTACTACAGTTAACAAAAAGTCCAAAATCCAAATTTTTAGTTCAGTCGATTACAATCAAAAGGGATGTGCACAACTAGATGTTACAACAGTCCTAAATCCAAAATTTCAACATCCTAGGCTAATTGTTTTTGAGTTATGCGAGATACAGACATCACGTCACGCCGAAACTAGTCAAGATGGATTCAGGGATGGTCAAAATGGATACTTCTATTGAAATCTGAAATTTTTTGCAATCACAATACTTGCTTTACTTCGTACAAGGAAGTAAAAATCCATTTGAACTCACATAAGCAGAAAAATTGACAACCTGCAAGTAAAAAACTAATGCACTGTTGTTAAATAATTACTTATTGTGTGAATACATGAGATTTGGCTATTATCTTTAATAGCGAATTCTTCTAAGTCTCATTTTTCCCATATATAAACAGAATATCTGTTTTCATGATTACATGGATTGATGTTCACTTAAACTCAGCAACTATTTGGTTAATCTGAACCATACTTTGACTGTTATATTAACTTGACTAAGTACAATTTTAAGCATATATTGTCAAGATAATTCTGTAATTGGATAAGATGAAATTTATTAACAACTTGTTATTTCAATTTTTATGCAGAGTACTTTGAGTTGCTTAATTATGTTAATTAGGTTTTATTCATCAAAACTGAGTTCTCAGCTTTTAAGAACAAGAGTTTCAAAAGAAAATGTCACATTTTCACAAGTAGGCAAACAAGAAATATATTTTTGTATATTAATAAGCCAAAATTTGTCTATATATAGCATTAAGAATATTTCTTTGTAATATCTCTTTGTTTTATAAAACCAAAGCAAATTAACCCCATTACCTAAATTTGAAGCTATTTCCATGTTTTATTACACAGTGAAATAAATTTAAATTCAAATAGTATCAAACAAATCTTAACAATAAAACTTTTTGGATTAACTTACTTTAACCTGAACTCTTTATATTTTAACTTAAAATACTGATAGGGAACTATTATGGATAAAAGATACCCTTTATGGGGTTTATATGTGATCAAGGTATATTTATCAAAAACATAACAAAAGTTGTAAACAATGTGTAAATATACCTAACTTCAATAATTTGAATTTTTTAAATATTTTCAAAAATATCATCCAACAAAAAAAAAAATAAAATATGAAAAAAAATTGAAACAACTACTGGATAATTTGTTTGCTGTTAATATGTTCAAAATGCATCCTAGCATACAATTTCAATGGAAAAGATAAAATACAGTTAACTACTTAGAAAGGAAATTTGTTTTTTAAAATTTCAGAAAAAAATTATTGTCCTAGTTTTGCAAAAACTTTTATTGAAACTCTTTAATGCATTTCAGTAGAATGTTTTACATGACCAAGTTAAAAAGCAGATAGCATTCGAAAATATTTTATAAATAGTTTTTGTAGACTTTAAACAGTTACCTTCCAAACAACCGTCATTAACACCAAGAGGAACAACAGGTTAATTCCCTAATATCATAATGTATAACAAAAACTAAAGGTCCAGGAATCAAATTAAAAACCTTCAGCACTGTCAAACTGAAGAGAACAACAGTATAACTAATACAGGGATTCAAGCATCTCCTCTTTAAATCCATTACTTTAAATGCATAAAAAATCTCTGGAGGAAGCTGGACAGAGGGTATTATTTATGTTAGAGGTTAGGTAATTTACCATAAGTTCTATTCTTATGATTTATTAATTAATACCCATTATCTTAGAGAGCAACCATACATCCAAGTATGACATGAGAGTATATTAAAAAAATAAGAAAGGGAGGTGGCACACACTTAAAGTAATAACTCCTCTCAAAGTTCAATTCCACAATGTATATAAGTTTACCCTTTTTTTTTTTTACAAACTAAACCAATATTTTTTAATGTGTTTAGTTATTTTAATTTACAAATGTTTTTTAATAATTTTTTTTTTTGGGGGGAGGTATACAAATTTGTATGTCCTACATAGTGTATTCTGTAATCAATGTTTTAATGTTTTTAAGAAAACAAAAAAGGAAATCCATCTATAGCACATAAATATTTTATTTTATTACAAAACATTTCATTGTTAAGAAAGTTTTGTGATCCTGGTTTACATATACAGGTTGGTAAAAATATATACATAAGTTAATAATAACTAGATTACTATTAATGAACAGCCTGAGATGTCAGTTATTATTTATCATATTGAAAAAAAGACAAAAATATATATATATATATACACCACATTTACTTGGGTATGACATGCCCTTGAAAAATAATGTACAGCTGTAGACATTCCACTTGGTGTGTGGCTTGTTCAGCATAGTCCCTGTTCTCCTTCATCCCCAGCCCGTCCTCTAGTCATTTCAAAAAACTAGTTATGACTCATCACAACTATAATGTATAACTATAACAGCTTGTTTACTTGGTCATGTAAAATGACTAATTATACTACCATGTTTGTTTTGATTCTTATTTTCAATGCCATAAATAAATTAAATGTATGGTAATAAAATATAACAGAAACTAAAATCTGCTTGATATATTAAAACTTAAAAATAATTAGTCACTGTTGAAACTTCCCTATTGCCTATTTCTACAAATGTAAGGATATTCAAATCATACATTGCAAATATTATGAATCAATTCAGTTTGTTTTATACAACTGTCAGCTTCAGTGATTTGCAAGCATTTGTTCACCTTTTCAAGCATATTATTTGAGTAAGATTATAACATTTAATTTTTTGTGTCCCGTTTTTAGCAGTGTATTTTTTTTTTGAGAATTAATATTGTGATATTCTATTCGAATAATTTAGTCAGAAAGTGAAATTTAAATGTCAAAAATGGGGGGAACTTAACTACTCCATAGTCAATCCCGTGAAATTGTGGTTATTGTTTTAAATTTTTAACAGAGGAAGCAGAGAAAGGTGACTTTACAACTAACCCTAAGAAAATTATAGAATGTGTGGCTCGTCAGTGTCTCAAACAGGTCCATAACCTGCATAAAAAAAATTGCAGCAGGTTCATCAGCATCTTTTTCAACACCAAGGAAAACTTCTCAAAGACCAAAACCTGTCACAGATGTGAAAAACTGGGTTGGAAAGCAAAATGTAACTTCCACAGATGAAGATGTTAATGTCAGTATAGGCAAATTTAGTTCTATTGGGCCTGAACAATGGAAACCAAAAATTCACAATTGTTTACAATGTGAAGATAAATATAAAGTGAAGTAGGTATTTTAGAAAACGCAGTGGTATCTTTTATAGTACGTTTATATGAAAATAACAATAGTGATATGGTTGATAACAGTATCTACGACAGTGATCCGGATACTAGTGATGAAGCTATGAGTGGAATAGAGTATGATATTTGTCTGTTGCAAGTTATTTTTTTATTACTTAAATCAGAGATATTTCAGAATTACACTGGACTAAAGACTTACAGTATATGGCGCAATCCTACAAAATTTTCCAATAAAATAAGATAAATAGGCCTATTATAAAATAAGGTAAATAAATAAATATTTTTAATAAGATAAAATATTAACTGTAGATTTTTCAGTTTAAAACATTATAATTATTATTAACATGACAACCACCTCAATGATGATGGTAAAGTTCTACTGACAATTGAACTGGCCTGTATGCACACTTCACACATCAAGTGAAATGCTTACAGTACTAGTTTTGTTTTGGTAAAAAAAAGTTAACATGTAAAATTTTCTGATTTTTATTTATATTTTGTACAAAAAAAAAACTAAAATATAAACTTTAAAATTAAATTGGCACAAAATAGTACATTATATATAAACATTACTGTACACTGATAAACACTAAAAAATACAGAAATACACAGTAAAAAATACAGAAATACACAGAAGCTAGTATAACAGGCATGTCTGAAACAAAAAGAAGATATTGTAGCAACACCATAAGATCATTTTAAAAGACAAGTAAGTTAAAACACTAATATGGTAAATCTGAAGGATTATTAACTGTTTTTTAAACTTCAAGGCTGTTTCAATCTCCAACTTACAAAGGGGTGTGTCATCTTCGTCATCCCATATAGTAGGGTCTTCACTTCCAAGTAGGCAATCAGAAATGCAGCATTTCTTGAAACTCTTCGCAGTCAAATCATTTGAAGAAAGATCCCATACACCCAAGATCCACTCACATATTAATATCAAATTCGACTTTTTCAGTCTTCTTGTAAGAATCGTTTCTGGACTGTAGTTGTCATCCACTCAAATAAAAATGTTTCAAAGGGGCTTTGAAAGGCTGATTAATACAAACATTGAATAGCTGAAGTAATGACATCATTCCAGTAGGAATACAAACTGCATTGCTTTACTTCCTCAAAGTCTTTTTTCACATTGTTTGTTGGATGTCCACGAAAACTGTTCATCACTAATGTAGTTTTCAATTTTAATAGAGTATCAGGTCACCACTTCCACACACATTTTATTCTAAATCTAGTGCATTATCCATCCATCCATTTTTCTGGCACCTAAAAATTACACAAACATGCAATTTTTTACCCTTTGGAAGAATTTTTCTTTTAAATACAATAAATGGTATAAGGATTTTGCCATCTGCAAGTACTGTCAACATGACCGCACATTACTGTTTTTCATAACTACAAATACCCATGCAAAGTTTTAACATAGACAGCATTAATTATTGAATCTGGTGGCAAAGTAAACTGGTGTTTGATCAGCATTTTCTATCCGCCCCATTAAAACATTATTTTCTTGTCGTAACTGAATTACATGTCTCAGGAAAGCCAATAATTTTATAATAATAATTTATAATTAGTCATATATATATATATGAACTTCTTTTTGGCCATCTTATTACATAGATGTACGTTTTCTTATTGACAGTTCATATCTATTCACCATCCTCTACTTGATTTAAAATCCAGTATTTGAAGTTCCTCACAATTTGTGTGACTTTTAACTGTGTCATCTGTTGAAACAGCAAATTCTTGCTTGCATAGGTCTTGAATGTAACAAAACAAACTGCTCTTCTAGTAGTGGAAACTTCTGAATTCTGCCGCGAAATGCTCTTCTACTTTTACAGTTATCCATAAGCTTCTTTTTTTTCATTCACCAACTTCCTACACACGATTCCGGAATATCACATTTATGGTCGGCTGCATGATTACCGATTTTCTCAGCTACGCACATAACTTTTAATTTTTCGCCGATTATAAATTAAAGCAAAAGTTTTACAGAATTAATTTTTATTAGCATGTTTCAAGTACAAACTAGAAAAACTAAGTATAAGATCTGTTCAGAAAATAACTGAACATTCTTAATTACATGTCAACAGAGATATTTAGTGATGTGCAGTTGGCAGCATTGTGTCCTGCATAAACTGCTCTGTAACCACATGTTCTTGGACTGCATATATCTCATTTAGTTTTCATGTTATTGTTATTTGAGTGCAATGTGTTTAACTGTTAGTAGTGATTTTCAGGAGCAATTATACAACGTATAATTTTGTATCAAACTGGGGAAACTTATACAGAAATCTTTCAACTTTTGAAACACGTTTACGGAGATGATACGTTGGGTTGAACACATGTTACAAATGGTTTTCAAAATTTAAAGTGGTTGTCAGTCCACTCGACCCTGGAACAGGAAGTCAAAGGTCTTCCTAGTCGAACTGATGACACCCATGTCAGAAAATCAATGATCTGGTGCGTGAAAATTAACCATTGACTGTCAAGAACTTCCAGAAGTGATTAGCATTTCAACTGGATCATGCCATGATATTTTGACTGAAAAATTAAACATGCATCAAACTGTAACAAAGTTTGTTCCTCGTCTCATGACCGAACAACAGAAAAAACATCATGCGGATGTTTGTCGGCAACTTCTTGAACGAGCTAATGACGATAAAACATTCATGCAAAGGATCATAACGGTATACGAAAGCTGGGTTTATGGCTATGACATTAAGACAAACATTCAACCATCACAATAAATTGGCAAAGGATCTCCACACCCCAAGAAAGCACGTCAGTCTCGATCCAATGTCAAAGTGATGCCCTCTGTTTTTTCGATTTTAATAGAATTGTGCATTTTTAATTCTTGTCTCAAGTGAAACAGTGAACTGTGAATACTATGAAGTGTTTTACAGTGGTTACATGAAAAAAATCCGCATAAAGAGACCAGAGTTGTGGCAAGACAATTCTTTGTTCCTCAATCACAATAATGGGCTCGCACACTCAGCTTTGTGCTAAAAATCAGATCACTGTCCTCCCCAGCCTCCCTACTTGCCAGACCTGGCTTCTTGAGATTTTTTCTTATTTCCACAAATAAAATCAGTGATGAAAGACACCATTTGTGTGAGGGGATCAGTGTGAAATTGTGTGATTAGGAAAGGGAAGGTGAGTATTTTGACGGGGTTAAGGACCCTGTAAAATTAATAATAAAGACTAAAAAAATAAACTTCACTTATTTTCTGAACAGACCTTGTATGAATATAAACTGAACATACAACTCGACAAGAATAAAATTAATAATGTTATGCGTATAGCTGAGAAGGCTTGTGTGCTGTACAAAAATGCACGATAATGAATAATAACAATATAATAACTGGAAATGTGTAGATAAACAAAAATGTTTATGACAAAAATTTATTTATAAACAGGCAATTAAAAAATAGCTTACATAACGGATGTGACTCAAAATTGAGTTACTGATGTGAAATCAAATGTATTTAGAATATACGCTAAGATTTGTTTATGTTACTGCGGTTTATTACTACATTATACCACAATACGTAGTACAATGGTAAATACAGATATTGGACCCACATTTGGAAATTCCTGCATATCACATGCACCCACAAATTTCTTGTTGGTTTTAAATTTAAAAAATGCACCTCATATGCAAGAAAATACAGTATATATAAAAGAATTTGTAAATGGTGTTTGTATAATGCTGATGTTTGTAATCAACCAAACTTTCCAACTTAACAATCCAAAATTATCTTCAAGAAAATTTATATTATCTCAGGATTACTACTTGCTTACTAAAGCATAAATGAACACATTTAACATTAGTTATACTTTCAAGACAATGAAACATTTTTTAATACATCCAAGATCAATATGAGTATCATCTTCCAATTTGATCAGTGATCCATCTTTATTCATGCACTACCAGACAGTTACAAACATACTGGCTGGGGTTCTGATACAGTTGATACAAGTAGTGTTTTTTATCTCTACTGTTTTCTTGTATAAGTTTCTTGATTCAAACTACATTATTTTAACCTTTCAATTTGGAACATTTATAGATTATATAATATATAAGTTAAAAATTTCCTTAATTTTCTGCTCCTTCTCAATGTAACAGTTAATATTAACATTATGTGAGATTTACTATCTAATTTCAAGAATACCTCAGTAACATCAGTTACAGATCTCTTGAACAGACTATAAAGAAACAAACTTATTACTAATGTAATCTGCCATTTACAGTCCATGTAATTGTAGGGATGAGACCAATAAAGTTCTTAAAACTATAGATACTGTATTTTAAAAAGTAATACAATCATGTTTACAATTAAAAATAAATATTATTAATATACTTATTAAATGTTATTAATATTCATGGTTATTAAGTGTTAAAAGGTCAGAAACATTAGACACTTACCAATAAATTAGGCTTATTAGTTGACATCTGTATGAATAGTCTAAAAAGAAACCACATGAGAATTCAAAACTATTGTACACATACTAAATGACCAACATATTTTTAAAAACTCATCATTAATTACAGTTTTTCACGTCAATATTTAGCCCCATATCAATAATAATTATTGCTTTGCAATTAAAAATACTTAACAAAACTTTCAATAAGGTGTTCAAAATATGCAACAAATACAGGTTAACTTATTGAGATCCAGAATTTTAATAATTATAACCTATATATACGAAATACAACAACCACACACAAAAAATGGGATCTCATTAAAAAAAATACTATTTGAAACTTCACACAGAATTTCAAAAACAAGTAACCAAGTTTGGCACAATTTTTATTTTCATACGACTTCGAAATTAACCCAGTACTAAAAACCTGCTTATGTTATGTTATGAGCAAAAATAATTACCAGTTTAATATCAAACCACCTGTATGATATTAAAGTAAACAGAATCAACACTAAAATGAATAAAACAAGTAACGTAATTGTCAAATACATACCGATGATTCCTTGGGACCGCGAAGTTAACCAACGTCTCAGTTTTTGTAGACCCCTATGTCTCACTGACTGTTCATTGCTGCACAGAAATTTGACCAGTGATATTTCATGAGCAATTAGTAGGGTGTTCTTAATTGATGCTTTAGCTTTATAAACCATCTTAACCTCCAAGAATCACATGCTCCGCGGACCCGTAACCGTTAAGCTATAACCTAACAAAAGAAAATTTTTCGCAGGTGTGCCTGAAATCTGGCTGCATGTCATGTTTGTTAGCTAAACACGTGCAAGTGATTTGTAACCAGAAATTTATTATTTAAATGCGGCTTATTGCTAAAAAATATTTTGAAATGCTCTTAATTTTTTTTATAATATTGATATATTTTAAACTTATTCATTTTACAGTTACACAACAACTGAATCTGAACTTACAATTTTATAGTGAGTGAAGGTAATGTTTTTCATGAAGGCACTAGATGGCGCGAATTTAACTTCAACAGTTGGCTATACTTTTTATGACTGATAGTGGAGGGTAACTATTTTTGAAATATGTTCAAAACGTCTTAGAAACATTAGTCACCACTTACCAATTTTTTAATTTATACCTCATAAAAAAAAAGGAAAAAGTAGTTTATGAAACTCAGGGATAAGAAACGAATATTTAAATATTAACAGGGTGAGACCCATGGAAGACAAATTCGTTTCTCATTGTGACATATTATTTTTGAGGGATTAATCAATCTTTCTTGGAAACTGTTAAAAATTTTTTCGTGCCTAACAAGAAAATCACCTGCATATAAGTTTTATAATAACATGAATGTAGGGAGTAGTTTTACATTGTTGGTTTCTGTTTACTTGATTGCATACCCACAACTCATGGCTGTTATACGTTGATCAGTTTCTATTTGGTATAATTAATATGTTTCATGAAGAATAGTAATTACATAATAATATCAAGATGATAATTTTTATTCACAAACATTCCTAAGCCTGTTTTAAATGTAGAGCATGCAATTTACTTACCATACTGCATGACTTGTTTTTTTAATTACACAAAATAAAGTTAGAAAAAAGTAAACTGTGGAAAGACTGAATAAAGAAAGAATGATATAATAAGATTTTTTTTAATTTGTATTTTTCAACAGTGTTTGTACTGAATGTTTTTAAATAAGATTTTCATATGGTCATATGTTTCTTTCATGTTGGATGCATAAGCTAATGGCATAGAAGTAAGTTTATTGCCACTGTAGAAAAGAATAGCCTTTAAAATAGTCTATGAAAAATCAATGAAAATCCATTCTGTAGAGTTTTGTTCATGAAGAAGTGGATCCATGACAGCATAAATATTGTAACAGAACACTAAACTGTTTTCTTCAGAATATAAATCTTGAAACGCTTTCTGATGATTATGAAAGAAACACAGTATGGACAATACAGTAACAGTATGTACAGTTACAGTAGTAACAGTATGGACGGCAATACAGTATGGAAAGGCTGGAAAGCCTTTCAGCCTAGGTCCTAAAAGCTTGGCTTGTTTCTTTGACAAGTTTTAATCCCAAACAATGTCATTTAATTCACCATGAATTATCAGATGAGGTTCAGGGGAAGAGGATTCTGTTTCAAAAGCAGCACCATCTTGCTCCTCATGCCAAACTTCAGGGGCTTCCTAATATTCTAATTTATTAAAGTTAGGTGGTAAATTTGGGTTTACCCGAATTTACTTTGCTACGAATTCCTTATCTTTGTAATACAACAATAACAATCTGACAAAGGTCTTGTGATTCACACCACACCATCATATGGCAAAATTGATGTGCCAGTTACACCTAGCATATCAAAGTAGGCCCCTTCTTATGTAACACACTTATCCCAGTTATAGGGAACTCTCTTTCCTTTACGCAGAATGTCAAGCTTTGGAAAGAGCCATAAATCGCAGGGAGCCATGTATGGGGAGTAAGAAGCCTACTGAAAATATTCGATTACGTCTCTTTAAACATATACCTGTAAATTATTAGATTAGTTTAGAAAACATAGTAAGGTTGGATTTATCTGATTGCATGATTTAGCAATAGTTCTCTTAGTTAATCTACACTGATAGACACCTCAGCCATTAGTTTTGGTTTTTATACAACCCCTAATTATGAAACAAAATCATGACCCTAATTGAGGTTCAATGAAAAAATATTGGCCTATTGGCTACTACAATATTTTGCCTGGGACCAAATGAATTTTAAGTTGGCAGGAGATTTTGAAAATTTGTAAATTATTCTGTTAGAGAATTAGCTGTTAATTAACTTTACAGTACAGACAGTTAAATTGTTAATAGTGTAATTAAATTGCTTAAATAAATCTTACTTGATTTTGAATAATTTGTTTAAAAAATTAAGTTATTGTAATAAAATTAGTCAAATGGTTCATATAAATAAAAAAATTACACTTTCTGTGGAAGTTAAATCTTGTGAAATTAAATCTTGTTGTTTCAGGGAAGAGGGCGGGCCTTTGGGGGATCATTCTTCTGTCGACGTCCTACTAGAAACAGCCCGTGTCGGCCTAACGGTTCCACACTCTGCCGGCTACAGTATTCAATGATTTGCCCACTCTGTTGCCGAATTCCCCGGCCGGTGCGCAAAATTGTAATTTGTTTCCTGCCACGCTATGGTGTATGTCTTCGTCTTACAATGCCACGAAGACCCATCCTCTTCTTCTGTATAGCATGTTCCCATGCTACGTGAGTTTTTGTAGTGTCCCTCTTGGGGGGGTACGACCCATCTTTTAGTCGGTGCCTAACCATGGGTGAGGCTTCGTGAACTAGCTCCGTAAAAGTTGTCGGTCGTCGGTGTTCGCAAGGTGCGAAGAAGGCTGTTGTACTTGATGTCGGATGTGGTAGGCTGGTTTGAAGCCTAACGTGTTTGTATGCGTCTTATCTCCACGTACACTTTATAATTGCAAGGAAGGTCGTTCTCGACGCCGTTTTCCAGTACATCAAAGATTCGGTGATCATAGTCCTCTGTCCCCCAGAGGTCACTGATTTCCGTCCCCTCGACCAATTCTGTCTGTGTTGCCGGGTCGGTGGTTTTTTGTTCTCAGGGGTCTTTCCCGTAAGTCCTAGTATCTCTCTGGTTCGATGCTGCAGTGTAATCGCCAGGGGTACGATTAGTTCGGGGGTAACTTGGTCGGAGCAACATAACCTGACGAGTTCTTTTATTGCTTTCATGATTTTGTCCGTGCACTTGGTCAGTGGTGCCTGCTTCAATGGAGTGGCATTGCCAGTGACTTTGAGTTTCTTGGCTTTAGTCCGATCAGGGGTTAAGGACTCCCCGGTCGGCGGAGGTGTACCCATCCTATTATCGGTCTTCCTTTCCAATTCGGGGGATGATGTTACTGCTCGTTTATGTGACGTCACCTGTGTTTCCATGGAGGTCTTTTCTAAAGCTGTGTTTCTGTTCCAAAGCTCTGTGGCGGTCTTTTTCCACGGTTTTTGTGCGTGTAGCTTGTGAACTCTGCAGTTCACGTTCTTGCTCACCACCAGTGGTTTTCTTCTGTACTGCCTCTTTGGATCGACTCTGATCAATATCAAAATTGGTGTCGGTTTTTTAGGCGGACCGCCAACCACCACAGATGTGAGTTTGAAAAGTGGTCTTCCACAGATGTCCAACGAGTACCATCGGTAACGGACCACCCTGGCAGTGCACCGCTTTCCGGGACTAGGGTTTGATACAACCAGATGCGCCGCTGTTCCCGGAGGCCATGGTTCATGACTCACTCCGCAGAGCTATTCACTTCTCGACACGGTCGGTTACACCTTAAGGTTCGGCCACGAATCGGAAAGTGCCATGACATCACCGTGTATAGTGCAGCTGAGTAAAAAGTGTTGAGATTCATAGAATTTTTGTTGATGAGTAGTGTGTTGCTGGTAAGGCATGTGGGGTATGGAGAGTGCGAGACCAGGTGCGTGTTGTGACGTCTAGATGTATGGTGAGCAGTGTAACCTGCAGCTGCTGTATGTAGACTGAAAGTGGGGCTGCAGATTGTTGAGCAACAATCTAAAATAATACACCCTGAATTATGTCAGAGCAAATCAGATTTGCTACCCGTTATGCAAGAATCTAAAATAAATCACCCTGAACTGTCAGGACATATCAAATTTTTTACTTGTTAAGCAAGAATCTAAAATAATCCACTCTGAACTGCATCAGAGCGAATAAAATTTGTTACCCGTCTAGAATGAATCTAAATAATAACCTTGAACTGCATGAAAGCATATTAAATTTGCTATCTGTATATTATACACACTAATCGGAGCATTTTTACAATTACATAATTTAAAACTGTATTCCTAAACATTAAATTCAATTAGAACATTGAACTAGGGAAATATTTGAATTATCCAGAAGATTTTTATAGTTTTATCATTTTAACAGAAAAATGTAAGGTATACCTCCCCTGGCACTGGATTCATTTAAAAACATCTAGCCAATTATTTCAAATAATTTCTTCATTGATATCATTTACAATTTTTCACTCCTCTTTTTCTTTTCAGTGAATACTACTTCACTAACTACCATACTAAAAATGCAATTAATTCTTATAATCTAATATCATTGCAGATGTAAAATAGTTAATAAAGATTATTTGTTTTAAATAATTAAATTTAAATAAAACATTGTTTAAATTTCAACATATTGTCAAATGTTGAAATAACACTGTCAATGCAAAATTTGTATCTAACATGTTATACAACTTTCCTCGCTGTAATTTGGGTGCTGATCTCCAATATGCCATTGAAATTGTGTTACTATGTAACACAGGGTTTTACATAATAATTAGTAATTAGTAATTAGGTTTTACATAAATCATAAATTTGTAATTTTTTTTATAATAAAATCATTTTGATCAACTACTTGTTACAATTCAGAATAGTTTCTGTATTTTTACTTTTAAACAGTACGCATACATGCTTAATAAAGAAAAAATAAATAAATTATGTGTACATTGTATCATGGAAGTAGACATGTATGATATCATACAGACATCTGTTGTTGCCTATTACAGAGCTTAAAATTTTATTCAGTCTAACTTCAATTGTCTATACTGTGTGTTGTGTTCACACAGTTATTAGTGTTTTGCTATATTTTCATAAATTCTTTACAATACTTTGAGGATTTTTTCTCATTTTTATTTGCTACATGGCTTCTAAAAAGTTGGTGGATGCTCAAATCGTCCAGACAATTATTGTTACATTAGAGGTAAATGTACGCATAAATCTCAAAGAAAATCTTATTTTTGAATCGATAAAAACTGCCTGTTAATTTTTATTGCGCACTCAGGGATCAAGATAAAATCTGGGTGCCTCATGTTATTTATATATCGTGCTCAGTAACTGAACGGTTCAACAGGAAACGACGAGCCATGTTATTTATCATGCATTAGCTGCATGGAAGTCCTTCAGAGACATTGTTGGTGTTTTTTAGGCAACAGAAAAGATGAAAACTATGTTTATGGTTAATAAGCTGTTAAAAAACTACAAATATTTAGTAGGATTTCATTATTTAGTAGTATTTAGTAGGATGTCATTAAAAATTCATTTCCTACAGTCTCACCTAGACTTTTTTCCTGAAAATTTGTGCTCTGTCAGTGATGAGCAGGGAGACTGTTTCCATCAGCATCACTAACAAGGAAGATGGGATGCTAGAATGATTGATGTCTGTTGTTGGTTTTTATTTAGACAAACTGATAAAACATCGTACAAGCGAGAAAACATTTGTAAACTTATTTAAAAATTTAGTTCCAATGATTTAATCGATTAAAAACTGTATTGAATATATTTCAATTCATCTGTATTTGAATGACAAAAACTTAGCTGATTTAAACAAATTATAAATGAATACACAAAAATTATAACTTTTTTGAAATATTGGTATGACACTGATTATGCATTTATTGGTATGTATCTAAAAATGCAATGTATTACACAAAATGTTATAAGTTTTGAATTCTGCACCCAATATTTGTTAAAATCACCATGCCCAATTCTAGATGTGTTTTTTTAATATTTTGCTGCATTTCAAAAATTCTATTAGACATTTACGGTACTTACTTTTTATTCAATCCACATTTGAAACTACGGTTGATAGTCACTTTAACTAAAATTTTCTTTATCTTCCAGAACCATTTTCCGCTTTCAATATTATATTTGAGAATCAGTAACCATTATTTTTTGTCACAGCTTCCATGAATTTAAAAGAACTCACGGTACAGCACCTACAACTCAAAATCACTTGGCAAAAAGATTAGTAATGCAGTTAATATGAACTTTAATTTTTTTTTTTTTTTTTTTTGTTTTGCGTAGGAGGAGGAAAAAGCTCTACCAGCCACCATCTGGGTCCGCAACAGACGGTAGTGTCGGGCTCTCACCGACTAAAAAACCTCCCCCTTAGGGAGGAGGACCCTATTAAGAATTGGGATCACGGACGCGACTTAACTAATAATAAAATAATATCTACGTTGTACCTGAAAAAAAAATACACAGCATATACAAAATTTAAATCTATTTTCATAAAACTTAATTTACAATGCTTATCTAAGTAATTTTAACGTAAAATTTATGTTGAACCTGAAACAGAAACATACACAAAAATAGACATAAAAAATTCCTACAGGAAAGTTCCTATCAGGGGACCCTAATGGGACTAGGCATTGGGATCGCGGACGCGACTTAACTAACTAATAATAAAATAACATCTACGTTGCACCTGAAAAAACATACACAGCATATACAAAATTTATATCTATTTTCATAAAACTTAATTTACGCTGCTTATCTAAGTAATTTTAAGGTAAGATTTACGTTGAACCTGAAACAGAAACATACACAAGAATAGACATAAAAAATTCCCTACAGGAAAGTTCCTATCAGGGGACCCTACTGGGACTAGGCACCTACCGCGATTTTATAAGAATATTATACTATCACCTTAAAAACTACACAACTTATTTTTAACAAGAAAATTTATAATATTAAACAATAATAACAAAAGTAATTACCTTTAGTAGAAAATTATTCTACAATAAAAGGGAGTACCACAATGTAAGGAGGGCCACTTACATGGCAGCTCTCCCTTAGAATATTAAATGAACCGTTGAGTTACCTGAAACAAAAGAAAATAAGACAAATTCAATTAGCGGTTGTGAAATTAATATAGCTTTGTTTTAATTATTAAATTCATTTCATGTATGATAGCACTGAACTTTTTCTAACAAAAATATTTATTAGGAATGATTAGGTGGTCCATTTTTTACTCCATAAATATTTAACCTGAGATAGAAGTATTTATATAGACATTTTTTACAGAAATAGAATCGCTAGCTAGGTAGGTACACAAGAAAAGCTATACCCTCCTCCAGACTAGATAGATACTAAGAACACAGAATTTTTTACGGACCCCGCATCGTTAGATATCCATTGAGAAATCATTGAAAAACACCCTTTTAATAGATCAAGGTGGAAGAAAATAAAGGTAAAAGTGGAAGTTAGAAGGTTAGAAAGGAATAATCCACAGAAGATTGCTAAACAAGACAACTCGCCCAAAAATATTCTAAGCCCCTTTTAAGGCAGCAAGGATTCCTCTCGTACAAGATCAGAGCGCTTTACCAATAATAGATGCAAAAACATTATTCTGAATTAAGGTTCACTGATGTAGATGGTAACAAATCTATATCACATCCAGGAATGTGTGTTATATGAACCTACTTGGCCGAGCTAAAATTTTCAGCTAAGAAAAATGTTGAATCGTAACAAAAATCGATACAGGATATCTGTATACCACCTGATCCTTTTACTAATTTTTATATTATTTTTTTTTTAAATCATACTTAATATTTTTATAGAATGAAATGCATCATTTATTTTCTTATTATTTTTTACAATTTTGTATAGATTTGTATAGATTGCTCTGGTATTTAAAATTCATGAAATATTTATGTGCCATCTACTTTATAAGTATATTCTACAAATTTTGACAAAGAGGTGCAAGCATGGTTTCATTAAATTTTCAAATCCCCGTCAGGCAAGAGATTCATTGCCAAAGCAAGCAAAACAATAAAGGACTCAACAGAATTTCCATGTCAAAAAAGAAATAACTTGTGAAACCACTTGTAAATTTTTACACAGTATATCTTCTATTAAAATAATACGTTAAATGAAGATATTGCTTTGTTTCATCTATCAAAACCCATTCTCTATCTGTAAACATACATAAAATTCATTTTTATTATGATTAAAAGTTTGGGGGTATCTAAGTGAAAAAATGGCTGTCACGACAATAATTTGATTCTTATTTCGTTTATTTTACACTATGAAACAAAATCAGTTGCTTTTCATGGCTATTCTTTACATTATAAAAGAATAATTGAGTTAAATTATAAGTAAATGTTGCATTTCAATTTTATTAACAATGATGAAAAAAAATCAAATGATGTACTGTTAACTGATAAATACTCAAAATACTATTAGAAAGGTTAAAAAATATGAACAGCCGTCTTGAAATATCGTAAGCCAAGAAATGTACATAATAAGCTTATGAATTTTCATTGCTGTAACTAACAAAATTCATAAAAATTTGTATAAATATATATATATATATATATATATATATATATATATATATATATATATATATATATATATATATATATATATAACATTATATGAAATATAAACCACCTAAACACAGTAATTAGATTATTTATACTTACCTTATTTATTTCCAATAACCAGTTTGTGCAGTATCTTGCACCTTCACTTGCTATTAAATTCTATCTTATCCTTTTTAATTTATTTGTATTATTTTTGTGTAAATTATAAATATTTTCACAAGTACATTTATGTTCATTTTTTTGTCTTCTGTCATTTGACTGGTTTTTGATGGAGCTCTCCGAGATTCCCTACCTAGTGCTAGTTGTTTCATTTTGGTATACGTTGTACCTGTAGAATAGGATACATTGTATACCCTATTTATGTTCATATCATCATTTAAAATTTCACAATAACATTATAATTTATCATAAAAAAGAGATATCATTAAAACGAATAACTTTTAATGTAACAAAAATAGAATTTAATACATACTGGAGATGCAGGGTACTGCAAAAAAACAGTCGGCGGAAATTAATATGGCAAGTTTAACTTATCTAATTACTGTGTTTTGGTGGTTTTTATTTCAAATAAAATATTTAAAAAATAAAAGTAACTGCAGTATCAAAAGAGAAAGTTACCTATCAATGATGTAAACTGGAGTCTAAACTAATGGCCTGACCCTCTTTTTCTGTTTAGCCTCTGGAACCACCATTAGGTATTACTTCAGAGGATGGTATGTATGAATGCAAATTAAGTGTAGTTTTGTTCAGCGTCACGTCGACCACTCCTGAAGTGTGTGGTTAATTGAAACCCTACCATGAAAGAACACTAATATCCACAATCTAGTATTCAAATCCATTTAAATGTCTTTTTAGGATTTGAACCTTAGAACTCTTGATTTGCAATGACGAGTTAACCACTAGACTAGCCACAGTGGGCTAATGCCGTGATAATGGCTGTTTGAATTCACAGAGCGAGTAGCTCCATTACTTGGTTGCTCTAACCGAAGCTAAACATTACATAAACTGATGGACTCTTAATAAATACTAGTATTATCTTGAAATTATATGGTGTAGTAAAGAATTAGTAGTACCTTAATATTTTACCATTTGGCAACACAGCTTTACATTTATCGCCACGACTAATCCAAAGATCAAATCCATCGAGCAGCTGAAAAAATCGGTCAATCTGGTACTCTGAAGAAATAGGATGCAGCATGAAGTGGAGAGTTGATGAGATGTGGAATGTAATCTGGTAATCTGTATTATTTCTAGTCTCATTTTTATTTATAGTTTGTAAATTTTTGTAGTGAGGAAGATAACGTTAATTTCACACTTTGATCTTGATCGCACTTTAATTTCACACTTTATTTACACCAATCACTTATTTCCCCCACAATTTCAAAATATGTGAAAGATAAAATAATTACACACTAAAAACCAGGGTCAGTTCATGCCTTTTTAATATGCAAGGCAAATATATTACATATAAAAATGATTAAATCTTGAAGTAATTTGGATTACAGTGTTATGCTAGATGAATTTTTTCACATTCTACTTAAGATTTTACCACAAAAAAATGGTTAATTTTGCAAGTAAGTTAATTTTTTTAATAAAAAAATTAGCGAATAAAGTGAAATAATTTATTATGGCACCTCTAAAATCAGCTGACCCTGGTTTGAAAAAAATTAAACTAACATGCAAGCATGCATCTTCTTTGAAGCAGGTGACTGGCTGAACGTTGATTGGGGAAAGCAAAGGGGTATTCAAAATTTAAAATATTTCAAATAAGAGAAAAAAAAATTTTTAAAACTGTAATTAGATATAAAAATGCTCTAACCTTCAATTTGATTGACACCTACCAAAACAATTTAAGAAAAAACTTATGTAAAATAATAAATATCAAATAAAATAAATATATATATAAAAATAAACATATATCCTACATGAACCAGATTTAAAAGCTCAATTTAATTAAGAAATTGCCTCTATATATTTACTTATTTTTTTAATTTCTTGAACTTATTTAAATGATTAATTTTATCAATGAAATGAATAAAGTTTAAATAATTTATAAAAAAAAAAAAATTTAAAACCCACTCATTAATATTTCAAATAAAATTTTATAAAGCAATTTAAACTATACAAAGGAAATTTTAAGTGATTAAATTTAAAATTAAATAATAAATTTAAATTATAACATTTAATTTTTTATGAATTTAAATTGATTTAGGAGGACTTCAGCCACTGGTAGCGAAGTGATGAGCTGAAAACATAAAGAAACATAATAAACATAGAATAATTATAAATATTATGAATAAAATATTTCTAACATTATCATATTTATATATCACCCCCCAATATATAGACACATTTATATACACAGAAACCCCCAACCGAAACCCGATGAACGATATCGGGGTGATGAAATACGGTCGCGACGCGGTTGACGCGGTACGAATGCTTTCTGTACCCGGCTATCGCGAAAACTATTCATTGCACACAACATAGATATTTACAATTTCAATATGTAATCAAGAACTATAATTAAAAATAATTGTGCATCTTATTTGGTACATAATAAGCTAAAATGTGAATAATACACCCTGATCTGTGTAAGAGCACATCGAATTTCCTATCCGTTAAGGAAAAAGTTGTAATATACCCTGAACTGTGTCACAGCAATTTGCTTTGTGTGAAGAAAAATCTAAAATTATACACCCTGAACTGTCACAGCAATTTGCTTTGTGTGAAGAAAAATCTAAAATAATACACCCTGAACTGTTTCAGAGCATATCAGATTTGCTATGTGTTTATCAAAAATCTATTTAAAATAATACACCCTGAACTGTTTCAGAGCATATCAGATTTGCTATGTGTTTATCAATACTCTAAAATAATACACCCTGAACTGTTTCAGAGCATATCAGATTTACTATGTGATGATCAAAAATCTAAAATTATACACCCTGAACTGTTTCAGAGCATATCAGATTTGCTATGTGTTGATCAAAAATCTTAAATAATACACCCTGAACTGTTTCAGAGCATATCAGGTTTACTATGTGATGATCAAAAAACTAAAATTATACACCCTGAACTGTTTCAGAGCATATCAGATTTGCTATGTGTTGATCAAAAATCTAAAATAATACACCCTGAACTGTTTCAGAGCATATCAGATATGCTGTGTGTTGATCAAAAATCTAAAATAATACACCCTGAACTGTTTCAGAGCATATCAGATTTGCTGTGTGTTGATCAAAAATCTAAAATAATACACCCTGCACTGTTTCAGAGCATATCAGATTTGCTATGTGTTGATCAAAAATCTATAACAATACACCCTGAACTGTTTCAGAGCATATCAGATTTGCTATGTGTTGATCAAAAATCTAAAATTATACACCCTGAATTGTTTCAGAGCATATCAGATTTTCTATCTGTTGAGCAAAAATCTAAAATAATACACCCTGAACTGTTTCAGAGCATATCAGATTTGCTATGTGTTGATCAAAAATCTAAAACAATACACCCTGAACTGTTTCAGAGCATATCAGATTTGCTATGTGTTGATCAAAAATCTAAAACAATACACCCTGAACTGTTTCAGAGCATATCAGATTTGCTATGTGTTGATCAAAAATCTAAAATAATACACCCTGAACTGTTTCAGAGCATATCAGATTTGCTATGTGTTGATCAAAAATCTAAAATAATACATCCTGAACTGATTCAGAGCATATCAGATTTGCTATGTGTTGATCAAAAATCTAAAATTATACACCCTGAACTGTTTCAGAGCATATCTGATTTGCTATGTGTTTATCCAAAATCTAAAATAATACTCCCTGAACTGCTTCAGAGCATATCAGATTTGCTATCTGTTGAACAAAAGTCTAAAATAACACACCCTGAAATGCTTTAGAGCATATCAGATTTGCTATGTGTTGATTAAAAATTTAAAACCATTCATACACCCTGAACTGTTTCAGAGAATATCAGATTTGCTATGTGTTGATCAAAAATCTAAAATAATACACCCTGAACTGTTTCAGAGCATATCAGATTTGCTATGTGTTGATCAAAAATCTAAAATAATACACCCTGAACTGATTCAGAGCATATCAGATTTGCTATCTGTTGAGCAAAAGTCTAAAATAACACACCCTGAACTGCTTCAGATCATATCAGATACGCTATGTGTTGATTAAAAATTTAAAACCATTCATACACCCTGAACTGTCAGAGCATATCAGATTTGCCACATGTTGAACAAAAATCTAAAATGATACACCTTGAACTGAGTCAGAGAATATCAAAAATTTTCTGTCTGTATAATACTGTGTAATCTGTGTGTTTTTACAGTTACATAATTTGAAGCTGTATTTCTAAAAAAAAATTAGAAGACTGAACTAGGAAATATTAACCAGAAGATTTTTGTTTTATAATTTTAATAGAATAATATTATGGATTTGAAGAAACATAACTTAAGGGATTTTTCTATTATTTTCAATATTAAAAATATAAGATTTTTCAAAGAAATCAATTACTCAGAGAGTATTTAATAATAATGAATTTACTTGTATTTTACATATTTCTTTTTTTCCCTTTTGTACTTGTGCAGGTGTATGCATTACTATCCAGACCTCTTAATTACCCCTTTCAAGATTCTCTTAAGATCGCATTTTCACAGCATAATATGGCCAATCCTGGTTGGAATTAAAAAAAAAGTCTATAATTTATATTATTGAAAAAAAGGTAAGTTGCTAATGATAGCAAATGAAATCAAGTTGTGATTTATGACAATGCAAGTGAAAAGGGGGTATTAAATAATGCAACTACTAAATGTAATATTGAAGCTACTTTTATCTGTAGGATTATAGAAAAAAATTTAATTTTATTATTCAGTAATCCATAAGGAGGTCTTTTTTCATCAACAATATGAAATATAATTACAAAGAAATTCTATATGTGAACAGTGGGAGGTGCAGAGTGATTAATAGCAGGCGACAGGTACCGATTACATTTCCAATTCTAATCTCGTATAAGAAAGAGAATGTGCTCGATTTCAGTTTTACATGGTTTTGGAAAATGGTTTATAAAAAATATACATTTATAGAAATAAACTAATAATTTCAGTGGATAACCACCAGGCAGCATATGGCATATACTACTCTAGAAGACTAAAACCAGGGGGTTTATATATATATAGTTTGCTCATACGAAAGGTTTAATGTAGTGTATTTTTAGGTTGTAAAAATGATCAAAGGTAATACTGACGGATATACTGTAATAGTTCCTAGATGGTTATCTGCAGAAGTCCAGTATACTTTCAAATACTGTTTGATGGTGTCAAAAATAGATTTATGTAATGTTAGATGGTTAGGGTGAAAAGTTTTTTTTTAATGAATGCCAAAAAACTGATGATGTGTTGTATTCCTAAATTTGTTTATATGTAGATAATCAATGGGGCATTTTAGAATTAATTTTGTTGTTAAATATGGTTATTTATTTAAGAAATTACTTAGGATAATTATAAAATAATAGCAAATCCACAAAGAAAATAAGATGCGAGGCTATTTTATATAAATAGATCAAATACGATTGAAAAAAGCCAATACTATGAATTAGTAAATCACAATTTTCTCCTTATTTAAAAATAATAAATTTAAACAAAACTGGAGAAACTGTATAAACAGCCTTTAAGTGGTTTATGTACCCTGTTCCTTAAAATCAATTATATTATAATTTAACCTCTTTGAAGAAACAGTTATAATTTAATAATTGATAATCGATTTATATTACATTTAAATTTAGATATTCAACTCAAATACAGCAGAATGAATGATATACATAAAATACCCATCAACTAAACTTAAACTAGTGTAATTAATGTTAGTAAGTTACTCAATGTTAGTAAAACAATTTTTTATGATAAAACAGTTATATTTCTAAGCTACATAAAAAGAACATGCAATTACAAGCCGCATGAAATTACTAGCTACATAACAAGGACATGCAATTACAAGCTACCTAATTATTTTATGTATATTGTTAAAATTACTGTATTTGAGGCAACAAAACCGTGTAAACATAATTTATATACAAAATATACATAGTAAAAACATTTATCTCTCTCCAAAGAGGTTAAATTTAAATATTTAATTAAAAGGTTAGGAAACTAATGCTTATTAATATTTTGAAAAAATTGTATTGTTTGCATTACATTAAAAAACAGAGAATTCACATAAAGAACAAGATTATATTGTACTACTTGTTATTATGAAAATAAATGGAACCTTTACAGTATGTGGTCATTTGACTAGTTAAATCCATAAAAGTATGAAAATAAATGGAACCTTTACAGTATGTGGTCATTTGACTAGTTAAATCCATAAAAGTATGAATATAAACTGCGATTGAATTTTTCTTCCTGTATGAAGTTTTACAAACGGCTATACATAATTAAATAAATTCAGTAAAATAATTGTAACTGAAAAAAAAAATACAGAATAAAAAATTGTAAATTATTTCAATGAAGAAATTATTTGAAATAATTGGCTAACTTTTTGATATGAATGTAGCGACAAAGGAGGTATAGGTACCTCCTTTGATTAGGTACCTTAACCACCAAAGTACCTAATCAAACAAAGTTAAGAATTACATAAAAAATATATTAAAGCGTAGACTAAAATTCATTTAGAAGAAAAATGAGTAATTAAAAAAATTATGTGCTTATTTTTTTTCTACCTAGTCATCTGTATAATCAGAATAAATAAAAAAATTGCACCTGCTTGAAAATAATTTAAAAATACGATAAAACCTTTTTGATTGTATTACAGTAATCAGAAATTTGTGTGTCGGTTGGCAATTCACTACAAATGGTAATGGATCAAATGAAAATGGATTAGAACAAGTATTGAATATTCAGTTTTTATTTATTACCGAGCTGAAAAACATTAAAATAAATTTAGCTAAAACAGGTTTGGTTGATTACACAATAAAACACCTTTACAAAAGATTTCTTTTCCAGGTTACAATCGAGACCCAGAAATGAATGCAGTTAACTACAACTGATGTCCAGGATTAATTTTCTCCTTATTTAAAAATAATAAATTTAAACAAAACTGGAGAAACTGTATAAACAGCCTTTAAGTGGTTTATGTACCCTGTTCCTTAAAATCAATTATATTATAATTTAACCTCTTTGAAGAAACAGTTATAATTTAATAATTGATAATCGATTTATATTACATTTAAATTTAGATATTCAACTCAAATACAGCAGAATGAATGATATACATAAAATACCCATCAACTAAACTTAAACTAGTGTAATTAATGTTAGTAAGTTACTCAATGTTAGTAAAACAATTTTTTATGATAAAACAGTTATATTTCTAAGCTACATAAAAAGAACATGCAATTACAAGCCGCATGAAATTACTAGCTACATAACAAGGACATGCAATTACAAGCTACCTAATTATTTTATGTATATTGTTAAAATTACTGTATTTGAGGCAACAAAACCGTGTAAACATAATTTATATACAAAATATACATAGTAAAAACATTTATCTCTCTCCAAAGAGGTTAAATTTAAATATTTAATTAAAAGGTTAGGAAACTAATGCTTATTAATATTTTGAAAAAATTGTATTGTTTGCATTACATTAAAAAACAGAGAATTCACATAAAGAACAAGATTATATTGTACTACTTGTTATTATGAAAATAAATGGAACCTTTACAGTATGTGGTCATTTGACTAGTTAAATCCATAAAAGTATGAAAATAAATGGAACCTTTACAGTATGTGGTCATTTGACTAGTTAAATCCATAAAAGTATGAATATAAACTGCGATTGAATTTTTCTTCCTGTATGAAGTTTTACAAACGGCTATACATAATTAAATAAATTCAGTAAAATAATTGTAACTGAAAAAAAAAATACAGAATAAAAAATTGTAAATTATTTCAATGAAGAAATTATTTGAAATAATTGGCTAACTTTTTGATATGAATGTAGCGACAAAGGAGGTATAGGTACCTCCTTTGATTAGGTACCTTAACCACCAAAGTACCTAATCAAACAAAGTTAAGAATTACATAAAAAATATATTAAAGCGTAGACTAAAATTCATTTAGAAGAAAAATGAGTAATTAAAAAAATTATGTGCTTATTTTTTTTCTACCTAGTCATCTGTATAATCAGAATAAATAAAAAAATTGCACCTGCTTGAAAATAATTTAAAAATACGATAAAACCTTTTTGATTGTATTACAGTAATCAGAAATTTGTGTGTCGGTTGGCAATTCACTACAAATGGTAATGGATCAAATGAAAATGGATTAGAACAAGTATTGAATATTCAGTTTTTATTTATTACCGAGCTGAAAAACATTAAAATAAATTTAGCTAAAACAGGTTTGGTTGATTACACAATAAAACACCTTTACAAAAGATTTCTTTTCCAGGTTACAATCGAGACCCAGAAATGAATGCAGTTAACTACAACTGATGTCCAGGAAAAATTTCGAAATATGGGAAACAAAAATAAATTTTAAATTATCTTTAATCAAGATAAAAGATAATTTCTTATTATTATAAACTCTTGAGAAATAAAGGAAGAATACCTCTGCAATAATGGAAAATATTTGTACAAGTGATAATTGGCTTTTATTTCTAGAACTTTCTAGAGAATTACTGAAAAAAGAAATTGATAACATAGATGTGAAAATGTGAGGATGTCCAATAAGATTTGGTTCAATGATTTTGTATGAAAGAAGATTAAGATTGTTCAAGCGGGGAAATAACACAATTATTATTATCTGAAAAAAACTAAAAAAGAATAAGAGTATTTTAAATATGATACATAACTGCCCATTATTGTTTTTTAATTCAAATTACAATCTTATCTTAATACAGTTTCTAAAAAATATTTCCTAATAATTAAAGTGTTCGATACATCAAACAATAAAATTTGATAGTTCGTGCAAGATATTCATCGTACCAAGGTATTGTACTTGTTTTCAGTAGACATTAAAGGTAGCCAAGCGCAAGAAAAAACATGTCTATTCAGTACATATAAATTACACTTAACTATTTATACAAGTATCCAGATGTAATATAAAAATTCCTATAAAATTATTGAAAATATTAATACATTTTATAGCATTTTCTTGAATAAAATTCATTTTAGTTCCTACATAAAATTCATCGGTAATTAATTTTATAAAATTTTTGCCATGTTGATGTATCCATATCAAAAAAAGATTACATCACCCCTCTTTTTTTTTTAATAAAACAAATTTTGTAAAATGGAAGATTATTATTTATCTAGAATAGATTTTAAATTAAAAAACAAAATTTCATAAAAAAAGATCATCATATAAACTGTAGTAACGTGCTTTAAAAAATCTAGGTTAAATTTTAATTTTCATTAAACTGTAATTAAGAAAAAAAATGTTTAATTTAAAACCGATATATTAAAAAAAAATAAAACTATGTTGTATGCAATAAAATAAATGTCCCTCACTTTAAAATAATGTCCTAAATTATGTGGTTATCCAGTCTAGAAGATTGTTCAAGTTACCACAGATGTAGATAGTTCAACGAATTCGGCGATACTGTCTTCTACTTCGTATGAGGTTACAAGATATTGAAAAACAAGTTAATTACCGTACTGCGTTTCTGATTGGTCAATCATATCGGAGAGTTTCGTTACAGACCCGAGCGACTCCCTCGTGACATATCTTATCCGTCCAACGTTAAAATTTTGACAAACAACTTTGTTATAAGAATAGAAAAACAAGTTAATTACCTTTCTGTGTTTCTGATTGGTCAATTGTATTACAGTTGTTTAATTGTTCTAATGAATCCCTCCTGACGTAACTTAGTAATCTTCAATATATATAATCGCTTTAAAATATATATTTGAATTTAAAATAAAAGAAGGAAGCAATTTCAAAACGTTTTTTTTTTACTTTTACCCGTTTCAAAATATTACTTAATAAAAATAAATTACGTCATCACAATTGCCGATGTAGTCGAAAATTAACAGACATTTTTTTTCAATAGTAATTTACAAAACTGAACTTTTGTTTTTTGCACCGATATATTTTTTTCAGTTGAGAAAAAAAAAATTGGTAATATTATGTTCTCTAAGACAGAATAAGGTATTAATTTGTTAATTAATATCAGTAAAAATTACTAAATATAAAATGAATTTTGTTATAAATTAATTTCCAGACATAATATTTTTTATTAAATGGGATATATTTGGTCCCGCCTTTGCTAACAGCGAAGGTTTCACACAAAAATTCTTCCTATACCTAACTTCAATAAGACGATGCACTCAAATCATTGCTCGTTTCGCCTGCGCTATTCGGAATTTTATATCGCTCCTGCTTCATCCATCTTTAGTAATTCTACTTCCCAAATAACAGAATTCTTCTACCTCCATAATCTTTTCTCTTCCTATTTTTTAAATTCAGTGGTCCATCTTCGTTATTTCTACTACATTTCATTACTTTCGTTTTGTTCTTGTTTATTTTCACGCGGTAGTTCTTGCGTAGGACTTCATCCATGCTGTTCATTGTTTCTTCTAAATATTTGTTACTCTCGGCTAGAATTACTATATCATCAGCAAATCGTAGCATCTTTATCTTTTCACCTTGCACTGTTACTTCAGATCTAAATCGTTCTTTAACATCATTAAGTGCTAGTTCTGTGTAAAGATTAAAAAGTAACGGAGATAGGGAACATCCTTGTCGGACTCCCTTTCTTATTACGGCTTCTTTCTTATGTTCTTCAATTATTACTGTTGCAGTTTGGTTCCTGTAAATGTCAGCAATTGTTCTTCTCTACACTTCAACCGTAAACTTTTTAAAATGCTGAACATTGCATTTATACCTTTGTTTTTCCTGTTTAGCCTCCGGTAACTACCGTTCCGATAATACTTCAGAGGATGATATGTATGAGTGTAAATGAAGTGTAGTCTTGTACATTCTCAGTTCGACCATACCTGAGATGTGTGGTTAATTGAAACCCAACCACCAAAGAACACCGGTATCCACGATCTAGTATTTAAGTCTGTGTAAAAATTTACTAGGCATTTATACCTGGCGATTATGTTCGGTACTTTCATTATATGCCACCCAAAAATTCTTTACCAAATCACTCAAAAATAATTATCATGTTAAAAACCAATTTTAAGTCGAGAAAAAATGGAAAAAAAATTGTCAACAATTTTTTTCGATTTTTTCTATATATATTTTTTTTAAATTATCGGAAGGTAAAATTATAATTTTACATTTAGACCGTATATTGTAACAATCGGAGGGGCTCTACCCCCATCCCAACCCTCCTGAACAATCATTATATTTCCTTGATTTTGGGCATAAAAATAATTTTAAAATGAAAAAATATTGTTTTACTCGCTAATCAAGTTTGAACATCTTAGTAACTCACTCAATATAACAATTTATATTTTATTAATATAATTTAATCAAACTTAACGTACACTCGCTTCGCTCGCTAACCTTGTCTAATTAACACAGTAATGTTTTGAGTATTTAAATAATAAATTCAGTAATTATGGCAATTATTTATTATTTAAATAATGAAAAAATTTAATGAGAAAATGCAGTTGATATGATTTGTTGTTTCATTGTTAATTATTATTAATATTACAGCATTGCTATTGTCTGCATTATGAATGGAAAATGCAATAAAATTGATCATGCATCCATCGCGTTTTATTATTAACACTACTTTTCCATCGTTCCAAATTTGAGTGCTCGACAACGAAGGCGTTAACAGAAAAACGGCGGTCAACACTCTTTTTCTTGTAAAATTTTAAACCGAAATGATGTGTCATACGTCAACCTTCCTATTTAAAAAATTAAGTTTGATTCAATATGGCGGAAAAAATTAAAAACCCACCATAATGCAGATTTTTTTAACTGTGATGAACCCCATTTCATTCTCCCTCCTAAGACCTCTCAGGTATGCAGTATAAGCTGTTTCCATACTTAAATATAACTCTGTATATAACACTTATAACTGCATTTCACATGCTCTTTCAATCTTGTACAGGAACCGTAATATTGATCTATACATGTGTGCGTGCGTGCGCACACGCTTTTTTTCGAACTATAATATATTTACACATTTTTTTTTTTTTGTAATAAGGATTCGGTGATTATATTTCTTCTTCGCTTCCGTCGCCCCAATTTAGCGAATATACTAGTTGCAGAGGCGTGCCTATGGCACGCCTTCCACATCTAGACCTTCCAAACGAGATGCCCTGGCGTACGGCGTCTCGGAATTGGATTATTAGGTGTCCAAAATTGATTACCTCTTGGGTAAAAATATTTTTTTTGAATGATGAATATTGATATAATGAAAGTTAAATAAGAAATCTAACTCTAGAAATTGTTACTAACGAATGAGGATTTTCCGCTAGTGATCGGTACATTCCGGTGCCTACATTTTGGTTAGAGTTCATTACTTTATGAACATAAATAAATAAAAAGTATGTAAAAAAATGTTTAAAACACCACTCTTAAATTAAACGATGCAAATATCTAAGATTAAAAACCGGGTTGGTCTAGTGGTGAACGCGTCTTCCCAAATCAGCTGATTTGGAAGTCGAAAGTTACAGCGTTCAAGTCCTAGTAAAGTCAGTTATTTTTACACGGATTTGAATACTAGATCGTGGATACCGGTGTTCTTTGGTAATTGGGTTTCAATTAACCACACATCTGGAATGGTCGAACTGAGAATGTACAAAACTACACTTCATTCACACTCATACATATCATCCTCATTCATCCGCTGAAGTATTATCTAAACGGTAGTTACCGGAGGCTAAACAGGAAAAAGAAAGAAGATATCTAAGATTATGTGAAAGTCATAGCTTCCAATCAAAAATTTGGTGTTTTTGCCAATCTTTTCTTACGCGTGTTTTAATCCCTCTTTAGACTATAAATGTAAAACCATCTTGCAAGTTACCCACCGCATTAAAATGTGAAAATCTTAATTTTTTGACAGCTCTTACGGTAGTATCTCTTGAAAAAAAAAACAGTGGAAAATGTACATCTTCTTCCTTTCTTTTTCCTGTTTAGCCTCCGGCAATTACCTTTCAGATAATACTTCAGAGGATGATATGTATGAGTGTAAATGAAGTGTAGTCTTGTACATTCTCAGTTCGACCATTCCTGAGATGTGTGGTTAATTGAAACCCAACCACCAAAGAACACCGGTATCCACGATCTAGTATTCAAATCCGTGTAAAAATAGCTGACTTTACTAGGACTTGAACGCTGGAACTCTCGACTTCCAAATCAGCTGATTTGGGAAGACGCCTTCATCACTAGACCAAGCCGGTGGGTTTTTCATCTTCTTGCTAGAAAATTACAACTTTACTCATTTAGAATTATGGCTGTAACTAATTGTTTGCACAATTTAAAAAAATACTTTTTTAAATTTATTATCACCACATAGGAATTATTTTCTTAAAAATTAATTTTACCCGAATGCTTCCTCTTGCAGGTGCCCCGAAAATGAAAAAAAAATCTTTTTGTTTAACAAAATACATTTTGAGCGTTAAAAGATTTGAATTATATAAAGAAGATTTTTTTTAAAAATTACTTAATACCTCTGCCTGATGGGGAGATCCAAAATAATTTTTTTTTTTAATTTCGGTTTTAATTCATTTAAAATCAATTTTATTCAATATTTTAATCATGAACGTATTTATAATGAATAACTATTTTTGAAGTCGGTGTCAGCCAGCTCAAGTTAAACATAAAATTATGTAAAGTTAGTACCTCAACCGACCGCTAGGCAGCTAAACAGGATTCCCACATGTAAAGTGGGATCTCAAGAGCATATAAAAGAGAGCATCTTACGACCATACCTCATCTTGAGTTCGCTAAGGCAAATGTACTTGCTGACAATATAAGAGGTGCGACAATAAAGTAATGAGACTGACGTGAAAAAAAAATGTTGCTTACCGTTTTAGTCATGTTTAGTGTTGTCTCCTTCAAAGTAGTTCCCCTCTGATTGCACACATTTATTCCAGCGCTTCTGCCATTGATGGTAACATTCCTGGAACTCATCTTCTGTAATATCCTGCAAGACCCTCGGCACAGCTTTTTGGACATCTTGTATTGTTTGAAAATGGTGTCCCTTGACCGCCATTTTGACTCTTGGAAATAGAAAAAAGTCGCACGGAGCGATATCTAGTGAATAAGGTGGCTGTGGTAGTACTGAAATTTGTTTTGAGGTTAAAAATCGCTGTACTGACAGAGCAGTATGGGATGGCGCATTATCGTGATGCAGAATCCAATTATCAGCAATGTTTGCACGGACACGAAGAACTCGTTTACGAAGCCTTTCTAAAATTTATTTGCAGAAATATCGGTTAACTGTTTGTCCAGGAGGCACCCACTCTTTATGAACAATTCCCTTGGAATCGAAGAAGCACACAAGCGTGCGTTTCACTTTTGACTTTGACATGCGAGCTTTTTTTGGTCCGGGTGATCCCTTTGAGCACCGTTGCGAACTTTTGGCGTTTTGTCTCTGGATCGTATTGAAAAAACCAACCTTCATCACCAGTGATAACACGGCTCAACAAATCTGGATCGATTTCCGTTTATTCTAACAGATCGGCTGCCACATTTTTCCGTGTTTCTCGCTGTTGTTGTGTGAGATTTTTGGGGACCGTTTTGCACAAATCTTTCTCGTACCAAGATCTTCAGTTAATATTAGACGAACCGTTTCTCGATCGATGTTGAGTTCTTCTGCGATCATTTTCACGGATAATCTTCGATCAGATCGTACGATTTCACGCACCCTGGTCAAGTTGACATCTGTCCGTGAGGTTGAAGGTCGTCCACTGCGGTCTTCATCTTCAACATTCGTTCTGCCTTCACTAAAAATTTTATGCCGCCAAAAAACTTGAGCTCTTGACATAACCTCCTCTCCAAAAGCCTTCTGAAGCTTACCGTAAGTTGTCGTCGCGTTTTCACCCGATTTAACGCAAAAAGAAACGGCATACCGTCGCGCAATATTTTGCGGTTTCATTTCTGTGACGAGAGACACAAACACTTATTACAGCACAACTCACGACCGAGCAGTTGCATCAATGTGCCGCTTGGACTAGAAGTAGCTTATAGACCAAGGTCAAAGATGGTGTGCCTACGCAAGCTGCAGGGTTGCCACATCTTGCAAAGAAAAATCAGTCTCATTACTTTATTGTCACACCTCGTATGTACCTAAGCATGTATAAAGTATTCTTATAGCATATATTTGTATGTCACATATTTTTTGTTACATTTCTGTAGATCTCATTTTATTATAGTAAAACTTCTAATACCAATTTTGCATTGTTTCAAGTAGTACTTGTATAATATAGATCATATGTTGTTTTTTTTTATTTAACTTGCGTTAGCTGGCACCGACTTCAAAAATAGTTATTTGTTGTAAATACTTTTTACTTTAGTTAATAAATAAAAATATAATTATTTGTAACATTTTAGTACTATTGTTTTTTAAAGTCAGCTTTTATTTTTACTTTTTTATAAATTATTCTACTTCACAATTTTTAGTGGTATCTAGTACATATATGTATTATACTAGTTCCCTGTCACAGCTTTGCCTGCGCTATGTGGTTATTTGCGTTTCCTGTGGCGGTCAATCTTCTTGTTTTGTTTTTTAGTCAAGCAAGTGCAGCCAATCACACATACATTAACGGTGACAGTGGCTGTGTTGTTTGAGCCACAGCACCATATACCTACGCACCCCTGAAAAGAAATGAAATTCAAAAAAAACACAAAAACGGTTTTTAAATATTTATCTGAAGAGTATTTCCAAGCCCAAATGTACTGAATATCTCATTTAATATGGTCACGATTGGGAAAATTTACAATCATTGTTCAAACATTTTTTTACATTTCTTCACTCCTTTCAAGGTCGAATTTAAAAAATCTAGTAATGTTTTATTCACATGAAGATTATACACTCATTCAAAAATTAGGTTGATTTATCCATTTGTTACAGAGATATTAAAAAAATAGCCAAGGTTTAACAAAAATTCAAAAAACCATTTTAACCCTTGAAACTCAGAATTTAAAAAATCTAGAAATTGGTTTTTAGATATTCACATGAAGATTACGCAAAAAAAATATTAAAGCTGATATCTTCATTTGTTACTGAGAAATTAAAAAAAAATTGTAAATTTCATTGTTACTCCATATCCCCTTAAATTCAGAATAATTAAACCTCAGATTGTAAAAAAACTTTTAAAATAATTAATAATTCATTAATAAAAAATCAGATTAATAAAATAAAATTTTATGTACTTCTTTTAAAAAAAAAATGTGAATATGTAATTTAATAGGCATACAAAGAATTCATGTAGTGCCCACATCAGATTTTTATTCGGTTACCGAGTGATGCAAATATTATAAATTTGAATTATATTGAATTCATATTATTAAACGCTTTATTCGTGGTCACTACATGAAGAATTTACTAATATTAAAAATTATTCTACAATAAGCATAAACTGTACAATTAATAATATTTTTTACATTTTTCTATGCATGGGATATTTGACCATTAAGATTTATAATAATGTCACACGCATCCTTCTGGTATTTATTTAACGACGAGAATTTATAAATAGGCGAGCCAAAAATGGATGTATTCGTTAAAAACTCAACTTCTTCTTGTTTTAAAACAGCTAGCGATTGTGAAGAAAAAGATACAAAAAAATAATTCCAAACGTCACTTAAAAAAGAAAAAAGGCCTGCGGAGAACTGAAAGCCGTCTTATATTAAAAATAAGTATCATTTTGAAAAGGATATAAATGAAAATTTACAACTGGATATTAAAAAACTGAAATGATTAATCATGTCTAAAAGATGTTTCACTTTGAATCTCACCGCAAAAAAACAGTCTCTACCAAGAGACTGTAATGGCTTTAGAGTTGGAAATATCTGAACGCAAGTCTGAAAATGAGAAACTAAGGAAAAAGTCAGGAAGCCTAAAAAAGTAGTCGAAGTTAATAAAAGTAATTCTCAGCTAATAAAAAAAGTAGAGAAGTTAAGTTCCGATTTATTGGCTAGCAATAAAAGGTCGGATGAATTACAGGAGCAAGTATCATTATACAGAACTGTTACGCCTGACTTACACGCTTGAATCTTATCACGTGAAAAACTAATTGATGAAATGAAGCTGAATGAAAAAAGATATCTTGAGTTTTTCACTGTGCACAAAAACTGTGATGAAATAAAATACAGGTTAGAAGAATTACGAAAAATAATATAATTCTAAACCAGGAACATGGAATTATAAAGAATTATATTAATAATTCACATAAAGAGATTGCTACCAGTGAAAAGTTCTTTTTCAATTTAAGAAGACTTAACTATAATGGAAATGAAATCATGAATAAGTTCAAAATACAAGAAGATTTAGAGTTAAGCTTTCAGCTGCATGATATGGTTTTCCATCCAGGCTATTCTGACCTCAAAAAAGTTAAAAATACTGTTACAGATTCATTTACATTTGAAGAAGATAAATCTTCTGATTCAAGCTTCGAAGAAGATATTCATTTTGATGCAAGCACACCTAACTTCAAAGAACATAATAATTCTGATCCAGGCTCACTATTCGTCATGTATTAATTTTTGTAAATAATTTCATTTTGTTTTCTTATTTTATTTTCATCTTAATTTTGTGTTGTGTTTCTTTCCTGTTAAATTTGTTTCTGTTTTTTGCTATGTTTTCATTATAATTGTTTTTTCAAAAAAAAATGATGCATTAAATAAGACATTAAAAAAATAAACTTAGTTTTTATTTATAATATAATAAAGATCACCTTTTATATTGCGTAATAAAATTAAGTTATTCCTTTTAGGTATTTATAAAAGAGTCTCCCTGCTGGGGAATGAATAAAAGAATACTTTCCTGATGTTTCTCAAAACAAAAAAATAAAAAATAGATTTAAATAAATTGTAAATACAGAGGAAGAGGCTGAACACCAGATAGAATCATTGGCCTCTATCGCAGCGAAAATTGGACTTCAGATCTCGTACAAGAAGACAGAAGCAATGTTCACTAGAAAGACACAGCAGAAACATTTGGAAATCAATGGTCGCAGAATTAAAATAGTATGAAAATTTAAATATTTAGATGAATCCATCACATGGAATCTAAACGAGAAAATAAAGAAAGGCAAGAAAGAGCACACAGACTAGTAATGGCACAAGTGGTCACACGAAACACCTATAACAAGAAATGCATCTCCAAACAAGCCAAGATAAGACACTATAATACGGTGATCAAACCGGTAGTAATGTATGGAAGTGAAACACTGGGTCAAATCAAGATAGCATCGAGAACTGAAAAATTAGCCAAAATAGAAAGAAGGATTGTAAGGTCCTGTATTGGCGGGGTAAACTTGGTGGAAGGAAAGTGGAGATTACTCCCAAACCATAAAATCTATGAGGTCGTTACACCAATTACAGAAGAAATAAGAAAGAAGAGAAAAAAATTCTTTAGCCACCTCTTGCATTTGGAGGAATCAAAGAAAAGTAAACAACTCTTGGAAAGATTGCTAAAGCTAAAAACACAACCAGTGTGGCTCACTGAGGTGCTTCAAGACATCAAAGAAGCATGCATTGCACTGCAAGATCTCAGAACAGGATCTGGAAATTATAACAACTTGCCCAGTGTTAAAATTTGCAGAAAAGCCTAAAAAGAGAATGGGGACGGTTTGGACAGAGGAATGGAAAAGGGATTTTTCCAGGAAAATGAAGAGTATTGGAAGATAAGAAAGACTAAACATAAATGACTAATTGGTCCTTCTGGCAGCAAAAAAAAAAAAAAAAAAATTGTAAATCTGTGAAAAGAGCAACCAAAAATCAATGCTCTAAAATCAAAAAAATAATTTTTGTCAGACGGATGTATGGTATGTATGTATGTTGGCCTGTAACATATATCTTTTAACTCTGAAGCCGTGTTGACAGATTTTCTTTATAATTTGTAAACAGGTCTTATCCCCTGGAGGCAAATATTAAATTTTTGCAAAAATTGGGAAAAGAGGTGGGGGTGGGGATTGGTGTTTTGACCAAAGTGTTTATTGTTTTCCAAAAATATTCATGTAATATTCACTCCTTTCCAAAAAAAAAAAATAAATGACTAGATAAATCATATTTCAGAAAAAATATTTTGCATCTATTATATCGTAATCCTTCAAACCACTATAAAACATTTTTTCTCAACCCATCTCTAGTGGTCGATGGATTTAAATTTTAAATAAATTTAAAAAAAAATTATCTTGCATGTTACACACTGCATTTAAAATTCAAAATTTTATTAGTCAAAACTTATCAACACTTTTTTATTTAAAATTATGGTTGTATCTTTGCATAAGACCTTTTCTTAATTTAGACACCTTTTCTTAATTTATTATCATCATTTAGGTATTATCTTAAAAATTATGTTGAGTATGGTAGCCCCAAAAAGAAAAAATGTCTTCGCAATTTCAGATTTTTTTTAATCCTGACTTTTTTATTTTGTTTCAACTTACTACGGAATGACATTTAACTTTTTCTAATGTCCTATACTCTTTCCTTTTCCTGTTTAAGTTTTTAACTGGTCTTTTCCTTGAATTATTCTGTTACTACTTTTATTTTGTTTTCTTCTTCATAGAAAACTTCTTACAGAAATTTATAATTTTTCTTGATTAATTCCTGATTTTTTAATTCCAGAATTTCTAGTTTTTTTTTTTTTTTTAATTGTGTTGACTGGCACAGACTTCAAAAATAAATATTTGTTGCAAATACTTTTACTTTAGTTATATATTTTATTTAATATATTTAAGTTACAATATGTTTTAGTGGCATCTAGTACTTTATATTACACACACACATTATGTTTTTATATATATATAATTAAAATAAGGGTAAGCCTACTAAATATGCTACTCAAATGAGACGACGTTTAAACAAAAGTTGCCAAGAAGGAATGATAGTTTAAGGAAAAATAGAGAAAGAAATGCCGTGAATATTTCCGCACAAACTTCTCAACAACAAAAATGTAGATTCTCACAAATGAGAACGTACAACAGTCGATTCTTATGAAATTAAAATCTAGAAAATTGTGCTTATCATGTCAGTTTAACACAAACGTTTGTCAAATGAAACGCAAGAGAAATGTTCTCACTGCCTTAGCTTTATATAAGAGGAAGGAGAGTTAGTCATAAAAGAACCCATTCAGTTCACTTCTGATATTCAATTGTAAGTAGGGTGGCGGCCCATCCTGCTGAAAAATTAAACCTCGTGTATCCTGTTCCAGATGATGGATTTCTGTGGACTTGTACAAAAATTTTGCACACACTCTACACTTTTCACTTATTGGTAAATGGCTGGTTGACTTTCGCTTATAGATGTATCCCCTTGCTTTAAAGATAGAATACCACTCTTACAGATACGCAGCTCACTGGATGCATCTTCACCAAACTTCCTTCTAAAATTGTTGCAGAGTGATAACAGACTAGCAGATGTGAAAATCCAGTACACAATCTTCCTGTATTCATTGGCAGCTATTTTCTTTCTTATCATCCTAGTAATGAAATTGATAACTACACTACAACTGTACCAACCACTGGAAATTTTTGACTTTTCCTTTCCATTGATGCTACTTTCATGTGTGGAGTGTTATTAAATGTAAATAATTCAAGTTTGTTATCGGAAATATCATTTGTAATAATCCTGTACTAAAATTAAAAACTTTGTTTGGTTATTCCTTGCTTTTGTTGAGCATCTTGGCTTTAAAATTTAAATTTAAAAGATTTAAGAATAATCAAACAAGTAATTTTAATTTAATAAAGATTTATTTTTAAAAAAAAACCAATAACATTAAAATTTCTTACAATAACTTTTATAGCTCTTGAAAAAGAACAAAAACATAAAACAGTCTCAACGTTAAACTTTTCACATGTATAAGCAATCAATCAGTTTTTTGTATTTAACTATAAAAAATTATAAAAAATACTTTTATATAAACATATGAAAAAAAAAATTCATAATTCTGGTTATGTTTATCAATAAAAAAAATAATTTATTGTAAAAGTATAAAAAATAGAGCTTAAAATAATCGAATTGAAAAATGAATTGACTAATGTAGCTAGGAAAGTTATGAAATTAAGCTGGTAAATATTTTTATTAAGAAAGTTCAAAAAATTTTCATATTATTTTAAAATTGATGTTAACAGCTGGTATTCACATATGACTTTGAATTATATATTAGAATTCAAATTTCTAAAAAAAGAAAAGTCAATAAAAGGTTGTAATATTGTTTAGATGTTTGCATAAATGTTCAACAGAATATATTTAATTTTTAAAACTGTGATTTTTCATGTGATATTCATTTAAATGATATTTCACACTTGCAATCATAAAATTACACTTGAAATATAGAGTATCTTTTTATGAATTAATGATTCACTATTTTTACAACTGATTTAAACAAGCATGTGTAACAAAATTTACATTTGAGACTTACTTTTTAATTCATTTTGTTCTTTTCTAAGAAAGTTATTGATCGGGAAATAATGTCATTTACACTTATTAAACATAAATGAGGTCTGTAAATAAAGTAATGAGACTATTTTTTTTTTGCAGCCAAAGTAATAACACTGTAAAGTGTTATCATTAAACAAATGGTTATATGCACAGCTGATTTATTTTTGGTTTATTGTTGCCACATGAGGATGTAAACAAACTTTTTGTGAAACAAGGTTTTGCTGTGTGTTACAAAAATGATTGACACTAATTATGAGCAACGTTGTGCAATCAAGTTTTGTGTTAAACTCTGTGAGAATGCTACTGAAACTTTTTCAAAATTGAAAAGGACATATGGAGATGACGCTTCGTTAGGAGCCCAAGTTTTTAGGTGGTTTAAAGTATTTTCAGATGGCTAGGAATCAGTTGCGGACGATAGATGCTCTGCAAGACCATTAATGTCAAAAAGTGATGACAATGTTAAGCGAATCAGAGACTTGATACGGTATGACTGGCGATTAACTATCAGAATTATTACAGAACAACTGAATTTGTTACTTAAGTACTTATGTACAAGTACTTAAATAAGTACTTACTACAAGTACATGTACTTATAAGTACATAAGTAACGAGTACAGGTTACTTACTAACAAGTAGAACAAAACTAAATAAGTAATTCTTAAAAACAAAATTTAATATTACTGTACATCAAATAATACACTAACTTCATACAAACATTTAAAAAACAATACAAACACTTCTTCTAAATTTTATACTGCGTATCATTAGTAAATCTTATAAGTTATATAAGTATAAACTATTATGAAGAAAATTTTACAGAAATTTCTTCTTTATGAACAATAACATGTTTTTCTAATCTATCTTTTCTATTAAAAGACTTTTGACAAAAATCACATGTAAATTTCTTCTGTCCAGTATGAATAGAAAGATGTGACTTCAGATGACAACTCTGGTTAAAAGACAATTGACAAAAATTACACGAGAATTTTTTCTCACCGGTATGAATGGAAAGATGTGCCTTTAAAACACGACTCTGATTAAACGACTTTAAACAAATATTACATGTAAATTTTTTCTCCCCAGTATGAATTATAAGATGTTTTGTCAAATTGCTACTGTTATTAAAAGATTTTAAACAAATATTACATATAAATTTTTTCTCTCCAGTATGAACTGTAAGGTGTTTCTTCAAATTACTACTATTATTAAAAGTCTTTAAACAAATATTACACGTAAATTTCTTCTCACCTGTATGAATTATAAGGTGTTTCTTTAAATTACCATTATTATTAAAAGATTTTTCACAAGTGTTACATTTAAATCTTTTTTCACCGATATGAATAGAAAAATGTCTGTTTAAATCACTGCTTCGATAAAATTACTTTTGACATAATGTACATGGTAACTTTTTTTCCCGATATGAATATTATTGTGATGCATCAGATTATATTTTGATTTGAATGTTTTTTCACAATGATTACACGTATATTTCTTAGCGTCATTAATATTTTGTTTATTACACTCCACTAATCTATCACTTACATCATTATTATTAATTCTTATATCGTGTTCAAATTCTAATGTTTTATCATTATTAAATCCATCACTACTAACGCTGTCGATTTTATTGAATATTTTACGTAGGCGATTACGTAAAACGTTATCTTTACACTTCCTGAGTCATATATTTCGTATTCTGAATATTATCCTCAACATTTTCTAGAACTGAATCGTCAATTGTCTTATCAGCAAGATCCTAAAATAAAAGATATATATTATATTCAAGAGAAAAAAAAAGTAAAAATAAGCAATGAATAACACAGAATAAGATGAATCAATCTAAATTAAACTTACTGTAAACACCAAAAATAAACAGAAAAAGGACATCAAAAACTTTTATAAACAGTACCAAAAAGACTGTTAAGATGATAAAATTCTCCATTAATCATCTAAAAAGGAGATACAAACTTAATTTATGCATATAATGTGTGTGTATTATATATATATATAATACACACACATTATGAGAACAAAAAAATTAAATTATATTTCTTAAAATATTAAATTTATCTGTTATGCACAAAAACTTAAATAACAATGCTTAATTAACTTATAATTCCACAAAGTAATACAAAACATACGATTTTCCAATAAATTATGCTTGTATTATTTTTGTTCGATACAAGGTTGGGGAGGAAAAATCAATTCAATTTGTTAATCTTCAATGTCCAACAACATTCCTAAATATAGACAAAACCCACCACTCTTGCCAACTTACTACTCTCTTCTCAAATTTATATTAAAAATTTTACATCAATCCACATAATTTTCAGCACTTCATATTTATAAGAGTGCAGCATTGTACTCCACATCAGATTATTAAGTATAATTTTTCAGTTATTATAAAATTAATTTTTTTCATACGTTCCTGGCTTGCACAACTCTACTTTTGAAATCATGTTTAAAAAAATATTTCTGCTAAAACATTTTAACTAGGTAAATAATATTTTAAGTAAAAGAAACAGGAATTTTAGATTAAATTCTGTTTCATCTCTTTCATTATACATTTTTTATATTTGGTGTAATGCTGATAGATGGCCATCCTGAACATTCATCATCATCAGCACATACTTGACCATTTTTAAAAATCAATCGTAGATCTGTGTTTGGCCAAAAGCATCATAACTGAATATATGCACTAACATTGTGCGAGTTTCTGCCACTATTTTATCAAAATAAATACAGAAATATTTCTAATTGTCATGCATTATTTTATATACAGGTGATTACAAATAAAATATACACTTTCAACAGATTTATTAAAAATTTATTTTTAAGAGATGAGATGATTACTTTAAGTTCATATTTATAAATGTTACAAATGGTGTACATGACAGATATCAACATGGTTGTTGAATTCATTCCAAACACGTGGAAGCATATATTGGTCAATGGTAGCAACAGCATTTCTAATACGTTATATTAAGTCGCCGATATCAACAGGAAGGGGCGGTACAAAAACTTTGTCTTTTACATAACCCCATAAAAAGTAGTTGCAAGGTGTCAAGTCTGGACTACTTGGTGGCCAACACTTTTACCATATGGTGATTTACCAAATTTTGTTCTGAAATGCCATTACACAGCAGTAACAGAGTATGTTTTGGCTAATTCAAACACACAAAAAACTTACTCTACTGCAGTAGTGGCCACCTTGCCAGTCTAGTAACATGACACATCAATCAGTGACATTAGCAGCTGAGCAGATATACAAACATAAACTTTAAAAAAATTCCCTGTAAAACCATATCATTTTCTGTATTCAGATACACCAGTTTAATTTTTATAAGCTACCAAAAGTGTATATTTCAATTCTAATCACTCTGTATTACCAGAGGTTGATAACCTGGAAATGTTTAGATTAAAAAAACATGTGTAATTAAGAGTAAGAATTAAGCAAACAATCCAAATTATAACACTGATAAGTTAAATTAAAAACGATTGAAGACATTATATTTTTAAATAAACAACTTTACCAATTCTTCCTGTTTAATTTGATATTGTTCTTCCTTTTTTATAAACATCAAATCTTCACAGTTTCAGTTTTTATCTAAACTTAAAGGATCATTTTCTTCTTTTATAGGAAACACTGTGTATAATTTATTATGATCTATTCCCTGCAACAGAAAGATTTCATACACTACAGTAATATTAAAATAAGTTTCTGTTCTGAGTTAACCGCTAGACCAACCTGTTGGGCTAAATTATACAATAAGAATAGAAATTAGTCAATAACTAAGTGTCTTTTACATCAGCTACAAATGACTAACCAAAAACTACATTTTTCCCTACCCCAGTGAAATTTTAATTATATTTCTTATACTTACACAATCATACTCCATGTCTTCATTATACTGTGAAAATAAACATTCTGTTTCATCAGGTATGCTTTCTTCTAATTCTGTTTTAACATCAATAGAAATGTTTAATGGAACTTCATCAAAAAATGTATTATTAATGGATGCATTCATTTTCTGTAAAAAATGAAAAAATAATAAAATAAAATAACAACCAAATTTTTATTCACTTAAACCTGAAAAATACAAACAATAGCTACGCTGAATACAACTTTTCCACAGGTTTTGAGCTTTTAACACAGTAGCCTTCTTTTTTACCTTAATTATTTTACTTTTAAAAGGTATGATGGACTCTATAAAATTGTATTTTTCTAATAAAATGAAGAAACAAAAACCACAAAAAAGATAACAATAATATATAATTCATCACATTTAAATGGCTATATACAATAGTCCATAACTAAATGTAAAATGTAAATCTATTTGGTAGTTTTGTTTGCTTCCTTTAACATTAGGATTGCTAATATAAGAAATATATGGTCTATCCTAATGACATAAATTGGTTTAATCTTTCGAGTAATTTAAAAATCATCAGTCCAATTTAAAATGGCTACATATTTCATATACAAAGCAATTTACTAAGATGACAGATGTTAACTTGAGCATAAGTATGAGAGAACATGTGAAAATTATGTAGTAGCATAAAAAAAATCAATACCTAACTAAATTATTAAACATAATTTAATCAATTGATCAGTATTAATAATTTTTCTCTTTCATTTAACAAAATAAATAATACTTAATGTTAATTAATAAATATAATTACAACAGAATACAAATTTAAAAAGAACAGGAATTCTACCACATATACATAAATTTTTTTTTATGAATAGACATAAATAAATAAAACTTCTGCATTGGTTTAGGTTTTACAGTTGACTTGTATAGATACTTACATATTAACGCCACCGCAGCTACAGTTTTATTTAATATCTGATTGACAAGTAGGCAATCGGATTTCGGTGGAAAATGGGCCGATATAGAGTTTAACATAGATTCAAAACAGTCTCTTTATTAATTTTAATAAATGGTTATTTATAACCATTTATAAATATAATTTAACCAAACTTAACCTACGCTCGCTAACCCTTGACTAATTAACAGGTGTGTTTTGATTATTTAAATAATAAATAATTGCAATAATAACTGAAATTATTAAATAAATACTCCAAAAATTACGGTGTTAATTAGTCAAGGTTAGCGAGCGAAGCGAGCATAAATTAAGTTTGGTTAAATTATATTTATAAAATAAATAAAACCATTTATTATAATTAATAAAGAGACTGTTCATTTTCCATCGAAATCCGATTGATTACTTTCTTTTTAAATAAAGCTGTAGCTGCGGTGGCGTTAATACATAAGTACCCTTGTGTACTACACAATAAACTACAATAATTCAACAAAGTGCTGACTGATCATATATGACACTATATCGTTAAAAAGTTATTTATATACTTACATAATATAATACAGTATGTGTTAAAAACTATTAAATCAGTTTAAAACTGTACGATCGTAGCGTTAATTTTCTTATTACTCACTAGGGCCTTTATGATCGTTTGACCAGCTGGCTTTAGCCATCAGTTGAGTTGATTATTCTTTTCACATTATTGTAGCATGCAATAATTTTCATTCGTTGTTACTAATTCGTAAGGTGAACATCTTTTATATCTTAATACAATCACATCAGCGTATATTCATAAGTAATTTCACACACTAATTCTATCATCACGCAGTATTATATTTTATAATTCAAGTAAATAAAATGGTTACAGTCTATTTATACATCAACAAATATTTTTATTTATTCAAACAGAATCCTAGAATATTTCTAGGAAGAATGTTAAATAATATATTACATATAATATTTAATGAGATTTTATTTATTTTTGTATTTTTATGTTCCTAGAAATGATAAAATTGTAAAAAAAAGAAAACAAAGCACTACTGAAGTTGTTTCATTTACAAAACAAGAAAATATTGCACAATGTATTAAACTAATTTTTATTTTCATTAAAACTTAAATGTAATGATGTATAAAAAATGTTTATCTTAATTTTTACAAATCAAAGAATCTGTAAATGAGAAGTTTTGAATTGGAAGATTATATGGATGGATATTAAAAGTTGGTATTAATATCAAAATAAAAAAAAAACTAATAGCTAAAAATTTTACAAAATTACCTGTTGATGCATACAGACTTACTAACATATACTGCCTATTGAAATAAATAGTACAAATAATAAATCTAAAAAATATATAAATAACTTTATCAATGGTAAATTGGTTTTAATTAGCAAATTCATTAAACTTATAGTTGCTTTAATTTTTTTATGGAATCTGTAATAAAAAGATGATTGATGCATTTTGAAGATGTATGTACCAAAATAATGTGTAATCAATAACACCATCGCAATTAAAAAAGAGTATAAGTAACTCGACAATTTATTTTATTAATACAAAGTTACAAACTGGCATAAAAATTACAATGAAAAGCAAAAAATTGAAAGTTCTTTTCTAAACGTCATAAAATCAAAACGTGGTTGACAGTAATTCTATTCTAATCCATAATGAATTCCTCGCACTAATTACTCCAATATATTTAAAATAATTTTGTGATGTATATATACATCCTGTTATAGGGATTGCCAAATTTCAATTAAAAAATCTACAATTTTTACATTCACTAACTTATTTTTTAATATTTTAGTAATACACTTATTTTAAGAGGAAGAAGAGAATAATCTGCTATCCTTGGACTTGCTATCTCCTACATTTCTGGGTTAAATTAATACCTGTATATAAATAAGACCGACATAGCACGGTTATTCTAACGGGCCTGACTTATCTCATGACAAATAGGTAGTTCATACCTTGTTTGGTTGATATCATCAATACAAAAATTTTATAACATAAATACTTACAAACGTAATCTAATAAGTTAAAGGATAACCCGCAAATAAAAAATTACAAATTAATGACAATGCACTCGTTGTACAAAAAAACCAGTTGAAAATAAACACATAACGATCTACTTAAACATGAACTGTCACAGTAATGAAAACACTATCAGTGATGCCAATATACCTCAATGCAAATTAAAACAAACACCAGTTAACAATAATTTGAAATCCATGACGTAGTGTTTAAAAAATCGACGACAGTAAATTTTAATACACAGAATAAAATCCAGCACAGACAATGATTAAAATTTCTGTAACTTGCCCTGTATTTAAGTTGTACTTTTACTTTTCAGAAAAATAATTTTTCTTTCTTCTCCATGTACAAAGTAAAGTAAAAGATTATCCATGTAGAGTAAAACCAGTATATCCAATTTTTAACTAATTTACGCTTAATGGGATTTCTGAATAAAAATATTTTTTTACATCTGAATTCCTTTACTTTTGGCTGTCGACATGAACTGGTAAAGATTATCAATAATCTGTTCCTCATGCCTCTGAGAAGTTAGGAGGAATATAGCGAGTCTTTATAATAATGACTGACTATCCGTGTATTAACAACATTTCGTTAGAATTACTTCTAGTATCTCGGTCATGACGAGTAGGACATAAATTTTAGTACGTACTTTGCTTCTAACGGTTTGGTCAGCGCGTTTGACCTTTCTTCTTGCAACGTTATCCAAATCTTTCTATCCTGATTGAACAAGCTCCGTTATAGCTGCTGTACTGTAATGAAGAGTCTCCAAAATTGCTTTAATTTTTTTATATTTAAATTACTCTTTTATAAGTTTAACATATTAACAACAGATATTCAAGCAACATTAATCATATCAGAATAACTGAATAGCACCGCAAGTTCTCAGTGCAATCCTGCATTTAGAATTTTACTGTCAATTTCGACCCGACCGATTCTCCGTTATTTGTCATTACCAAATTAAATCATGCACTTGAACTAATAATGCTTTCATGAAATCTATTCTCCATTTAAGTATACATCAGTATGTTAGATCACAATACATACAGTTTTATTGGAAGTAAAAATAAATATTAAGCTAATTATTTTACGTTTTTTGTTAATATTATTTTAAAAATAATATTTATTATATGATAAATTTTTAAATAATTAGCTCAATATTCGATGTATACTTAAAATGGAGTTCTAATTTTAATGGAAACTTAGTTATGTGCATGATTAAATTCAGTGGTGAGAGATAATGGAGAAGATCCTTTCAACAAGCAGTCTATTCACAACATAAGGGTTAAACTGATGATTACCTTATTATTTATTGCAGTTATACCTGCGATACAAAAAGTGTTTGCACACGAACAAAACTTAATGTAGCTCTATACTTACTGCCAGTGAAAAATTAGTAATATGTTATTAATAGACTACTCTTAAGATGCCAAAACTTTTTAGATTTAGATGTATAAATTTTCTCAATTTCCCATGTCCATGACATTGCATACAAATTGCTAGTTCAAATGATTTTATATCAGGTCAAACGCCTTTATCACACATGCTCAAAGGCCTCCCCACGTCTAAAAGCATCAAACTATGCTCAGAACAATTGAGAAACACGGCATGGTATCAATTATGAGCCAAGGATCACTGACAAGGATATTCTTCAGTCTTGATGTGTGTAAAGAACACACTACCTGTTTGCCATTCTATCTAAAATCAAATGCAATTTAAAAATAACAAAAACAACTTGGTCAATGTAAAACAAAATTTAAGCTAATGAAATAAACATTTATGTTTGTGATTCTGAATGCTAATTAATCAATTTATTTTATTATGTACTAAAAATACAGTAATTTCAATATACATACTTTTAGATTGTTGATTACAATAGTCTAACTTTTGAAAATAATTAGTTATTTATAATAACTATTTTAGTTACTAATAGTTAGTCAGTTTAGTTAATAAGAAATCAAGTCACCTTGATTATTATTATCTGAATTATAGATTAAGATTTTAATTAAAACTGTATTAGCGGAACTCTGAAAATATAACTACAAAAAAAATAATGGAAAATTTAAATAAATGTTTAAAAACTAAGTTATTACATAAATTAAGTTTTTTGAAGGCTTAAATCCTCAATAACTACTCTTGAGATGATAATAGAAGAATTAAAAAGGAGTTAAAATGACTTCCAAATTCTTAAAAGTCATCATAAGGCTGTAGCTGTTTCTGTTGTTTCAGGTAGCACTAGCTTCTTACAGACTTCTGGTTTTCTGAAGCAGTTACTAACATAACAGTTAATAACATAACATTATAGTTAATAACATACCTTTTACTTTCCCTTTAGATAGAGCTATAGAAAGAAAAGTATTGTAATTAGTTCAATTTGTGCATATGCGGTTTTCAACATATCTTGATGTTTTGGTACCTAAGGAACCCAAAAAACCAGATGGCTAGAAAAGATTCGCTTATTTTTCGCATAAATTTAAATTTAGAGATTGTGTCTGTAAGAGTGAGTTTATTAAGTTTTAAAGTTTTCTGGTCAACCCCATAGGCCAGAAAATACACGTACTCAAGTTCGATACATGAATTGGTCGAGTTAGGACGTGTTTTACTGCTCCAGCCATACTAGTATTTAGTTTGGAATTAATTCATTCATTAGTTAGTTTTATTTTCCTCCAATTAGGAAAGGTTTTGTAAGTTGTTTTGTTAATAACTAGGAATTTATTTTGGTAAAATTAATTATTTTTATTTATTTTAGCTTGGTATCTTAGGCTATCTGGAACATAGGTTATCAGGTGTTATTTTTTATTAAATTCCACCTCATTTTGGTGGGTTTTTATCAGTGTTGTGTTTTATTAAGTGTTTAAGCGTGTTGTTTATTTGTGATTTCTTGGAAATTATTATAATTCCTAATAGTTTTGTTAATTCAGTGCATAGTTTGTTTACCATAGTAACGGCCGTAGATCTCTCGAAGTCAAGAAGTCTAAGGTTCAATTCCTAGTAAAGGCACATACTTTTATATGGATTTGAATGCTAGGTTCGTTGGTGATTGGGTTTCAATTAACCGCACATCTCAGGAATGGTCGAACTAAGACTATACAAGACTACGCTTCAGTTACGTACAGTTTTACATGTCATCCTCATTCATTCTCTGAAGTAATACCTTACACGGTGGTTCCGGAGGCTGAACAGAAAAAAAACACAAAGTAAAGGTTGCCATCTTGTTGTATTGTGATCAGTAACTGTGTTTTCGCGCCGACTTATTGCCTTGTCCTGTCTCGTTTTACTGTTTGTTTACTGTCTCGTTTGCTCTGATTGGATGCTTGTTCATTCGTTGTAAACAACTACTACGTTATTTAGTTGGCTATTTATCGTTTATAATTTATTTTTAACGTAATTAGTATGTGTTATGTCAGGAAAAGAGAAACGGGATAGGCCCAAGCGGGCAATCAGCCTATTCCTGTCGGTGAGTTATTAACTGAGGTGCGAGTTGATGATTCGTCCTCAGGAGAGGAGGAACCGAAGGCTGGAGTGTCCGATGTTTCGACTCGATTGGTTGAACTTATTGGTGAATTTCGTAAGGTTCTTGGCTGTCCAGAGTTCTGCTCCACTTCTGCGTGAGTTTAATGAACGGTATGATACGCTCATGCAATCTTTGGACAGTTCTAAAAGTGGAGCCATTGGGTTCACGAAAACTGTTTTCCTCTGAGTTAAGTGATTTTAAATCATTTTTCGTGGCTCTAGTTGAGGGGTATAAGACATTAGCTGCAAGGTCTGCTGAAGTGATAGGTCATAGTAAAGTTCAGTTCCCGTTGTTGTGCCTCAGCGTAAGCCTTATGCTTAGGTATTATGAGAAAAGCGGGAGGTCAGTTTGAACCGAAAGCAACCGGAGGTAGTTTTCGTAAATTTAAAAGAGGGGGTTTCTGGTAAGTCAAACAAGGATATAAAGGACGAATTTCAGGTCGTCCTTCGAGAAAAGAAGTCAAGCCTGAAAATTCGAAACATTCGTGAAACTAAAAAGGGGGTTAGTCGTCGTAGCAGAAGATAAGCAGACAATTAAAGTTATTTCAGAATCCTTCAAAGTCAGGAAAACCGACATGAAAGTCGACCCAAAACGGAGGAGGTCTTTGTTTATGACATACACAGGCGTTTATCTCAGGATGAGTTGATGATTCTAATACGTAAACAAAATACTCCGATGACAGAAATGATGAAATTCAACTGCCGATTACTGTTTAAAATGGGTAGGCACGAGGACGAGCACTACCACGGCGTGTTTGAGTTAAGTCCTGAATTCTGGAAACGCTTTGTTTGTCGACTTCTCTTCTTGCAAGGTTAAGGACTATTTAGATGTCTAGTATTGCTTTAAATGCTGCCAGTATGAACACTGTAAGCAACTGGCGGCAGTGTGCGCTCATTGCGGAGAGGAGGAACACAAGCGTGTTGAATGTACCAAAACATTAGAGGGTTCTGCGCGTGCAAACTGTAAGCGCGCAAATAAGGACTCAAAGCACGCTGTGTGTAATAAGGGTAGTGGTTTTTATCTGAGGACTCGATATGTATATGACGTTTTTGGCGTTACATGCTTAAATTCGGTCAGTTAAATGCACAGCGTGCTTACGTTGCACAGATAGAGCTAGGTGAGATTGCTCTTCGTAGGGGTTTGGATGTTGTTCTTCAGCATCCACATCTTGTGTCTGCCAGGTTTTTCTCATTATTGGAAACGATTCTACCGTGGTTCTGCTAGTATGTTCGCTGTTGTGTGCAGAAAGGAGATAGATTGTGTCTTCTTGCGAAAGATCTCAGATAATCATCATGTTGTTGTTCGCGTAGATGTTCAGATTTTGCATCTGTATGTGGCAAGTTCAAATTTTCAGTTCAGGAATCCTGCTGATCGTCATCTTGAAGTCTGAGATTAAATTCTTAGATTCTCTGGTCATAGTTCAATCCTTCTTGGACCGAATTTTAACGCTAAGTCACTGTTGTGGCATAACGGATTCATTTATGAACGGTGAATTGTTTGAGGGCTTTTTAACCCATCATGACTTATAGGTGTTTAATATGCCTGGAGAGTTGTCCACTTACTTTGGTATGGTAGATCGGTTGTTTGGTGGAATGAACATCTATGTCATCATTGGTAGGTTTATTCCTGCCAATGTTACTGACTGGAAAGTGGTTGATGATTGCTCAAGTGATCATCTAGCGATTGTTTATGAGATTGCTGGTGGTTCGAGTGATGGTTACCAATGTAACGTTCCAGTTCAGCAGAGTCGTTTCTCTACATACATGCAGAAAACACCCTGACTAGAAGAGGTTTGTTGGCTTCTTGTCGGCCAGGCTTCGTGTTCGTGATCGGAGTCTGGAGAAGGACTTGGCACTTAGGTTGTCAGCAGCTTTCATTGATGCTGCTGAATATTCGATTCCCAGAAGTTTAGGTTGAGAGAGGACTGCTCTATGGTGGAATAAAGGATTAACAAGTCTGGAATAGGCTGTCTGTTGTTTACGGAGAGCGTCTCAGCGTGAGAATGATCCAGAAAGGCGGGCAGTCCTGGTTGCAGAGTACAGAGATCGAAGATCTCAATATTTTCTTAAGGTCTGCGCGGCGAAGAGGAATTCCTGGCGTTCCTTTGTTAGTGAACAGGGGAAAAAGGATCCGTGGGTATAGGGGTATATAGAGTGTATAGGGTTTTAGGACACAAACGTAGAAAGGATGTTCTTCTGTTTGCTCTTTCGACTCTGCATGGCGTAATATCAGATGTATCAGAAATTTAACGCAGACTATTACACGATTTGTGCCTGACGACAACGTAGTGGGGAGACCGCATACCATCTGCGAGTGAGGCGTGAGGTCGCTTTATTTCGCTTGGTATATTGCCTTTGAATTGCTGAGGAAGAAGTACGTCAGGCTATTTGTAGTTTAGGCAGAGGTAAGGCCCGGAGCTTTGACGATAACGGTAGAGCTCCTTGTTCGCTCGGTAGGTGTAAATGTGAGAACTATCACACGGGTGTTTAATAAATTGTTTGGCGGGTGCTTCCCTGTATGTTGGAGGAAAGAGATTGTTAAATTGTTGTTTAAAGGAAGCGACAAGGATCCCACTGTTAGTTCGTCTTACAGGCCCCTGGCGCTGCTGCCGGTTATTGGTAAATTCTTTGAGAAGTTCTTTTATCTTCGTATAAATGACAGACTGACAGCGCGTGGGTTATTGATGGAAAACCAATATGGGTCTCGTCCCGGAAAAGATATCGAGGGAGGCACACTCCATATGATGAGTGTGCTATCGACGACCGCGGCAGAATATGTCTTGGGAATTTTTCTGGACATTTCCGGTGTTTAATAATCTGCGGTGGCCTTCACCTATTTACCAACTGTTTAGCAATTGATTGTATTGAAAGCGAATTACTGTTACTGCAATACTATTTCAGTTATAGCGATGTGTTGCTCGGCGAGGGTAATCATGCGGTTGGTAAGACATTGTCTAAGGGTTGTCTCCAAGGCAGTATGTTGGGTCCTGTGTTGTGGGTGGTCGAGTTTGATTCTCTTCTGCGGCTGAGATTGTCCAGTGGGTGTTGCATGGTGGCTTATGCCGACAACAGGCTTCTGTTGATCGAAGGATGCTCGCGGAGGGAGATTGAGCTCAGGGCCACTAGTCCATGGAGAATATTGGAGCTGCGGAGTGATCAATACAAGATAACGTTCGGCCCGGATAAGACCACTATGATGTTCCTCAACAGCTGTTTGGCTTTGAGTCGGCAAGCCCGCCTTTCGATGGCAGGTCAACGTATTAAATATGTTTAGGCTTAGAAGTACTTTGGGGTGTTTCTGGATGAGAAGTTGTAATTCAAAAAGCATTTTCAATACGTCACGGAGAAGGTTTGTAGTGCCTTCTTCGAAATTCGACGTGTGGTCAATCTTGATTGGGGGTCTGAATTTTAAGACCATGAACATGCTGTACAAATCCATATGTGAGGCTATTATGCTGTATGCAGCGACTGTTTGAGCGGGGAGGCTAAGATTTCAAAGTTACCGGAATATTTTACTGAGGGCCCAACGACTTATGTTACGACGGTAACGGGACAGTTACCGAACTATTTCATGAGAGGCGATCTTGGTGATTGCGGGAGTGAAACCAATCGATATTCTTGCAGTAGAAAGCAGGCACGTTATGCTGCTAGGAAGTTGGGTTAGTTGACTTCCGAAAAGATCCGGGAAATCGAGCGGCATAGATTTAATTTATGGCAAGCTAGGTGGGATGATACACAGAAGACGGACGGTATACGCACGACCTCTTCTCAGATATTAGGTGTTTTCGGCGTGCCTCCTAGATTTCCTCAAACAAATACATCACAGTTTCTTTTGGGACACGGTGCTTTTCAGGGCAAGCTGGCGAGATTCGGCCTGGTTGATACGGGTATATGCCCGCAGTAGGGGGTGTTAGATAATGATTTTCATGTGCTACATGAGTGCTTGAAATATCATAACGGGATCATTTATTGACTGGACATTCTTGGGTCAGTGCTGAATTTGCATCCAACCAGGCCAAATGGACTATAGTTAAGGAATTCATGATTTGTATTGCAAAAGAAAGGATAGCGAAGGGGGTTTAGTCCCGACTGGGCTTCCTTTGTCTCTTTTGTTTTCATTATTCTTTTTTTTTTGTTAATTCTTCACTAATTATATTATGGTTTTAGTTTAAGTTGTTTGGACTCACTTTTACTTTCTCGGGTAGGTGTAGGTAATTTCAATTCCTTCACTTAAAAATTGCAGATTGAATCTTCTGTAGGACTAACTGAGATGTGTTTTGTTTCTGTGTGTCCAACTTTGTTATAAGTACACCGATAGGAATGTTACTTGTGGCATTCGCATCGGTGGCATCCTGGTCGAGGCAAGACTGCAATATGCCTGCTGTCAAGGTTTTTGAAGATGACCTCCAGTAAAGCCCATCAGGGCTAGGTATGGAGGTATTAACCCACCGGGTTGGTCTAGTGGTGAATGCGTCTTCCCAAGTCAGCTGATTTGGAAGCCAAGAGTTCCAGCGTTCAAGTCCTAGTAAAGCCAGTTATTTTTACACGGATTTGAATACTAGATCGTGGATACCGGTGTTCTTTGGTGGTTGGGTTTCAATTAACCACACATCTCAGGAATAGTCGAACTGAGAATGTACAAGGCTACACTTCATTTACACTGATACATATCATCCTCATTCATCCTCTGAAGTATTATCTAAACGGTAGTTACCAGAGGCTAAACAGGAAAAAGAAAAAGGTATGGAGGTATGGAGGGGGTAGTGTGGCGACCGTTAATGTCACATGGTGGATGACCACCATCCCATGTCACATGGTGGTTGACCATTCTGATCCCAAAGGGATCAGAATGGTCAACCTTGTATTCTCTCAAAGTTTGAAAAAGTTTCTCTGCTTTCTTAAAGTTGATAAAAAATAGGTTTGTTCCTGAATATAGAGTATTTTAGAATCAAGTACAAACTTTATATTTGTTCTGGATATGATTGTCCCTTTTGAAAGCCTGCTTTGATTCTCTCCTATTTTATGATCTATTTGAGGATCTAATCTATTCAATAGAATTTTGAAGCCGCACAATAGATTAATTCATATCTATTTGTTTGTCATTAATTTTTATTTGGAATGTTATCGTTTTGTTTACTTTTAACTATACATTTTTTTTTTTTCATTTTAAGAAGTAGACCAGGTATTACTATAGTATGACTTTTATAATCTAACTTAAAATTAAGTAAGTTTATAATTCAAAATGCAACATTATTATTTTAAATGATAACAGTTAGTTGGTTCAGTAAATTTTTACAAATTACTACTGATTATGTGTTACAAACTGTCACAGTTGTTCTAGAATATTTTCAAGTACATTATTACATAATTTATATAGTCTGTAAAAGTGTACACACACAGAGAGAGAGAGAGAGAGAGAAACATTGATTATCTGGAATGACCTTTTGCAAGAGTGAATTCGGAAAATCAGAAATAAGGATAATTATAAAATTAAAAAAGCTGTATCATAGAAATTAATTAAAAGTACATATTCTAATGTTACATCGGTATCAAATTTAATAAAACGATGCAAATATAAAAAAAAAATAAATGTTTTCAATAAAATTAAAAACATTCTCAGAACATTACATACAATGTAATATCATGTACAAACAGAAATATATGTTACCTTAATTTTATGAGCTCACGTGACATTAAGTATTAACAAAAATAGCTCCAAGGTGTAATGGAGAACCTGCTTGGGTTAGGCCTATAAATATACTGACTTCATGAAGATTATGGTAATTAGCAATAAGGCATGATTGTATGGATAAGGCTCAGAAACAAAGGCTTAACAAAGAAAGCAAGAAAAGTAAAGAGCAATTTCAAAAATATAACATCTTTTTGCTGGGATTTTATCACCTCTATAAAAAAAAAATGCATGATAGGTAGACTACATAAATTACCATTAAAGAAATTAGCATATTAAAAATGTTACACAAAATTTTTCATATCGCAGAAAATAACCGGTAAAAAAAGAAATAAAATAGAAATAAATGAAATTAAAACTACAAACTATAAAGAAACCTTTAAATGGAGTAAATTAACATTTACTGGGAAAGAAATTTACCCGATTAAACAATTCTTTAGTAAATATAATATAAAAATGGCTATAAATTCAAAAAATACGCTAAAAATATTTTTAATAGTAATAATCCCTCTATGAATCATGAATGAGACCTTGCCGTCGGTGAGGGAGCTTGAGTGCTCAGTGATACAGAGTAGCTGGACCGAAGGTGCAACCATATCGGAAAGGTATCTATTGAGAGCCAGACTAAGGAACGATTCCTGAAACAGGGCAGCAGCTGCAGCTGTGCACCATCTGCTCTTTGACTGTCCAATCTTTGAAACCAAACGACAAAACTTAGACCCGGGTTCAGAATGAAATTTCTAATAAACCAGAACGAAGGGGTAAAACGTCTGTTGCGTTTCCTCTCCTACAGTAAAATGAAGAATACGATTTAGTGAGTTTTGTGTTTTATGTATTTATTGTTGTTACCTGTCTATGTTTATTCCTTATTGTTCCTGTTTTTTTATCGTTTTATATAATACTAGACGATAGTGTTACTTTATTCGTTAATGAATATAATTGTTGATGCGCCTGTAAAACAAAAAAAAAATTTAATTAAAACATATTTTATCAATTTGTTTATCTAATTTTAATTTGCGTTTACTAAAAATGATTAATTCATAATAAAAGTAGTACTTAATATAATAATTTTTATTTAATATAATATTATATTAAAAAATAAAGATAAAATAATTGATTACATTACATCACAATAATAATTACTAATTTGTGGAGGGATATCTTACATAATAATAATTTTGTATATTATACAATCATTGTTATTAAGGGTGGTAAAAACTACTTTTTCTTTATAATTTATAAATATTTTAGAATACTTTGGGCCACATTACATAAACTGTCACGTACGTAATAATAAATATTTTTTATAAAACTTACAAGACTAGATAATATAATAATTATTGAAAATTTCATAATTTAAAACTAATTATCATTAATTTAATAGATTACTTTCGATTATCACAATGGAAAATTCTACTTTTATGTATTTATTCACGTTTACAAACTGTACTTGAATGAGAAAATGATTTTTACTTCTCTATTTTCTATGTAACTGTTACCAGTAAGAACTAAGTGAATTTAGTTGTTTATTAATTAGTATTTATGGTATATTACACAAAAAAGTATTCTATTTTTTTCCAGTTATGTATAATTTTAATGCTTCATAATTTCAAGAATTCGGAATAATCTTTTTTGCTCTAAACCATGTGTATTTAACTACAGTAACGTTATTAAATAATAATAATGTTATGGAAAGAGGATTAGAAAAGAAAAAAGAACTTTCATTAAAAACTTACAGGTAATCTCATCAATACATGACAAAAACCATGGAAAAATTTACCAAAAAAAAAAACTTATAATCTTATATAAGTCTAGTGGTGTCTTAAAATCTGGAAAGAACCTATTGCTGTTAACAAATGTTTCAAAGTTTCAAGATGGGTGTAGTAACAATCGGAATATTATGTTCCTTGTAAATATTCAACTTTGCTATGACCAAACCGTCGGTCAAAGTCAAATTTGGAAACCGCTTGCGGTATTTGAAGTTAAATTTTCTATAAAAAAAGTCTGTTTGTCTCTTCCCGTTCATAGAAAGAAGCTTTAAAGGTATGATGGTGTACGGTCTGGCAGCTCGACTAACACAGCCATTGTCACTGTTATTGAGTGGATGACGTGACTGGTTGCGCTTGTCTCCAGTTACTTGACTAGAAATAAAATGAAAATTCATTAATGAAGTACGGTCATCTTCTTAAGGTGTTTTTAGAGTAACGCTAAGAACCATACAAAAGAACTTTGTTACCCTACGAAGAACAGGTGCACCAGCTCTAACAACTATTTTTAAGATGGGGCTGACTATTCCGAAACCCATATATTTGGCATCACTCAAAGTTTCAAGTCCTGTGCTGACAAAACTGATGCTAAAATGTGTTGATGATTTTTATAAATTATTTAGCAGTATTATTTTCACAAGCACAAGGATAATGAATACAACGCGGATCTAGACGGTGGCTAGATGGGAATGTCTCTATTTAAATAAACACACAAGTTTTCAAATTATAAACAATATTTATTTATTATAATATAATGAACAATTAATTACGAAACATTGAAATGCATATTGATAAAAACTGTCCACATCATCACTCCCATTCTCGATACATCGACGGCTTACATCGATCGTTGGGATAAAACAGTATCCCACGGTTATTGAAAAGATACATTGACAAATACATTTACATTTGATTATACATAGAATATTGAATTTAGATACACATTTACCGATTTAAATTGTTAAAGTATAACAAGGATACATAATTGTCTTGAAGTCTTGTTGGCAGTTTGCATTCGCTATCTCATCATCTCAAAATAGGTTGTTCCTACACTCCCGGTTGCTGTTGAGATTCCTGCACGGCCTTCGGAGGTGCGAGGTGGAACCCCCTTGGGTGATCTCTTCTTCGTTCATCATATGTATTTAGTGACAAAGCAAATGTCACTGGTTTTTATGGTTTACTATCAACAGAGACAAATAGTAGTTGATCGATGTCTCTTTTCGGGGAATACCTCGCTTGTAATCGATCTCCCATGTTTAGCTGATGTACTCTGAATGTGGTGTTGGAAGGTACATGATGGTGGTGATTTCAGGTCTAACTTAATATGTAATCTTCAGTTAAGTATAATTCTGATGAAGATTTACCATATGAGAGGGGTGTAGATCTATAAGGCGTTAAGGTTTCTTGAATTCTCCTTTCAATGGGTAGTTTAGATGAAGTCATTGCCTGTAATGTTTGCTTGAAGGTCTGTACATTTCGTTTGGCAAACCTGTTTGTAGCGAGATGACCTGGTGCTATAAATTTTTGGTGTAATATTTCATTGATGTTATATAAACTGGTGTCATTACTGAACATTTAATCATTTTCCAGAAATTTTAATTCCACTATTATTCTATCACAAAATAACATTAATAGCATAAATAACATTAATGCACCTATCCCTAAACATATAATCAGAGAGACCTAAAAAAACAATTTTTAATTATAAAGTAAGTAGCAAACAAATATTTCAGCTTATAACTCATATCTACTTATCCATATACATAATATGACAAATCTACAAGGGGCCATTTGATTTTCACTACTTTCTGGTTTTTTTTTAATTTTATTATTGTGTTTAGTTAATTATTGCTTTTTTTATAAATAAATTGTATGAAATTTGGATATATAACACAGGCCTGCAAAATTTGGAATGTGGAGGAATGTTTTTTTTAACTATTGACAATTAATTCCTAAGTATTTTTTTAACGCTGAATCCAAAAATAAACTTCATTTTTTCTATCATGTCAGAGTTTTTCACAAATCACAAATTTCAAAATTTGTAAAAAGTTGAAAATGTGATACTATAAACTAGACATAAAACATTATTTTTTTATTAAAAAATAAAAAAAAAAACATTCACTTTTTGCCCTTTACTATGCATTCTTACAGCTAAACAGATGAATGGTCTGAAGAGGATGGGGATGGGGTTGGGTTGAGTTCATTTGACAAGTGTACCTCTTATATTTCAGGTGAAAATAGGAGATCAAGACAAAATTTGGGCATCCCAATAAGTTTGCTGCACATGTGTTGAAGGACTTAGATGGTGGTCAAAGGGAACAAGCGTACAGACTTTGAGTTTTAATAGAGTCACAAAATTACACAGATGATTGTTACTTTTGTTCGAACTGATGTTCACGGTTTCAATTTGAAGAATAAAAAAATAATCGTTTATCCAAATATGCCATACACGCTTTAGGTCTGGTTTCTCAAGGTGCAGACATACCAGTGCCAATTCCATCAGAAAATTTAACTGAAACGGATGGTTCCACAAGCGATTTAAATAACGATAATGTCAAGGAGTATGAACCTGAACATAGCTATGCTATGTTTTATTATAGTTTTATAGTTTTATTCACAGTCTGAACTAAATGATTTGCTTCGAGAATTACATCTGATCAAAGAAAATTCAGAATTGCTTGGTTTGAAGATTAAACTGAAGAACCTACTAGCAGCTGGAACCTTACTTTCCTGGTTCAGGTACAGAGAAAAGGATTTTCTTACACATTTTACAGAAGGAGAATTAGTCTTCTGCACCGATGTATGTAGACCGGTTCAGAATAAAGTTCTTCCAACTCTGCGTATCAAGTGAGGCTTGGTCAAAGCCTTACCAAAAGAAGGTAAATGTTGTAAATAGATCTGCGACAAATTTCCCGTCACATAAAATGCTAAATAAAGAGCGTATCTTTGCTGGTCCTGATATTAGAAAACTTCTCAAACAAGATAATTTTGAGAAACAAATAAAGTTGCAAAAAAAGAAGCTTGGGGGTGAATTTAAATAAGTACTAACCAAGTTTCTGGGCAATAAGAAGAATCTGAACTTCAAATCAATCGCTGAGAGCATGCTGCAGAAGTACAAAAATTTAGGCTGTTCTGTGTGCTTGAAGGTTCACTTCCTAAATTCACATGTGAACTATTTTCCTTAAAATCTGGGTGCCGTTAGTGAAGAGACGGGTGAGAAATTTCATCAGGACATGAAAGAAATGGAAAGGACGTATCAAGGAAAATGGATTACTATAAAGATGGCAGATTACTGCCGGCTGTTACACCAAGATGAACCCTACAGAGAACATAGAAGGAAAAGCGCAAAGCAGAGTATAAGCCGTCCAAAGAAACTTTGACACTTGGAATAAAAGTTACCTACTTCATCATGAAAGGTGGGTGAAGAGGGGGAGTGGTTCCCTAAGGCACTACATACCTCATAAAAATTAAGCACTATAATAGAAATTAAGCTTATTTTATGGCAATTTTCATTAGAAATTAAGAGGTCAATGTCCCAACCTGCCCCCTTCACCTCTTCAGACCACGCAACTGTTTAACTCTAAGAATGCATAATATAAGCCAAACAAGCATATAATATTACATTTATAATATTAATTTATTATTAAAAAAAAAACAAGCTAGGCAATGGTAATACGATACAAAGTTCAGTATTCTGAATCGTCAGTTACATTTCCTCACCCAACCTAATTAAACTCAATTAAACCAAGGTGTTTACTTTGTAACAGAAAGAAGCAAAAATCCACAAATAAAAAAGCAAGTGGGCCCCCCTTATGTTAAAAGAAAAGTACCTAATATTGGAAATTGTATACCTACACTGATGGCAACAATTTTTAAATATTATTTTGTACTTTAAAAATGAACAGATTTCTGCTGGAAAAAAACCAAAGTAAATTAGATAAAAAGCAATTAAAAAGGATCTCTAAGAAGAAGGAATTGTAAAATTTTTTATAAACAGGATTCCCACTGAATTTTTTTTTTTTTTTTTTGTCTTCAGTCATTTGACTGGTTTGATGCAGCTCTCCAAGATTCCCTATCTAGTGCTAGTCGTTTCATTTCAGTATACCCTCTACATCCTACATCCCCAACAATTTGTTTTACATACTCCAAACGTGGCCTGCCTATACAATTTTTCCCTTCTACCTGTCCTTCCAATATTAAAGCGACTATTCCAGGATGCCTTAGTATGTGGCCTATAAGTCTGTCTCTTCTTTTAACTATATTTTTCCAAATGCTTCTTTCTTCATCTATTTGCCGCAATACCTCTTCATTTGTCACTTTATCCACCCATCTGATTTTTAACATTCTCTTATAGCACCACATTTCAAAAGCTTCTAATCTTTTCTTCTCAGATACTCCGATTGTCCAAGTTTCAGTTCCATATAAAGCGACACTCCAAACATACACTTTCAAAAATCTTTTCCTGACATTTAAATTAATTTTTGATGTAAACAAATTATATTTCTTACTGAAGGCTCGTTTAGCTTGTGCTATTCGGCATTTTATATCGCTCCTGCTTCGTCCATCTTTAGTAATTTTACTTCCCAAATAACAAAATTCTTCTACCTCCATAATCTTTTCTCCTCCTATTTTCACATTCAGCGGTCCATCTTTGTTATTTCTACTACATTTCATTACTTTTGTTTTGTTCTTGTTTATTTTCATGCGATAGTTCTTGCGTAGGACTTCATCTATGCCGTTCATTGTTTCTTCTAAATCCTTTTTACTCTCGGCTAGAATTACTATATCATCAGCAAATCGTAGCATCTTTATCTTTTCACCTTGTACTGTTACTCCGAATCTAAATTGTTCTTTAACATCATTAACTGCTAGTTCCATGTAAAGATTAAAAAGTAACGAAGATAGGGAACATCCTTGTCGGACTCCCTTTCTTATTAGGGCTTCTTTCTTATGTTCTTCAATTGTTATTGTTGCTGTTTGGTTCCTGTACATGTTAGCAATTGTTCTTCTATCTCTGTATTTGAACCCTAATTTTTTTAAAATGCTGAACATTTTATTCCAGTCTACGTTATCGAATGCCTTTTCTAGGTCTATAAACGCCAAGTATGTCGGTTTGTTTTTCTTTAATCTTCCTTCTACTATTAATCTGAGGCTTAAAATTGCTTCCCTTGTCCCTATACTTTTCCTGAAACCAAATTGGTCTTCTCCTAACACTTCTTCCACTCTCCTCTCAATTCTTCTGTATAAAATTCTAGTTAAGATTTTTGATGCATGACTAGTTAAACTAATTGTTCTGTATTCTTCACATTTATCTGCCCCTGCTTTCTTTGGTATCATAACTATAACACTTTTTTTGAAGTCTGATGGAAATTCCCCATTTTCATAAATATTACACACCAGTTTGTATAATCTATCAATCGCTTCCTCACCTGCACTGCGCAGTAATTCTACAGGTATTCCGTCTATTCCAGGAGCCTTTCTGCCATTTAAATCTTTTAATGCTCTCTTAAATTCAGATCTTAGTATTGTTTCTCCCATTTCATCCTCCTCAACTTCCTCTTCTTCCTCTATAACACCATTTTCTAATTCATTTCCTCCGTATAACTCTTCAATATATTCCACCCATCTATCGACTTTACCTTTCGTATTATATATTGGTGTACCATCTTTGTTTAACACATTGTTAGATTTTAATTTATGTACCCCAAAATTTTCCTTAACTTTCCTGTATGCTCCGTCTATTTTACCAATGTTCATTTCTCTTTCCACTTCTGAACACTTTTCTTTAATCCACTCTTCTTTCACCAGTTTGCACTTCCTGTTTATAGCATTTCTTAATTTCCGATAGTTCCTTTTACTTTCTTCATCACTAGCACTCTTATATTTTCTACGTTCATCCATCAGCTGCAATATATCGTCTGAAACCCAAGGTTTTCTACCGGTTCTCTTTATTCCGCCTAAGTTTGCTTCTGCTGATTTAAGAATTTCCTTTTTAACATTCTCCCATTCTTCTTCTACATTTTCTACCTTATCTTTTTTACTCAGACCTCTTGCGATGTCCTCCTCAAAAATCTTTTTTACCTCCTCTTCCTCAAGCTTCTCTAAATTCCACCGATTCATGTGACACCTTTTCTTCAGGTTTTTAAACCCCAATCTACATTTCATTATCACCAAATTATGGTCGCTATCAATGTCTGCTCCAGGGTAAGTTTTGCAGTCAACGAGTTGATTTCTAAATCTTTGCTTAACCATGATATAATCTATCTGATACCTTCCAGTATCGCCTGGCTTTTTCCAAGTGTATATTCTTCTATTATGATTTTTAAATTGGGTGTTGGCAATTACTAAATTATACTTTGTGCAAAATTCTATAAGTCGGTCCCCTCTTTCATTCCTTTTGCCCAGCCCGTATTCACCCACTATATTTCCTTCCTTGCCTTTTCCAATGCTTGCATTCCAATCTCCAACTATTATTAAATTTTCATCTCCTTTTACGTGTTTAATTGCTTCATCAATCTCTTCGTATACACACTCTACCTCATCATCATCATGGGCGCTTGTAGGCATATAGACGTTAACAATCGTTGTCGGTTTAGGTTTTGATTTTATCCTTATTACAATGATTCTATCGCTATGCGTTTTGAAATACTCCACTCTCCTCCCTATCTTCTTGTTCATCACGAAACCTACTCCTGCCTGCCCATTATTTGACGCTGAGTTAATTACTCTAAAATCACCTGACCAAAAGTCGCCTTCCTCTTCCCATCGAACCTCTGAACCACTGAATTTTAAGGTTTGTTTTCCCTGACTTTTACTGACCAATTTGATAAAAATTTCCTGACTCTCACAATGGTATGCTATCACAGCTTACTCTGAAAAAACAAACATCTTATTTTTTTTGCAGCCTCTACCATCCCTGTAGCTGCCCAACTCGCACCTTTCATTATTTTTTATTATTACATTCATTTTTAATGTTTATTTTTTATTGATTTTTTTACAATATACATTTAAAATTAGCCATTTTTTGTGATAAATTGTTTCAGTAAATTACACTGAAATACAAAAAAAAATTTAACAAGTTTCTTGCACAAAAATTATCACGGTAACTAAAAGTAACATAGATAAGAAATAAAAACTAACTAAAGCAATTTTTAGAAATAATTGGCCACTACATAAGATTGCTAAACTTTTTCACAAAAACTAGCCTACATTATTTTGCCAAGTAAAAAGAAAACAATATTTAATAACTTGGTTTGCATAAAAATTCTAAAATAAACAGATTTCAATTTAACAAAACATATATGTATCATCACAACTTATTTTGTACAGAAAACAAACGTTACTAATATTTACATGAAAAATATTTTGTCATTATTAGTCCAGTGTATTTGCAGAATGCCATCAAAGTACAGTACAGGAACATGATTGATGACATAAGAGCATTTAGTAGCTCCAAGCTGGAATTTTAACACTATACAACTATCAGGAAAAGTAATTTTAAAAATTGCACCAATATCTTCACGTAAACTTAAGTATAACTTAATTTGTACAATATTGAGAACGCACATAATCTCTGCCTTACAAACAGCATCATTACAACAAAAAGAAGTAATTTTTTAAAGTATAACTCTCATTAAAGATTTTTGACAAATGTTACAAACAAATTTTTTCATTGGTGTGTAAATTAATATGCTTCTTTAAATTAGAAAGATGATTAAAAGCCTTTTGGCAGAATTTACAAACATAATTTTTTTCTTTTGTATGAATATTTAAATGTAATTTTAAATGAAATGTAATTTTAAATTAGAACTTTGATTAAGAGTCTTCTGACAAAAGTTGCAAAGATAATTTTTCTCTTTTGTATGAATATTTAAATATAATTTTAAATTAGAACTTTGGTTAATAGTCTTCTGACAAAAGTTGCAAACATAATATTTCTCTTTTGCATGAATAATTAAATGTAATTTTAAATTAGAACTTTGATTAAAAGTCTTCTGACAAAAGTTGCATACATAATTTTTCTCTTTTTTATGAATATTAAGATGGTTCTTTAAACTAGAAGGTTGATAAAAAACCTTTTGGCAGAAGTTGCAAACATAATTTTTCTCTTTTGAATGAATATTTAAATGTGATTTTAGATTAGATCTATCATTAAAAGTCTTCTGACAAAAGTTACAAATATAATTTTTCTCTTCATTATGCATAAGGTGGGTTTTTATATCATTATCATGTATAAGAGACTTTTGACTAAAGTTACAATTATTTTTTTTGTTTTTTCCATGAAAGTTAATGTTTCTCTTTAAATAACATTTACATTTGAATCTTTCATCGCAACAGTCACAAACCAATTTCTTTCCTTTCTGGATAGGTAAATTGTTTTCCTATTTACGTTTTCGACTAAATTTTCTTCTGTCGTTACATCACCAGATGCACACTTAACATTCACATTTTTTTTTTGTAAATCCATCATGCACAGAATTATTTATGTATCTCTTGCAGGTAACACAATGCTTGGTACTTCCCTTGATGGTTTCTTTACTGACGTTAACCTGTCAAATTAAAAATAACTAATAATTACAATCGCAAATGAAAGAGACAAATCAAAAATCAATGTCTGATTATGATGGAATAAAATTGGCACAATCAGTCTGTTTTTTTCATGGAGCCCACTGTTACAAGACAAACGTACCTTGACTGCTTGAAAATTTTGCTGTTCCTCAGATTCCTACAGGATACAGTTTCCAACAAGATGGTGCTCCACCATAAATTTATCGAGATGTGTTCCTGAACAACGCTTCCCGGATTGGATCAGATGAGTCGAACTGCACAGCAACCTAGATCTCCCAGATATGACTGTTTTGGACTTTTTTTCTTGGGGTTTTATTACAAGTTGTACAAAAGAATAGTTGAGTTTTTGTGATTTATAACAAATATTGGTAAAGGACCATATATACATGGTTTAATAATGCTGCAGAAATTAAATGCATGCAATCCAAAATTTACAAGTAAGGTAATAATAATGAAAAATAACACATCAGGATGCCAATTTTCCAGACTAACTGGTCTGCTTAAATCAAAACTAGGCAATTAAAAAAAAACTAATACATTATTTGAAAAAATAAATCTTTGCTTCAATAGGAATTTTTTCAGTGATCTTTATTTTACAGGTTTTTCAACTGATATTTTTGCAGTTATTTAGCAAAAACATACATCACTCTTATATGGTGGATGTGTGAAGACAAACTCACTAGGAAAATTTTCAACATCGTCAGGGCCAGTTAAAGTCCATTTGGATAAAAGAAACACAAGATAACCTGGAAAGATTCAACATCTCAGAAGAAGAAATCAAGAACAGAAGAAAATTTTCGGATGAATAGAAATAACAAAATTGAAAGCGAAAAAGAAAAACAATAAGATGGACAGAGTAGAAAGAAGCAACATAGTGAATGGATTAAGAGTTTTGGCAAAGAATAAAGAAGAGAAGAAGAAAGTAAAGCCATGATTGGCTAAAGTTCATGTGCTCTCCTGAAGAGGAATAATCAGAAATAATAATAACATGTAAGAGTTAAGGAATGAACTGTATGTAATCCAAAATTTACATACTAGATAATAGTAATGAAAAGATAATATTGTCAAAGGGCAATATTTTGTGTTGGTAATTTAAAAATAATTTTCACAATTTTAATCTACACATTATGATTATTTCAAATGGTTTAAGAAGCAGTATCAGTAATTTTATAGTTATCTTTGTTGGTCTGGGATTTAAAAAAGTAATACTTCAAATGGTTTTTCGCACCTACTGAGCAAAGGAGCGAGCGGATTTTATTTTCTTTTAACCAAAATTCATTATTTTTTTCGGATTGTCAATTACTTTAATTAAATGTTACCATTGCCATTTAAGGCTGTTGAGTCGGGATATGTATAGCGAAGAGGGTGGGGTCCACCCCTTTGAAAATAATTTTAAAAAGGTTCCCTCAGAGAATGGTATACATGGCTGCAAACAGAAATATAATGGGGCTGACAGCTGTTAAATAATAAATGTGGTAACTTTTCAAACGATCATCTGGTATATAACGGTTTATGTAAAAAAACTAATTATAAAAGCAAATTTCTACACATTGTACTTTTTGTATCATATACTATATCTCTATTTTCTTTTATTGTACATATGTTCAAAATGTCTTCTTAATTTTACTGAAATACATATATATACTTTTTATTTTTTTTATTTAATGTCTTACCCATTAAACATTAGCATGATATGTACAGTATATATGATAAAACCTATTTAAATAGTACTTTTCAATTAACCAGATTTGGCCTGGTAAAGGTTCATCTGGATAATTGGTGTTCCACCGTATGCAAAATCTTATATACTTACCGCTTCATTTTCAACCAAGTTGGTCTCTTCAATTGCTAAAGGATCTTTTTCTATATCACCATTACTAATATCAAGCAGTTCCTCTTTCAGTTGTAGTAAATCTTCTTGCTGTAATAAAAAGAAAAATTTGGATGCTACGAAGTAAATATGTTTGATTTTTTGTATAACTTAAAAAAATAAAAATAAATTGTATCTCTAATTCGCTTACCAATTACAAAAATAGTGCACAATTAAATTTTAACTATTATTACTAGGTGACTTTAATATGCCAGGTTTTACAAAATGTTATTAAAAAAAATGCTGCTACTCATCTTACAGATTTTTCTACAAATTGTAATTTTTTACAATCAAATAATTGTTTAAATTTTTATCGTGATAAATATACCATTAATCACAAACATCATCAGAGATAACATTAGCTAAGATTTAGAATTCTTATCTTATTTCTCATAAATACTTACAGATTATAAAAATATCAATTTTGTAATTTTTAGCATTTACTAAATGAGTGTTAAGATTGCAAATAATATTTATTTTTTATATCGCCACATAAACATGAAGCTTGTGTGTGGAACATTAAATGGAAGTTTATAGCGTATGAAAAATGTCACACCTGACTGGTATTTGATATCGATCATGAAACAGAAATTTTTCACAGCAACTGAAATAATTTCACCGTGAGGTACAGGCCCGATTGCAGATTGCAATGAAGGATATTTAACAGTATGTTCAGATTTTTTAGAAATACCAGACACACTTGTTAAACAAAAGTAACAATCAGTTCCAGATAGGTAAGCCAAATGGCAAAGCCTTCTGTGTACCTTTCAGCTGCCATCCTCTTTAAATACACAGAACAATTAGTGCATATTATATGAGAACCCCACGTCTTATCCTGATCACCAATTTTATACTGAAAGTACAAATTATATGCTTTTTTTAATTAAAGGTGTAACATTTTTTCTATTTGATTTTATGGTAAACTCATCACAGATATAACAAAAGGCATCCACATCATTTACACAATTTTGAGGCATTATGACACTGCACTCTTAACGAACTTAAGATTGAACAAAATTCATTCATTCATAAATCCAGTGTTTAATACAAACAACACAGCTGTGTTTTAAGCTACATTTTTTGACATGCACAGACATGATTAATCTTTCCATGAAGGCTACCTCTTCAGTATTAGATATGATATAATATGTGACTATTATATGATTTAATTCTTTGCCTAGTATTGTTTATTTATAGCTTACAAATTATGTTAACAAAGTTAAACAATAAAAAATGAGCTATCTAAATACAATATAGGAGCTTTAAATGCTAACTATACATCGAACAATTAAAAAATCCTGTAACACGTTGACTGCCGACCACTCCGATCAGAGTATTTCGGCTTCCTCCGAGAATGCCGCGCACTCCGATCGGAGTGGGAGTACTTAGTTCACTGTACAGCTTCATTGTGATTTCGGCATTATTGAAATTTGTGTTATTGTCTTGGCGTCCTTTTAAAACAGTATTTTTATACGGTACGCATACCGGTTCCGCATTTTTTTTCTGACGTCACACAAAATGGCGGATAAACCAGGATCTTAAAAAAATCTGGTGATATTACAAAACGTAATCAGTTATCTAATGATCAACTAATTCATTATTTGGAAAACGGTGATATAAGTGACTATAGTTTTCCTGATAGTGACATTGATCTATCAAATTCCAGCACTGAAAACGAAGATGAGATTACACACGATGTCTCACCCGATATGGGAAACCATATCGGGTGAGATATCGTGTGTAACTGGTGAAAACCAGTTGATATCAATGTAAATTCAAGTAGTGTATGGAGTGATACAGGTAGGTTGAAAAAATTTAAATGTACGAAACAACAGAATTTATAGGTTCCAATTTCAGGCGACGGCAAACTCCTAGATTTTTTTCGAGTTAACCTTTCAAGATAATTTTTTCAAACTGTTGTCCATGAGATAAATGAATACGCTGTGGAAGTTTTTTGCCGACCAGGGATAAAGGGAAGATCTCGTATAACGGATTGGAAGGAGTTAACATTAGAAGAGTTAAAAGTTTTCCTAGGTTTGCTGCTTCACACAGGTACTATTTCATTGTCCCGACTATTGGAAGACCGATCCCCTTTTCGATATTCCCGTTTTTCAAAATTACATGTCACGAATCAGATTTATTTTAATATAAAGATGTCTGCATTTTACGTCTAATCATAATGATGATGATCGTTTAGAAAAAATAAGATCAGTAATTGATTTTTTTAATAAAACAATTAACGAAATTTACTACCCAGGCAAACAATTGTCTCTACACGAAGCTATGGTTCTCTGGCGTGGCAGATTACAATTTCGCCAATATATAAAAAATAAACGCCATAAATACGGCATTAAATTGTATATGCTGACAGAACCAAACGGTTTAATTCTTAAATTTCATGTTTATCAAGGGTCCTCTGATGTTCATAGTGGTGCTGATCACACAGACAAAGTAGTATTGCATTTACTGGATGAGAAGTTACGAAATGGGCATGCAGTATACACTGATAATTTTTATAATAGTGTGGGTTTGGCTATGAAATTATTAGAACACAATACATACTGTACTGGAACCCTTCGAGCAGATAGAAAGAATAACCCGAAAGAAGTCATCACTTTAAACCTGAAACGGGGGGAAAATAAATCAATGTTTGGTAATGGCGTTCATGTCGGTAAATGACGGGACAAAAGAAATGTAACATACACTTCTACTGAATTTGGGAATGAAATGAAAACGATCACAAACAAAAGAGGAGTAGAAACTGAGAAGCCAATTGCAATAATAAATTATAATAAATTCATGTCTGGGATAGATAGGCAGGACCAAATGATGGCATATTATCCGTGTAGTCGTAAAACCTTACGATGGTACAAGAAACTTTTTATACATGTATTGCAATTAGGTGTTGTAAATGCATATTATCTTCACAACCAGTATATTAAGCCTGGACGATTGTATGAGTTTCGTTTGGAAATAATCAGAGGGTTGTTGTCATCTCGTACATTGATACCGGTACAACGTAACAGAAAACTGAATCTTATAGAAAAGAGTACCCACCGGATTAGCAAAATCGAAAAAACGGCTAAAGAACAAAAAGGTTGAAAGAATCGAATCGAGTCGGCAGAAAGAAATGCAAGTTGTGCAGAAAGAAAAACGTTAGAAAGCAAACTATTTACGAGTGCAAGATGTGTTTTGGAAATCCAGGTTTATGCATAAACTGTTTTGATGAATATCACAAAATGTTAAGCAAAAATTGATGTGTAATTATTCCATTTTATTGTACTCAATTTAATGCTTTTTCCTTTTTAAACTTAAAATGTCATAATCAAGACGCGTTTTCATTATCAGAATAGAAAAGTTACTTTATTATTGTATTTTTTTTTTAATTTAACTCTATTACTTTTAATTTTTTAAACTTACAATTTATTAATAAAACCTTTATTTCATTACAAGAATGGATTTTCTTATTTCATCGCCTAAAATTTACACACTCCGATCGGAGGTTGCGGCACCGATTAAAAAAAATCGGTAAAAGATGCCGACCGCTCCGATCGGAGTTAATGACATTTTTAAAGATCCTCCCTTATAATTTAAGATTATTTTAACTGAAAAGTGGTAAAAAAAATGAGCGGCATCGGCAGTCAAAATCCGTTTTTTCTTTTTCGGCAGTCAACATGTTATTAGAGGCATCAGAAAATTCATGTAATTTAATAAAATGAATTTTACTATTTTTATTAAACTTAATGGATCGACTTAAATGACTCGATTAGATGTAATTGATTATGGAGTGAAAACCACTGTACGGTTTGGGTAACCGGATATAAACTGTTTGTATGAAAATATAATATACGGCCGGTAAGTCCAAGAGGATCACAGACATCTGAAAGAGAGAGTATTCCTTTTAGTATAATGGAAAGAATATTCCTTTTAGTATAAATTTTCAAATTGTTAGAACGAGTGATTTGGAAATTTAGTGTATCTGACTTTTTGTTCCGTAGAACTCTTACAAGTGTTCTGTTCTTGATTAGATGGTATGGATGAATTATAGCTAGACGTAGAAGTACTGCGATTGTTAGAATATCACATGTGAAGTGAAAACCATACTGTTGTAATAATTTGGAGATATTATTCTTTAATAGAATAACTCGATTTAGGTTATCTGAACCGGTAATGAGATCATCTACATAGAAATCATTTTTAATAGCAAACTAGAATATATTGCAATTTGGTTTCTTGGAGAACAGGATATTTTAAGTTTCAAATAAATTTTGTAGGTTAATAAAATTTTAATAAAATTGTGCTCCAATAGGGACATCAATTTTATTTGATATTAAATTCAGGATCTGCAAAAAACAGATTATGAGGCAAATTAAAACAAGATATTATCAAAGGTACATGTCAGTTGGCTATCTGTTATTTCTAATCAGCACATTGTAAAGCAAAAGAAATCAAAATTTTCGAAACGTGATCTTTAGTGAACAGAAGGTAAAGAAAAAATCCCGTATTATTTACTTCGAAACCCACCCCCCACCCGTTCAGAGATTTAATTAATTTTTTTTTAACTTGAAAATAGTTTTTTGTATTCCTCTAAGTTATGGTACTCTTTCGATTAAAAACTTCAGATTTTCTCCATGAAGCCTCCCAGATGTACTTGTGTCATACAGGAAATATCTGATCTGGACACCACATGACTTCTTTGTACACCTATTATATTACATATACATATTTTTTTAAAATGAAAATTACATAAAATCTTACTTCATTAATAACTTCTGATTTTTTCATATCTTTTTTTGTTGTTGTTATTATTGAATTATTATTTATTGTAAAAATATTATTACAAGCAGAGGTTAAAAAAATATATGTATATGAAATCAGATTTGAACCGATGTGCCTTCCCTTTGTAAGATCCAAATATTTCATTAATTCAAATTTTATTGAGCTATAACTATGAAACCGATGAAAATAAATACCGCTTATGATATATCGTGAAAAGCTCTCGATGAGGAATTATTACTGCAGTTAAGAAATTGGATTTCGGGTTTTTTTGTACATTTTTGGTCCGCTTGATTGCAATCAAAACGAGAGGTGCACAATTAGATGTTACAACTGTCCTAAACCCAAAATTTCAACATCTTACGGCAAATCGTTTTTGAGTTATACGAGATACGTACAGAGGTCACCCCGAAACTAGTCAAAATGAAATCAGGGATGATGAAAATGGATATTTCGTTGAAATCTGAAAACCGATACTTTTCGCGATTACAATACTTCCTTTACTTCGTACAAAGAAGTAAAAATTAGACCGTTTTGTAGCAGAAACATTTTGACAATCTAAATTCTCTATGCGTGATATTTTAAAAATTTTTATTTGAGGAATTTTTATAACTTTTACGTAAGACCCATATGTAAAGACAACTTTGCGTTAAATTGTATTATATAATTATTTATTTAAGGTGTTTCTAAAGATATTTGTTTTCCTAGATAAATAATTTTATATTATAATCTAATGAAATGAAATTAAACTGTTAATCCTTCTTTTTATTAATAACTGTTAATGGTAAATTCGGTATTTTATTCATCCCTTACTTAATAGAGGTAATTGCTAGGGGTAGTTACCAAATTGGCTATTTTGTATTATGCGATTAATACACAATTTTATTTTTACTTATTGTTGCATAACCGTGGAAAAGAGAATCACTAAATAAATATGACACAAACACAAGTTTGTGCTGGATTTCTACAGCCCGATCTGGATTGGCTGGACCGGTCTAGTTTGGATTGTACTAGTAAATACTGGACAAGAGCGGACTGGGCTCTTTTGGCCAGAAATTACCCGATATGCAATGATCAAGGATCAACGACACTGCAGTCAAGTGCAGCGCACAGTACAGTTCATTTCTGGATAGAAATGAACCGGACTGCACTTTAATATAGTCGATTCAGATATTACTTCAAAGGATGATATTTAAGAGCGCAAATGAAGTGTAGTCTTGTACAGTCTCAGGTCGACCGTTCCTGAGATGTGCGGTTAATTGAAACCCGACCGCCAAAGAACACCGGTATCCACCTACGATCTAGTATTCAAATCCGTGTGAAAATATCTGACTTTGCTAGGACTTGAACGCTGAAACACTCGACTTCGAAATCAGCTGATTTGGAAAGACACGTTCATCACTAGACCAGCCCGGTGGGTTCTAGGAAGTTTACCTGGTCCTACAAAATTGGAAAACTGATTTTCACCACCTATAAATGGCCGCCAGTTAGTCCAGTGGGAGATGCGATGGGATGCTTTTATGACATCTCCGTAAATAATCGTCAGATTTTCAAGATTCGAACGGGGTATTTGTTAGGAGATTGAAGGATAACTTTGGCAAACATCGCGTAAACTCTCGATCTGACAGATAACGGTCAATCGGAAATGTTATCGAAAAATGAAAAATTATTTATTTAACCGTATAAATAATGAATAATTCGTACGTGCTCCATTTCTCATTATTGAAATTGAAGACAACATATCACGAATTATACGTAACGCCAAACCAAAACTACAAAAAATGTCTGTTAAAAATTCTTCTTACGTTCTTGTCACTGCAGACTAAGAAAGATTTCTTTTTTAATTCCGAATTTAAGTGGTAAAACGGTTAAAAATGAAATTTACTTTTTTGAAGTGAAAACTCTTTTAGGCGCGTTGTACAGATATTTTGGGATAGACTTTTTTATGGGGAAAAAAAGAGCCGACTCGTAACCAAAATTATCACGAGACGATAGAGCTATATATGTTATAAATATGTTAGTTCTCACAAGATGGTGCTGATATGTGATCGCGTAGTTTTAAAGTAGTTTAATATAAGTTTTTTTTTTTAAAATTGTTGGTTTTAACTAATTTAGAGATAAGTATTTTTTAACGATTAAAAATTAGTTTGAATCGCTAAAATATTTATTTTTAGTATTAATAATATATTTTAATTAAATAAATACTTACTTAATAATTTTTAACTTTATTCAAATAATTTCACGTCAATTAACGCCATCTCTTGCATTTTAAGAGAACTAACCGAGACCAGCACTATGTATATTGTACATTCTAAAAAGAATGAAATAAATTATACTTCTACAAATTATTATATATATATATATATCGGTATAGTACACGCAACGCAGTAGATAAAGCATATATTTTATACGCCATTCGAGATATTCAAAAGAATAAAACTGATTTTTTTACATTTGCAATTCCGAATAATTTACTTATAGTTAATTTATTAAATTTTAATATTATTAATTATATATTTATTAATATAATTATAAATTAAAAACATACATTAAATTTATCAATAATATATATGAAAGAGGAAAAGGCATAGAGCGAGAATATATATAGCATATATGAGCGTGTAGCACTAGATTTACTAATAAATAGGGTCGGTGTAGTGGTAAACGCTTCTTCTCAAATCCGGTTGATTTGGAAATCGTGAGTTCCACGGTTCAAGACTTAGTAAAGTCTTTTTTTTTCAATTAACCACATATCTAGGGAACGGTCGACTGTACAAGATTACACTTCATTTACACTCATACATATCATCCCCTGAAGTAATACCTGACGATGATTCCCGGAGGCTAAACAGGAAAATGAAGACATGATTTATCGCCAGCCTCCACGGCGCGAACGGTAGCGTCTCGGCCTTTCATCCGGAGGTCCCGGGTTCGAACCCCGGTTAGGCATGGCATTTTTAAACAAATCATTCATCTTATCCTCTGAAGCAATACGTAACGGTGGTCCCGGAGATTAATAAAAACATATTTTTTCCGCTCAAAAAACCAAAATTTGTGTAATATAAATAAAACGGTTAACAAAACGATACTGATATCGAAAAAGGTAACGCATTACATTTCTATTATGAATATCTGTTATTAATTTAGAATTTTCTTTAAATAACCATAATTATAGACGATAAACAATGTTTAAGCTTTCCACATAATAACAAAAAAAAAAGCAAAAATTTGTTAGAAAACTCTTACCCGGCCGATTTCATTTATTAAACAAGGAATAATCATAAAAATTGTATTATTTCTATAAACGAGATAAATGAAATCGGACCGGTAAGAGTTTTATAACAAATTTTTCTATTTTTTATTATTATACGGAACGCTTAAACATTGTTTATTGTCTACTAGCAGACCCGGCAATGCTTCGCTCTTGCTAGATTTCAATATATATGCATAGATTAAATGAACGCAATTGAAAGTTTGATAAAACGTTCACAAAATGAAAATCAGAGAACATCACAAAATTTAACCTTCTCCTTTTCCCCATTTTCATTTTTACCATAATCCCTTTCTTTTTATCCCATTTTCCCCTATCCCTTTCCTTTCCCCCTACGCCTTATTTTTTCTCCTTTCTATTTCCTTTTTTATTTTTTCCCCTTTTTGATTTTCCCTATTTCCCTTTCTCTCTTTTTGCCGCGCGTAAATCGGTTCCGTAGCTTTTTAGTCTATACTGGATATATATATATATATATATATATATATATATCGAAAAAACTGAAACTGAATAGTAAAAAATTTAGTACAGCGTGTTTTGCTTTTACGTCCAACAGATAGCGCTGTTTTTACCTGTCACATATTAGGCATATAAAAACACGCGCGTATTCGAACGTAACGTTGTGTCAAAATTTCAAAGCGATCGGTGAAGAACTTTCGGAGATTTATGATTTTGAACAAACGAACATCTACATTTTTATTTTTTTAGATTATTTATATTTAACGTGTATTTTTGAACAGATTTTGATAATAGAAATGTAGTGTCTTACCTTTTTTTATATCGGTATCGTTTTCTTAAATTTTGGTTTTTTCAGCGGAAGAAATGAGATATTACTTTCTTTTCCTGTTTAGCCTCCGGAAATTACCGTTCAGGTATTACCTCACAGGATGATATGTATGTGCCGGTTATTTTTACACGGATTTGAATACTAGATCGTGGATACCGGTGTTCTTTGGCGGTTGGGTTTCGATTAACCACACATCTCAGGTATGAGAATATACCAGACTACACTTCATTTACACTCATACATATCATCCTCATTCATCCTCTGAAGAATTATCTAAACGGTAGTTACCGGAGGCTAAACAGGAAAAAGAAGGATGACATGTATGATTGTAAATGGACTGTAGTCTTATACAGTCTCAGTTCGACCGTTCCTGAGATGTGTGGTTAATTGAAACCCGACCGCCAAAGAACACCGGTATCCACGATCTAGTATTCAAATCCGTGTAAAAATAAATGCCTTTACTAGGACTTGAACGCTGGTACTCTCGACTTTCAAATTAGCTGATTTGGGAAGACGCGAAGTGGGTTAAATTAATATTTAAACCTGTAATATCTTTTTTACCGATAATTTTTGTTATTAGAAAATGCTAATCTATTTTTAAAATGTAATCTGGTGGTAAAACAGCATACATACTTTAACTTAGATTGAATTTTTATTTTATTTTTTTATTTTAATCTGTTCTTGTACTATAATTTGCATTATTTATCTTTTCGTAATTTATTGTAACAACACTGAGATCTGAATTTAGGAGAGCATTAAAAGATGTAAATGGCAGAAAGGCTCCTGGAATAGACGGAATACCTGTAGAATTACTGCGCAGTGCAGGTGAGGAAGCGATTGATAGATTATACAAACTGGTGTGTAATATTTATGAAAAAGGGGAATTTCCGTCAGACTTCCAAAAAAAGTGTTATAGTAATGATACCGAAGAAAGCAGGGGCAGATAAATGTGAAGAATACAGAACAATTAGTTTAACTAGTCGTGCATCAAAAATCTTAACTAGAATTCTATACAGAAGAATTGAGAGGAGAGTGGAAGAAGTGTTAGGAGAAGACCAATTTGGTTTCAGGAAAAGTATAGGAGGGACAAGGGACGCAATTTTAGCGCTCAGATTAATAGTAGAAGATAGAGTAAAGTAAAACAAACCGACATACATGACGTTTATAGACCTAGAAAAGGCATCGATAACGTAGACTGGAATAAAATGTTCAGCATTTTAAAAAAATTAGGGTTCAAATACAGAGATAGAAGAACAATTGCTAACATGTACAGGAACCAAACAGCAACAGTAATAATCGAAGAACATAAGAAAGAAGCCGTAATAAGAAATAGAGTTCGACAAGGATGTTCCCTATCTCCGTTACTTTTTAATCTTTACATGGAACTAGCAGTTTATGATGTTAAAGAACAATTTAGATTCGGAGTAACAGTACAAGGTGAAAAGATAAAGACGCCACGATTTGCTGATGATATAGTAATTCTAGCCGAGAGTAAAAAGGATTTAGAAGAAACAATGAACGGCGTAGATGAAGTCCTACGCAAGAACTATCGCATGAAAATAAACAAGAACAAAACAAAAGTAATGAAATGTAGTAGAAATAACAAAGATGGACCACTGAATGTGAAAATAGGAGGAGAAAAGATTATGGAGGTAGAAGAATTTTGTTGTTTGGGAAGTAGAATTACTAAAGATGGACGAAGCAGGAGCGATATAAAATGCCGAATAGCACAAGCGAAACGAGCTTTCAGTGAGAAATATAATTTGTTTACATCAAAAATTAATTTAAATGTCAGGAAAAGATTTTTGCAAGTATATGTTTGGAATGTCGCTTTATATGGAAGTGAAACTTGGATGATCGGAGTATCTGAGAAGAAAAGATTAGAAGCTTTTGAAATGCTGTGCTATAGGAGAATGTTAAAAATCAGACGGGTGGATAAAACGACAAACGAAGAGGTATTGCGGCAAATAGATGAAGAAAGAAGCGTTTGGAAAAATATAGTTAAAAGAAGAGACAGACTTATAGACCACATACTAAGGCATCCTGGAATAGTCGCTTTAATATTGGAAGAAAAGGTAGAAGGGAAAAATTGTGTAGGCAGGCCACGTTTGGAGTATGTAAAACAAATTGTTGGGGATGTAGGATGTAGAGGGTATACTGAAATGAAACGACTAGCACTAGATAGGGAATCTTGGAGAGCTGCATCAAACCAGTCAAATGACTGAAGACAAAAAAAAAAACATAAAAAATGAGTCTTGACATGTTTTTTTTTCTTAACGGATAGGTACAGAATTCTCTTAATTATTAATTCAAGTGTTAAATACATTTAGAAAAAATAAAGGACTAATATAATTTTAATATAAGAAAAAACGCTATTCTAGAGATCGGAAACTCAGTTTAGATTTTACATCTCTTAATCTATATTTTTAATTTTTCTGCATTCTATGTGCAATTTTTGTTCAAAAGAACGGTCACTTATAATTAAAAAAATAACAATATCCACTTTTACCAAAACAGACAACGGAGCTGTTTTCGTTTATAACTCGATACTATATTTACGAGAAAGGGCGGCCTTATTATGTTATCGTTTTAAAAAATTGCCAATCTCAGTTGAAAAATCTTTTAACCGATTTATTTAAAATGCGATAAAAAAATTTATTTTACGGGAACAATATTACTCTGTTCGTGAAATTTTAAATGATCCTAATTAAAAACAACAAAAAACACTATTTAGCTGCTTCCCGTTCAACGTATACTGAAAGATATGGTCAAAATAATCTTTAATACTGAAATTGTGAATCATTTTTTAGTAATCTTTTATATTTCATGTAGATATGTCTACATTTTTTCGTGCGTTTGTATTTAAACAATTAATCTGAATTTCAAAAATCTATTTTTTACAGAATTTTCGAAGAAAAATACGGTTTTTACTTTCGGTTAGATGGTGGGAGTGAGGGTTGAAATTGAATTTTCTTTACGTTTTGAGATATCAGGAAATTAAATCAAAAAAATAGCACAAGAAAATAAACGTTAGAGAAGTTACAAGACAGGAATGTACAGAAGAGATATTCACGAAAAATATCACAAACTTTCAGGATTTGTTCCGACGCTACAGGCACAAAATAGACAAAAGACTCGGCTTGCTGGTCTCAAATTAAGAAAAATATATTTCCAGAATATTGTATTAAAAGAAAAGCATTCGATATAGTTCTAGCGTTCCGCATATCAGTTACCTGTTTAATACAGAGTGATTCACGAAGTATATAACAAACATTTAGGACGTGAAATACCGATGAAAATAAAGAAGAAAATTTGTACAAATATAGGTTCGGAAACGGCTTCGCTAACAAACGTCGGCTGGCGAAAGGTTTCACCCTTATTTATGTGCCTTCCATCAAATTAAGCTATACTATAATACTGGGATCCAAATTAAGGGGGAACTTTTGCGGTTTTATATGAAATCTGACCTGAAAAACTGAAAAAAGGTAGGTCTTATAACTGTACCCACCGGGTTGGTCTAGTGGTGAACACGTCTTCCCAAATCAGCTGATTTGGAAAGCTTAGAGTTCCAGCGTTCAAGTCCTAGTAAATTCGGTTATTTTTACAAGGATTTGAATGCTAGATCGTGGATACCGGTGTTCTTTGGTGGTTGGGTTTCAATTAACCACACATCTCAGGAACGGTCGAACTGAGAATGTACAAGACTACACTTCATTTACACTCATTCATATCATCCTCATTCATTCTCTGAAGTATTATCTAAACGGTAGTTACCGGAGGCTAAACAGGAAAAAGAAAAAAGGTCTTATAACTGTATTTTTTAGTTAGTATTTGAGAAATCTGGGGTAATAAACAAAAGATCGGAGTTGAAAAAAACACTAATTTACGTTTGGTGTAAAATAACGTTGTTAAATCGGTGATAAAAACGCATTAAGGTTTTAAACAAAATTTGTAGAGAATTTGATTCCGAGTAAAACTATGAATAATCTGCACAGAAACAAAAGAATTTCGAAGTTTATTAAAAAAAAATATATATATATTTAAAAATGTGACGGATTTTATTAGGTATTAAACGAAACAAAACTGCAAAACAAAAGAATTAAATATTTTAGAAAAATAAACGAAACTATTAATAAAACACATTTGTTTCGCGTCGCTCAAGTAGATAAGTGGTGCAAATGACAACGTGTCGAGTCCGTAACCGTGCACACATCGGTTCGAATCCGACTTCACACACGTATTTTTATTTTTTATTTCTTTAATTTAAATATATTGATTTATTAATATTTTTTAACCTCTGATTGTAAACATTTTATATGAATACAAACATATTATTGAAATAATAATAAATCTTTTTTTTTCCTTTTTTTTTTTTGTTTTTAGTCATTTGACTGGTTTGATGCAGCTCTCCAAGATTCCCTATCTAGTGCTAGTCGTTTCATTTCAGTATACCCTCTACATCCAACATCCCTAACAATTTGATTTACATATTCCAAACGTGGCCTGCCTACATCTACATTTATCCTATCCATTTCCCTTTTTAAATTTTCTAGCCTACCAACCTTTTTTAAACTTCTAACATTCCACGCTCCGACTCGTAGAATGTTATTTTTTAATTTTCTGGTGACCCATTCCTTTGTAGTCCCCACCGGGTCGGGGACTAGTTTACCTCCGGAATATTTTACCGAGGAAGGCGCCTCCATCATTGCTATATGAAAATGCAGAGAGCCACATTTTCTTGAAAAAAAAGCAGCTGTAGTTTTCCATTGCTTTCAGCTGCGCAGTACTCAGAGGACTGAGTGATGTTGATATGGCCGTTTAAGTCGTTCTGACTCCCGCCCCTAACAACTACTGAAAGAGCTGCTGTCCTCTTTCAGGAATCATTCGTTAGTCTGGCTCTCAACAGATACCTCTCCGATATGGTTGCACCTTAGGTCCAGCTACTCCGTATCCCTGAGCACTCAAGCCCCCTCACCGAAGGCAAGGTCTCATGATTCATAGAGGAGGAATAATAAATCAATATATTTAAATTTAAAAAATGAAAATAAAATATACGTAATGACGGATTCGAACCGATGTGCCTTCTTGTAAGATCCAAATATTATATTAATTAAAATTGTATTTGGCTGTAACTGGAACCAACCGAAAATAGTACCGGTTATGATATATTGTTGAAAAGCTCTCGACGAGGGGTTGTTACTGCAGTTAAGAAAAAGTCCAAAATCCAATTTTTTTTTTAGATTTTGGGCTTTTTTAATTTAGTCGATTGCAATCAAAAGCAGAGGTGCCAAAGATATTATAACAGCCCTAAATCCAAAATTTCAACATTCTACGGCTAATGACTTTTAAGTTATACGAGATATATACGGACGTATGTACGTACAGACATCGCACCGAAACTAGTAAAAATGGATTCAGGGATGATCAGAATGGATTGTTCCGTTGAAATCTGAAAACAGAAATTTCTCGCGGTTCCTTATTACTTCGAATAAGGAAGTAAAGATTCTCAGTATAAACGAGACTAAAACAACGCGATACGAAATATTAGATACCGATAATCAACCCATCGGGTTGGTCTAGTGGTTAACGCGTCTTCCCAAATCAGCTGATTTGGAAAGTCGAGAGTTACAGCGTTCAAGTCCTAGTAAAGCCAGTTATTTTTACAAGGATTTGAATACTAGATCGTGGATACCGGTGTTCTTTGGCGGTCGGGTTTCAATTAACCACACATCTCAGGAACGGTCGAACTGAGAACGTGCAAGACTACACTTCATTTACACTCATACATATCATCCTCTGAAGAATTATCTAAACGGTAGTTACCGGAGGTTAAACAGGAAAAAGAGAGTGATACCGATAATCAATTTTTAAACGGTACAATTTTTTTTAATATTTCAAATTAGATAGATAACCTTACTCGTCGATTTATCTTATCGATGAAACTTTACGACTTTGCGCATTTGTCACTCTGTAATATCAGACCTACTTTTAAAGCGCAACATGGAGTACAAGATTACAGTTCATCGTAATCTTAAGGGAATACCTTTACAAAATTAACAAAAAATTATTAAGAATTCTCTCTTAATTCAACGACAAAGATTTTTCTCACAAATTGAAGATGAAAATTTACCGATAAAATTTTTTTTTTGTAAAAGTTCCAGTTCATCGATCGGGCTAAAAATCGAGTTTCCCCAGTTACTAATAGTATTTAAAAAGAAAAAGTTAACAAAAAATTTATTTTTATTATTATATGTTTAACATACCTTAATGAATATGTTCAAAACATCATGCTTTCACTCTTATGCATTCACGATGGTATTTACTTCAGAATTACAAATTTTTTTCCTAAAGCTTTTATCCGATTTTTGAAATTGAATAAATAAGTTTTCAATCGCCTGTGAGGGGTAATTCAGGATGATCGGATTTGAAGAAAACATGAAGATTTCCCTGAAAAAAAATCACATGTCAAATCATACGAATGCGGTTACCTCTTCAAGTTGTTTCTCATCCTAAACATTCAAAAAAAGCTTGATCGAAGTTATCTGTAACTTTTAAGAGCGTAGCGAGTAATATTTGAAAGACACGCGACTGTTTTTCATGAATTATCATCGAAATGAATAATCAAAAATATAAACCGAAATAAAAAATTTGAAATTGCGTATACTTTTAAAAGAAAATAATAATCTGGAATAAAATAGAAATGTTTTAATATGTTAAATAAATTCTTTGACAGCTGAAAGGATCTATCACGCTACCCCTAAATGCCAAAAAATAATTAATTATAACGTTTATTCATTATTTAATTGTAATTTTTTGAATTTTACTTGTCAATTTCGTAATGTAACGCTCTTATTTTACGAGTTTATTTCCTTATATTTAAATTTTTTACGTAAATGTTATTTATTTGTGTTTATTGTTCAGTAACTACCAAACTTACCGTGACAATTCAGTGCACACTAACGTCTACATTTCATGACAAAAAATTCCTTTCGAGACGCCGGAAGGCGGTAGTAGATTTCACCGGTGCTAAGTAGGTACATGTGAAAAAAGTTTCACATGTTTAGCGTACGGCAAGCTCCATCTTGTTACAGTTCCAGCAATATTTTGACCATCCCTTGCCGTAAGGGTAGGTCATATCAAAAATTGTTTAGGACAAAAGTTTTAGGTACGTTTATACAACTAATTACCGCTTTAAACCTATTCGACACTGTGCCTATTAAAGGAGGTACGATTTTTTTTATCTTCGAAACCCCATTTTTTCCACCCCCTGGGCCAACGGTCGGTGATATCAAAAGACTTTACTTAGGTGTTCTAGGTCCTTACCCGAAGAATAGTAGAAACTTTAAACGAATTCGATATTTTACTTAATAAGAAAGGTATAGTATTTTTTCAAAAAAGCGCCCCCAATTCCAGTCCCACGGTCCGATTTTGCCCGTTAACAAACTCGACCGAGAGTTTGGGTGGTTATATTTTACGTATAAATTTGAAAGCGATTGGCGCAAAATTACGGAAATTATCGTGTCAACAAGAAAGTGAAGTGTGTGTGCGTGCGCGCGCGCGCGTGTAACATTTTTAATCGGGTGGTTTTGGAGTCTGGAGGATGTGAAACGCGAAGATATGTCGAAATTTTCCGAAAGTCGAACCACGGTATCATTACAATAGATAGCTTTCTTATGAAATCTACCAAAAAAAGTCACTGACAGATCTCTGTTCTTCCTTCTGCCGGAAAATACTAATCGTACAATATTCGTAACGGTTAACGGGAGTGCACGACAAGTTTCAGCCTTTACACGATGCTTTGCCGGCACCCTACAGAACGGATGATGGCAGACAGTCGTGCAACAGGATTAGAGACATTCTTGACCGTACCGCTTAGTCGAAATAATCTGCAAAACATTTTCAACAGTTAGAGGCCAATTTTGAAACAGCCCAGGTGTGTATTTTGTTTCGTTTGTTTGTTAATATTATTATATAAACATAGTCGATGCGATATATAAATTAAAAACTTATTTGCAACGCGATCGATTGCTATTTCATTCTCTGCTCTGAGCATACTCATGATTTTTTTAAAATTATTATTTCGTTACCTCAACGATGTGGAAACCACTAAGAAAATACCTGCTGTTCAAATAATGTACCTCAATACTATATTAATTTTTTTACCGAAGAGTAAAACGTTCTGATATTTCATCCGAGTACTCTTCCATTTAAAATATAAGAAAGGAGGGTAACAAGCTACTTTAACGCATTTAAAATAAACTATAACCGAGCTTATATCATGCGGTCTTACGTTTATGATTCAGCGATCAGTCTTCTTTTACTGAAAAAAAAAGGAATTCTAATAAAATCCATTTCAACGTCTAATTTATTTGTTTCAGACTAAATAAAAAGAAGATTAGAAACAGAAATGATATCGCTACAGATAGATATAACTATCACGAAGCCAAGATTTGACATTTTGGCCTATTTATAGAAATGTTTTTTTTTAAAGTATTTTTAAAATAATACATAACTGACCGAGCTGTTTTCAACCAAATCGGGACAAAATAGCAGACGTAAATGTAAACACGGTTGAAACAATAAAGCATATGACAATATTTTGAACAAACTGTTATTTTAGTAGAAGAAATTTCTTTTATACGCGTTGAATGTAACGGCAACTAATGCTAAAACCGCTAGTAAAACTTTTTAAATGGAAATAATTGTTTCTCGATGAGGAAAAATTAATCGAGGATAATTTTCCAATTTCGTATTGACGGTAACCGAAACCTTTTTGTTAGAAACCTTATCGACCAGTGATTCCCAAACCTGACGCCGCGGCGCCCTTCGAAATATTGTAAAAGCTTCATAATTAATTGAACCAAGACATTTATAATTATTAATTTAACCTTAATAAAGAAAAAAGAAAATGTTAAGTAATGAAGATACACGAGTTTAATTTATTTTTATCTCTTACTCACGAGTAGTCATTATTTTACTTAGGGTATGGCGCCGTGGAAAAGTTTTAACTGAAAAAGGGCGCCGCAATTCGGCAAAATTTGGGAGCCATTGCTTATCAACAAATTTTGTAATGAATTTGTAGTATAAAATTAAAGAATCTTTTTACAGGCAATGGCTGTTTTCACACTTACCGACACTTTGTCGGCGGTCGTAAGAATTAACTTAAACTCAGGAATACCTTTCACAATGACCGACATGTAGGCGTCGGTACTGTGTCGTCTCAGTTCGTTGTTTTGTACCGGTTGCGTCTCCAATTTTTCTCTAAAATATGGCTAATTTTAAATACGATGTAGTAACATTAATCGAACTTATAGTAAGCCCTGCTTGTGGGATAAGTTTAATGACGATAATAGAAATAAACTATAATAAAAAATAATGTCGGGTAGTAAAACAAAAAAAATCACTGAAACTGGTATACAACAACTAAGTTAAAACTTGTAACGTGAAAATATTCTTGTCGATGTCGGTACTGCGCCGTGTCTTGTCGGAAAGTGCTAAAACAATCATTCACTCTTGTAGAGAGATAGCTTAATCAAATTATTTAAATCGTTTCACGTACAAAATCAAAATAATAAAAGTAATTAAAACTATAGAGCCGTATATTTTCCTACTTTATAAAAAATTTATTTGATATCGAAAAATTAAAATGATTAAAAATTTTCAATTATAAAATAAACGATGCGTAAGTATTGCTCTTTTTAACTCATCGGGAAGGTTTTGGGTTCAAATCCCACAAAAAAAATCTGGCATTTTTCACGCATTGTAAATTTTAATACCGCAAAAATAAATGACAAGGACAAATTTCATGAAAGATCTAGTTATACCCTGGCCGGAAACTCTTCTGCAAGTTGTTACTTTACCTCGGTCATCGAAAACAATTATTGGAGGGATCCTAGGACACAGACACAGCACAGACACCGACCGGAAGACAAGAAAAATAGAGAACCTTCTGTGAAATGTGCCGTTACCAAAAGAAACGAATGACAACTAACTATTGTACAAGATGTAACACCCCTTCTATCTCGAGCACGTGTGCAAAACCTGTTCCGAGGACATGTAAATTGCAATCATCAGATTTCTGCAAGTTGAAGAATTACGATCGTGAACGTTCTTGAACTTGTAAAGCGCAAGTTTTTAATTATAAATCCATCGTTACTGAGGAAAATTCGTGTTTATAATCAAATTGAATTTTGAAAAAAAATTTCAAATCTTAAGCAAATAGAAAACACGATGATAAAATAGTTTATATATAATAAATAAAATGAAATTCAACTTTACAAACGATTCGTCCGCTTTCTCTTTTCTAGTAATGACATTTCCAGTCATATTCAGATACAGAAAAAACAAACACAAAACAAGAAGATGTTTGTATTACAAACGCATACAAAAGGAATTGCAATATTATTGCTATGAATATGATGTCGGTCTTTGTGCTTCTTTTAGAGATATAATAGATTACATATAGAGATATTACTGTTAATCCTGATGAAATTTTAGATATTATGGCGAGAAAGAAAAATCGACGATTAGCTTTATAATAATTCATAACTTTTATTGGAGTGTAAATGTGTGAGTGTGAAGTATATGTGAATTATGAAAAAAAATGATATACTAACATTATGATTCTTATTTGCGTAGTAAATTATGTATTAAATCTAAACAAATGTTTTGTGTTTCTCAAATGCAAAAAAGTATAAAAAACCGTTTCAATATAAAATAATTTTCATTATTATTATTATTTTACGATCATCATCAGCCCCCTACACAATATGTAATGTTAAATTACATAAACTTTAAAATAAGTATAATATGAAAGATTAATACAATGTTGACCCTTGTGTTTATAAAAATAATCCGTTTTAAAATAAAGGTGTCGAATCCCAGTCAGTCTTTGTATTTTTAACATGCTAAAAAAAAAAATAAAAATAATTGAACGTTGATATGCTGTCGATTCAAGTTTGTTAATAGATGCATTTTGACGCGTTAATTGAATATTTGTTTTAGTAGCGCGGAAGACATAATAACAAAGTCTTTGACCGCTGTCTATCTGGCAATGTGTATTTGTAAGTCTGGCAACTCTGGTTGCTAGGAAACCGATCGGTTTCCTAGCAACCTAGTACGTTGTATGATGGTGAAGCGTGGAAGAGGGGCCCCCCTTCATCACTTCGACTACATACAACCGTTCAAGGTTACACAGTTACAACTTAAATGCATCCCATATATTACTGTATTTTATAAAATTATAACGAACCAAAAATATAAAATTAACATTGCAAACGTTTTCATCACCGATGCATTTATTTTTTTAAATCCTTTGTGGCCATTATTTCGATTGGAATTATTGAAAAGATCGTTGTAAGACAAGAATTGAATTCAAGACCTGTTAATTTTTTTTTAATGTATGAAACCTGGCTAAACAATTGTCGGTGGTGGATATAGAATAAACTTCACACATTACTTTTTGATAGTATTAATAAAAAGTAAATCTCTCTCTCACTGTGTGTGTGTGAGCGCGCACACATTACATCCTTATGTATCACTCGTTAATCGTTTTTATAATCTATAATAATTTGTAGTTCAGTTATTTTTCTTTGATGATTAGCTATTGAAGAAGTTACAGTCTAGTTGTGGAAAATTCTTCAGATACTAATCTGGTATCCAACCCAAGACCTTTGGTGTATTATGTAGCAAGGAAGTACGCTTTCTGTGACACGGTCGCGGCGACATTACATTTTTATTGTTAATTACAATATTCGATTTTTTTTAAATTTCTGCTTTAAATTAAAATTTAAAAAAATATAAAACCGCGCACGAGAATGTACTTTTATGTATATGTGCAATCATCATGTTTACGTGCGCGGTTGTATTATAAATATACATATTGAATGTTAGATAAAATTAAATAATTGAAAGCCTCTCATTACCCGTTTATGTACCGTTAGCTATGTTCTTTAGCTAACACATATAAGTGAATTTGAAAAGTTGCATTCATTTATTATGTTGTACAATTAACCGTTATCACGGTTAATAAAAAATGAAAATGAAAAAAAAATCAGAACAAAACTTTTATCCAAAAAAAAAATTAATAATAAGTCTGACCATCTAACATAAAAACCGACCGTTTTGATGTGCAGAACATATAGGTTTCAAGAAAAGCGAGAACATATTTGTAAAGTATTTCATACCGAACAACAAAAGCAATTTATCTTTCTAAAATAGATAGCTAATTTATTAATCACCAAATGTAGACACAGGCAAAAGGTTTTGTTATTAACAGAAATCTAAACTAAAAAACAGAACTTCAATAGAATATTGAAACCCGAAATAATTAAGCAGAGCACATTTAAAAATAAATAATACGTAAATAAAACGTTTAGTCTACAAAAGATTCAGTAACCCCTCTTGTAGTGTATCGGTACTTGAAAGCAAATTATTTTAGTTACATATTTTTATAAATAATCTGTACTTAATTTTAATTAAAATAACAAGAATAAAAATATATCTGGCTTACCTAAAAATAATGATTTTTGCCAAATGATGAAACGTTAGTTCATTAAATTCCCATAATACCTGCCGATGTTAACCAATAATCACATTATTTAATTGTGTACTATTTTAGAAATTACAAAATATTATTATTTGAAAGAACTTACTTAGTTTACTCGTAATTAATTTTTTGTAGCACGGTGATCCGAGCGGTAACGTAATCGTATATTCATTTTTTTAGGAGTAAAGCGTGGTCATTGTTCGTATGAATATAAATTTATTAAGTACAGATTATAAATACATTTTTTTTATTTTTATTTTTACTTAAATTATCTAATAGTTTTTTTTATTACCTGATACTACAAATCGTGCTTGGCTATGTAAGAGACAGAGAGAGAGAGAGAGAGAGTGAGAGAGAGGAGAGAGAGGAGAGAGAGGAGAGAGAGGAGAGAGAATAATCTAGCGGCGAGAGAGAGTGTATTAGTATGCAATACTAGTGAAAGGGGAGTGAGACAATTTAAACAGTATTACAACTATGGATGTTTATTTATTTATTTTTTTTACTTCAGTATTTATTCACTAACAGCTCGGAAAAAAATTACAAAAATGTGTATTTCTATGAATATAAAATATTAACACTCGGATGTTATTTTGCTGAATCGGTTACATTTTATCGTCCGATGACTCCTCAAAAGTGACCGGCATTATTCTGTTGTCGAGTTCCATTAACAATATATCCCAGTCTGGCGAGCATTTTTTAAATAAATAGGTAAAATCGGTTTAAAACAGCGATATTACATCGCCTTGTTTTGCAACGGCCACATTAATTTGCTGTTATATCTGCCCCAGATTTTACTGTAGTTGCAATACATCTAAAATACCTCAGATACTAAATGTAACGGTCAGAACTGTTTTCTCTGAAAGTAATAATGTTCACTATATGAAGCTTTTACACGGATGAATATTATCTGCATATTGGTGGGCTTCTTATGTCGATTTGCAATCGTATAGTCGGTTCGGTAAATAAGGGAAAGGGAAACCATTTATTTCCAGTCTTCACTTTTCCTTATAAGCCTAGCATGAGAACTTGTTATTCTTAAGTTGGCTGCGTTGTTTTCAGAAGCGACTTGTGAGTCGTGTCATGTGAGATACCATTATATAAATGAATTTATCAACCATTAGATTTATGAATTTTACACGCGCGCACGCGCGCGCGCACACAGAGAGAGAGAGAGTGAGAGAGAGAGAGAGAGAAAAAGAGAAAGATAGAGGGAGTTAGGCATGTACAAAGAAGAGTTGTGATTATAACTTCAACGTAATAGAATATTCCATAAAGAGATGTGGATAATAATTTATTTGTTAGAAACCCTCCTCATAACTCATTCGTGTAAGTATTTTTATTTTATCATAAATACCGCTTTAAATTACGTATATTTATGACTATGTATACAGATTTTAAACACCGCCAGAATGTCTTTAAATAAGTAATCTTTTTATCACTGAATAAATCGAATAGGTTTTGTTCGGAAAAATTTAACATTTTGTTTTTGAATCGGCAAATTTTGTTAGACATTCCTCTTTTTATTGTAAAACTTATTTATTAAATAAAAAATACCATTTTAAAAATATTTTTCTTGTAATTATTTTAAAATACGACAATGAAATATTTATTCGAAAATGTAAACCAGATAATTTTACGTTAATATATTATAATAGTTCTTTTCTTTTATTCTGCAGTCGAAACATTTTATTTGCTTTCCCTATGCGTGAGTGTGTATGTGTGTATATGTATTGAAGCATAATGGACGCACACTTATATCACAGTCACAAAAACCAAAAGAGAGAATATGAAGAGATTTGTTAATTATTTATAATAAATCGTTTATATTACAGAGCATGCTTACTCACTTATTATATATCTCTCTCTCCCTCTCTCTCTGCAGTATCTATATATATATATATATATATACACACATTAAAACTGATGAACACGTACATGAGACACAAAACCTCACCCTTGAGTTTTTTTTTTACTAGACAGCTGTCATTTCTCTTATAAGAGAGATGATTTATGTCTTTTAGTTCTCTTGCTGTGTCACTTTTTTTTTAACGGTAATGTTTTATACTACTCTAGTCTGCAGTTGCTTTTTGTTAATGTACTAAATCAGTCGTATTCTTTCTAATAAATAGAATAACATTTCTTTAAAGATATATTCACTTCCATTTGAATTATTAAAAAATCAACATAATTATTTCTTTAATCTTTTCTCTATTTTTTCATTAAAATATTTTTTTTTCGGTTGCGGACCATTTCTTAATAACTGTAGATGATTTATAAAAATACAAGATAAATTATAATTTTCAGTTATTACTAAATAATCAGATGTTTCACCATCTCTATTACATATACACATTTTTAAAAGTACATAGAATTTTATTTTATTTTTTATTGAATAATTATTTATTGTAAAATTCTTTTTACAATCACGGGTTAATAATTATTAATAAATTAATATATTTAATTAAATTAAAAAAAAAAAAAACATGTTAAAAAATGGAAAAGGAGATGATGTCTGATTCGAACCGAACTGTCTTTTCCTTATAGATCCAGATATTTCATAAATTAAATTGTCCTTTACGTACTCTAGAACCGACGGAAAAAAGTACTACTTGTGATATATCATTGAAAAGCTCTCAATGAAGGCCTATTACTGCAGTTAAGAAAATGTCCAAAATGAAATTTGTTTTGGATTTCGGGCTTTTTTGGACACTTTTCATTCAGTCGATTGCAGTCAAACGGGTAGGTAAACAATTAATTGTTACAGCAGTAATAAATCCAAAATTTCAACATACTACTGCTAATCGGTTTGTAGTTATGCGAGATACGTACATACATACATACATACATACATACATACATACATACATACATACATACATACATACATACATACATACAAACATACTCGCATACATACATACGTACGTACGTACGTACAGACGTCACGGCGAAACTAGTCAAAATGGATTCAAGGATGGTAAAATGGATATTTCGATAAATCGTTAAAGAAAGTAGCATTTCAAAATATATAGTTAAAAGAAGACAGATTTATAGGCCAAATATTAAGACGTACTGGAATAGTCGCTCTAATATTAGAGTGACTTGTAGGTGGGAAAAATTGTGCCGGCAGGCAACGTTTGGAATGTGTAAAACAAATTGTTAGAGATGTAGGATGTAGGGGGTATACCGAAATGAAACGACTGACACTAGATAAGGGAATCTCGGAGAGCCGCATAAAAGCAGTCAAATGACTTAAGGCAAAAAAAAGATACAGATAGAACACGTTTCAAAAATATTAAACGGTTTTGATTTAACTTTTTAAAAAGCATTAACCAAATTATTATCGATTATTTATTTGAAGAAGTTTACGAATTTGAATATAGATCAAAGATATGCAACAATCTATTTAATACGCGCTATCGGTTAAAAAATATTTGAAATTACTTTTTTATAATTTGATATAATACAAAAATCTACGTATTCATCGGCAAAACCTCACAAGATGATGCGGTATGAAAAGTTTATCGATGCAGATTTGGACGATTTTTTAAGTAATTTATTAAAAATCCTGTATTTTAATTTTCGTTTCCTTTTACAGTGAAAAAAAGAAGATATTGCGACGTTTAAGCTAAGGTTATTTTACGCTCGCTTACATAAGATCACTCGTACTTTCATGCAAAGTATTTGGAAAAAGTTCCTTTCCGTGTTACGGTATAGAAAATAGTTTAAATGAATGTGAAAACCTGGAAAATCGGTGGTTTTTAATACTTTTAAAAACTTTACGTAACGTGTAGATCGCTTTACACGTATAGATTAATGTATCGATTACCACTACAGTCGTCTTTAGTAAGAAATTCACATCCGATTGATTTTATAAAATCAGTGGATTTCCGATAGTTAGTTTATTTATTTCATTGTTCACACACACTTGCGCGCGCTCGAATTCTGGACGATCTGTATATGCGATCATGACTTCTGTTTTTTTTTTGTTTCTTTCCTATCGGGTTCTTTAACGTGCAATGCTTATTACATTCTTTGAGCTATTATGACCGTAGGGCTTCATCCGGGATTTAATTTACGTTTTTGTTTACGCCGCTTTCCCTGATCAGTCGTTTGAATTCGTACAAGATAATGAAAAGAAAGGGGTTCGTACTTATTCACCGGTTTGCAACCGGCATCCGTAATCTGCATTTAAAAAATATAGCGCAACAATAATCGTTTAGGTTACAATATTAGGAGAGCGGTTACTTATTTAAAGGACTAAAAGAGCAAAAAACTATCTACAATTTTTAACTTTTCCTTTTTGTCATTAATTTGTCGTGTACAAGTGTTAAAAAGTGTTTTGATAATGCAGACATCTCTGCAAATGTTCTTGACCGGGAATGAACTGATATACTTCAATTAATTTTTATATAAAACATATTTTCACAACGATCGTAAAGCGTCCGGTAATTATTAATCGCATTCTCTAAATAGCTAAATCGACATATAAGTTTTCTCTCTCTTCTTTCAATTCCCGTGTTTATTTTATCGACAGAAATGAAAATATTTTATTTTGCAAAAGAGGTTTAAGTATTTTTTTTTATATTTGTTTGATACATTCAATTTCAAGTATACGGCGAGTCAAATCTGTTTCGATCGGTAACGCTGTCGATGTTAAACGACGATCTAAGGAAGGGAAAGGCGGTCGAAGGAAGAATGCGATGAAATCGAGGATCTGGAAAAAAGAGCCGGTACGATACGATGTATAGAAAGGTGAAGACCGCTACGAGATCTAAATCGAAAGGGACCGGTAAAATAAGAGGAACGAGGAGGACGGTAAAAATCGACACAAGAAGAAAGAAGTAAGGAATACACGGAGGACCCGTATATCACAAGAAACCCGAGGAAATAAACGTAGAAAAGGAACGTAGAGGATAAACAACCGTCGATATTAAAATGTGAAGTGTAGAAAGAAACTTAAAGAAATGAATAAAGAATCGACTGAAGTAGACGAACTTCCCCTACAATTTTATAAGTGCTTAAATTACGGGGGTATTAAATAAATTGTTTAACAATGTAACAGGATATTTATTGATCGTTTTCAAGTTAAACAACTTAAACGGTGTAGTTTTATGAACAAAATAAAAACAATTACCATCACAAAGAAAAAAAAAAAAAATTAAGACAAAATAAATGTTTTTACATTTTAAAGCAAATCTTTATCTACGATTACATTACACTCAAAATATATATTTAAACTAATACTCGCAGAACGAGCCTGCGTTTAGAACAGTATCAAAATTTATTCCCTTTTTCTTTTACGTGAAAAATATATAAGTTATTTTATAAACCGATATTTTTATAGTCGTGTAAAACCAAACGCTTGTATTTAAGTTTATATCGATCGTTTTTAACAAAGTATCTGACGTCGATGTTCGACGATGAAATCAACGATCTACAGTTTGAACTTACTTGTCTCGATTAAAAATGTAATGGAAAAAATTGCGATACAAAATAATTATTACGCCATTACCGCGTATCTTTTCGATAGATATACCGCAACTTTAATGCTTTTCTTTATTTCTGAACAATTAAGAAGGTAGCTTAATCGCTATTTATTTTTTGTTTAGTCTCTGGAGCAACGTAAGGTATTACTTCAGAGGATGATGTGTATGATTGTAAATAAAGTGTAGTCTTGTACCGTCTCAGGCCGACCGTTCCTGAGATATTTGGTTAATTGAAACTTGACCGCCAAAGAACACCGGTATCTACGATCTAGTATTTGAATCCCTCGTAAAAGTAACTGCCTTTATATTTATTGTGAATTTGTATCGGTTTATCTTCACTCGACTAATAGTTACCGATATTTGGAGGGAAAACTAAATTTGTACCTTTAGTTGTAAAATAAAAAAAATTCCACTTACAGAATTAAAAAACAAAAAGCAAAAAAAAGTAGGATCTCGAATGCAGTCCTTTAAACACACGTCCTTATCCTTGAACAACCCACCGTAGATTGATGCGATTTCCTTTCCGACGTGATTAACGGGAGAAGGAAACCAAAAAAAATATTTCATTCAAAAAAATTTTTCCGTCATGTAATAGTTCAATTTTACCGATTCCATTGCGCTAAAATACTTTTATATTAGTGACATATTTCGTTGTGTAATTGATTTTTTTTTAAATCTATTAATGTGTAATTTCGTGATATTAATATATAAAAATTAGCGTTTTACAAAATGAAATAACTTTTGAAAGAGGTAACCGATTTCTGTAGTTTTTTTAAACGTTCGATAAGCTACAATTGTTATATCGGTATTATCATCGAATTTAAACAAACAACATGAGAATTTTATAGAGTGTATTTCTAACATAATGTGCCACGTACTGAAATATTGAAGCGAGTGTGTTATGGTGATAGTTTTTTTTATAATTATTGCTTCCAAACATTGCTCGTTTTAGCAGTAGATTAACTAAAGGCTATAATGGAATCGAGGATAGACTGAAAAGAACGGTAAAAAAATTTATGTAGCAAATAAGGATAAATTTGTGCAATCGCCATTAATTAAAAAAAAAAGTAACTACCGTAAATATTCGTCTGATTATAATGATGTTTACGAACTCTTAGATATACGTAAAAGCGGTTAGCATTCGTGTAGATAAATCGACATGTAAAAACCGTAAAGTCAGCGGGTCGCAAATAAGATCTAACGTTTAACGTAACGACAGTATAAATGTGCATGTCGGTGTAGCAAAGCAGCTTGAAATCTTTGTAATTTTTCAAAACATTTTATAACTCCTCGGAAATTACAAATTTAGATACAAGTGCTAAATTGTTTGACATTAATATTAGGTAAATCGACGGGCTAAGGTGCACAGTTAAAGAGCATCCTGACACACCGACCCCGAAGGGGAAGATACCAACCACGTGTTGTTTCCGGTTGCTACGCCACCCCCTCAATACCTTCTTGTCCTGATGGGCTTTACCGGAGGTCATCTTCAAAAATCTCGGCGGTATGCATATTCCAGTTTCGTCTCGGCCAGGATGCCGACGATGCGAATGCCGCAAGCGATATTCCCTTCGGTGTACGTCTAACAAAGGTGGACATGTAGAAATAAAACGAATCTCGGTTAGCCTTAAAAAAGACTTAATACGCAATCGCTGAGCGAGGAGGTAAAAGGGAGTCCGACACGCAACTTGAACTAAAGCTAAAACATAAAAACGTAAAACTAAAACGTCAACCGTTACACAACTGCGAAGAATTAACAAAAACAAAGAAACAACAATAAAAATAAGCCCTTCGCCATCCTTTCTTTTGCTCGATAAACTATGAATTCCTCTACTGTAGACCGTTCGGTCTGCTTAACCCGGTTCAGATGCAAATTCAGTCCTGACTCGAGAGCGTCCGGTCGACAAACGATCTCGTTACGCTTGTCATCATATTTCATGCGTATTACACGCTTCTCGTATAGCGCATAAAAAGCGTCATCTAACGCCCGGCATTGCGGGCATAAATTCGCATCGACCAGGCCGAATCTCGCCAGCTTGCCCCGAAAGAAACCGTGTGACATACTCGTTTGGGAAAATGTAGGAGTGCGGCCGCTAGCACCTTATATCTGGGAAGAGATAGTGCGTATACCGCCCGTCTCCTGTTTCATCCGATCTAGCTTGCCGTAATCGTATCCGTGCTGCTCGATTTTCCGGATTTTCGGAAGTCAACCCGATATCCTAGCAGCGTAGATTTAATTTCGATTCTTGCGTCCCGGTACGAACGGTACGGTCGTTTCCTTCTGGGATGTGTTGCGTGTGAGTTAATGCTTTATCTGTATTAATGAATTCGTACGTTTCTTGCTAGCGATTTTTTTTTGCGGTAGAGAATTTAAATATCGTAAAATTATATTTTCATTTTAACGAGTACTACGAGTTAAAAGACTAGTCGTAAATACTAAATTTAGTCAAATTATCGTTAAATGATATTTAGGTATTTTACGATATTTTTTAATAATTATCCACCGGTGCCGTAGCTCTTGATGCCCGCTCTTTCGTAACAAAAACTAAAAAATCCATAACCAAAACGATATACTAACGTAATGGAATCGTACATTAAACGGGATCGTCGTGTGATCGGTACAAAATGTGATTTTGAGTCCAGAAACGAGAGAAAGGACAAATATTAAAAATTAGAAAACGACTGCCAAAAAAAAAAACATTGCTCTTTAATAATTGAAGAGCGTGCGAGTGACAATTTTTCGTACGTAGTATAATTGTTTAATTTATTTAATCGCGTATATATAAACACACATCCAGAGATGTGTAGTTAACCGAATCCCAACCGTCAAAGTAAAACCGCGAAAGTTAAAAATACGAAAGGTTATATACGTTTTGAAATTAAATTATACGGTAAAATTGTACAAACACATTTTTATTTTTTCTTAATCTGTAGTTATCAAACGGCAATAAATAAATTTAAAAAGCGCAAAAACAATTAAACCGCAATAACTTTTAGGATCCGATAGGTACTGAAAGAATGGAAAGCGAGTCTAGCGTTTGGTATTTATTTTAATCCAAAATATGTGAAAAAGATTCTAAATGAAAATTAAAACAAAATATAAAATAGTAATTCCAGATATCTGATGAAATATAAAATATAACCTCACTTTGACATGTGTGTGTGTTGGGGGGGGGGGGTTGACGGGGGGCATGTATTCGTAAAATCTACCTAGATAAAAATCATGCTGGTCATTTCATCGGTTGGAGCAACACGGTATATCCAGGGATAAAAGTTGAAATTCCAGGAAGCCTCCTAGTTATACGCCTGTTAGTCCCTATAGAAAAAGCATCCACACACAAACGCGCGCGCGAGTATATAAGAATCGGTCAAAAACAATCAGGAAAAAACCTCCGATGAGACTTTATTTATACTTTAATTTATCCTCTACTTTATATATATACTAGCTTCCCATCGCAGCTTCACCGGCGCTATATGGTTATATGCGTTTCCCGTGGGGGTCAATATTTTTTATTTTGTGTTTATCAGTCAAGTAACCGGAGGTAGTGCAGTCAGTCCCGAGTACACTAACGGTGGCACTGGCTGTTGTGGTTGAGCCACAGCGCCGAATACGTTCGCACCTCTTCAAAAAATCGGAATTAAAAAAAAAACGAAAATGGTTATTAAATATTTACCTGAAGAGTATTTGCAAGCCCAAATCTACTAAATGTCTCGTTTACTACGGTCGGGATTCGGTAAATTTACAATAATAGTTTAAAAAGTTTTTACCTTTTTTCATTCCCTTTCAAGGTCGAATTTAAAAGATCTAGAAATCGGTTTATCGACGTAAAGATTACACTCGCCGAAAATCAAATTGATTTCTTCATTTCTTACCGAGAAAATGAAAAAATTAACAGGGTTTCAAAAAAATTCAAAAATCGTTTTTAACCCTTGAAACTGGGAATTAAATTCAAAAAATCTAGAAATTGATTTTTAGATGTTTGTAATAAATCGGTTAAAACACAGTTTACACAGCGATAGACACTCACAGTTCACATTTAATTTAGAATTTGTGCTTCAATCGGAAAATCTCCACTACTAAAATTTTAAATATATATATATATTAGACATTTTTCGAGATGAGATATATCGAAAAACCTTTTCAGTTATAACAAGAAACACGAGTAAAAATTTAGTACCAATAGATCGAGTAGTTCAGTTGTTTATCCCGAACAAAAGAACTCTCTCAAACACTCTCTCAATCACTCACTCTCTCTCTCTCTCTCTCTCTCTACATATATATATATATATATATATACAGGGTGTCCCATATAAAACGCAACCCAACCTTATATCGGTAGGTATTGAAATAATAAAAAGGCATGTGTAAATGTAAATGTAATTTTTATTATTACCATCCATTACCTTACATTTAGAGTAAATGTTGGAAGTGGCCGCCATCTTCTTGAATACAAGCTTCGATTCTTTTTACAGCGTTTCTTGCAACTTTTTTCAAAGTTTGTGGCCGGATATTTGATAAAGCTTGTTCAATATTGATTTTCAATCGTTCAAGTGTTCGTGGTTTGTCGCCGTAGGCTTTTTCTTTGAGGTAACCCCGTAGAAAAAAATCCGCCGCAGTCAAATCTGTAGATCTTGGTGGCCACAAGCCTCGACCGATAACATGCGTAGCGCGATGTCGCACCGTCATGTTGTAGCCGGCAGCGTCTGTCTTCCTCTTCCAAGAGTGCGATTAACCGAAATAAAATATCCTGATATCGTTCTCCATTAACGGTGTACGCGAAAAAAATAGGACCGTTTATTTTTTTCCGCGATATCGCGCACCACACGCCTGACTTCTGCGGGTGTAATTGTTTTTCGTGATAAACGTGGGGATTTTCAGCGCTCCAAATTCTACTGTTTTGGCTGTTTACGTAGCCGTCCGAATGAAATCGTGCTTCATGTGTGAAAAATAACGAATCCGTAACGTTAATTCCCTCGCGCAGAAATCGACGGAACCGTTGACAATATTGTAGCCGGTTTTCTTTGTCGGGTTCAAGAAGTCGATGAACCGTTCGAATGCGATAAGGTCGTAATCGTAATCGTTTGGTCGCCCGATGAACGGTCGATTTAGACGAATTAATTTCAGCAGACAAACGTCTGATCGATTTATTTGGCGAGGCGAGTAATCGGTCTTTGATTTCAGCGACCGTATCTGTATTCAACACCGACGCAGATCTTTTGTGTTCCTTGTTATTAACAGAATCGGTCCCTCTAAATTTTGCGACTGACCTTAATACTGATGTTTTGTTAGCAGCCGGTTTATCCGGGTACGTATGGCGAAACAAATCTTGCACTGCGACCGCTGATTTCGTACTGAAGTACGACTCGACAATGAAAACACGTTCATCTAGCGAAAACACCATCTTGTCTCTAGCGATACGCTGAACGTTATGATTGCATTGTTGTTACTATCGGTACTGTTCTACAGATGTTGGACGAGTCCATTTCAGTAACGAGCAGGGGAGTAAGCTTGACTTTTGAAATTTCATGGATGAGTGATTGATGGGTTGCGTTTTATATGGGACACTCTGTATATATACATACACAATTTACTCACAATGATGAAATTTTTTTCCTAACAAATAAAATATTCTTAAAATCATTCATTTTTAATTAAAAATTGTTTTTAAATTTGTTTTACGATAAAACTATAGACAGGAAATTGGGAACTAAAAATCCTTTTTTACCGAATGTGTTGAAAGGGGATAATTTTTAATCGGACGATTTTTTTTTTATTTTGGTCACTACGGAATGCATTACAACTTTCGTTTTGCCTTATACATGTCTTTATAGTTTCACCGTTCTGTTTTTTCTTTCTTCCGACGGTTGAATTTAATTCGAAGTTTTCTGATCTCGGCTTGGAGACCTTCTCGTTTGATTTTTTCCCTAAAGATTTCCCTACACTGGATATCATTTTCAGAGATCTGTTTTTCTCGCTCGGTTCAGTTTTTAATTCTTAGACCCGGGTTGAATTTAACGTTTCTGTTTCTAAAAGAATTAGAATAATTTTTATCTGTCGATCTATTTTTTCCCCTTCTTGAAAGATGCGCGTAAAACATTTTCATCTTGTTCTTTGTAATCGAATCTGAAAATTTTTTCGCATATTTTATCCGTAATTTGTATTTGTATTTTTTATTACGAAACATAAAAACATTCCGGCAGAAGCTGAATTTACTCTCTCGACACAAAAATGTTACGGTACAGGCGGGTAATCTTTACCGTTATAGAGAACAAAAGGAGAACGTAAAAAAAAAATTATTTCCAAAGAAAATAACGCGATAACTAAAACAGAACAGACTTAATTACTTCGTCAAAATAAAGATAGCCGTAATACGTACAAGATGATATCATTTCAAAGTCATCGAGCTACGCCTCTCAGAGTTCGACGGGCGATAAGGTTTAAACCCTTTTTTTTATAAGTAAATCGATCAGAGATTTGAACGTAGAAATTCTAACTACCGAGTAAATAAAAATTCCTGTAATTTAAAATTCTATCTAAAAACAAATGTTAACGGTACAAGCGACCGACGATAGGGAAGTTAAAACAAAATCGAAAACGGATGTGCAAAGTCGTGAGGAAATATCCCTCTTCACCGACAAAGCTTCCGGTCTAAAAAAAAATTCTGGGCTCTCAAAGAAAAATAAAAAAAAAGTTATTTCAAGGGCCTGTATCATCGGTTCTTGAAATTTTTACGGTACAAAGCTCTCTCGTAACTTTCTTTTATAGTCTGTAACATTAAACAGAAATTACTCTGTAACTGAACTTCAGAGTTTTAACCGTTATACTTACTGTGCGATCGTTATACAAAACTTAGGCCTCGGTTGTCACAGAAATATGTCACCGTCGATGCGTTAACTCGATAGGTTTTAGTGACCTCGCCCTTTTGGTCAAGACGTATTTAATAGATAGCTTTTTTAAATTTTTGGGAAATGGAGAACGCGAGGGCAATGTTCTTTTTAAATAAGATAACCGCGTATGCGCGTATATATTGAGCTTAAAATAAAGTTAGGTTTGCAAAAGTTTGGGTAAATTGACCTGAAAGAACTATACCCGGCCGCTGGATATGTCGTCCCCGAACTTTTAACTAAAACTTTCCCCGTATACCTAAGTCTGTGCCGAATTTCATCAAAATGCTTCAAACACGCCAACACAAGTACTTACATACGAACTAACATTACGCCCCGCTTTTTTTTCTCTTTTTTTGGGGTCCCTGGGTTGTAAATCGTCGAGAAATGCAAAAAAAAAACCGTACCCCATTTTTGACCGATTAACGTACTTTCCTTCCCTCACCGTATATCAAGAGCTGTTATTCCAGTAAAGTAAACGATATAATATCATCCGTTGAAATCCAATCGATTTGGTTCTAAATGTCGTTTAAGATAGTCCAGAGTGTAAAGACATCGTGTAAGAAAGTTTATGCCCTATGAAATACAACGGGTACGATAGTTTTATTGAAACTACGCATTATTAATTGATTTCTCTCTTTTACATGGTGATCGTTGAAATCTGTTAAAAATTTACAGAAAAACAATCGCTAATCTACGAAAAGAATATAGGACCCGGAGTACGACCGAGTTAAACTCCAATTAATATGTATTTCGATCCTACAGGAGTCTTAAATATAAATTCTAAGCGATCTCAGACGACACGGTAACGTTTTTTGGGGAATTAATATACCGTTTAAATGAATCGAGTAACGTTTCAACATTTATAAAGAAATAAAAACGATAAGTTTATATCTTAATTTATCGTCTTCATTTTCTGTTTTTTGGTTCCTTAAATGTTTATTTAGAATTTATAAATTTTATTTCTCGTTTCACTCGGTTTTAAAACCTTTCTTTTAAACTGTTAAAAAGTGTTTTCTTAAGTTTACAGCCTTTTTTCGATCGGTATTGTTTCTGTGTAAACGTTTTATATATAATTATGGAATATCATTGACTTAAAGGTGGTACTTAAAAGTACCACCTTTAAGTCAATGGACTCAATGGACACCAAGAACGCAAGGACTCCAAACACTTGTAATATAAAATAACTCAAACATTATTTACGCGTTTAAAAACAATATTAAATAAAAATGGAAGTAAATCAAATGAGATTTACTAATTTATCATCTTAAATTGAAGTTTTATTAAAGTATATTTGTGTATTAAAGTGTTTTAAATATAATATTCATTTTAATCTTTTTAACGACAAACTTTTGTCGTCGACAAAACATAAACGTAAAATAACAACCTTTGATAGGCTGGACTTGTATAAGTTTATAGTTCGTAAGCGAAGTCGGATATATGTACTCCTATCAGATATTCAAATAGAAGTGAATTTAAAAATAACGACGGTACTGTGTTACGTTAAACATTGCGAAAGAAAATTTCTAATTTTTTTTCTTTGTTAAATTTTTTATCGAGTTCTAATGTAATAAAAAAAAATCTGTAAACAGAATTATTTGTGATGCACGCCTTACACACACACACAACTTAGTTTAAAATATTTATCGCTTTATTTAAATACAATATTTTTTCCTTTATTTAAGTCGGCGATTCTAAAAACGCGCATACACATACCGTATTTAATTCGCGTGGATGTGGCGGTCCTCTGCGACGGTCGCCGCTAACTCAATTAATATAATTTCACAAATTATATAGAACAATTTTCGCTTGTACGGTTTGCAGCCGGTGTAGCCGCGAAGCTTAACGCATCGGTTACCGAATCGATCGGACGATCGAGTTCGAGACCGTACGAGATAGAGTTATATTTTTACACTTTAAATATTATTCATTTATTTAATTCTACCGCTCACCTGTGACGTCACAACACGGGAGAAGACTATAACCGAATTTTACGGTACGGTGGTGGGTTTTTGCAAAAAATATTTTTTGCAGATATTGTTATTTTTTAATCGTTAACAAATAAGTCTGAGAAAAATACGACTTAATCAGTCGAAAACTCGAGATGCTGAAGGTGACCTTGGTCCACAGCCTCGACTCCTTGTTAAAGATTTAACGGCATCGATGCCCCATATATAGAACTAATCTGATCATGTCTGGTTAAAATCGGTCTGAAATAAGGCGATTAAGTGGCCAACAATGAACACACAAATATATATACACACGCGCTCACTATCGTACAAACATTCGGAAAATTTCCATCCGCTTTTTGGTTGTTTGGGTTCCTCAGACTTCAAAACCTAAAGATCGGGTGAAAACCACGCATCTTATTTGGTGCGAGGAGATAAGTCGGTAAATTTAAATTGCGATCGAGAAGCGAATAGAATATTGGATCGCTGCAATAAAGAATATTTGCCGAATTTTCATTATATCTTACAAGTTTTAGCGACTCTTTCGGTAACAACATGTAATAATGAACGCTCGTTCTCCGCAATGGAAAGAGTCAAAACGATTTCGTGTAACAAGTCGGGGGATGGAAAATTAAGTTCGTTAGTGTCTTTGTCGGTGCATATGATTTTATGATTCGATTAATTTTCTTTTTAAAACGCTTTGTTTTTTTTTTTTTAAACCGTCGGTCTGCTTCCATTAGAGGAAACAACATCTGAATCCGGTTGTTTTATTTGCGATACAAGAGTGTAAGCGATTCGTTTACTCGTGTACACATTTACTCATGTATGAGGTTAAATGAAGTGTAGTTTTGTACACTCTCAGTTCGACCGTTCCTGAGATGCGCGGTTAATTGAAACCCGACCGCCAAAGAACACCGGTATCCACGATCTAGTATTCAAATCCGTGTAAAAATAACTGGCTTTACCAGGACTTGAACGCTGGAACTCTCGACTTCCAAATCGGCTGATTTGGAAAGACGCGTTCACCGTTAGACCGACCCGATGGGTTACTGTTGTTTATACTGTTCGTATATATTATACTGAATTACAGGGCGGTTATCAAAAGCGGAAGCGGAATTAATAACAAACAGGATACATAATTTCATAAAAATATTAAGCGACTTATCTTCACCTTTTCTCATCGCTTGTTCTTGTACTACCGGAATTTATTAATTTTTTTTCCATTATTTCAAACGATAATAATTTTGATCGATTTCACACGCCGTTAGAGTTAAACGTCTTATTGACGAATTTGCATTTACGTTTAAAAGCAGGAAGCCGAAAGTTCGATCAAAAGTGAAATTTAATCGACAGGTCAAAATTAAAATTAAAAACAGCAGCGGCTTAAAATGATTTTGTACGGTGTAAAATGCCGCGTAATGTTTTTTACTTCCTTGTACAAATTAAAAGAAGTATTGTGACGGCGAAAGATTTCGGTTTTCAGTTTTTAACGAAAATATCCATTTTGACTAGTTTCGATGTGACGTCTATACATATATACGTATATCGCATAACTCAAAAACGATTTACTGTAGGACGTTGACGTTTTTGATTTAGGACTGTTGTAACATCTAGTTGTGCACCTCTCCCCTTTCGATCGCAGTCGACTTGACTAAAAATGACCAAAAAAGCCCAAAATCCAAAAAATTTCGATTTTGGACTTTTTCTTCGCCGCAGCAATAAGCCTTCAACGAGAGCTTTTCAGCGACGTACCGTAAGCGGTACTTATTTCCATTTGTTCCAGAGTTATAGCCAAATAAAATTTTAATTAATGAAATTTTTGGATCTTACAAGATCGAATTACTTTAAATCTTTGTTTCTACTCCGGAACGCAAAAATCTACACGCTAAAAATATATAATGAATTTAAAAATCTAAACGCATTTTGGAAAAAACTTTAAAACAAACAGAACAATTAAATTTTGAAATTCTATTCTTTTGTTAAGCGGTTTAAGATAAAAGAAAGAAGGGACATTTGTTCTAATTTTTTGTGGGTTTAGGGTTAAAATTTATTAATGAAGCGGCTAACGAGAGAAGTCTTTCATATGGAAAAATTATTAGCACCTTTTCTTCTTTCATATAGTAATACCGATATACTTAGTTTACCGTATTTGGCTTTTATTTTGTTTTTTGCTTTTTTGGGTTAGTATATAAGTTCAATATTAGAAGAAATAAAGTCAAATTACTAAAGCCGGGAAATAATAAAAACAATTTTAATCAAAACTACTCGTATGTAATTTTACCGGCTTTTATTTCTCAGTCGCATATATTGTAATTTACTATTGACAATGTACGCGCGAGAAATAATTTATTTGAATAGATAAACAGTAATCGATAATCGTTTGCGTTTACATTACACGCTTACAAAAGAAATGCCATTAGATGTATTATGAAGAATGTAAATTTATATGAATATGTCTGAAGCGATACGTTTTCTACTCTGTGTTTACTTACAAGATACCGGAGAATATTTATGTAGTATAAAATTATTTCGCAGTTCTTAAAAAGAAATTATTCGAGGTCGCCTTATAGGAGAATAAATTTTAAATTGAAATACGTAGATGTTTCATACACCGAATATGTGTTATTAAACGTAAATAGATACGTATATGTTTGTAAAACGTAAAATATATACTTGTGCTCGCGATGTAAACTACTCGACATCTTTACTTTTTTTGAAAAATTATTTTTATATTCTGTCTTTATTACCCCGTTTATTTTTATTAAACAAATTATTACGCGTAACGGCGGTACAGGAATTTCGTTAAATCCAGCGTCGTATTTTTATAATTCTGTACGAACCGTTTTAAAAACGTATCGGTTTACAGGTTTGCTTCTTTTAAAAGAAACTACGTCTGAATTCGGATATTATATTTACGATGTCAAAAGCAAACAATTTATTTTCTCATATATTATGTACATAGCGTTTTACTTACCGCTTTGGTCACCGTCGGTTTTCTCAAACCGTATACAAAATGCAAATTGTTTAACCGCAGAGAACATTTTACGTTCTTGTTATTTGTTACTTTCACTTCTACAACGTATCGCATTAATTACTTTTTATAGAAACCTTCACAATATATTGAAAAGTTTTGATGCGTTTGGTAATAATTTGATAACCGAATTTCGGTTAAAAAATCGTAAGTACTTTGAAAATGATCGTAGTAGAGACATCGGTGTAATATTATGTTTTATAATGTACCTTTTATTTTCTTCTTTTTTACCCCAGGGATGGAATCGGCAATACGATTTACAACTTATTTTATGTAATGTTGCAATTTTTCCCATTCCATATGAATTTTATATCGATAGCTTCAATAAGAGCTATATTTAATCGATCAAAAGTAATTCGTGAATTACTAAAATAAGTTTTGATGGATATTAAATTTGGGACGTGCAAAAACGGTTCGCCTTCAAAATTTATCGAGAAAGTAAGATCTTCACATCACGATTTATTCGTTTGTCTGAAAGCAACGAACGACTCGTACTCGCCGTTCAATTCATACGCGAATATGTTTATAACGATGGAGATAACTTATATAGTATTTATCGTAATTACCTACAGGTATATACGGTTTAGAATCGCACTCGTATTATGGAGTATTTATTATGCGGTTACGTATTCAGTTATTGCCGTACTTGCTACGAGGCAAAAAAATAAGGTACCTTAATTGCAGCAGGTAAATTAAAAAAAAAAAACTGTGACAAAAACTTGGTACTCTCTACGCAATTTGAGAGGAAAATTTAGAATGTACCGTCAGTTAAATCGAAATTAAATGAACGGGAACGAAATGACTGTAAATCTTCTTTAAATAATAAAGTTTATATTTTCTTAACGTAAGTAGCGATAGCTTTTTTTCATTTTGTTATGAAATTGTAGTAAAATAAGTTCTGAAGTACTAAAGATTTATTAGTTATACTATCTTTATTAGGTTAGCAGTAAAGTAATTTTTAAGCGTACAGTTTCATTAAATATTGTTGCAAACACAGTATTTGTCTTTGGGTTATATATGGATTAAGGTAGAAGAGAGTCTATTAAGTAATGAACAATAATAAAGATTTAACGGTTTGAGTGATGTATAAAATTTTACTGTATCGAGAGTATTCTCGAAGTATTAAATAAATCCGTTATCGATAGAAATGCTTTATCGAATTAAAAATATCTTATAAAAAGTTTATCTTTTTTGACGAGTCTTTTTTTTTTAAATTATTTCTTACTTAAGAAAATTTGTTTTCGTTATTTTACTTCTTGTAATAATCCCGTTCGTTACATCTAACGGAATAATTTTAACTTTTAAAAAATTCAAATGTGCAACGCGTGTTTCACACGTGCTTTTCATATGGAAGAGATATCCTTGTACCGAAGACCCGTTTATAATAATGAAGTGCAGAGATGAAATTAATTAAAGAAAATTAGTATTATATAAAGAAAATGAGGTATTACGTAGTGAAATTTTGTATCGTTCATAATTTCATATACCTAATCGAGCATAGCCGACTCTATCTGCTTTCCGTATTTAAAAGAATTATATTTATATTCTTTCTTTTCAAATATAATTCTGTTATATTTTAATAAAATTAATTCCGCTTAATTTAAAATAATTAATTACATGTAAAATGCGATTTCAATTTGTTATCCGATAAAATTTACTCTTATTTCAGAAGTAAGTTGTGCAAACGTTGTTAATTAAAATAAAAATATAATCTATATCGTACGACTCGGTCAGTGCGAAATTCAGGTCCGATGTTAGAGTCGATTCTGCTTTAACGGTGCAAAAATTAGATTATATTTCGGTATACCCCCTACATCCCTAACAATTTGTTTTACATATTCCAAACGTTGCCTGCCTGCACAATTTTTTTCTTCTACCTGTGTCTCCAATATTAAAGCGACTATACCAGGATGCCTTAATATGTGGCCTATAAGTCTGTCTGTTCTTTTAACTTTATTTTTTCCAAATGGTTCTTTCTTTATCGATTTGCCGCAACACCTCTTCATTTATCCACCTCTCTGATTTTTAACATTCTCCTACAGCACCACATTTCAAAAGCTTCTAATCTTTTCTTCTCCGATCGTCCAAGTTTTACTTCCGTATAAAGCGACACTCCAAACATATACTTCAAAAATCTTTTCCTGACATTGATATTAATTTTTTATGTAAACAAATTATATTTCTGACTGAATGCTCGTTTCGCCTGTGCTATTCGGCATTTTATATCGCTCCTACTTTGTCCAACTTTAGTAATTCTACTTCCCAAATAACAAAATTCTTCTACCTCCATAATCTTTTCTCCTCCTATTTTCACGTTCAGTGGTCCATCTTTGTTATTTCTACTACATTTCATTACTTTCGTTTTATTCTTGTTTATTTTCATGCGGTAGTTCTTGCGTAAGACTTCATCCATGCCATTCATTGTTTCTTCTAAATCCTTTTTACTCTCAGCTAAAATTACTATATCATCAGCAAATCGTAGCATCTTTATCTTTTCACCTTGTACTGTTAATCCGAATCTAAATTGTTCTTTAACATCATTAATTTTATTCCAGTCTACGTTATCGAATGCTTTTTCTAGGTCTATAAATGCGAAGTATGTTGGTTTGTTTTTTCTTGAATCTTCCTTCTACTATTAATCTGACTGCTAATACTTTTGTGTAGGTGTGTAGGGAGTAATCTGACTCCCTATACATTTTGTGAAACCAAATTGGTCTTCTCCTAACATTTCTTCCACTCTCCTCTCAATTCTTCTGTACAGAATTCTAGTTAAGATTTTTGATGCATGGCTAGTTAAGCTAATTGTTCTGTATTCTTCACATTTATCTGCTCCTGTTTTCTTTGGTATCAAAATTTTCCTTAACTTTCCTGTATGCTTCGTCTATTTTACCAATGTTCATTTTCTTTCCACTTCTGAAAACCTTTCTTTAATCCACACTTCTTTCGCTATTTTTTACTTCCTGTTTATAGTATTCCTTAATTGTAAATAGTTCCTTCATTAGCATTCTTATATTTTCTACGTTCATCCATCAGTTGCAATATATCGTCTGAAATTCAAGGTTTTCTACCAGTTCTCTTTGTTCCGCCTAAATTCGATTCTGCTGATTTAAGAATTTCCTTTTTATCATTCTTCCATTCTTCTTCTGCATTTTCTACTTTATCTTTTTTACTCAGACCTCTTGCGATGTCCTCCTAAAAAATCTTCTTTACCTCCTCTTCCTCAAGCTTCTCTAAATTCCATCCATTCATCTGACACCTTTTCTTTAGATTTTTAAACCCCAATCTACATTTCATTAACACCAAATTATGGTCGCTATCAATTTCTGCTCCAGGATAAGTTTTGCAGTCAACGAGTTGATTTCTAAATCTTTGCTTAACCATGATATAAATCTATCTGATATCTTGCAGAATCGCCTGGCTTTTTCCAAGTGTATATTCTTCTATTATGATTTTTAAATTGGATGTTGGCATATACTAAATTATACTTTGTGCAAAACTCTATAAGTCGGTCCCCTCTTTCATTCCTTTTGCCCAGCCCGTATTTACCCACTATATTTCCTTCCTTGCCTTTTCCAATGCTTGCATTCCAATCTCCAACTATTATTAAATTGTCATCTCCTTTTACGTGTTTAATTGCTTCATCAATTTCTTCGTATAAACACTCTACCTCATCATCATCATGGGCGCTTGTAGGCATATAGACGTTGACAATCGTTGTCGATTTTGGTTTTGAATTATTACATACATAACATAGTTTGTGTAGTCAGATAATTAAAAATCTTTAACCTTAAAAAACATGTTTAAACAATTTTTTATGTTTTTAAAGTTAGAAATATTTAAATATTCAAATTAATTATTTGACTATATATATATAATTTCATTATGTAATAATATTATATTAGGTTTTTATTAATGTTTTAATGTGTAATTAATCTTCTTTAATCAGTTGATGGTGAGGAAGTTCCTCGAAAGCGCTTTTGATATATAGAAAATAAAAAATAAGATAAGGTAAAAGTTCTTATTGATTCTGTACTTCGGTGGATTGTGCTGAAATTATTTTATGCTTTTGGAATATATATATATAATGTAAGATTATAAATATTTTATTTTAAGTATAAATCATTTACTACTACAACATAATCTAAATTTCAGTGAAATTGATCTAGCAGTTTTGGAGATTTTCGTGCCACAAAATATTATACAAAAATGGCATTTTCATAAGCCTCATACCTCAAAACGTTAAGAAAATTCAGTTTCACTTTAATCCTTCTACGTGACCGAAAGATACCGTACTTTTCTTCGAAAAGTCTAAAAAAATGCAGATTTTCACTGTGGGTATATTTTAATACACGACAATGGTAGTTTAGTAAATGAGATCTGTAAAATATACTGTGTTCAGCGTAATAACTATCCTAGCTGTTTGAAGTGTTGAGATTTTACTGCTCGTGTGCGATTGTGTTAGTGCGGTAATGTATCGGGGACTCAGTTTATTAGTCTTCACCTTTACTTATAATACTTTATTGGTTATCGCGTTTTTTTCAACAGTGATATAATTTTAAGTATAGCTTCCTTGTAATTAATTCGTAAATAATTGAATTGTGTCGGCGCCAATAGAAAATATCAAATAATAAATGAATCCGTTCTTTATTATTTATTGTTATTTACGTTTATTAGTGTAAAATACAAGAAAGTGGTTAATTATGCTTTATTAATAATTCTTAAACTTCTTTAGTTTACGGTCGTTCATCGGCACGGCATGACAATGTCTTATTTTTTCAGGTTAGCTTGTGTGTTACTAGATTTTAAAACTGATTAGTCTGTATATTTTCCTTATATTCTAAGAATTTTTTTATTAGTTTCTTTGTACAACTATTCGGCCGCATATAAGGTGAGAGTTTTATATTTGTACGCGTAATTTTCGAGGCAATTTATTACAACGCCACGCGGTTTGTTTACAACAGGATAAAGTGAATCTAGTATAGCGATATCTATTTAAACGAAAATGAACTAAAATACAACAGCTTTGGTGTCGTTCACGATGGTTATACAAGTCTAAAAGAATGAATAGTTCAGTAGCAATGTTCTGTGCTTTTGTAGTTTACAAACATAACCTGCGTAACGTTATTAAAAATAACACCATATTTAATGCAAAAATGGTCTACAGTAGATGAAGCACTTGATTGATTATTACATTACTTATACAGGAATATATATATATATATATATACATACATATATATTTTCGTGGTACGTAATACAATTTTGGTTCAGTTAAATGGAAAATGAAAAATTGGTTTAGCTTTTTAACCTTTGTGGATAACCTACTTCATTTGATAAACGTTTTAGTTTAATTTTTGAACCACTTTTGTTGTATATTTGTATTGATTTCGTTTTAATTATCGATTTATATTTTAGTGAATTATTTTCTAATCTATTATTTTTAGGGAATTATAACAAAGTTCACAGTAGCAAATTTTTTACTGTTTCTCTTATACTGGTTAATGGTTAATACACCCCATTAGTATCTGATGTTGACCTAATAGTATCTTATGCAACAACTATAATTTTATATTGATGTATATCTTATTGTTAAATATGGTTTTTATAATAAATTTTACTGTAAAATTGTTGAATTCTTTCAGAATCAAGATGAAAATAGCCGTAGAAGGTTGTGCACATGGTGAATTAGATAAAATATATGGAACATTACAAGATTTGGAAGAAAAGGCCCAATGTAAGATAGACCTTTTAATATGTTGTGGTGATTTTCAAGCTACCAGGAACTGTGAAGATCTTGAATGTATGGCTGTTCCACAAACGTACCAGAAAATGTGTACATTTTATAAGTAAGCTTTTAAAATATTTATCCATCATAATTCTTTTTGTATAGGAATATTTTATTTTGTATTGGTTAAAAGTGTTATGTTACACTTATATATTTATTTATTATATTTTAAACATCCTTTCGTATAATATTTGTCAAGATGTGGATTTTTGTGGTCAAATTTTAGTAACTCAAACTTCATTCAACCAAACACCCTGATTTTTCAAACTCTTTTACTTCCTTTCCTTACTAAAAAAATAAATAAGTACTGTAGTCAAATAGAACAGCCAAATTATCAATAAACTAGGCAGGAAATAGCTCGTAATTTTTGAAGTAGTCAAATCTGTTTTTTTTTTGTTTATTCAGTACCTGTTAATTTTTAGATTTGCATGGGTGGGGGCTACAGTTTAAAGAAACTGATCTGTATTTAGTTTTGCAGATTTCCTGCAAACTTTATTATTTACAAGCATTCCTTACAATCTACGATTTTGTTTAAATATATGGATTCATCACTGTCCCATTGTGATTTTTACAGCACACATATATATATATACAATGTGATAAAAATACTTATTGTTTTGTAAAGTTAAATTTTTTATCTGATGTGATTAATTTAATTTGTTTCTGTTCTTTTGTTTATTACGGCTTTGTATATATAATTTACAGCACTTTATTTTATTCTGTGAGCTGCATTTTATTTGTAATCCTTTTTTGTATTTTTAATATATAAGTAATCTACTAATTGCTCAACAAAAAAGAATAGAAATAGTAATATAAAATGTTTTTGTGCCCAAAAAATTTTCTGTCCGTTATACTACATGATGTATACTTTACTAAACCTGATACTAAGCGCACAGTAATAATGAAAACTGAAATTTCAGTAACACTTAAAGGTATTTTTTTTGTACTACTATACAAATAGTAATTTACCATTTTTCTGGACCCATTTATATTTATTGCTTCTGACAACATTCTGTATATAGTAAGGCACATTTCTGTTATGCACACACTGTTGTGGATGGGTGTTAACCCTTTTTGTTCTATTCTTCGATAGATAATAAATTTGATTTTGACATAATTTTTGTATAAATTGAACTTTTATTGGCTTGATTTATTCACTTTAAATAAGTTTTTGCACTTTTGATTGTTCTCAGATAATGAAGTATAAATAGACATTTTGATTTTTCAAAATTTTTAAGCAATTTGAATGTTATGGTGCCCCAGATTTATTGTTATTTTTTTCTTTTTTTCAATTATACAGTAGGATGTATGGTACTTTTAGTGGGTTCTCCACTGGTTGTAGAAAATAATCTGTTAATATTTCAACAAATAGAAAAAACAATCAACTATTAGAAAGATGATGTACATTCAAAACTCAATAATCTTCAGATATGTGTTCACTGTGGTGATAGTAAATATACAAAAAAAATGTCACGTTATGCAAAAAAAGTATAATTTTTGACTTGTAAAGATTTTAAAATTCAAAAATCAAAAAATTACATATTTCTATAATAGTAAAGTGTAATGTTTTGAATTTGTATCAATATTAATTTGTATTTACATTTTAAATCAGCCAATTTAATATTTAAAGTTAGTTAGACAAGGTTAGCAAGAAAGCCACCATTAAGGTTATGTTATCACACAAAGTTCTGTACATGGAATCATTACCTAACCTAACCTCAACTTAAACTTTACTAACATAACTTGATTTAAATTAACTACATGCAATTTTTTACATTTCATTTTAAAATATATATTAGTCAAAAAAAAGTAAAAAAATCATCATTATTTCAACAGAATAATTTAAACAGAATTTAAAAAACCACAGTAGAGCTGTACCTTATTCTTATTTATTTACTCACATAACATATGTGAAGGTTACTGGCTTTTGAATGCATGTCTCATTTCTAAATAATTACAAACTTAGATTCTGATATAATTTTAATTTAAATTGATCTTTTATTGGTTTGAGTTTATTCACATTTAAATAAATTACTGCATTTTAACTTGTTTTAGATAATAAAAGTGTTAAATAAGAACAAAATTTTTATTTTTAGTATTTTTAAGTATTTTGAATGTTGTGGTACCCCTGATTTATTGCTTTTTTTCAATTGTACATTGGATGGATGTTTCTTATGCTTTAGTGGGTTCTATGCTGGTGATACAAAATAATCATTTAATATTTTAAGAAACAAAAAGAATACATAAAAATATTATTAGAGGAACATTTATTTAGTAATTATAGCTTCATTTATTTTCAATTTTTTTTTCAATTGATAAATTAATTGATCAAAAGTAGATGTTCTAATCTGCGTTGTTTCCTGAGGCAACTTAAAACTTATAAATTGATTGTATAACATTTTATAAATGAATGTAAGCCACTTTTTCTGAAACAAGGGTCATTCAAGGTCTGCTTGATATGAAAGATTGGTCTTTTGCATATGTCCAATACAGCTCAAGATGGTTAAATTTGTGTTATTCCATTTTATGTTGTATGACTTCTTACTGACTGAATTACACATCATATCAGTGACTGATGTTTTGTTGAGTTGCAAATAATACAACATACTTCCAAGTTAATCTGTTTTATTAATTTTGAATATAATGTAAATTCATTGAACCTGTCTATTTTCATGGTTTTTATAATATTTTATTGTATTTGTTTTTAATTAGTGATGCCTCTTTTTCTATGTTCTTATTGCATTACAATATTTCTAAATTGTATAGCTAACACTCAGAATTGTTTTATATTTAAAAAGTGCTGAAAATAGAGTGAAAATATTAGGTTTCTAAGAACTATTTCTTGAATTTAATTGAATTAAATTTGAAAATCTTAATTACTAATAATAACAATTTTTACAGATATTATTCTGGAGAAAAGACAGCTCCCATATTAACAATATTTGTTGGTGGTAACCATGAGGCATCAAATCATTTACAAGAATTACCATATGGTGGTTGGGTCGCTCCAAACATTTATTATCTTGGTTATGCAGGTGTTGTTAATATTGGTGGTCTAAGAATAGCAGGAATATCAGGAATATATAAGGGCCATGATTATATCAAAGGGCATCATGAATGTCCTCCCTACAATGGCGAGACAAAAAGAAGCATTTATCATGTTAGAAATTTAGAAGTATTTCGGTTAAAACAGGTAAAATAACATTTTTTTCTTTGTACATTTTGTCATGATCTCTTTCAGTTCATTAGAAATAATGTGATCACATTTAGAGATGCAGTACCCCTTGCTACTATAACCTAATTGGTTCCTAAGAATGGTTCTAAAACAATTGTTCATGAATTAACCCCTGAGCATTACACAACTTTATTGTTGCAGACTTGACTGCAGAAAGATGATCATATAGTGTATTTTTTATATGAAATTAAATTACAAATTTAATAGAACAATATGGTCCAGTATTGCTTTATATTATGTAAATACATAAAAACATAGTCATTTGCGGTATTAAAACCAGACATACATCTTTCTTTTTTGGCTATGTACATCCATAATGTCATGATTTCAGTAGAAATTTCTTTCATTGTTATTGTATATCAAATGAGCTGACTATTTTACTTCCTCTTATTTTAGGAAACACAGTAGAGTATCCTTTAGTAACTAAAACATTTGCCCTTACAGCTTTAGATAGTATTTTAATGTTGCATAAAGCAGATCGTCTTGTGAATTGAACAAACCATTTCCATTTCCTTTGGGAATAAATAATGCTTTTTTGTTTCGTATCATCATTGCATTAATAACTAAACTATATTGATAATGCCTTAGGAGAAATATTTGTGATTAAAATATATACAATTTGATAACATTTGACAATTTATTAATTTAATTTTATTAAACATTTTTTTACTTCCATTAAGATACTATAATGTCTTCAAATAACAGCAATATAGCATTCATATTTTTCTCAGATACTTATTCTTGGTTTTTTATATTATTTGAAGTTAAATGTGATAATTTACATTTTATGACTATTTTATTTATTTTATATTTCAAAATTTGTTTTTTCTTCTAAATAATTGAAGCCGTTCATGGATACTTTTTGAAAGATATTGTTAATTTCTTCCTTTTTTTGTTATTTTTATAATAAGTTGACCCATTATATCACTATATGCCTATAAAAAATTATATCCATGTAAAAAAGCATTAATTTTCCAGTTTAATGCTAATAATTTATATAACAGAGGTTAATAATTAAAACAAAATAAACTAACAGAAACTCTAAAATAATATATGTAGAGTACAAAAGCTCAGTAGCAAAACTATTACAGTGTTTAAAATTAAATATTTATTTATAATTTCACTATCAGGTCACCAAAAGGTACAAAAATATTTAAGAAAGTTTTAAATCTCCACTTTAAAAATGGACTCATGTTATTACTGTTTTTAACATACGAGGTCTGCAAATAAAATAATGAGACTGGTTCAGAAAAACTTTTTATTTACAATCCAATTAGATATAAACTCTATCACCTTCAAAATAGTTCCCTAGGGAAGCCATGCAACGCCTCAAATGGTTTTCCCACTCTTCATAGCAGTATGGGAACTCAGAAACCAGAATATCTTTCAAATGGTCAGTTACATTTTTTTAAATGTTTTCTATTGTTCCAAAATGGTATCCTTTGAGATATTTTTTAAAAGTTTAGAAAGTAAAATGTCGCAAGGACTCAAGTCAGGTGAATAAGATGGTTGAGGAACTACAGGAATGTTTTTCTTTGCCAAAAACTCATTGAGAGTGCAGTGTGACAAGGTACATTGTCATGATGCAGCATCCAGTTGTATTTGATGGCTGGTCTCACACGGACAACTCTTTTCTGCAGTATTTCAAGAATTTTTCAGAAAACATATTGATTTACAGTCTGTCCTGTAGGCAAAAACTCCTTATGGACAATGCCATTACTATCGAAGAAACAAATTAGCATATTTTTGATTTGCTCATTTTTGCTTTTTTGGGATGTGATGAGTTTGAAGTATGCCACTCCTTGCTCTGGAGTTTTGTTTTTGAGTCGTATTCAAATATCGAAGATTCATCACCAGTAATAACATTTTTTTGGAAAATCAGGAACACTTTTTACATGTCCAATTTGTTAGTCAAAATTTGATGGACTGTAGTATGGTTCAAATTCAATTGTTCTGCAATCATTCTGACAGTTAATCGCCAGTTGTACCGTATCAATTCTCTGATCTGCTCAACATTGTTGTCACTTTTTGATGTTAACGGTCTTCCAGAATGTGGATCGTCTGCAGCTGATTCCAGTTCATCTGAAAATGCTTTAAACCACCTAAAAACTTGGGCTCGTGACAGAGCGTCATCTCCATATGACCTTTTCAATTTTGAAAAGGTTTCAGTAGCATTCTCGCTGGGTTTAAAACTTGATTGCACACATTGCTTATAATTAGTTTAACTCATTTTTGCAATGGACAACAAAAACTCATTTCACGAAAAGTTTGTTTGCATCTCAATTGGCAACAATAGACTAAAATTATTAATACCTAATATAAATCAGCTGTTCATATAACCATATGTTTACTAATAACTTTACAGTGTTGCGACTTTGGCTGCCAAAAAAAAAAACTAGTCCCTTACTTTATTTACAGACCTCATGTAAATCACACTGAAACTGAAATTTAGGTAACCTAGTCTAAAAGGAAGGATGAGTTTTGGTTCAAGGAAGGAAATGAAAAAGTGTGTTACAATGAAAGTGAAGCAAAAGTAGATATTTCAAGAATGCAATAATACACAAGGAATATCTGTTTTCTTTGTGTGATCCATCAATTACTTGCAAGTGGTCATACATTTACGACCAGTAAGAGCAAATAACCAATCTATTATCTGCTATGCAAATTGAAATTATTTCCTTTTCAATCATAGATTTTATTTTGATTCAACATTGTGGTTTTCTTTCCTTTTTTTAATAATTTTTGTTAAAAGTTAGGTAAAAACAGTAATTAAGAATTGGTATGGAGTAGGGAGTAAAACATAGGACCTTAAAATATTTATTTGCTTTTACAGTCTTGAGCAGAAATTTATTCATAAAGTTTCCATAATATGGACCATCCAGTTGTAAATAAGAACAGTTATTTATTTAATACTAAATAATGAATAATATCACATACACATAAATTATAAGTATCACACCATTTCAAGTTCATGCAATTTAAATTAATTTTTGATTTGATTATTAGAACAAGTATAGCTGTCTTTAGCTCCCTTTTTCTCTGTGTAACTCTCTCTGTTCAGTCTTACTTTTAAAACATTTATTCTATTTTTTACTATAACACATTCATGGAAGTATTTTTCTTAAATTGTAAGTAAAAATCATTCAAATGATAAAACTCTTTGGTAATCAAATAAGAGCAAAAAAAAATTATTTCATTGCATCTCCATCAAAAATACTATAGTTTTGAAGAAAAGAAAATGTTTACTGTTATAAATAAATTTTGACTTCTTTCTGAGGAATAAATATGCAATTTCCAAATTCGAAGAATGGTGAGAATCTGGTGTAGTATATTTGTAGAAATCCGTATTAAAAATCAGAGATTTTACGGGGACAACACTTTTAGTGTCTAAAGATGAACTACATTAGCAAAACCTTCCTGATATGTATAATAATAAATTACTGATATTTCATTTATAAAAGAAATCATCCTCATTCATCATCCTCTTAAGTAATACCTAATGGTGATTCCGGAGGCTAAACAGAGGAAGAAAGAATGAATTGTTTTGATTGATATTTAACAATTAAAAATGCTTACTTATCCTTATGTTTATATTAATGAACTAGCTCCCTATTGCAGTTTTGCCTGCACGGTATGGTTACTTGCATTTCCTGTAGCGATCAATTCTTTTATTTTTTGTTCTTTAGTCAAGTAACTAGAGATTGGTGCAGCCAGTCACACATATTAAATTTATGACCTAAATGCATGAGCCGTGGCTCTTACTGTTCAGTGCTGTAATGCATATGAGCCAGTTCCTGTAAATCATTGAGGTTGGGAAAACTGGTTCCATTTGCTGCTTGTTATCAACATTTATAAGGTCTGTGTATGTAGCAGGTAGTTCTACTGTAAATAAAAATAAATTATTTAGAATAACTTTCATAGAAGATACTTTGATTTTTTCTTTTTTTTTAGTATCATTATAAAAATAATTCTGCTTCATCAATGAAACAAAAAAAAAGATAAATAAAATCAATAGAGTTGTATTCTGATTTTTATTTTAATTTTAGTATTGATACATATTTTTAAGCAAGTTATTTATTTATTTTTTAACATTTTTTTTCAGATGAAAAGTCCAATTGATATATTTATATCTCATGACTGGCCTAGAGGTATATACAATTATGGAAATATTAAACAGTTGCTCAGCCGAAAAACATTCTTTCGGTAAGTATTTTTAATATTAAATTTTGTGTTCCACTTATATGTGAAAAAAAAATTCTTGGATTCTTATTAATATTCTATATTAATTCTTATTGATATTCAATTTCTTATTAATATATTTCATTTTCTAAGTAACTGAAGAAGACAAATAGTTTTATGAGTGTTACTCCAAATTGTTATGGGAATAGTTAAATTGTTATGCAAATGTATGAAACGCAGTAAAACTATAATTTCCACTGTTTGTATTTCTTTATGTCTGGTATATATCCTGTATTTAAGACATTTGACTGAATAATTCGCAGAACTGACTCACTCTGTGTGCAGTGTGCCCACATATTTCAGTAAATATTCATCATCTTTATTTATTGCAATTTATAAAAAAAATTAATAGGTATGAATACTGAAGATCCTATTATGGTAATTTTTTTATGTTTACCTTTGTATATTGTCTTCTGGTTGTTTGTGGTCTCATATACAATATATTCAGCTTCAATTTGTAATTTTTGTTATGAATTTTTTCTTACATTTTATTAAGAAAAAATGTTGTACTTTTGTATTTCTTAATGCAAAAAAAGGCTTAACAATATTTAACTTAAAATCTACTCCATAATAAAAATCTTGTTTACATCACAAAGGGTAAAAAATATTTTCAAGAGGTCCTTTTTTTTTAGAAAACCTTTTCTCATTAAAAATAATCAATTCTTTGCATTTTTACTTTAAATTAGCTGTTAAAGAGAAAAATAATAACTGAGAAAATAACTGTTGTGAAAATGGAACTTGGAGAGTTTGATAATCAAAAATTTTTTAAAAATATAGACATTATTCATGTGACAGTATGTATGAGAGTTGTTTATCTAGAAAGTGTTAAAAAGAGATCAAGAACATACGTAAAAATGTTATTTGTCTTAAGTACAAATGTTTCTCTATTTTTCTATACAGTTACTGCCAATGTTGAGTCACTTATATTAGCAAAACACCAGAAATTGTCTCGCTTGATCATAGAATGATGCTGCCTGTGATGCAAGCTATTTATTAACGATTTTTTTGATTTTGACATTGTCAAGGAATTGTTTGTCAGTAAGAAAGGTTTTAAGATACAAGAATAGGTGATAACCACTTGTGCAAAGACCAAACTGTAATAGAGGGTGACCGAACTGTTCTCAGCTAATCATGAGGAAACATTGTGTTTTTGTATATTAGTTTTGGGCAGTTGATGCTATAAATTAAATTAACACAACACCCTAGATTATCTGGATAAGCAAGTCACATCATTTATTCTCGATTACATTATTTTTTCGGTTTTTTGCAATACACATTTGTTTCTTTGACAAAATTTTGTCTAAAAGAGATCAATTTCTGGAAAATGCATGAAAAGAAATGGTGATTTGTGACTGCATGTGCCAAGAGTAATAAAAAATGGGTTAGCCACCTGATCCCTTCATCATTATGCCATGTTATCGCATTCTTCATCTTTGCTTCCATCTCAACACCGTGGAATCACTCATTTCGTTTTTTCCTTAAATGTCACAGATGTGGCTGAATTTCAACTGATTTAACGTTCCTTACATTCAAGAATCAGATTACAGACCGAATTTAACACACTGTTGCTGGCTTGAGTTTCTTAAGCATTATTTTCACACCCTAAGAAGCGTAGAACTTGAATTGAATAAGGCTTGTTAAATGAATACGAATAGTGTCAGTCTTCCCAACATATTAGGCGACTCAGCACGCATGTGTAGATCATGATCGTAATGCTGCTGCATCGGTAATATTTAGAAACTGAAACTTACTTCTGCATATACCTCACAATTAAATGTTGTCAATTACTTTAATCTCTTATTATAATAACCTATGTATCGTCCAAATAAAATACTATATTGTTATCCAGGTAAATGCAAGTTTTAACAGTATCTGCATTTGGGTTTATCCATTTTTATTTATGTATAATTCACTACTTATGCTTGGAGTTAGGATTGTGTGTGTGTATGAGTGTGCGTGTGCGTGTGCATGGGTATGTAAATTTTATTATACTGATACTGTATAAGATCAAATTTCTATGTACTTTACATTTTTTTTATTCATTATAGTTTTATTTATATCTGTTATTGATATTTTATTAAATTATTGTATACAGTTTTATTACAAAAAATTTTAAAATGTTTATTACAACATATTTTATTGATTTATTTATATAGTTTTATAAGTTCAGCATTTTTTTTTTTTCAGTGATGAAATTAATTCTAACACGCTCGGTAGTAAGCCCAATGAAGAACTATTGTTTGAGTTGAAACCTTCATATTGGTTTGCAGCTCATCTCCATTGTAAATTTGTTGCCATTGTACCACATAAAAATGTAAGTAAAATTTTGTTGATTTTTTTTTTTTGGATATTTTATCTTGTAATAATAATAATATAATAATAAGCTAATGATAATTAACAGTTGTTGCAACTGATAAAGAATATGTTTTTATTTTCTGTTAATCATTCATTATATACAGTTTGTATGCACACAAATTTTGTATTATTATATAACATTAACTAAATTTATTTTAAACTTCCTTTTCAGAATTCTGGTAAAACAATTGGGAAAACAAAGTTTTTAGCTCTTGACAAATGTTTACCAAAAAGAAGATTTTTACAGGTGATTTTTTATCTATTTTCTTTCAGTCTGTTTTAATAATTTATTTAATAAGTTAAAAAAATTAAACTACAGCAACAGTATTTTGCTGCCAATGAGTATTTTTGTATGATATTAATAATGAAAAAAATATTTTTAAAAACTTTACATTTTCTGTATTCTGTTTAACTTAATAATGAATTATCTTTTTATTTTTAGTATTCTCATGTATTTATCTTAATTTTATTTCATGCATTTAATAATTCATTGTGTATATTGTGATACTGCTCCGATCAAGGTTTTATCATTGTTTTCCTTGATCTATCCAAGCAAATGCTGGGGCAGATCTTTCTTTTTAACTGTGGATAGGATATCTGTACATTCTTGATTTGAATTATGTAATCTATTATTATGTTTCAATTAGAATAAAAGATTTATTTATTTACTTAAAATGTATAAATACATTGTAATAAATCTGTTTGTTGCTACTTTCAAAAGTTGGACTTTGGAAGGACCCTCACCCTGGGCTTGGGAATAGGGGTATTAGAAAAGAGGAAATTATAACTCTTGAATTCTTAGATAAAAATTTTAAGGGTTTAAGAATAACAACAAAAGACACACTACATTTACCCTTCTCAAGAAAGTCGATTAAGATTACACCATGAACATCCCAAAAGAAAATGACCATCACCTTTCCTTCTTATGGAATAGTTTTGTCTTCTTTGGAGCAAGTTCCCTAACTGCAACCCATTGTTTTGATTCTTCCTCACTTTCGTGTCTTTAGGGATGTGTAACAGTTGATGTTCCATCAACTGTTATGAAATAGCACAAAAATTCCTTTCGATTGCATTGAAACAGCCTCAAACCATGCTTAATACTGTTTACGTGTTAATGCTTTTGATCCATTGTGGGCAAATGTGGCACCCATTTTGGCAGATCCATTCTGTATTTGTAAATATTTATGTAAATTATAAAGCATCCGTTCATTTGAGATCCTATTATCTTATCAATATCATGGACTTAACAAACATTCTTCTTAAGTTACAGTTATTTAATTATTTTGTTTTTAAAGAAGGTTTTGTGTTATTCTTTAATTTTAAAAATATTCTATAAACCCTCAAATAGTATTCATTAACCATAAATATATGTGAAACTAATGATAAAGTTTCAGTAAGTCTTGCCAAAGAAACAGTGGTATTTAACAAAAATACTGTCTGTCATGGAACAATGATTTACTTTTCTTTTAACCAATTTAGTTAGTATAAATGATAGTGGACGAAATGATTCCGGAACCGATTTAAACTTTCTCCATACTTAAAATCTCAATTAAAAAAAATCGGTTTGCGCCTCCACGTTGGTTCGTCTGGATAACCAGTTAGAAACGTGGAGATTTCTACTGGTGAACTAAATCGGAATCACCTCTCTGGATCACATCCAGAGTTGTAACTTGGAAATTTATTCCCACCCAAGGCTGACTTGCCTTTGAAAGTCAAATATGGAAGGTCTTTAAAGAAAAAATCCACCGTCTGGTAAATACCAGAGAAGGCTGCACTCGGATCCGGTGGGCAGCTGCTTAAAAGATAACAATGAATCGGAGCGTTTGGAAACACCCAAAAACAACACAACTTCAAAATTGAGGATAAGACACAAGCAAATAAACTACATTGCCACTCACAACATTAATTCTCTAACTCAACCCGGCAAACTAAAAACTCTAACAGACATAATGGACAAACAAAATATCCTAATCACAGGACTTCAAGAAATGAGAAACACCGATCGAGAGCCGTTTGAATCTCAGGGTTACAGAATTTACAAAGGAATCCCCGGGAAACGTGTGATGAAGAATTGCCCACAGTTCGGAACAGGATTTGCAATCAATCTTAAAATAATTGACTCAGTCGTAGAATTTAAGTCTTACTCCCCCAGGATTTCAACCTTAACCCTAAAATCAGCCAATAAATTCTACACCATAATAAATGTCCATGCTCCCACCAATGACAAAAACAATCTTAAAAAAGATAGAGAAGAGATGGACAAATTCTGGGAACTTCTTGACCAAACTGCAAACAACATAAATAAGACCCACACGAAGATTTTAATAGGGGACTTTAATGCCCAACTTGGTAAAGAACGAAGATATCGTGATATTATCGGAAAATGGCCTGCCCAAAAGAAAACTAACAAGAACGGCCAAAGACTTGTCGAATTTTGCAGAAACCATAATATGATCTCAAAATCCACCTATTTTATGAGAAAACCAAACAAATTGAAGACTTGGAAACACCCAGATTGGAAAAAAGGAGAATGGCAACTGGATCATTTATAATGTAAAAGTCTTGAGAGGAACAGATACTGGATCGGACCATTACTTAATTAAAGTTAAAATAAAATTCACCCCGCATAAAAAGAAAAAATCCCAACCTAAAAACAAAAGAGCTTATGATCCACATAAATTAATAAACAATGCCATCTTTGAAGAAACAAAAAAAAAAATCAAATTAACTAATAATTTAAAAGAACTGACATCCCAACTGAAAGAAATAGCTGAAGAACTAGCCCCTATAAACCCAAGAAAAAAACACCAATGGTGGAATGAAGAATGTGACAAAGCAGTCAAAGACCGACACCGGGCTTGGATCAACCACCAAACCCAGAAAACTGAAGAATCTAACCATGAATTCACCAAACAAAGGAAAATAACTCAGAAAATTATAAGAGGAACCAAACGACAAGCCCAAAAAAACTTGATTCAGCAAATAGAAGAAAGTTCCAAGAAAACTAATTTCCGAGACTATTATAAAATTTTTGGTCAGGCTCTTCAAAGATATGAACCACCCACCCTTATGCTGAGAGGAAAAAAAGGAAATATGGCCCACACCAATAAAGAAAATGCTGAAATTTTGGCAGAAACCTTCAATAGACTCCTCAACTGTGACGACCCCCCAGAGCTTTTTGAGATTGACACTGAAACTCCAGTTAAAACTTCACCAGTAAATATCAACCCGCCAACAATTCAAGAAGTTCTCGCAGCCTTAAATGAAATAAAAAACTACAAAGCAAGCGGAGAAGACCAGCTTTTCGCAGAACTCTGGAAACACTCATCAGTTTATTCAGTCAAAACTTCCCTACATCTATGCCTCGTGAAAATATGGAACGAAGAAAAACTTCCAGAACACTGGACCACAGCCCTCATCCATCCATTACATAAAAAAGGGGATAAAACTAATCCTGAAAACTACAGAGGCATATCTCTCCTGGATTGCACATACAAAATCCTGCCGAGAATCATATACAACCGATGCAAAGACCAACTTGAACTGGAACTTGGGGAATACCAAGGGGGATTTAGGCCATGGAGAGGTTGCCCGGAGCAAATAATATCCCTAAAACTTATGATGGACTTATATAAAAGACGGAAAAAACAACTAATAATCACCTTCGTCGACTTTAAAAGGGCCTATGATTGTATACACCGACCATCCATGCTGAATATTCTGAGAAACCTGGGCCTTCACCCTAAACTCGTAAACATGATAAAATTAACTTTAACCAATAACCAGTCCAGAGTGAAATTCAGAGGTGAACTCTCTCAACCCTTCTACATAAAAACTGGATTGAGGCAAGGAGACGGCCTCTCACCACTCCTTTTTAACTGCGCCCTTGAATTTGTCATGAGAAAATGGTATGAAATAAATTCCAAAAATATAAAAATGGGTACTAAGAAAAACTCCATCACACTAAATTGCCTAGGATTTGCAGATGACCTCGCTCTTTTAGCAAATAATATTCAAGAAGCCAAAACACAAATCATGAGCCTTCAAAACCTAGCACAAAAGATAGGGCTTCATATCTCTTTCGAAAAAACTGAACTAATGGCCATAGATCCTCTGGTAATAGAGCACATTACGGTAAACAATCAGAAAATTAAAATAGTAAAACAATTTAAATATCTAGGGGAAATAATAACTTATAATTTAAATGAAAAAGTGACATGGCAAAACAGGACAAATAAAATGATTAAATCCCAAAAATTAACTTGGTCAACATATAACAAAAAATGCCTTTCTGCTAAAACAAAACTTAAACATTATAAAACTGTAGTACAGCCAGAAGTCACCTACGGAAGCGAGACCCTTTTCAAAATCACTCAGAAAAACCGAATTGAAAAAATTCTCAAAATAGAGAGGAGAATTGTCAGAACGTGTATCAATAAAAAACACCAAAAAGAAGGCCAATGGTGGATTGTGCCAAATGAGGTGGTGTATCGAGAAATAGAGCCTGTTACTGATACTATGCGGAAAAAAAGAATCTCTTTCTTCGGTCATCTCATAAGGACACCGCAAACTGTCAAGAAATATCATTGAAAAGCTCTGGTTCCAAAAGCTAGAAGTAGGATGGATCAAAGAAATTAGAGAAGATATGAAAGAATTGGGAATTTCCCTGACTGACCTACAGAATAAAACTGGAAAAATTACAAAGCTAAAAGATAAAAGCATTAGATTTAAACAAAAGACAGACAAACTACAAAATACAACGAAGAGGGTGTTTACGGATGAAGAAAAGAAAGCAAGATCTGAACGGATGAAGAAATACTGGGCAGCTCGAAAGAGTAAAATAGCACGCTTTTCTCAGAAAAGATCCAACTAAAATTGACTTAAGTGGTCCCATGTTGGCCGTAAAAGCATAATAATAATAATAATAATAAATGATAGTGATATCCATAATCATTGTGCCTTTCATAATTATTCAAAATTAAACTAAAATAAAAGTTACCGTCTCGTATAAGAAAATAAAAATTATAAAAATATATTGTACATATACTATATTGCATGTACAGAAACATAAGTAGTTTATTAAATTATTACACTTAAATTTAAGTAGTTTATTAAATTATTATACTATGTTGTAGTTTATAAAACGTCTTAGTGATTGTGTTTTATTGAAATTAGTTTTTTTATATTGTGCCATTCTGTTTTTTTTTGGTTTGACAAACCATTCATTTTTGGTTTGATAAAGATTATTGTGATAAAAGACTAAGGCGAGTTTTCTCTCAAAAGAGTACTGGTTTTCTGAGTCAAATACCCCTCCAATTATTATTAGATAACAAAGAGAGAGATTCTCTTTTATGAGAATCCTAATTTTTATTTATGACTATGTTCAGGTGTATTTTATTTATAAATGTTTAATAATCACTTCGGTAAATGACAAGTATAAAGATAGAAATATGTATATTCTGAGCATTCTATTTCTGATCTTTATTAATTATCTTATTGATATGTTTTACTGTTTATTCTTTTTCTTTTGTTTTTTAACTTTACAGATGATAGAAATTCCACATGATACTAGTAAACCGATGGAGTTACATTATGATTTAGAATGGTTAACGATATTATTTTTAACTAATCATTTACTTAGTGTAAAGAAAGCATCAGTTTATATGCCGGGACCTGGATCTAATGAAAGGTTAGATTAAAATTCTGTATCCAATATTTTCATTGCATTTATCTGGACATTTTTTTCTATTTATGTATATCCAAAATTTAAATAAAATTGCATGCATTATGTTGTTTAAATGAGGAGCTTATTCCGTTTGGGGTTCTTCATAGATAGGGAGAGAAGTTTTTTAAATAGAATAGCTGATTTAAGTAAAATAGTTCAGCAAATCTGGTTACATAATATTCTTGTTCTAATGTGTATCTCACCTTTTTGACCTGTAAATAGTCACTATATAAGAATAAATTATACGTATACTAGTAGTCATTTATATAAATAAAAATAATTTACAAAAAATGGAAATTATACTTGAGTATATCAAATTTTAAATCATACCTCTCTGTTACCTATTGCTAACAGTAGAATCATGTTTAATCATTATTTTATAGTCACATATCCGTAAATTACATTGAAATTTTGTTTTTGTTATTTCTTTCACATTTATAATATGTTATATATATTTAATATAATTCCAAGTACTATATATATATAAGAGTTGTTTGTAAAAAAAGAATAAGTAATATTTTCATGTGAAATTTTATTTTTAAAAATTCAGTGTTCAAGTTTTTCAGTTAGCATGGCTAGTATTTCAATACTGGACAGTTCTGGATCACAGCTTTAGCTGTAGTAAATTGTATTTATCTTCAGTATGATTATGTGCGATTTTTTAATGAAAATGGACAATTGGCCAAAATAATTATTCAATAAGAACTCCTACTCCTTACATCTTTCCCATAATATATTCTAAATATATACAACAAAATAGATAATTAACCTTGAGTAGTAGATAGCAGATTTATTAGCAAGAATAAAGTCTTTTGTTAAATATAAAATTCAGTATGTTGTAAAAACTAAAGATTTTAAATCAAATTATAAATTATTTGCATAATATTTTAGGCTTTAAATTTATAAAATTATTTCAGATTTTATTTTATAAACTCTTCTTCCAGGGCGAAAAGTGCTTTTGCATTATCATCGCCCATACATGATGTTTTAAAAAACTAAATGTTAAAAATGAATTAAAAACTAAAAACCCAGCAATGTAAAAAAAGTACATATTAAAATGAAAAAACCTTTGGCGTATACTAAAATTGAAGATAAAATAACATTTCTTGCAGCCCAGAAAATTACCTTATGTGAGAGAAAGAATAAAGTGTTTTATATATGTTAAATATGATATGCCTCTCTCAAAAATGGAGGCAAAGTAGCATTCACAAAACCTCCATTCGTATTTCGTAAAATGTATTTTGATTAATTAGCTATATATAAAAAAATTACTCATTGTTTTTGATTTTAATGTGAAAATAATATGTTTCTTTTTTAGATGGAAATTTACACCTACTTCTGATGAAAAGAATGATGTTTTATCAAGATTTAATAGTAATTTAAAAATTCCATTGAACTTTGTTCATACTGTCATACCGTATTCAGAAGATGATAATGACAGTCCGAAAAAAATGAATTTTATAAATGGTGCTCAAATTAATCCACAAACAGTTGAATTTTGTGAAAAGTTATTCATTGAAGATCCATTGGTATTACTGAAAAAATCTCAACCAAATTTAAATATATCATTAAATTGTTCTAACATATCTTTACCTAGTTTTTTGACACCAGATAAAAAAGAGATTACTTTCATAGATGATACAGATACGTCAGTTACATCATCATGCCAGTAAGTGTTTTTTTTTTTTTTTTTTAATAAATCAAAAGCAATTACTGTTCTGTTTGCAGTCATTGTCTTTTTTTCTATAATTTTGAACTATTAATTTGTTTTTTCGTCTAATTCTACTGCTTTATCAAGATCTTCTTTCACCCTGATCTTCGTGTGATCATCGCTTCCTGTCATCCTCCGTATCTTTATATGTTCTTTCTTTCTTTCTGAATAATGTTCATTAGAATTTGGTCATTCACCAAATTGGGTCTATCAAAAGGGTTAGATAAGCTGGAAAAAACTGTTTATTTGTTGTCTATCAATCTGGTAGTCTTAACTAAAGCTTATAAAAGAAAAGCTGAACTGGTAGATAGATTCTTATTAGATAAAGCTAAGCCTTTTATATTTGCTTTAACTGAAATTTAATACTAAGGAAAATAATTGATTATAATTTTGAGTAGTTTGTGTTGTATTAGGAAAGCTTTATTCATCCTTTTATATACATACACACATACACACACCCACCCATATATATATAAGAGTGATCGTAAAGTCGTGCAACCCAAATTTTTCTGCTTTGTAGGAATGACAGTTAAATTTGTAAAAGATATTTTACTTAGGTTAATTTTTTGTATGACAGAATTATGTGTGGTATCACTGCTAGATCACATCTCCAGGCAGCAGTGGGACGTGAGACCAAGCAGTTTGTATAGTCCAAGCAGCAATGTTGTTTATGCAAGAAATCTTTATTGTTCTGAGTTACTGTGAATCAAAATCGTACGCGAAGTTTCAAGAAGATCTTTTAAATGCTTTTCCAGATGCTAATGTGCCAAACAGATCCACTCCACTATATGTTTTTTATAATCGTTTTTGGGATACATGTGTTGTCCATGACTGTAAGTGTACTGGCCATCCAAGTGTTTTAACTGATGTCAGTTTGTAGATTATAAATTAAACACTTCTTCATTCTCCAAAAAAGTCTCTTCGAAAACTTTCTAACCAGACTAGGCTATCTTACGGAAGTGTTCATAAGGCTAAAATTGCTAATGTTCTAAAATTACATCCGTACTGGATTAACGTTTCCCAATGATTCTGGAGTTGATAAGGCTCCAAGAACCAGATAAGGAGAAATGAATGCAGTATTGCTGGTGGTTTAGAAGTTTCATTCGAAATGACATCTCTTCTAATTAAGTATTTTTTCAATGATGAAGCTTAGTTTTATCTTAGTGACTTAGTACAGTCAGAATTACAGGATATGGTCTTCAGATAATCCACATGTGTTTCATGCATAGCCATTAGATTTGCAAAAAATTGGTGTGTGGGGTGGTTTATTTTGTCGGAGAATTATCAGGACTGTCTTTTTTTTGGAAACCATCACAGCTGAATGGTAGAAGAAATAATCATGCAGTTTATAGCTTTGCTACATACTGATAAACGTGATTGCTGGCTACAACAAGATGGGGCATCTGCATACATGGCAAATAGTAGTATGCAATTTTTTTGATGACTGGATAATATCTCATAGTCTATGGCCTTCTTGTTTACTGAACCTGAGTCCTCCCAGTTTTTATTTGTGAGGCTTTTTGAAAGATAATTTGTACTCAACCCGCATACACTTGATGAACTTAAACAAAAAATTGAGGTCTGTATTTGAATTATCACTGCTGCTACACTGAAAAAGGTCACGTACAATGTAAGAAAACATGTTGATGCATGCATTGGAAATCATGGTAGACATTTCTAGCACTTATCTTATGTGTGTGTATGTTCATTAACATGCTCTTGTACACATTTTAATAAGGAAAGGGAGATAGAAAACAAACTTAAGAACAGCTTTCTTAACTACTAAACCAATCCATAACAAACAAATTTATCGTATACAATTTTTTGTATTTACCGTTACGGTCTTATCAGCAATTATTCAGTATGTGAACATTGCTTAAAAATTTATTTCTACTTGAAAGTAGATAATTATAAAATATTAATTTTGCACTTGTATAAATCTTCTGCAAGTACCTGTAATTATCTGCTGTGCCTATTAATATGACATACTCTTTCAAATAAAAAATAACATACACATTTTGACGTGTGAGTGCTAGGTCATTGAAGCATCAGTTTACAAAAGTAAGGTCTTATTGTTATATAAGATTAATGAAGGATTTTGTTGTTATTAGATAGAGGATCTCTCATGTTATCATTTTTAATTCAAAAATTTTTTATAGTATAAGATGTTTATTAATATAGTAACTTAACAGTAGTTTTGTTTAAGCTGCTATTAAATAAAATTTCAGCATATGTCACTTAGTATCTGATTCAAAAGTATAAAAATTTAAAATTGTATCAAATATGAAAATATGCACTAATTGAGTGCTTTTTTCCTTACATTGTAATAAGAAAGAAACAATTTAAATGTGTTACTTGCTTAACGAATTAGCCCCATTATATCATTCTAGAATCATAAAACAAATATGGAATCTGCATTCTAGTTCTTCAGATAAAGTTCGATGTTTTAACAGTATCACAAACAAAAAATAAAGAAAAATAATTTTTTTATAATTAGTTCACCGATGGAAAATTTTCATTTGATTATTTAAGCCTTGTAGTTTTTTTAGTACTACAAGGATGGGCGAAAAATTTCTGGCCGAATGAAAAAACAGTTGTTTTTTGGATTTTTTTGCTTCTATTTTTCAATATAATCTCCATAAAAACTAATACACTTAGTTTTACATATATTACAGCACCACTCAAAGTGGTGCTGTAATATAGTTATACCAAATTCATAATGCTGTAAATGAGTATTTTGAGGAGCTCAACAAATCGCATTATAAAGTTGGCAAACTACATTAGAGCACCTTTATGAAAAGTCTTTGTGGAGATTATATTGAAAAATAAATTAGAAAACGTGGCACCTATCTCGTGCAGAGCTTCTCCATGCCCAAATAATTATGTAAAATATTACCTGTACATTATAACAGTCTTAACTATCTCATGCACTTTTACTCTGTGATCCACCAGCAGTATTATATGGATTTTCTATTATTTTGAGAGTTTGACCTCAATGGGACCTCTGGAGTGTGATTTTTTATCACTGCTTTTGCGACCTTTTTTGAATTCAGAAACCCACCATTTTATCATTAAGTATGATGGAGAAGAGAGTTTTAGTGTTGAATCCATTTCTTGTTTGATCTCAAATGGCATTAAAGCTTTCAAATAGAAGTATTTTATGACTATACATTTTTCCAATTTCTCCATTTTCATGAAAATAACAGACATCTTTTTCAATAGGCTGCCAAACATGTTAACAATGTTACTAACCTGAAATTTGTTATACAAGCTATTGAAGCATTGTACTATAGAATGCCAGTAAGAAATTAGACCTGCTGACGCCATCTATGTGTCAGGCTGGAAACTTCTCATCCCACCCTCGTATAAGCTGTTTTAATTCAGAAATACACTTGTTGCATTTCTCAGAAACTAGCACACATTGTACACATTTTTGCGTTTGATATTGACTTCTTTTTTGGAATCATTAAAAAAGAGTGAAAAATAAAATATTGATTGCTAATTTTATTCAAATGTAATATTGTTGTGAAAGAAAGTATATACGCTCAAATTTGAGGCTTCATAAAACGAAACTGTTTAGCAGATTTCAAAACAAATCGCATTACTTTTTAGATTGTTTTATTCTATATTAAGTAATTTTATTGTATACTAGTTTTTAAGGTATAATATCATAGTATATTTGGGAATTGGAAAAGGAACTATTTTTTCAGCTTTTAGTCATGTAGTTTTATGCAGAAATTTATTTTCTGCTTTGTTTTTACTTACTTACAATGTTTTACATAAATTATCCATTCTTAACATCCCGTGTTACTTATCTTATAAATTTACTGCTTGAACAAAAAGTTCTCTTATGTTTGGTTAAAATTATACTGTTATTCTTGTATTTGAATATACAGATATATTCTTCTCTTTAAATATGTAATTCATTGTTAATAAACTTTGAATTACTTTACTCTTTATAAATAACTTTCTCTTTCATTTTAATTTCAGTTAAAATAATATTACCATCTATTACTCTTTATCACTGATTCCTCTTGATTTGAGTCGAGTAACTGAGTATCAGTAATTGATACTTTACTTTACTGTTACTTTACTCAACTTTTTCTTTTGAATTTTTTCGTCTTTTCTGATTGTCACTTAATAAATAATGGACATAGATTACATCCTTATCTCCCCTTTTTTTTAATCTTACTCTTCATTCACTATATGATGTCTGTATAATAATAGTGTTGTTTCAAGCATATAGAACAAAGCATGATAGAGACATAAAGTATACATCGAAATGAAGAGAAATTCTTGAGAATATTACATGTTAAGTAGATTTTGATTTGTGTCCTTTATTTGCTTTGCAGATGTAAAGACTATATTCATTTCTTGCTTCACATGGCAGAGAACATTCAGTATGATAGATGTAACAGCTTCAGCGATCTGTACTTTCAAATAGTCCAGATTTCTTATTTTAATAGAGACATGTATCTTCACGTAACCCACAAATAAAAAAACCATACTGATTTAAAGAATGTGGAGACCAGCCCTTCTTGCCCAACCCATTGCTGAGGAAATCCTTCATTTAAGTAATTTTGGATGAATGTGGCAAAATGTAGAGGAGCACTGTCTAACTGAGACTAGAATTCTCTGGTATTTGAAGCACTGTATACGTTTTTAATATAACCAGTTAGTTGTGTCCCGTAATAGTTTTTTCATCAAAAAAGAAGAGACCAATAGCTGTACCTCATCCAATTGTGTTACCACTCATTAATTTTTGGTGTCACATTATTACAAGAATATCAATAGCAGATTCAAAATTTGAATTTTGATACTAGAGGTAAATTTTATGTAAAATCTGGAGTATGTAACGAGTAAAGTGCAGTTGATTTTTAAAACATTGTGAACATTATTTTTGGAATTTTAAATTCTACAAAACACTTATGCACTGATTTTTTAGACTGAGCAAATAACTTGTTTGCATGCTTTCAATAGTCTCGTCAGACACTGATGGTGATAAATGCTTCAGTAGGCTATCCTTTTCTCCGATTCATTTGTCCAATTTCTGAATGTTATTTTCATGTGATTGTCATTCACATGACAGTATTCTTGCTTAATAAGTACAGCTGACTTAAACTTACCAAGCTGCAAATCACTTTGAACTTTACTCTGCGCTGTAATCATGGTAACTAATAGACTTCGTTTAGCTATTCACCTTCTGAATGCATGTGTGCTCAGTGTAAATCTATTGAAAACTCAGACTGATTCTCTACATTTTGATGTATACTACAAATATCTCTTGTCATGCTTTGTTCCAAAACTATGACTGAAACCCCTTCATTATTTTACAGTTTGGTGCATTTCAATTTTATACTCCTTCATAAGATTTATTTCAATTTACTTTCTTTCAAGTAATTTAAAATTTCTTTTTAATCTATTTCTCTCCACAAGTTTGTATTTAAGTTTATAAGATGTACGTTGTTTTTCTTCTAAGAAAGTAGTTATGTAAGAATTAGCTTTATTTTTTCTCCTGCCTGCTTTTCAAAATTATTCCAAGTGTTAAAATTACCTCGCTTGTGTCCATATCTTTTCTGAACCCAAAGTTATCTAATCTGCCTTCTATCTCTGGTTCTCACCATTTAAAATGTGTATTGCCTACAAAATGTTTCAGACTGTTCATTATTAATTCACAAAAACAGCATAAAAATTCTAATGGTGTGTCATATATATGCATTTGGTTTGTTTACTTATTCTTATTTTTATTCAGATTCTTATTCCCATTCGCAATTCATTTAAGAAATTTATTTTCTGAGAGATGGATTTTCATGTCCATTTTGCTTTAAAAAGTTTCTGGTTAATAGGTCTCTTCAAAACTCATGCATTGCAGTTCTTGCATTATGCTGTAAAGACGTATTTCATGTACCTAGTCATTTGTAAAAATTGTGTTATTTTTGAGGACTACATTTTGAATTTTTTTTTATTTGTATTCTTTGTCGTTTTTCCTTAATATTTTATTCAAGTTTTTCATGACTTTAAGCAGTATAGCATTCTGCTTTTCATGTTTCTCAGGGAGTATTATTGTTATATATTATTATATTAATATAACATTAGTATAATATAATATTGTTAATTTTTAAGATCAGTACATTTTAAATTAGTATAAATAGTATATAAAAAAAATTATGTCATTGGTTCCTGTATATAATCTTTTTGTATTAACTTCATAAATTTTCAGTGCTGATCAAAAGTTTGTTCTTCTTTTCCTATTTAATATAGAGTGGATTTAACTCCACTCTGTTTCTTATCACTATTTTAAACAATTAATAATGAGTTTTTTTCTTTTTTAGAACAACTGTAGATAGTGAATCTTTTGGTTTTAACACACCATCAAGAACAGCTCGATCATCTTTGTCTCTTCCACCTCCAAAAAATTCAACAGATGTCTCTGACGAAGATGATTCTTTTAAAGTAAAGACTCCAACAAAACATTATCAGTCATCATTATCTCTTCCAGTTCCACAAAATATAAACACTGATAATGATGATGACGACAATAACAGAAAAGAGAAATCTTTTGAATTAAGAAAAGCTAAGTTAGGTAAGTTTAGTTTTCATGTTTATTTATTAACTTATTAAGTCAAAATATATATTTTGGAGTACTAATATTTTATTGCAGTTGTATTGACTGCTATATATTGTGTGATATGTGGTGTACTAGCTTTTGGTACTACTCAAAAATTACATAAAAAGTTCAGAAAAGCATGATGATTTGTAATCTAAAAAAGTGTGGGCGGTCTGTACAATATATGCTTCTAGGTTATTATCACTTATTAGTAAATTATGTTTTCATAAATTTTTCAAAATTTTATTGCTTATTATATGTTCACATGAGGTCATGAAAACATGGTTATACTCAGTAATTCTGATTATCTCTACATTTCAATGATTATTAGCTCTCATGAGTGAGAATAATTTGTCTCTTCACAAGTATGTCAAATGATTTCTCATAAAAAGATATCTTTTTCAGAATATGAACCAGAACTTTTTGGAATCTTATTATTTCCATCAAACAAAGCTGTAGTACAGTTACTCATAGAGCTGTTGTTGAATGTCACAATTTCTCCAGTGTAGCCTTTATATAAATTTCATATAGAAGACAGTTTCAGAAGTCAGAATTTGCTGCATATTCATCTTGTGGTGATTAATGTAAAGAAATCTACCTTGTGGAACACCAATACTCCAGGGCCTAATTACAAGAATTTTTTTTATAAGCATTAATCCTAAAGATTACCACCCACTGCAGCCAAGAAATGGTAAGAAGACTTACCTGATTGGAGTGCTTTCAAAGTTAAATTACTGCATCTGTAGCAGTTAAAATTACAAAGTTACTCATAAAGTATGTTGGTGATGTTTTTAAGAAATTAATCGTACAAATATAAATGGTTATAACAATGATTTTATTGATTAAATTATACAAAAAGTATAAAAATAACAGAAATATATCGGAAAAAAAAACACTATAAATTACAAATAATAATAATAATAATGATGATGATTATAATAATAAATCTGATTTACCTGTAAACAGTATTACATTTAAATATCAAAATAATTACACTAAAAAAAATCATTATATTTCATAAACATAAATATAGTCTTGAATAAAACTAGTAAATCTATAAAATATATTTTTGAAAATAAAGAAGTTAATAATACATTTGAACTTTGTGACATATATAAAATAAATGTAATGAATGTGATCGTATATATATATATATATATATATATATATATATATATATATATATATATATATATATATATACACACACACAGGTGTCCAATGAAGAAATGGAGAAACTTTCAGGACATGTTCTACAGTGAAAATAATGAAAAAGGTTAATGTAACCATAGGTCCAGAAATGCTTTGTTTTCAAGTTGGCTAGTGAAAGATTTCACCAGAATTTCAGATCTTCTAATATAATAGAAGCCCTACTGTAATTTTGGGACCTAAAACCAGCAGTAAAGTTGCTAGTTTCTTTTGTAATTTGAGCTGGGAATAGGATAAAACAGGTATCGGAAATGTAACCCAATAATTTTTTTTTAAGACATCTGACATAAAACATGAAATTTGGGGATGAAAACAAGTTTGTTTTTAGGTTTGTAGTTTAATAGCTTTGTGACTAATAAATTAGGAAAATTAAGTTACAAAACTTGTAGAGAATTTAATTCTGAGAAAATTAATGTAAATAGTCAGTAAAAAGTAAACAAAAACTTTTAAAAAATCTGTATTTTATTGAAGCAAAACAGACAAAAAATAGACAGAGAATAATGGTATTGCATTCTTTCTATACCTAATAAACATTCTTTTTAAAAACGGAAACACTAATTACTGAAAATAAATTTAAAAGAAATGAAAAATTTATAAAACAATATTTTAGCTGTGTATATTCAATAATTTACACAGTTAAACAAATAATTATGTAAAAAAACTAAATTGAAATATATATTACTTTAGAAATATTTAAAAAAACAAATTATTGTACAGTTTGGCAATACTAACCATTGGTCAACAATGAAAATTGTGTACTTCATTTAAATCTGTTGTCGTAAATTATCATACAGGTAAAGGAAGTGTAGTGTTATGATGTCATAGTGAAAAATGCCGTTTCAATTCTAATGAGGAATATGCCGATATAATGTTTGTGGATTTTGTAACAGAAATTCTGAAACTGCTCAACATGAGTATTAGGAGGGATTTCATGGAATACGAAAGGATTCCAAATACGAAAATGTTTTATTTGGTGTATCAGCATTTATGAATGAAAGGGACATTTCCAATGTGTTTGTTTTATGTTGAAATCGAAGTAAATCATCATGTTAATGATGAACATCGTGTGATTCATCATATTCAGAGTAGCCCAGGTACTGTTCTAGGTGAATTTCATGTTGCACTGGTTTCTCAAAAGCAAATTGTGGTGTATCCTACAAAAAGAAAATCTTTATCCTTTCTGCCTGCAGAAAGTTCAAATTTACAGCCAGCAGATTACCTCCAGTGATTAAACTTGTGTCATTGGTGTCTAAACAACATGGTAAGGTAAATCCAATTTTATTTACTGATGTCGCCACTTTTATGAAAAACAGAGTCGTCAGTTCTAAAAATAATATTTTGTGGAGCAAAGACAATCCACATGGTACTGTGGAAACTAGTTTCCAGCATAGATTTCACATTATTTACGACAAAATTCTGGGGCCATTTGTTTTTAGTGAAAACCTTATGGGAGATGCATTCATTCTTGAAAAATGATTTTCCAGCTCAATGGTGCAACCCCACATTTTCCTGTAGCAGCTAGAAATCACTTGAATGCTAATTTTTTAAATTGGATTGGACGTGGTGGACCAATCAATTGGCCACCATGATCACTTGACTTAATGCCACTAGGTAACTTCATTTGGGGTCATACAAATATGATAGTATACCAAAAAATGGTTAATACTGAAGAAGAGTTACTCATTAAACTACGAAATGCTATTGAATTTATATGAAACAATCCTGAGATGATGCAGAACAGCCACCAGAAATATTTTACATCAGGCAGAGTGCAGTTTGTATTACTTTTTATTTATTGGCTAAATTTACATTGATTTTCTCAAAATTAAATTCTCTACAAGTTTTATTACTAAATCTTCCTAATTTATTATTCATTTAATAAAGTTATTATACTACAAACCTAAAAAAACTTGTTTTTCAATACTGAATTTTGTGTTTTATATCGGATATCTTAAAATCTACTGGAATTACAGTTCTGGGACCTGTTTTGTCCTACTTCCCATCTTTAAATTATTTAAAGCTCAAAAAATTACTAGCTCTCAAAAATTACAGTAGGGCTTCTTTTTATTACAAGAGCTGAAATCTGGGTAAAATCTTTCATTAGCTATAACTTGAAAACAAAGCATTTCCAAACCTATGTTTATATAAAAGTTTTTCATTATTTTCACCAGTAGAACATGTCCTGAAAATTTCTCCATTTCTTCATGGGACACCTGTATCTGTATATACAAGTGTAGTGTGAAAAGTTCCAGGCCTCTCACAGAGATGGCATTAGTATGGTTATTTTCCCAACAGTATCGCATGATTCTGTGCTTAATTGGTTTATTACAGGAGTTTCAAGTTGCTGCATCACTTAGTATTTATAAACCGCCAATGGTAAGAATTGGAGTGTTTTTGGAAAATGGAAATTTGTTAAATACTTTTTTCTGAAAGGCGTAAGTGCTAAGGAAATTAATTAAGAGCTTGATATGACATTGGTAGACTCTTCTTAAAGTACAGCAGTTAAACACTGGATCACAGAGTTTAAAATGGGTTGAACACACACTAGCGATGAACCATTCAGTGGATGCCCTTCTGAAGAGACTACACCAGAATTGATAAAAAAAGTGCATAAAATGTGACAGTGAACGAGTTAGCAGAGTCTATAGGCATGTCAACAGAATACGTACACATTTTCCATGAACTTTTGGGCATGAACAAGTTCTGCACTAAGTGTGTACTGCATTTGCCTAGCCCGTCCAAAAATAGTGCCAAAAAATCATTTCAAGCAATTGTCTTGAGCTCTTTCGGTTCAATCCTGAGGAATTCTTATGTTGATTTTTTAACAGTTGATGAAACTGATCTGGCTTCCAGTGACTGTCACTTATTTCCTAACTTAAAAAGGCTTCCAGTGACTGTCACTTATTTCCTAACTTAAAAAAATTGGCTTGGAGGGAAGAGATTTTCAACCAGTAATGAAGGTATAATCGCAGTAGATGGTTATTTTTAGGAGTTAGATAAATTGATATACTGAACTGGCATAAGTACTCTTGTGCAATGCTCGGCTAAGTGTATAATAGATCTTAATAGTGACTATGTTGAAAAATAAATCAAAATGTACTGACAAAAATCTTGTTTTCATATCCAGGTTTGGAACTTTTCACCCCACCCTCGTCAACTTTTACTAGTGTATTGGAAATGGTAATAAACATTTAATTAGCAGGAGTGCATTATATCTGTTAGTGGCTATCAGCTACAGACAGCTCTAGTAAAACACTCGTACAAATGCACTACCCCATTCTTGTATTGACACTACATTCCTTCCAACTAATTTTAAAGCTATTTTTTTCAACTACTACTCTTTCCAACCACATCCTAAATAAGTTATTCTTAAAAAAAATAAAATCAGCAGTAATTATTGTTAAAATTAATCTGGAACCACAACAATACTGATGTCATTGAGGAAGTTCTCTGTTGTAAATAATATAATTCATTAAATATAATCTATATCATTTTCTCATTAAAAAAAAAAAAAATATATATATATATATATATATATATGTATATAAAGTATCAGTGATAACTTTATGAACAACATGACAATTTCTGATATAGTACCAAACAGAAACTTACTGAATTGAACAGTACAAATTAAATGCAGCAGTTCATCGAGATTTCAGTTTGTTATTCATATGTTCACAATATGGATAGTACAAGTGTAATGTGAAATTTATACAATTAAAATTGTTATATTGGATAATTATTAAATTTATTGTTTTAAAAATTCAACAATTGTGTGTTCCCGCTGTGTTAATGATAATATCTAGTCTTAAAAATATTAATAACTACATTATAATAAAAGCTGTAAATAATATACAAAATATCAAACAACGTAAATTTATAATTATTTTTAAAATCCTTGCCGTGTGAGTTCATTAAATTACCCTTTCATCTGAGTAACGCTGCAAAAAATTGTAAAAATGAAAATAATTTTTGAAGAATGTTTTAACATTTTTTGTAATGAATAAAGGAATTTAAAAAAAAAATTTTAATTTTTCTGTTTTTTTTTCTTTTGTTCTAGATATAGAAGAATTAATAATGGATACAGGAATAACAAGTAAAAATATAAATAGTAGTACTACAGATGATTTATCTAATCCAGTTGTTAAAAAATTCAAACGAAGAAATGAAGCATTTTATACTAATGTAGATGAAGATTAACAAAATTTTAATCATTTTTATTTGAATTACGTATACTGCATCTTAGCTGGAACTTAACTTGCAACAAAATAAAGAGTTCTTGAATATCAGTGCAATTACTTCATTTTGCAAATCACTGTGACTCATGAAATTCACCTGCATGTGTTCATGTGCACTTGTTTTTGTAAAATAAAAGACAAATTTTACCCATTACCTGCATGAAAAGTCAGATTTATTACCTTTTCTTGTAACAATTGTTGCAACTCCTGTTTTGTTTTTAATTAATCGCATGATGTAATTCGTTAATACATTGTAACCCTAATAAAATATATGTCCTACATGTTATTTGCAAATTAAACTATATTGGTAATTTGTACCTGCCTACATAAGTAATTGTAAGTTATAGATTACACAAAAAAGTAAATAAGTTCACTTAAATTTTAAAAATGATTGATTTTATGTCAAAATTTAAATATGGTCACCCAAAAAGTTAAAAAACTGAGTACGGTTATGTAACTGTAAAGGTTGTGCATAACTTGGTTATGTAAATATAAATTTTATATAGTGTGGTTTCACGTAGAAGAATGTATCTATATAAAATCATGGGTTTATTCAAGTTGATACCACTTTAAAAAGTTGTCTTTCCAGCAATAATTACTGAATTTTTATCTGAAGTGAAATTCCAGCATCGATGTAGTATTATGTTTTAGTACAATTTGAATGTTTTAGTACAATTTGATTTTGAAAAATATTTTATTGATTTTATACTTGTGAAGTAGATATATATTGTTATTGTAAAGCTGCAGGATGTACATGTATATAATTGAAAAAAATAATTGATTTAGAATAGAAATTTTTAACTTTTTAAAAAAATAAAGTAATTAAAAAATTTTTTTTTTATATTTACCTATTATCGTTATAAAAATAGAGCTTAAGTAATTATTATAGTGTAAGAAAGTACATTCTATACATCTTGAAACCAGATGTAGGCGGGGTGAGCTATAAAATGGCTGTTGAAAGAGTAGAAAGAGAGTGAGAGGAGCTTGGGAGCTTTCTCTCTCAAATTGTGTGAGATAGAGCTAAATCTTGAATCTTCTAGGCAGCATAAGGAAGAAAAATGGCTGGCTACATTGCTTCTTTTGTAAAAAAAAAATAAATTTTCTTACTCTGTTTGCAATCTGATATAAAAAAAATATATTTTCTAAAAGTTCCTCACCACTCACTTTGCTGCCGGTTTTATGATCGGTCTCATTAATTTTTTCATAGCTTCCACTCTTATATATTAAATACAAACATTGTTTATATTACTACATAGAGTTAAATGATAAATGTTTTTATTTCTCAATGTCTTTATTTTCCTAACTAAAATATATTCTCTCCTTTAATTACTACATAGAGTTAAATGATAAATGTTTTTATTTTCTCAATGTCTTTATTTTCCTAACTAAAATATATTCTCTCCTTTAGCTAAAGATATTGATTACTATCTCTAGTTATTAGATATCCTATCATTACCATCATTTTATACATATTTTAAAAAATCTTGCAGGACGCTATCAAGACGGGAAAGTAAAAATGTGTTCAAAATAATTGTTTGTCAATAACGGTTAATGAATTTTTAATTATTTTTGAGTTTTTTAAATTCATTTTTTTATTTTTGTATTTAATTTATTTACCTAACATTATTTCATTTGTTTGTATATTTAATTAAATGATATGGAAATTGAATCATATCTATTTTTTATCTTATACTGACGTGGCATATATATATATATATATATATATATATATATATATATATGTATTTCTATGCACCGATCAGGATAAAGATTTTTTTACTTTGTTTTAATATGAAAATTTTAAAACCACACGAGATTAAAAAATTTTATTAAAGATTTTTCTTTTATGGAAAAAAAAGAAATGAACAATTGTTTGGTTAGTGAAATAATATTGTTATATATATCCTTTTTACGTCCTTGTAAGAAATAAAGGAAGTATTGTGATAACGAGAAATTTCGGTTTCCAGATTTCAACAGAAATATTCATTTTGACCATCCCTGAATCAACTTTGACTAGTTTCGACGTGACGTCTGTGCCTATGTATTTATATGTACGTACGTATGTATCTCGTATAACTCAAAAACGATTAATCGTAGGATGTTGAAATTTTGGATTTAGGACTGTTGTAACATCTAGTTGTGCACATCCTCTTTTGATTGCAATCGACTGAACCAAAAATGTCCAAAACAGCCCAAAATCCAAAAAGAAATTGGATTTTGGATTTTTTCTTAACTGCAGTAATAAAACGTCAATGAGAGCTTTTCAACGATATATCATAAATGGTACTTATTTTCATTGGTTCCAGAGTTATAGCCAAATAAAATTTTAATTAATGAAATATTTGGATCTTAGGGGAAGACACATCGGGTTCGAATCAGACTTCATCTCTGTTTTTTCAACCATTTTTTTAAATTTAAATATATTGATTTATTAATAATTATTAACCTTAGATTGTAAATATGATGATTAATAATTCAATAATAACAAAAGAAAAATATATATGAAAAAATATCAGAAGTTTTTAATGAAATAAAATTTTATATGCTTTAAAAAAATATCTAAATGTAATTTAATAGGCGTACAAGGAAGTCATGTGTTGTCCACATCAGATTTTTTTATATTAATCTACAAAATACATGTGCGAAAAATTCAGTTATTTAAGCCAAATTAAAAATCGTTGCTATATGGTAAAAAGGTCCTCTTGTCTGCGTCAACTGCAAAGGTTAGCATTCCTTCCGATCAAGAAACTGTACTGTTTACAAAGATAAATTGCTGTTCAGGAAGTTAAAACCTTACAGGTCAGCTATTTCGAAGCTAAAAAAAGATTGTAAACATAAAGCAACAACAAACGCTCACGCAGCAGATACTACTCTACCGCAAGTGTTGATGTAGATCTACACTATGGGTGTTAATCTAACATTGTATGTTAGCTACAATGATAGGAAGAATAATCGACAACAAAATGAAATCTCATACACATGCATATTGGCAGTCTCTCTCACATCGAACAGTGGTGTGTGACGAAATCTGATATCTGATCTTTGTATACTTGCACGCATTTTCTCCGGCAGGATTGGTCTGTTAAAAGTGAAAAGACAAGAGGCAGAAGGGAGAACTTCGCCATTCCTTCTCATGTTCAGTCTTCAGCACTATATTACTCCCTGTGGTGACAACTTCTTCACGATTTCTTGTTCAGAACAATTGAGTAGATTTTGTAAACACCCTTTGAAGAACTGAGAGTGCTGTGAGGATCTAGTGAGTGCTGTGAGTATGACAAACTCACCTAATTTATTTAAACCAAGAATTTCTGCGACTGGATGTCATTGGTAGTCTTGACGTTTTGAAAGAAGAAGGTTTTCAAAGATCTTTGAAAGTTTTCCGTATTTCCTTTACTAGACCTCAGAGAAATTAGTTATTTCATGAGCGATAAGAAAAAGGCTTCCCTTCGCAAAATTTTACATGAACCCTCTGCCGCGATAAATTGTTCAACTTGCATGAGAAATAAATTCCTTCTGTAGCAAGGCTACTCGCCGTGGTACAACCACACTCGAGGGCTACCAACGCTGGAGAACCGGCATATTTCCTGCATTGATTACAGGTTTCTATTCATTGAGCTTTCAGAGCTCCCATGCACCGACACACATGGGCACTTTACTTACCATTGCGGGGACATGTAGACAACGGAATGGTCTTTGATATACCTATAAGCACATCGACGCTGGCCGCCACATCACCAGCTATAAAGAAGGTTAAGTCCGCATCCAAAATAGTTTATTATTACTACGTTTCTTATCCGAAATCGTATTTCCAGGATATACAATTAGCGGTCACTTTACATTTCTTAATCTTTAATCAATCTTTAGATTACGTTGCACATAAAGCAACTAAGTTACTTATGTTATAAATGACTTTCTCTGAGAGTAATGATGCTCACTAAACAGTAATACTCTTAGGTGAAGAAGACAACTGTTGACAGGGCTAAAGTTGAACACCATTTTAATAAGCTAGGCACAGATTTACAAAAGTATATCCAAAACAAGAAGGTGGCAGCGAACCACTTCACTCCTCATTTTTCTTAGCCTGGCACGGTATTTGTTATTCTTGTGATTGTTTATACCACTCTGCAAATGCCTATAACTATTAGGTTGTGGCACCCCCAATGTTTTACAAAGTACAACAACCTGAGCTGCAAACTTCAGATTAAAGGAATAAAATAAATCATTCCTATTCACAGTACTAATTATAGACATAATAATGGCGATATTAATTTTTTATTCAGTTTCACCCCATAAAACTTGTTCATATAGACTTTATATAATTCAAAATACATTTATAAAAACAGTTAATTTCATAAATGTTACATGGTTTATGTTTCATTACACAAGATTTTGTTAAATGATTTTACCAAATGTAACTAAATAATAACCATCATGAATATAGCGCACTAACAACAAAAAAAAAATTTACAATGAAAAACGTCAAAATCCTGAATATTTTAAGCTATTTTTTGAGTTGTAATTTATAACACAGCTCTAACCCCATTGTTTTCCTTTTTTATCCCCAAAACACAAATATAATTTTAGATAAATCGTTTATATCAAGAAGTACAAACCGTTCGAGTGCTGCCCACCACACCACCATTGGTTTGCTCTGCGCCAATAGCAACTAAAATAAAAATATGAGCACATAAACAAACCAACCCACGCACCATCCTTTTTTATGGGAAAGATGTTTTAAAATAAATAATATTGTTTTTCTGAAGATGCACTTTAATGAGTGAAACAATTAATTTTATAATAACATATATTAACATTAATTAAAAGAAATGTACAAAGAAAAGTTTATATTAGACTCATTGTTATTCAATGTACCTCTTTCATTTTGCTCCAAATCCTTTCAGACTTTTTTAATAAATGTAATAGAATCAACAATATAATGTATTATCATTCTAATATTTCGAGGTAAACAACACCTATAAAATAAACCTGAGTAAATATCAACAAACACACTTACACAGAGAATTTTTTAACCATGATTTTTATACTTTTGAATTTTTGGCCTTCAAAACATCAAGAAACATAAATTTTTGTAAGAGAGGCAGAAGTCATTTTATTTTGACAGCAATATCTTCCTTATATCTTCCTTCTTTTTTTACAAATTGGGAAAGTAAAATAGATAAGGCTTATTAATTAAAATTACCAATAAAATAACTTACTTTCAATTTATACATACTTTTGCACTAATAAGTATATTTTAATAACAAATGTTAAAAATGAATGAAGTGTGGTGGGTTAAGAAAATAAATGTTTTAATTTTTCAACAATCATTTATAACAGTATTTCAATTAAAAGAGATGAATGAGATAATAAATGGAATAATGCCAGAACCTCACCGAGAATGAACCAGAGACCAATTCATTCAGTAGATGAATTGTGACCACTACACCAATTTCTTGGCTTTTTGCCAGCCACTTTTTTTGTATTTCACAGTTAAATTCTAGTATACAGATGAAACAAAATAAAAATCTTTAAAGTATCTTAATTAATTCAAATACTTTATGATAAAATAGGCTAAACAAATTATTTCAGTTATTTAATTAATTTTTAATATGCATCTCGCCTCATAAAGTATGTCGAAATATTCATCTCAAGCATTTTTTTACCCATCAACTTGTTCCTTCATATTTATATTGCTGCCGAGTTTTGCATTAGGAATACTGTCTTCATTATTTTCCTCAACATCAATGTTTACAGATTGTGTTTGAAAACACTAACTTTCTGGGCAACCCACAAAAATACCTTCAGATCTGAGAATATCTCCTGTATATTCTAAGGCTTTCCAACGGGATAAGATTGAGTCTTAGCTTTCAATGAGCCTTTTAACAAGCTAAGCTGTTAGAAAGCTCACTAAAAAATCCATGCAACATCAACATATCTGAAGTATACTGGAATGGGTTGGTTACTGGCATTTCTACATGGAAAAAAATCATCCAAGGTCCATCTGAACGAATCATGTTTTATATCTTACCTGCTTTTTGATTCCTTAGGCTTCTAATTAATAACAAATGCTGGCATTTGTTGTTTTTATTACATCAATGGATGTAATAAACTATGGGCTCCACATCAGGAAAGCTGTCCTAAATAACTACATTAAAAAAAAAGTGGATGAACTTACTTACTTACTAGCCAATGCCTGCCCTTGGCTGTTGAGTCATTTGGCAATGCACTGACCAATAAAGACAAGTTTCTGTGAACTCTGGGTTCTCATCTAGCTGGGTGTGGTCCAGGGCCAGAAAATCTCTCAGGTGATCAGCATCCATTGTCCACAACCACATAGCAGACAATGGATCAAACTATATATATTTTGGCTGTTAATATACTCCTATTTCAAAATATGAAACATGCTTTATCCAAAAAAAGAAACATTGTCCAAAAAAAGCATACTATCTTACAATAAGTTTCTGTACAGTAAGAAAAATGTGTATTAAAGTCAGTTCTCCAAGTTAGTGCACTATTCAAATCTGAATGGATGTAACATCAGTTTCATTGTACCCTTATGAACAACACTAAGAGAAGCCAAGAGAGTATGAATTTTGTGGACAACATAATAATGAAAAATATCTTACAAGTGTCATGATAAAAAATCAGTAGTTGACTACTGAATAATTAATTATTCATTACCTATTTCATAAAATGTAGTAAATTGATGAGAGGTAATTGATTTATTTGGTATTGTATCATCATCATCTGAAGTTCTACACAGCAAGAGGTTTCTTAACATTGCTATCTCCATGCATTGCTCTCGCAAGTCTTCTCCTTCATCCCTTTATGGTTTCCAATCCTCATCTCATCTATTAACACTATCATCATTCTTCATAATTCCTTCCTTTCTCCTTCTAATGGAGAAGTCAAGATTCCATTTCCTCCAACCAATTATCCTTTCCAGTTTCCATTTCTATTGTGTTCCCTCTATATAAGTGTTTTTTTCTTCTTTAACCTTCAACTGGTGAGGTGAAGTTAAAATGATGGTGTGCATCTGGTCGCTATGTGATTACCCCTTCTTTGATCTCATAATGAAACATGATTTGCAGTAGCTGGTTATTTTTTAGTTATAGTTAGATTGCCATGCACTGAGAATTTTTATAGTGTCTGATTTTTCTCAATCAAGTGTCCAACATCAAACTGACATGTGCTCTATGTAAGTACAATCTCCTTTCATACAATGATCAAATAATGCAGATTTTTCTTTAAATATTAATTTCTTTCCATCTACTTGTTTCAACTTTATCAAGAAATCGTACTGATTTTTTCCAATGTAAAAATGAACGTGAAAGATCAGAATTTCAGAGAAGAAATTCTTCATGAACTGGATGCATGGGAAAGCGAGGATTCGGATATTGATGAACCAATTACAGGTCACAATAGGGAACAAGGTGCAAATGATAATCAAGAATGGGCTAGAAATCGAAATCGAGGGCTGGTTACTGGAGGAAATGAGGAACAGGCTGTTGATCGGAATGGCTGTATTGTCAACAAACATGACACAGATTCTAAGTTGAAGTTTCAGGAGGTGGTGAAAATGTATGGATTGATAAACATGGGAAGTAGATGAAAAAATTTATCTGAGTAAATCCAATTTTAGATGGTGTAAAGTAGAACCGAGAAGAAATATCTGAGTTGTGGTACATAATATATTATGAATTGATAACAGGTGTAATATTCAAAAAGAAAATGAAATTGAAGTATGGAATAAACTATTTTCCTATTTTAAACAGTTTTACTGTATTAAAAATGATGTAAAGTATTAAAGGGATTTTAAAAACTTTCCTTCACTTAACAATAACTAAAATTAAAAATGAAGTAAAAAGTAACTAAAATCTAAGGAGTGTCAAAATGATGTCACCTCACAGTATGTGTCAGTGAAACGTCACCTTACCAATTGAGGGTTAATTCTACTCATTATTTCCTTACTCCTCACTTTATATGTTCATTTTACTTTCTCCATATCCACATCTTATAATTACGATGTATTGCTTTTGTACTGCTTAATTAGGAAAATTAGTCCAAAAATCATTCTGCCACTCTGAAAATAACTTTCATCAGATAATGTTACACAATACACTTGTACACATAATGTGGTTGTTTTAATTCTGTGATACTCCCAATTCAAATGGAAATATGATGTGTGTCATGTGGTTTGACTTTAATTTGATGATAAAATCAAAATACTACCGTGCCTCAATTGTTATAACAAGTACCTTATAATGGTACCTTTTGCATTACAAAAGGTATTACAGTTTTGTATTACAAAAAATTAATTTTTTTGTTAACTTTAACAGTAAGAATGAAGTAGAACTGTAATGCACAGTACAAAAAAGAGTTCAGAAGTAACAGAGCTCAATGGCTCACTGAACTTCAGTATGTTGATTATACTTGTACATTACTCTTATAAATACTTTCTCCCTACTCATTTATTCTGGTTACCTCAGGACAAATTTGTTCTTGTCAGAGTGTAGCTGTAACATTATAATTTTTTTAATTAAAAATACATAAATTAGACTGTACTTAGAAACGTGGTGCTGTTTTTCTATCTAAAAAATTAAATTATTTGAGATCAGACACTATGAATTTCAACTTATTTTTATCTATGAGATAAGACAGCCACAATCTTCAGAGATAATGGGTAAAAAACAAATTGGGTTATAGTACATCTTAGGTATTTTGTTTAGCAACTCTCAATAGTTAAAAACCGTTAATGTAACTGCTGGATTTTTAAATCATAATACAGAGGAAACATTTCCAATGAAACATTACTCATTAAACTTAAAATTTGTTTTCATAAAAATTAGTTTTTATGAAACTATTGATTAAAATGTTGTCTGGCTTACGGCAATTTATTATGTAGTCTTTTTATTACTATTTTTTTTATAAAATTACTCACACTAATTTTCATCATTTATTCATATTATCTTTCAGGTTCCTTGAGAATTACTATTAGAAAGTATCTTGGTAAAGTTGTTCTAGTAGTCTAATTAAAAATTGGCTATAATAGAATACATCAAGAAGTAATCAACATTGAAGAAAACAGTTCTTAACAAAGGCTAAACAAAATTATAATTTTTTAAATGTTAGTAAAATTTTATTCATAAAAAGTAAAGTAAGATTTATTTAGTGAAAAAAGGTGTATTTAAAATCAAATTTTTAAATAAAACTAATCTGTAATTGGAATCTTGTATTTTTCTTTTTTACTCTCCTGCAAGGTATAGATTAGAATGAAGTCTCATATTTAAAAAAAATTAGACTTAAAACCTATTTCCAGTCCATGTGAGCATTCTACTCGATGGATTGGGCTGAATTTTTGTTTTATTCTGCTTGAAATGATCCAAAGATATGTCATCAAGTCTTCATCAGACCCCAAACCTGAGTCTCATCTGAGAATTTCTCAAAAAAAAAATCATTTATTGCTTAATTGAGGAACTTTCCAAGGTTATTACACACAGGAAAATCACTTTGAAGGTCTGTCGATGCTTGATAACATACCTGCAGGCCATTCATTCTAAGCAGAATAAAAAAAATTGGCTTGCTCTGCCCTACAGAATGTCTGGACAGACTGGAAATAAATTTTGAGCATGCATTTTACCTATGGTAGGAAAGAAAAGAGAAAAACAAGTGGTTTGGGGGTGAGAAAAAGTGAATGGATAGGTTTTTAACTGATTTTTAAAAAATATTGAACTTATTAGCGAGTCCGAGACCTTGCCTGTACATGGGATTCCTCAGACAATACTGCCTGAGGAAAAAAACTTGTGGGGTTAAATCACACCTCACAACACACTCACTGCACATTTCCATCACATTAACGCAATAAAACACATGAAAAAAAAAAATTTTTTTAATTCAATGCTCTCCTCAGGACATATCCCATTAAGGGGTCCTCTAATCTTAAGTTCCCTGGCACTTTCATCAAATCTTGTTCCTAGTTTCTAGGATTCATTCCTAATTTTATTCAAAGGGTAGGATAATAATCTTTTTATTTAATTCTTATTTTTTGAATACTTGCATACTTTAACGTACCATTTAATTTTTCTCATAAGTAGCAGGCTTGTAAGGGAAAAGCCCTTGCGTCATAGTTATATAACTCTTCCAGCAAAGCCAGGAAACTTATTTGCACTTTGGCAACTTTTTTTTTAACCCAGAAAGTAAATTTAAGTAAATTAATTTTTTAAATATTTTTTTGCTTTACAGGTTTATATACCACTGTGTGGATATATATACACCTGTACATATAAATAGTAAGTAAATAAAGGTGATAATGATTTTTTTTATTTTTCATTTTAAGTGATTAAGATATATTAATGGCACAATATCTAAAAAAACCATATGTCACTTTTAAAATGATTAAATCTAGATATATTTGGCAAAGTATATAATTTATATTGTGCTAAAAAAAGTTTAATTTAAAAAAAAAAATCATTTCATAATTTTAAACGTTATTAATAAATAATATTGGTGTATGATATTATGCAGGTAGATTGAACAGTTTGTTTGTTCATTCTTCTATTTCGGAATGAAATATGAACAATACACCTGCTGGTTTCCTTGGCTGTTTTGAGTAATTCCTACTGTTCATCTAAAGATATTATTTCAATATTAACTAAACAAAGGTCACTGTTAAATATCATTTTAGAATATTAATATATGTTTTTAAATAACTTGAAAATCATAATTATGTTCTTACTAATAGTTTTTTTTTCATGTTTTAGTTTAATTAAATATTTATTATAGGTGAGAAATGTTAAAAAATTGCTCTCAATCAAATATTGACTGTAGCATGATTAAATATTTTAGTGAAGGTAAATTATTATTTTACAAGGATTCAGAATTTTTTTGGAGTATTGTTAACATACTTATGATAATCCACCAAGTTGATCTAGTGGTGCAACTCATCATTGCAAACCAGCTGATTTCAAAATCAAGAGTTCTAAAGTTCAAATCCTAGTAAAGACAGTTATTTTTATATGGATTTGAATACTAGATCATAGATACCAATGTTCTTTGGTGGTGGGTTTCAATTAACCACACATCTCAGGAATGGTCAAACATTTTTTTTTCCTGTTTTTTTTATACCCCTTACCTCTCAAGACTGTCCTCATCATCAAGCACAACTTATTCTTGGGGTGGTGTCTTGTAGCCTCTAACATCACAGGTACCCAAACTGGGCTCGGCTACACCATTCTCAGCAGTAACATTGCTGAGTCTAGGTCCTTTAATTGCCATGCCTCAAATGAGGTTGCCCCAAAGGGCCTCCCCATTGGGACTCCGGTCTTAATAAACCCTTCCTATCCTCCCCTGGAGTCCCCATTTACTCCCAAATGAGAATGTCAGAGCATCTCACCTCTCCGAACAGGGCTGTCCGTCCAACTATAATCTGAGATCCCCACAGTTCCTACAGGTCCCATATCCTCAACTTCTTCCGCTGTCTTCCTCTTAATGATATTGTTTATCATCTCACTAACCACTCTCCAATTATTTTCTCCATGAAGCATCACCTCTACTATATTGCCTGGGGTAACCATACCCACTTTGCGATAAACCTCCTGCCTCTCTTCATCCCACCTCTGGCAATGAAAAAATGTATGCTGTGCTGTCTCCTCTTTAGTACAGTAGAGACATACATCGGCCCTCCTCCTTTTCCTTTTAAATAAGTAACTATTAAAACAGCCATGGCCCATCAAAAATTGGGTGAACTGAAATGACAACTCCCCATGTCTCCTTCTATGCCACGGCTAAATGGACAGGATCAACCTCAGCATCCACTAACCGACCTCCGCTATCTCCTATCGATTTTGCTACCTCTCTAACAATTCTTCTCTCACAGTCTTCATACTCTTCCCCTTCAACCTCTACATTCTCTCCATAACCAATAACTCAAGAGGAGGCAACGATGCCACAACCAAAACAACCTTCATAGAGACCGTCCGATATGCATAAGCTACTCCAATAGCCAGCTGTCTCCAACCCCTAATAGTAGCCCCTCCAACTTCCTGACAGCCTTCTTCTTCTCTAAGGTTCTATTCCATACACAGACCACATACAGGTTGACGGACTGCACCACCACAGCTAACATCCTATGCTTGGATGTACTCGGCCTGCCAACCCTACTCATAAGCCTGGAGACAGCTGATAAGAGTCCTACTGGCCTTATCAACTGCCTCCATCACATGCCACTGAAAGGTGCGAGTAGTACGGAAATAGGGGTACGGCCGCCGGAAATGACGTCATCCAAGATGGTGGTGGTCGGCCATTTTGGATTGTAATGTCACTGGCGCCGTAGCCCGCAGTGTTGCCAACCTGATTTTTAGATTTGAGTGGTAGAATTTGTTTGTGTGAATAAAACAAATTTAGACGTACTTCGAGGATGATCCTGGTCATCGAGGCGACGGCGTCGGAAGGCGTCACCGCGAAGGAGGTTCTTGTTGTAGATCGTGCACCGGGAGGTGGCGTCTGCGCGTGTATTTGCATGCGTCTTTCAGGGGAGCGACGCAGAGAGATGTTTACAATGCGGGATGCGGCGCTCGACTGATGACCGTCCTGCCTACGCGTGACATTTTTTCCTTATAAACAGGAAAACAAAAAAAATTGTTATTTTTTCCTTTAAAATAAGAAACGTTGCTTATCAACGGCATGAACATGTTTCGAAATCCTTATCACCAATCACATCCGCTCGACTCCGATTAAAACAAAAAAAATAATTTTTTCCTTATAAAACAGGAAAACACCTGCTTATCTATTGCCCACACATCCGCTCAATTTATTAACAACTATTTTTCGTTATACATGTTATCGGTTCACACACACTATGGCGCGATCGTGTGTGTGTGTGTGTGTGTGTGTGTGTGTGTGTGTGTGTGTGTGTGTGTGTGTGTGTGTGTATGTGTGTATGTACGCAGTTGCAGAGTAGTATGTTGATGGTGTGGGAGTTCGCGTGCGACTGACACGAACAGTTGATAAAATATATATCCCCGTCATTTGTTACATTATATAGTCTTTGTAAAATTGTTTCATTTATTTACCGACTTGAGATCAGTGAACACAGTATTATTGTAAAGTTAAAAAAACTATTAAGTGTAGTTTCTTTATCACCTTAAGCAACTAGGTAAGTTTGAATATAACTTTTTTTTAATATGACTGTATGGTACGATTAAATGACTTTCAATCAAATAAAATAAATAATATAAATAATTTAATTAAATTTAAAAAAATAAATACAATTAAAAAAATACTTATAAACAAATAAAATAAATAATATATATAATGAAAAAATGTCTTCTTCTTCTGTTACTCACTGAAACACAAAAAAAACAATTACCATTTTGTTTAAAAAACAATGTTACGATATATGTTATTTTAATTTGTTTTAGATCTTATCATCTAAAATGGCATTATCCTGAACCGTTTGAAGGAAGAAGGCAGACGTTTTGATGGCAACATAAAATGGTAATTATATATGTTTTATTTATTTTTCAGCTATAAAGAAAAGCGTTAATATTTTTTTGTAAATGTACTGTTTTTATCTTAATACCTTTTTTCAGTTAAAAAAATAGCAGTCAATATGTAGTAAAATTATTCTGTTTCTACAATTACGTTGCTGCAAATGTTGAATTGAGAAGCAGACACGTCTCGAAGAGGGAGTAGAGACGATATTCACTAATCTATATTTTCACGGAAAGACTAGAACGGCGATAAATTTGGACGATAACACCGACGTTGTTGAAGAATTATGGATAGAATCTGTGGAAAAAATCAAAGACACTGACCAAATTCATCAACAACGGCAGCGGGTGGGTAATGAGTAAAATAATTTATATAGATTTAAATATTGTTCGTTACCGCCCTCTATACGGTGCCTCTAGCATATTCATTGCTACACCGAAAAAACTTGTAAGAAGAGAGGCAATAATTAATATAAAGAATCCACATGATCAAAAATGTTTCCTATGGTCCGTACTAGCATACCTCAACAATCAACCTGGCGATCACCAACGACAGGTTTGATATGCAAAGTACGAACATGAAATTAAAATGACCGGGATATCATATCCAGTAAAAGTAAAAGACATTGATCGCTTCGAGGTGTTGAACCCCACAATAAGCATCAATGTCTACGGCTATGAGGAAGATAACGATCGTGTGTACCCGGTACGTGTTACCGAAAACCGCGATCGTACCCACTGCATACACCTATTGCTGCTTGCAGGGGAGACGAGAGATAAATTCCATTATTGCCTTATAAATACCAAACCTGGTAAGAACGGGTTATCTCGTCTCCTTTCGGGTCTAACAAAGATCGTTGCAGCAGTCAATATTGTCCGTATTGCCTGCACCGTTTCAGTTCGTCAGACCCACTTGTTGCTACACAAAACCTAAACCAACATTTGATCGAGTGTAAGCGACGCGGTGCACAAAGGATAAGAGTACCCGATCCCACTAAAGAAAAGGAATGCGTGATGAAGTTTAGAGACTACTCACGTATCACTCCGTATGCGGTGTATGCAGACTTTGAATCATTAGTACATCCGATGGACACTGCCACTCCTAAACCCAACACTAGTTTTTCCGATAAGGTAGCCCATCATCTTCCGTCCGGTTACGCATACGTGATCGTAGACGAGGAAGGGCAGATTTGCGAAGGTCCTGTAAACTATCGAGCGAGAACCGATGGTGGAAATATCGTTGAAAAGATACTGGATGAATTGCTCTCACACGCCGATAGATTGCACATAATTATGATTAACGAAAAAACAATGGTGATGACACCCGAAGACACGGAAACATTTCAAAGGGCTACCGAGTGTTTTCTTTGTCATTGTGAGTTGAACGACGATCGTGTACGTCATCACTCGCATATCACAGGACGGTTTCTTGGTGCATATCATAACGAGTGCAATTTAAATTATAAGCGCACCGAGCATATTCCGGTATTTTTTCATAACCTCCGCGGTTACGATAGCCATCACATAGTTCAAGCTTTGGGAAAATACAAGGACGATGCAAAAATAAACTGTATCACCAACACATCCGAGCGATTGCAGTCACTGTCCATCGGTCCATTGAGGTTCCTTAACTCTACAATTTCTTTCGTTATCCCTTGTAAAACTTATAGAAAATCTAGTAAAAGATTGTCAGGACAAAGACACCGTATTTAAACGTCTCACGCATTGTTACCCGCTACCCGAGAAAAATGAATACTCATTAGGTATTCCAAATGTTGCCTGCCCGCACAATTTTTCCCATTTACCTGTCCCTCCAATATCAAAGCAACTATTCCAGGATGCCTTATTATGTGGCCTATAAGTCTGATCCTCTTCAACTAGGTGTTTTGTTTGATGAGAAGTTGCTGTTTAGCAACCACATTAGGCAAGTAGCGGCGGACGCTGCCTCAGTGATGCACTAACTTAGGAGGATTGCTCGGAAGGACTATTAGTTGTCTGGCCGTCAAATGTAAATGATGTACCAAGGAGTCTTCGAAAGCATGACCTCTTACACGGCGCCCGTTTGGGCACATAGGTTGGATATGAATAAAGCACTTGTTCAAAATTTAAGGAGTGCCCAGCGCAGAGCCTTAATTGCATGGACTGGTGTTTTTAAAACAGCCTCCATCGAGGCTACCACTTTATTGAGAAAGGATCTCCCAATAGATTTAGTGGTGAAAGTTCGGGCAGCCATGTGGAGATTGCGAAGAGGCCGGGAGGCCGAGGTATTTGGGATGCGGTTTCGGACCGTGCTATAACCGGAACGGAACAGTGATCACAATGCACCGGATCAAAATTTCGTTCAGTTGCCAATCTCCAGCCTGCGGAAAAAGCTGCAGGGCCTCGAGATAGAAGCATGGCAGCTGGAATGGGACACCACGACTAAGGGAAGATCCCTATATAAGTTTATACGGGATCTGGGGGATGGTATGCCTAGAGTTCGTTTTTAAGGGCAACGGGTACCCGGATGCTCACCAACCATGTTAATTTGAAGCAATATCTGTTCCAGTTCCGCTTGGCAGCTGATGAGCTGTGCGTCTGCGGGGAGATCCAGTCAAATGAACACTTAATGTTTGACCACCCTGGAACTTAGAGGTCAGGGGAAAAATGGCCACTCACAAGCGGCAAGAACTGTATTGTCGAACCGTGTGGGAGTTTCCTTGATGCGGTTGCTATATTCAACCGACTCAGTAGTTTACTTAAGGGAAAGACTCCTACCGTACTGCTGTTGGAAGCTAACCTAGAAATATATGGCTGACCACCCACCAATTAAGGCTTAAAGCGCTTTAATATGATGGACAGTTACTTGTTGGCATTCAGCAACCTAGGCGTGGCAGCGAATTGCAGTCTAGACGAAGTACATTTTAATTTATGGATATCATATACATTTTTAGTAGTTGATAGGATGCGCCTAGCCATTTTAATAAATATATGACAAGTGAGCAGTTAGGACACATAAGCTGTTGATGTATGGCACTGCGCTTATTCCGCTGACGCCGTTAGATAAGCTTTAGGAGCTATTTAGGACACTGGTCGCTAAACTGTTTTGTGGCTCAGTAGCTGTTTGAGGCACAGACATTCAGTCTTATGCTTTAGGGCGACCGAATGGGGTGGTGGCAGGAGAAATGCCAAGCAAACCAATCTTCTTTAAATGTATTTTTTCCAAATGCTGCTCTTCATCAATTTGCCCCAATACCTCTTCATTTGTCACTTCATCCACCCATATGATTTTTAACAGTAAGGTGTTAGCAAAGCATTATTTGGTAGTGATGCTTCCTTATAAAAACTACCCTTTTGTTGATTTAACATTTTTAGTTTCCTGGAAATGTAATCATGAGATTTTAACTAAGCTGGTATGAGTGATTTCTAAATGTGTTTCAAATTAGTAGCATGCACTCTGATACCAAAAACTTTCACACCACAATACAGTGTAGCCTATCTTCACTATTGATTTCAGTCGAGGTAAAACCGAAGTCCAACAACTATCCACATATTTTCGCTTCTTCACACTCTTGCTATTGCTTGATGATATGCTCCCATTGTTTTCACTCTATAATGCTTACCTCTAATTCTATACGAAAACTGTTCGAAACCATATTTATTTGTACATGAAAACAAAAAATCAGAAAATTCTTGATACTACAAAACAATCGAGAGATTAGTGTTGGGTCATCTAGTAGTTATTTACAGAGGATTCTCCAAACAGTACTGTTGAGTCAAACTATCTATGCTTGTGGCCGTGTCAGTACTAGCCTAACCAAAAACATCATTCTTGCTTCTATCGGCTGACACCTGTAATATGACTAATGTGAACTGTTAAACTAACATTTATCAAAATTAAATTATTTGATAACAAACCTTATTAATATTTAATTTGGAGATAATTATTATGAATTCATTAATTAATGTATTTAGTTTGAATTTATTATATTAAAATCAAAATATGATCATATAATATGATACTTTATCTATAGCATAAACTGAGCATGTTATTTTAATCCCAATTTATCCAATAAAATGCAAAATTATTTAATAAAATACAATGACCAAGTATGTTATTGCAATAGGCGCTATAAAATAATTAAGTAGTGTAATATTTAAAAGTATATTTTCTGCCAATTAATTACAACTATTATGAACTTTTTCATAAATTTTATTATAATAATAGTAAAAAGCGATATTTTACTGTACTTACTCTACAATGAAATGGTTAAAAATATGTTACAGTTTTATCTATCACTTATCACTTTACTATTATCACTATTTTAACAATCAAGGCATAATAAAAAAGTAATAATCAAGGCATATTTTATACAAATTGAGAAAAACATCATTGGTTACTTTTTTAAGTACCGTCACTTTTTCACTCAAATGGCTCAATTCTGCTCTTGTCATCTTACTCTTCATCACTCCTCTCAGAGTCAGAATCGCCCTTCAATGAGATGAAAGATTCAATGAGGTTGTCGATCTCACTTTCCTTTGATAAGTACTTGTCTTCAATTTTTTTTATGTTGTCGCACTTCCTTACCCAGTCTTCTTGGTCCATGCTAACAATCTTCTTTTGTTAGCATTTGAACTTGAGGAAAACTTCAAGGTGTATTTTTAATAGCGATGTAGCGTTTAACATCTGCCCATATGAGTTCAATTGGATTGAAGTCCAGGTGTTATGGCAGCAGTCTTAAAATATCATGACCCTTCTCTTGAACAACTTAACAAGGATATAGCAACAAAATCTAAGTGCAATTTTACCAGTTCGTACAGTTTGGGCACATACATAGCATTGGTGAAAGGAATGTTGTGTTTCACAAGCCAGTCTTTCATATCTTGTTTTCTGCTTTTTGAGTTCAGAGCTTTATCTATTTGAACATTATGGTAAGAAGCATTCATTGTCTACTACGAAAACATTCCTTAGCTCCAAATTTGGTAGCAATTTTTATTTCATCCATTTCATAAATATATCACTGTTATTGTTATTGTCCTAGTTCCCAGTTTGATTTGTCACTTTCCATGTTGTCAAGGTATTTGGGACAAAACCTTTTTCACTACCAGCATGAATAATATGGTTGAGAGAGGTTTACTCCATGGTGGAGCAGGGAATTGTCAGCTTTGAAACAGGCTGTCAGTCATTTGCAGTGAAGGTGATCCAAAATGATGGGCAGTTCTTGTGTTTGAACACAGATATTGTAGATCTCAATATTTTCAGAAAGTTCAGTCAGCGAAGAGGTATTCCTGACATTCCTTTGTGAATGAGCAGGGGAACAAGGATCTCTGGGGAATTGTCTGTAGAATACTGGGACATAAATGATATAAGGACATTCTTCTGTCTGCCCTCTCGACTCGGTTTGATGTAATTTCAGACATGTCTGAAATCTTACACAAGCTAGTTGATGATTTACTGCCTGATGACAGTGAAGCTGGAGAAACCGCATACCATCTGCGGGTGTGGCAGGAGGTTACTCAGTTTTGTGGGGATGCAGTGTCCTTGGAAAGTACCAATGCTGAAGTACATCAAGCTATCTGCAGTTTTTTTTCTTCTTTTTTACTGGGAACGACCGTCAGGTATTACTTCAGTAGATGAATGAGGATGATATGTATGAATGAAAGTGAAGTGTAGTCTTGTACAGTCTCAGGTTGACCATTTCTGAGATGTGTGGTTAATTGAAACCCAACCATCAAAGAACACCGGTAAACGCGATGTAGTATTCAAATCCGTATAAAAGTAACTGGCTTTACTGGGATTTGAACGTAGGAATTCTTGACTTCGAAATCAGCTGATTTGCGAAGACGCGTTCACCACTAGACATGGTGGGTTAAGTTATCTGCAGTTTAGGTAGAGGCAAGGCCCCCAGGATTCGATGGAATAACGGTGGAGCTATTTTTCGCTCGGTTGATTTGTGCAGGTTAGTGTGAAACAGTCACATCCGTGTTTAACAAATTACTGTTTGGAGGATACTTCCCGGTGTGTTGGAAGAAGGGTATTGTTAAATTATTGTTTAAAGGAGGCGACAAAGCTCCCGTTATTACCCTTCCCGTCGTATAGGCCCTTGACGTTGCTGCCGGTTATAGGTAGGGTCTTAGAAAAGTTTCTGTACCTGCATATAAATGAGTGGCTGATCTCACAAAGTTTATTGATTGAAAATCAGTACGGGTTTCGTCCTGGAAAGGGTACAGAGGACGCCATACTCCACTTGATGAGTGTGTAGTGTGTAAGAACTACGTGATTGTCATGTCGTCGCTTATACTGACGACGGGCTGCAACTGATTGAAGGGGAATCGCATAATGAGGTAGAGTTCTGAGCTTCTCGTGCTTGTGAGACACTCAGACTGTGGAGCCTCCAACATAAGATAATTTTCAGCCCAGAGAAAACCACAATGATGTTACTTAAGGACAAATGGCTGCTTCCCGAATCCGGGTTCGGATGGCTGATCTCCCCATTCGGTTCGTTACGACTCAAAAATACCTGGGTGTTAACCTTGATGAGAATTTTCGGTTTAAGGAACATCTACAGTATGTAGGAAAAAAGCCGCTGATGCTTTTTATGGAATCAGTAGAGTCATTCATCCCGATTGGGGGTTGAATTACCGTACCATGCATATCCTTTACAAAGATGTTAGCAAAGCTATCATGCTGTATGCTGCGCCTGTCTGGCCTCACCGCATGGTTTTTGGGTATTGCGTGGACATTTTGCTGCGGGCCCAGTGACTCCTTTTGCTGGCTATTATAGGCGGTTATAGAATAGTCTCGCGGGAGGCAGTCTGTGTTATAGACACAGTCAAAACAATAGATATCTTGGCTAATGAGCGTAAAGAACGCTACATTTCCAAGGTAAATAACATTGACGTCAAAGCGAAAGCAGGAGATTGAAGACTCGGAGCCTTGCGTCTTGGCAGGTCAGGTGGAACGAATCCCCCACAGGTCGCTACACGCATGGTGTATGTCTGATTTAGGTGCGATTGGATGGGTCTCCCCCAATCTGAATATCACATAGTTTCTCTCCGGGCGAGTTTGGCTAGGTTACGTTTGATGGATCGAATCAACGCCCGGATTGCGAGACTGATGATACAGTGGATTACGTCCTGTACGTCTGTCCCCGATAAGAGATCGTACGTTCACGAGCTGTTAGGGAACTTGAGAGAATACATTCCTTTCTGGATTTCCGTATTAACTGGATGATCCGCGAGGAGTGGTCTATAGTGGTTGGTTTTCTCGGCGTCCTTGCAGTGTGTAGGTCTGCAGAGGGAGTTTAATCGAGGTACTCGACCATGGTAGGATCCCGGGTGACCAGGGTTTCTGCTTAGGCATTGGATTGGTTGGAGGTAGGCGCATTGGCATCGATTCACGGTTATATTGGTATTGCTTGTGATACGATTTGGGGCTTCCGCTGGTGGGGGTGGCCGGATCGCCGGGGTATGTTAACCCGTGCGACCGGGAGTGCGGCTTCCCTCCGACGGTAGTGGTCCTGATCGTGACTTGGTAATGCCACGCGAGACACCATGATGGGACCGGGTGGGAGTGCGGGGTTTGTCCCCGGCTCCTGTGCGGATCGGAATGAGGTTGCGTTCCCCTTGTTAGGTGACCTAAATTGGTCGACTTATTTGGGTATAGGTCTGAATTTCTATGTTGCATAAGACATAATTTTAACTTTAAACTCGTTCGTTTTCGGAGTCAGTCACAGTCACGAACGGTGCTATCAAATCTGAATCTTGGCGCAGGGTTCGCGCTTCCGCGGTTTCGGTCAATTAGTTTCAGGGAATCATGTTAGGTTGGATGTGAAGATGTCAGTTTGAGGCCTACGTGAAATCGAAATTTGATATGTATTTTACTAATGGAAATGTCTGCCCGAGGCATTTACATCGGTAGCAACCCGACCGAGGCCTGGCTGATGACTGTGAGATTTAGTCAGTTAGAGGGTCTAAAGACGACCTCCGGTGAAGTCCCTCAGGACTTGAAACGGAGGGAGTGGTGTGGCGACCGGTAACGTCACAAGGTGGGTGTGTTCCCCCTACTGGGTTGGGATGGATGTGTTGGAGCTAGCAAGGAGGAATATGTCCTGGGAATTTTCCTCGACATCTCCGGTGTGTTTAAGAACCTGTGGTGGCCTTCTGTCGTTTATCAATTGCAAAAGAGACTATGCACTGATAGTGAACTGCGAGTAATGCAAAGTTACTTCAGGCATCAGGATGTGCTGCTTCGCGAGGGGAGGCATGAGGTAGGCAAGACGATGCCCAAGGGTTGTATTCAGGGCAGCGTGTTGGGTCCATTGTTGTGGGTGGTGGAATTTGATTCCCTTCTGCGGCTGAGATTGCCCGGTAGGTGTCTCATCGTGGCTTATGCCGACGATGGGTTCCTGCTGGTGGAAGGAAACTCGAGGAGGGGGAGGTTGAGCTCCGAGCCATCTAGGCATGCAGGATACTTGAGTTGTGGGGTCATCAACATAAGGTGACGTTCAGCCCGGAGAAGACCACGATGTTACTTCTTAAAGGCTGTTTGGCAGTGAGGTGTCGATGTCAGGCCTTCGTTTTAAATATGTTCAAGCTCAAAAGTACCTCGTGGTGTTTCTTGACAAGATATTGCTGTTCAAGAACACCTTAATTAAGTCGTGGAGAAGGCCTGTCGTGGCTTGTTTGATATTCGACCAGTGGTCAATCCTGATTGGAGTCTTAATTTTAAGACTATGAGTATTCTGTATAAGAACGGGTGCGAGGCAATTATGCTGTATCCGGCGCCTGTTTGGGCGGATAAGTTAAAATTTAAAAGCTATCAGGATATATTATTAAGAGCTCACAACGCCTTATATTATACTTATATATACTATTTCACGGGAGGCAATCTTGGAGATTGCAGGCGTGAAACCGATAGATCTAATTGCGTCAGAAAAGCAGCAGGGTTATGTTACTAAAATGTTAGGTTAATTGAATTCAGAAAAAATTCGCGAGATAGAACGGAATGGCAATGCTTTATGGCAGGCCAGATAGGGTGAGGCAGATGGTGAGCGTTATACGCATGATCTCTTCCCAGACGTTGTTGGTTTGTGAAGCGCCACTTGGGTTCACCCTAAAAAGTATGTCATGCAATTTCTTTCTGGTCATAGTGCCTTCCGAGACAGACTCCAGCGATTTGGCCTGGTGGATTCAGGTGTGTATCTAGATTGTGGACAACTAAATGATGCATACCATATAATTTACGAATGCGCAAATTACGAACATATGCGCATCAATGCTGGCTCGACATTAGATCCCCGTGAGAATTGGAAAAACCGGGCCGAATGGGTAATCGTTGAAAATTTCATTGGGTACCTGGCAAGAGAACAGTTTGCCGAGGGAATTTACAGTTCTGACTGGTCTTTCCTGTTTTGTTTTTGTTGTTCTTGTGTTATAAGGTTTGATGTTTTTGTTGTGTTTGATTATTTAGTTTTATTTTTATTTCTTGTTTTGTGTTATCATTACGTGTTGAACTCAACTTCTAACCTATCGGGTAGGTAGTTGCGTTTTTAATTACAGTTCCTTCATGTCACTCAGTCTTGTTAAAAACTCGACATAGATGTGTTTTGTTTTAAAGAGTTCATTACATGGTACTCGCATTGGTGGGACCCTGACTGAGGCAAGAACAAGGCTGAGAGAAGTCTTTTGCCTTGGTTCTGAAGATGACCTCCGGTAATGTCCATAAGGGCTAGATACGGAGGGGATAGCGTGACGACTGAAACTGCCACATGGAAGGTATCTACCCCTACGGGGTCAGGATGCCCTTGAAAGTTAATACTCTCTCGTAGCTCTTGTAATAGAATTTTCATTGTAGAAAGACAATGTTTCTGTAGGTGAAAATTATAAACTGTTCGTCTTACCATACATTTATTGAAGTCGTCCAGTTCTGTGATACGCCTTTTAGAAGTTGGTCGTTTGCCTGACGTTGAAAATTATTTTGTTTCGTTGTCATCACTATCGGTTATTTTTTTCAGTTCGCAATTAATTTTTGTCACCACACACTCAGACATATCACATGCTGCAGCAGTTCTTCCTCGAGCTTTTGATAAAGGAATTGTCACAGCCTTGACAATTCGTCGGCTTTTGACATATTCCAATGGGCCTCGCCCAGGATGCCGTGGCATTCGCATCGGTGTACTACTATTTAATGAACTCATGACAGTCAACACGTTTCTTTTTGGAAGAGAGACCCCTCCCCCGCAAGGCCATTAGTCGGTTGGCCTGGCCTTGCGCGCAGATAGTTTAGTACAATACCTAAGTGGTTTACACCAGCTCCTTAAATGCGAATCATATGAAATTTAACTGAAAATTAAAGTAAAATTATGTAATTTTCGAGACGTTGCTGTAAGAAACTCGTGGCTCCTCATAGCGCCCAGAAACAAAATTTGGGAATCCTTGCAGTAAAAGTTTTAATCAACAGAATCTATTGCATTCAAATCTGTACGCAGTTATGCCAACATTTAGCGGTTTTTCAGTTTGCTGTTTTTGTCGTAATAGACAAAAACTGGTTGGTTTGTTTATTTTACATGTGAAATAAAATCTATGTTATATCTTGTTTTAGTAAGGAAAAAAAAACAATTTTTAATTATTTGATTTTGCTTTTTATGTTAACATTTATTGTAGTGGTACGATGTTTTAATAATAAATACTTTCATTTGAGCGGCATGAATGTTGGTGTCGAGATTTTGGTTATGTATAGTTTCGTATTTTGAAATTCTACATTCTTTCGATTTTAGTTATTTTAGCATAAGAATTTTATGTTGAACAGCAATATTGTCTCTTATTAGATTACATTTTTATATTGCATTCTGCATGTTACGTGAACTTGTTATATTAAAAGTTAAAAGTATAGAATTATGTAAAATTGAAGATGTCATCTCAGGGAATTAATGAAATGATTAATAATGTGCTACCGAAGTATATTTTAAAAAGGATTGGAAGAAATGACTACGAATTTGTTATAAATAAAAACAGAGTAAGTTTCGCTTTGTGTATTTAAACCTACATTTTTTTGTAATTTGATTTTTAATATTACGTTTAACGTTTTGAAGAATGAATATTGTAGTTTTAGGGTAAAAAATTCAATCGTTAGTAGCAGTCTAGTAATTACTATATTATATATTTATTTTTAGTGATCGAGTTTTTATTTTAGGTCCATTGTATTGTAATTGTTATACTACATTCTTAAATAAGAGTAGGCAGCAAATTCTATTTAAAGCAATTCAGTCATTTGCTACTGAATACAGTGGTAGTAGTTTTTCGTAAAATTTATTTCACACTATGTATTGGATTTTTAATTTTTATTAGTAATTGACTTGTTTTTTTACTTACTGAGTGTGTCTGACTTCTAGTCCACATATCTCTGAATATTAGACAAATTATTAATTTTTATTGGTTGGTTTGTCTGGTAAGGTGTTCAGTTTACTTTCATTTGAAAAGTATAGTTTAATTTTTAGTCATTTTTATCATAATTAATGACTCAAGATTTGATTTCTATACTACTTTTAGGATATATACAATGTGTAGTGTATACTTCTTTTGATACCGTGCCGTATGTTTACCTTGTATTTTAATATATTGCTGTGAACAGCTCTATTGAGACATTATATCAGTTATCTATCAGATCGTATCCTGTCATTATATCTTTTGCAAATGTCAAAATTTCTATTTTATCGTTGTTGTCAGTAATATCTATAAGAAGAGATTAGTGACAAGAGTGTAAGTACATATATATATATATATATATGTGTTATCTGGTTTGTTGCAATTTATGATTTTTAGAGGCGTTTAATTTTATTTGTATACGTATTTGTCAAAACATAACATGATTTATTAAACATGGAAAGTAATAACGTTATATTCTGAATTCTATATAAAAAAAAACTAAGATAATCTGTGTATAAAAGCAAAAAGAAGAGACAGACTTATTGGCCACATCTTATAGCATCCTGGAATAGTCGCTTTGATATTGGAGGGACAGGTAGATGAGAAAATTTGTGCAGGCAGGTAATGCTTGGAATATGGAAAACAAATTGTTGGAATGTAGGGGGTATGCCGAAATGAAACAGCTAGCACTAGATAGGTAATCTAGGAGAGCTGCATCAAACCAGTTTAATGACTGAAAAGAAAACACATCTATGTACATGGTTCCCACAGGCAGTAGAAATCAGGAAATATAAACTTAGGAAAAGTCTGGAATTTTTAGAAAAAAATTAGGAAAAATTGCAAAAAATTTCAGAGGCTTTTTTTGTTACCAAATTAATAAGTGCATTAATAAAGTATTTTTTAAGTAATGCCAAAGTATATTTAATATAATTTTTGGTGTTAGGAAGCAGCGACCTATCATCCAGCACATTTCAATTATATGCTGCAAGCAGCCATTATAATTGGCTTATTAAGCCAATTAATAATTTAAGTAAAAACATGTCCTGTTTTTACTTAAATTCCCTAATCTTTTTTTTACATTAAAAGAGGAATATTCCAAATTGCAGTTAATTTTTTTACTGGTGAAATTTTAACAAAAAGTTACCATTGCAAAATTTAAAGGTTAACTATTTTCTTGGAATTTCTCCAACCGCATGAATTTTTTTATATTTTAGGTAATTAATTAGTTTTAAATGATATCTAAAAAAGACCAATGACCAATGGTTAGATATAAACTTACATCTAGAATTCAGATGGTTGAGAAGAGGTAGAGAATTATGTCATGCTTTTTGTAATGTGTGTAAATAACATTTTAGACTGGGCAATATGGACGAAAAGGCAGTGACTTCGCCCAGTAAGGGAAAATAGCATAATGAAATAATAAGGACTTCTCAGCTTTCGTTGAAAAACTTTTTTATCTTCCAGTGGTACATCAACACAGCAGACTAAAACTTTGATCAACAGTTGTGAGAATGGTGGTTGTGATTCAGCTGTATGTTTTTTGCCTGGATCTTCAGTTAGAGTAAAAGCATTTCAGCAGCAAATGATACATTTGAATCCTCAACTTCATTTACGGAAAATGACAACACTATTATTTCTTTTTGTTATACAGATGTTGTTTCTAAGGTGGAGATTTTTTGGGTTCCCAGTGTTGTACAAAATACATTATCCTTAAGTTCCTGTGAAGATATTGGTGCAACTTTAAAAATTATTTTTACTGATAGTTGTACAGTGTCAAAATTTCAGCTTGGAACTACTGAATACCCTTATGACATCAATCATAGCCTTGCACTATACTTTGATACACTCTGTAAATCACCTGCGTTCTTGTGTTAATTATGTGGTATGCATTGATGTAACATTAAATAAAATTGTAGACAAGTCAAATGGACTATTTGTGCATTTTTTTTAATACAGAAATAAACTGTGAAAAAGGTATAACAACATATTTTTTTGGGAAAGCCTACTGCTGAACATCTGATTGGTTTCATAGAAGGTATCTCCCCTATGGATAAAACAAAATATTACAAATATCTATGGATGAACCAAATGTGAATTTAAGCTTTTTAATAATGTTCAGTCACCAGCTGATAGAGGAATGCCTTGAAGGAAAGCATTTGGTAAGTATTAGTGTTTGCGGTTTACATGCTATAAGTGGAGCTACAAAAACGGATTGAATCTGTCAAATGGAGTATTCATACCTTTTTAAGCCATGTATTCATTTTGTTAAATGATCTCCCAGCGTGGCATGCTGGGCTATTTATCCCACTCACAGACAATAATAAATTTCCTTTAAAATACAGCACAACTAGACAGTTAGATAATGTGAAATGCTTAGAATGAGCCTTGCTAATTTTGATGATGTAAAGAAATTTATTAACAAATCAAGGAAAATTCAATCTAAGCCATACACCATTGTTATTGAGCATTGTAAAGACAGATTCCTAAAATATAAATTGTTGTTGTTTTACAAATTGATTTCGTCTGATTGTGAACCCTTTTTAAGGCAGTGTCAGAGCCTAAGTTAGTTCCTCTTGCTCCTTATTTATGTTCACATCTTAATGAGCTATAAAAAATTCTTCTTAGCTGTGCAATTAAATCAAGTAATAAAGCCGCTCTGAACACTTCTTCGAAACTTACATCAATTGTTTTTACTGACTAAGAAAATTTATGTGAATTAAAGAAATTTATCTTGAATTTCAAACTACTAAATATCTGAAAGAAATAAAAACATCAGAAGGTGATGAATTAAGGTTTCATAAAGAGTGCCTAACTAGTTAAAACTCATTTCAAAGCTTGTTGAATGAAGTCCTTTAATGTTGGGGTCTATCATCATTAGATCCAGCTGTGATCTTTCATGAGTCTGAACTTGGTTGTGACAAAATGACATGTTTATTGGAAGTATTATATGAAGCTAATAGATTTACTGAAAATATAGCTGAAAAAGCTAAAAAGCAATATTCTTTACTATGTATGGCTGCTAAAGGAGCTCTGAGTAGCGAGTTCAAAATATTTTCACCAGCTACTGAAGACAATGACAATAAAGAATTGAAAGATTCTTTATTGGAAAAATTGGATAAATTTTTTTTCATCTATTTTAGCAAAAAATCCAAAATATGTGGACCTGTGGGAAATAGTAAAACTATGCCTAATTTTTTACATGGAAACGCAACAGTCAAAGGTGACTTTTCCATTAAAGAATCTCTTCTTGTGGAGAATTTGCATGAAGAGACAATAATTAATCAATAAAAAGGTTTTGATGCAGTTATAGATGCTGGGGGCAAGGATAATGTTTTCATTACCCAAAAAATGCTCACTGCAGTGAGAAGCTCTAGAAGACAATATCAAGAATGTCTTGTAAAAAAATTTCTGTCAAGAAGAACAGAATAGAGCCCTGAAAAGGAAAATGTAAGGAGAAATTAAAAACTGAAGGAAGAAAGGAAAAAGTTGAGAGCTACAACCTTAGCAGAAGAAGAACAGATAGCCGCCAAAATTAAACTTTTACATAAGGGCAAACTAAGTTATTAAATATTGTTTTTTATTTATTTTGAAAACTAATTTAGCCTAGTTTTTGTGAAAATTTTTTAAGCAATCTTAGGTGCGAGGCAATGATTTTTAAAAATTGCTTTAGTTAGTTTTTATTTCTTATTTATGTTACTTTTAGTTATCTTGATTTTTCGTTTTTATACAAGAGACTTATTAAATATTGTTGTTTTTTTGTACTTGTATTTTATTGTACTGCAATGTAATTTACTGAAACAATTTATCACAGAAAATAGTCTAATTTTAAATGTATTTTGTAAAAAAAACATTAAAAAATAAACTTTAAAAATTAATTAATAATAAATAAAAAAGGCATGGGTTGGGCAGCTGAAGAGATGTAGGAAGCTGCAAAAAAATAAAATATGTATATATTTTGCAGAAAAACAGCAGTAGTGTCATATTCTGAGTCAGGAAATTTTTTTTAAATTGGTCAGGAAAAACAAATCTTAAAATTCGGTGGGTGCTCTGATCTTGCGAGTTAATCAGGTGGCTCCTTTAGTCTTTCAACGCTGGGCCATTTTGCTGTTTTTTTTCTTATGTCTACTTTGTTCCAATCCTCTTTTTCCCTTCTTCCTGGTTTACCTCCCATGTGTATATTTTATGCTTGTAGATGTTTCCATCATTTATATCATTTGGTGTAATTTCAGTTTTCTTTAGGTCTTTTTGGACCTTTGTGCTCCACAGGATGTTCTTGATTGATTCTAAAATATGATGTATTTTAAAATTCTTCCGGTCAGGCGTGTTGGTGGAAGTCTCTTTGTGTCCGTAAAATTTCATCCTCTTCCTCATGTCCTTTACTGTGTAGAAAGCGTTCCAATTTCTTTTCTTGATCTTAGTATGTATATATACACATATATCTTAGTCATAAATATTTATATGTATACATATATGTTTAAATAGATTTAAAAAATTTGACAAAAGAAATATATACAAAATTGTCACCTGTACCCTGTTCAATTATCCTACATTAAAGAGCAGTATTTGTCAGCAATGTTTTTTTTCTAGTTTTGTTTTTTTAATTTTTTACATTTATTTCTTGTTGTGTTTGCAAAAGGGACTTGTCAAGTTATGTTTGATAATAATATGTATTTATTGTCAATTGAAAATTACATATAAAGTTTTTTCTACATATTTATCCATGACGCAGGTAGCAAAAGAAACCTTGAGCGCTACCTGTGAGTTCATATCATTATAATAGGATGATTAATAAAAGAATTAATTTAAAATAATAACTAATTCCAAATACAATATAACTAAATAAAAATACATGATTTTTGTTGCACGATACATATAAAAATAAAAATTTTAATTGAAAAATTAAGTTTAAAAAAGTATATAGAATCAAAATGTAAAATTATATAAGTTACACTAAAATCAAATGAAATGAAATACAATAAATTCAGAATCTGAAAAAATAAGAGAAAAAAATAATTTCATTGTGGAGAAATAAAAAAAAATACATTATAAGATAACGTATGAGACAAGAAATATTCATAAGATCAGACAACTGAATACTACTATGAATTTGTATTGCCAGCATTCACTTAACATTCACAATTTTATATATGTAGATTTTTTAATGTTAAGTAATATATTAATTTATTTTGTTGTATGTTATTCAATATGTTAAATTTATTGTTATTAGTGTGGATTATTTTTGTCTTCCAGTTTGGTAATTTAAAATATATATTGTGTTTCACCCATTCATGTATTTCTTTTATTAGATTACTATTTATTATTTGGAAATTAAAATGATTGGGGACTTTGTTAGAAAATATACTGGTGCAATATGAAAATTGATGTTTGCAAACAGTTAATTTTGAAAAGAATGCGGTATAAGTATTTGTTCTTGTTGCAACGAGTATTGTATAGTGTATTTTTAAATCCAAATTCATTTATATATTTGTTTATGTACAGTATTACTTTCTTGACATATATTTGTCTCAAAGTAGGTACTTTAAATTCTTCAAATAAGCGTTTACCGGGATATAACCTTGGTTTACCAAGAGCTGCTCTTCTTAAATATTTCTGGAGTGTAAATATTTTGTTAAGATGGGTTGGCACCCATCCTCCCCATATCTCCTCCATATCAACTCATATCATATGTTATCTCCTTATATCATATGTTTCTCCCCATATCTCGATTCCATATTGAAAAAGTGAATGAGCATATTCAAAATATGTAATTCTTATTTGATCACTGACATTAAATAATGATAATTTTTAAAGTTGGAAAATACTTAATGCTACTGGTTACAAGACAGTAAAAAAAGTATTGCCATGATAAAGCAGAAATGGTTTTATATTTTTGCAGCTTTTTTGTGTTAATGTGTAATGGGTAATTATTGTTAAACAATTTCAGTATAGAACTTTGTGATGGATAGCCTTGGTAGAAGTATAGGCCTTTTTTTTTTTTTAATACACATATTTATCTCAAAGTAGGTACTTTAAATTCTTTAAATAACCGTTTACCAGGATATAACCTTGGTCTAACAAGAGCTGCTCTTTTCACGTTTGTTGTTTTAGAAATAAATAATTAAAGTATATATTTATATTGAGTTGTGTAGTATCAAAATTACAATTGAACTTTTATCAAAGGTCACATCAAATAAGTAGGCTGAAATCTTGCAGTTTTTTTTCTCTGATTGCTGTTAGTTTTCAAGATCTTTATCTTAGAAGTGTTTTAGGCTTTTCTATTGCAGTAGTTTTGTTTAAGTGTCATAAACAGTGGTCTCATTGTATATGAAATTGACAAAGATTTAAATAAAAAAGTACCCTTCTAGATCAGTTTATAATTTTTCATTATGTAGATTGTATCATGAGTGGTAGGTTTATTATTAAAAAAAGGAACATCTTCATCATTTTCCAGAATATATCTAGAGAAACCATGGGAAAACCTTGATCTGAGAAATTGTTGATTGTAGGTGAAAATAATGATTGTACAAAACAATAATGATACAAGTGTGTAAACATAACTTGGTAAGGATAAAATAACAATTTAGATTTCATGATTGTGATTTGAGAATTCATTTTTACCACCCTGCCTAGCATTATAGCAGAGCTATTTAGAAGGCAAAGTATTATAATCAGTCCAGTTTGGGTATATGCAGTTTTCATTAGATCTTGATGTTTCAACACCTAAGGAACCAAAAAAACTGCATGGAAATTTTCCAGATGTTCGTGTATGTGTGTGTGTGTGTGTGTGTGTGTTTGGTTTTGCACTCCTTATGTTTCTAGAACTACTTCTTTTCTTTTTCCTGTTTAGCCTCTGGGAATTACCGTTAAGGTATTACTTCAGGTGGTGAATGAGGATGATATGTATGAGTGTAAATAAAGTGTAGTCTTTTACAGTCTTGGTTCGACCATTCCTGAGATGTATGGTTAATTGAAAACCAACCACCAAAGAACACCACTATCCACGATCTAGTATTCAAATCAGTGTAAATGTAACTTCCTGTACTAGGACTTGAGTGCTGGAACTCTCGACTTCCAAATCAGCTGATTTGGGAAGACTCATTCACCACTAGATCAATCCGGTGGGTTCTGTAGAATTACCGGAACGATTTTGACCAACTTGGTCAGATTACTTCCATATGTGGGGTATTGATACCATTAAATTTTTAACTTAAAAGGTCAAGGGGGTGAGGCTGTACAGCAAGGTCATCCTCAGTATCTTGAGATTTCACCCAGTTAACATGTAGACTACCATATGAGCCATTTTTGCATCACACTTGAACTTTTACTCAGGCCGCTTGAGCCAAAACTGCTTCATATTACATTCATAATTTAAAAGTTGAGTGGTGCATTAACAACTCACTCTAAAATATGTTTTTCTATATGAATTGAAAGCCATGGCCTCTGAGAATTGCAAAATGACTTTAGCCTGCGTATATGTTGCTGTTTTTTCCTTGTATTCAGCTGAAAAAAGTTTTGTTTCTGGTGTCAATTTTTTATTTTGCTATCTGTTTTAAGTTCATTTTATGATAGTTTCCATAAGGCAGTGGCAGCAAATGTCTTGCTGCCACTCAAATGTACATGCTGGGATCAAAATTCTCTAAGGGTAGTGAATGCTGTATAACCTCAATAGTGTGTTTCAATTTCAAAGTGTGGTCTTTAATTTGCTTTGTTTTGTTTTTATTACTTAAATTGAAAAACTTTCTGATGATGAATTACACAGAATACTAAATGATAGTGGTGATGAAGAAGGTTTGGGATATTATAGTGACAATGACCCGTTGTACAAACCTGATACTGATAGTGAAAATGATGTTGGGAGTTTAGAAGTCAGAATTGAAAATTATAATGAAGAAGACATTGAGTAGCCTTTTGAAAATGTAGATATTGCGGAAGAAAGAATTGACCTGTTGCAATACATAGGTACACATGGGCCTCAGTTAGTGAGTTAAACAATTTGAATTATTTTGCTTATAGTCCTGATGACGAACTGTTTGGTGTAAATCCAGATATTTTTGATAGTCATCATCGCAGTAGATATATTTAGATTCGGGATTGAGGATGAGGATGATGTAAATGTGTTGAGGATGGTGTATTAGCCTTATCCTGGTTTTTAATTTAAACTGATTTTATCAGTAAAAAAAAAAAAAAAACATGTTATTTGAGCATTCATATCGAGTTTAAAGTAACTACTTTTTCTTTAATTTTATTTAGGTGATGAAAATTTTCAGCTGGATTTCCAACTGGAGTTTACTTTTGGTAAATTTTTTATTTGATAAAATTGCCATTAGTTTTGCTTATAATTTCATGGTGGAAATGTTTTCAGTTGAAAAAGATGTTTACCTGTGACTTCAGTGAGACAAGCCTATACATTTATTTTGTTTGACTGGTAATTTAAGTTTATTATATTTGTTGGTATTATTTTATCACTTTTTTTCTAGATAAATTTTTCAACATCTTTATTACTATAGTAGATATCCTAACCTCTCAACTTGTCAATGCAAGTTGAGAGGTTAATTTTTTGGTGAAACTTTTTTCTATGTTGAAATATGTATAAAATTTTAAAATTAAGGTTAAAGAAAAAAGAGGTCGATTAATATAATTAGTGTGCATATGCATGCACATTCATTTGCTTTTTTTCCTTTGCTATTGTCATCTGATCTTGAAAAATGACAAGTGTTTTGTTTATCCTCTTTTTGTACTTTATGATTTAAAGATATTTTAGAAGGTCGTAATATTATTAAATTTACTAAAAATTTTCTTCTTTGTTTTATTGCAGATAACTGTCGGTCGAAAAGATTGTGATTTGGAATGTGCGAGTCCATATGTTTCAAAAAAACATGCTGAAATTCTTTTATTATCTGGAGATCGGCTCTGTATTATTGATAAAAAGGTATTGAATTGTAGTAGTTTTATAGTTAATTATAATATTTTCCATTAGACTTAAAGTAGAGTAAGTAATGTTAAAATTGCTGTACTTGTCTGACCATTGTTATTCACACATGATTGTTGTCATATGAATTTTGTGTCTCACTAATTTACTATTATTTTTTCACTAAAAACTGATCTAATATTTAGTTCAACCCACCGGGTTGGTCTAGTGGTAAACTTGTCGTAAATCAGCTGATTTTGAAATTAAAGTTCTCAGGTTCAAATCCTAATATAGGTGATTATGATTGAACTTTCATTTGGATTTGAATACTAGATCATGGATATCAGTGTTTTTTGGTGGTTGGGTTTCAATTAAACACTTGTCTCAGGAGTAGTCGACCGGAGTTTGTTCAAGACTACAAATTTTCTCGTACACAGTGTACATCAATTTTCATTGAGAAGTTGCTAATGACTTTAATTGTTAATGTGACTATAAATAAGAGTATTAAAAAAAATGTATATATATATATATATATATATATGTTATTTTCTGGTATTTAAGATTTGGTAGAATACTTATAAAATTTGTTTATTATACCATACTGTGCAGTTAAAATTAATGATGCTTATAAGTATTTTTTTTTTACAGCATAAAATCCACTTTAATAAGTGGATTTTATGCTGTAAAAAAATATGATGAATTCTTTGTAATCTGTTAGTCTTATCGTTTGTTTACGTCTATATTAGTTTTTTATTTCTTTATTAAAGTTTGTATTTTATAAATAGTTTAGCAAATTGCATTTTAATTACAGAATATCTATTAAGATTATTTAATAATATTTTATGAAGATTTATTTCAATTGCTAATCTTTTCATTGACTCTATTAAATACTTTGCAGACATCTCTACTTTGTTATATTGGATTTTTGTAAAACATGATTAAAAACACATTAAAAATTGCAGTAGTAGCAGCAGCAGAACAGTTGATTGAAGCAGATGTTCTGCTGCTTATAAAAAAATCTTTTAATTCTTATTATGAATCTGATATATCAGCTATACTAGGGATTTCTGAAAATGTAAGGCAGTTATTAAATCATCAGCTATTATAACGTATACCACTTATGGAGGTGGCTAAGAACAATTGCTTTAGGGAAATTGAAAGTGAAACTGGATATGAAATTAATTATATTAACAATTTTACATTATTTAAGGTCTGTTCAAATTTAAATAAATCTGCTGTTTATTTTAATTGCTTGATATTTATTAAATTTTATTATTTTCCTATGTTAAATAATATTCACTTAGTCATTGTTAACAACGTATGTTGTAAAATGATACATAAATAGTGTTATAATTAGTATTTTGATTTTTAATCATTTTAAATAAATATAGTGCCATTTTGCAGTGTTAATGTTTTACAAGTTAATTTATTTATGTTAAGTTTAATTATCTGTTATTAAACATTGAAAAAAAAAAATTAAGCTTATTCAAATTAATTATAAGTTAATAGTGATGGAGATTAAATCCAGCTGAAAATTGTGTCAGTTTTCTGCAATAACTGTTTGTCAACCAGTTTTCAAATATGAGGTCATTTTGTTTATAATAATAGCTTTAACATTCTAAGTAGTAAAACATATTTTGTTGAAGCTAGTGATTACTGAAGTTGTTGAAATTTTATAGATTGCCTGTAGTATTTTTTGTTAATGCATATTAAGTCCCCATTTTCTGGTATTCGCCTTTCTACTGGTGCATTATAGGACACCTGCATTTCATAAGATTTTACCTTTTCTAACGCTATCAATGATAGATAGTTATTGATAGAACTACTTGTGAATTTTATATTCAAATGGTGCGGTACCAGTTACTCGGATCCAGTATGAATTTAATACTTCCAATGTTAGAATTGAATCTTTAGAATTACTCAGTATGACATGAATAAATAAATGAGGAGGATAAATAAAAATTACGCCTGCTGCACGGAAGGGAAATTGAGGGGAGAAAAAGATGCCTCATTGTAAATGCTTATTCAGGACATATGTAAAACTGGTATTGTAACCAACTTGTTAAAGAATTGACATAGCATTGACAGCATTTAAAAATTTGTGATTGTGTTTACACTTAATTTTTTTACTTATTAGGAAAGGTTTGTGTAAATAACCACCAGTTGGTTGGTGGTAGTACCAAATATGGTTTTTCAGTTTGTTCTTGAAATATATAATAATTTTTAAATAAATATACAAATTGGCAGACAGAAACAAAATGAAGGGGAAATTGCCATTTTTTTTTAGATAAAATTCTTTGTTCATTTTGATAATCTGAAAATAAACACATCTCTCTTGTTACAACCTATATGTGATTATTATTATACAACAAATATTCTAGGCTTAAAAGGTTTTTTAAATTACATAAGAGAGAGACCGTAACTTTTTTGTTCCGTTGAGAGGATTGGAGGGCTAAAGGGGAGTATGTGTGGAGGACTAGAAAAATTTATTGCTAACTAATTTACATTTACCTGTTAGTTGTATGTGGTCAATTTTTAATTTATTAACAGGTTTCTTGATTTCAGATAACGCTGAAAAATAGTTTTTGGCATTTGAAGTTTTATTGTGTTCCTAATGTAACGTTTTATGATGAATTCCAAAATGCAATCAGAAGTTTTCCATCACCTACAGTTTTTCTATGATAAAATTTTTGAAGTATTACTTTTGTAGAATTCTACTATTTTTTTTAGAAATAATTTGGAACATAAAATAATATTTTAAGCGATTTCTGATAGGGGGTGGGGGTACAGACAAAATCTAAAGGCAATAGCTGCATATAAATGATGATTCATTTACTGTAAATTCTGATTGTCAGCATACAGCAGTCTTTTGAGTCATACAATTAACACACCGGTATTGTTAAACATTCACTGTGTATGCATGTACTGTGGTTTCATTCTGTTTTGTAATTTATAGTTACTGTGTTGTGTTGATGAATAGATATGCCAAGGTAGTGCATAAATGATCCAGATAATAACTTCTACATATGTAGGGATTTGACATTTAAAGAACAACAAAAATGTTTGACTATAGTTAAATAAATGTTATGAACAGTATTTTGGCTGTCAGTTGGGGATCAATATAAGAACTCGGCCTTTTGCATCTACTGTTAAGATTTGTATGAAACATCTGACAGACTGGGCAAGGGCACAGTCTGGACTGGGTTGGCAAATGAGTTTTGCCATACTGATGGTTTGGCATGAACCACAAGACTATTTGTGAACTGTTATTTCTGTATTATAAAAGTAGTAAATCCAAACACAGTCAGTACCCCGATTAACAATTTTCTGTAAGTCTAATCCATGGTGAGAATTTACGTTGCATTCTCCCAACACATCTAACATTAGAGGATGAGTTGGAATATGAGATAGCCACTGAAGTTCAACATGTGGAGGAAGATGAGCCTACTTTTGAAACAGAACCCTCTTTAGTCATTTACTGTCAACTTTTTAATCATAGATTGTCAATGATGTCAATCATTAGTCGGGGATTGCCCAGCTGTCAATCAAAGTAATATTTTGCTCTTGTGCAAAACATATTAGTGATAACATAAATACAATGTTATATGTGAAAAAATTGTTCTTAATCAGAGAGCAAATATACTCAATTTTGATAGAGTAAAATTATCAAATGATTTTAACCTATCTGATCCCCATAGTACAGCATTCTGTTATAAAAATATTTGTCACAACAGATACGGTTTAATTACACTCTTAGAAAACATGCAAGATGACATTGAAAACTTATAGAAAGATTACACTCCTACTGAAATTTCTATTGAATTAAACTGTGAATGTGATAAACCTATTTTTGTTTTTACTGGTAAAAAATTTTTAAAAATGTCAAAGCAGAAAAAAATAAATTTTTTGTTCAAAATGAATCGACTATTAATTGCGCTTTTGAAAATATAACTAAACAGTATTTTGAATTGAAAAAAAAGCTAAGAAAAAATATATCTGCCTCTGGTTTGTTGTTGCTTATCAGTACAAATGAAAATAAACAAGTTTTAGATGGATCTGTATTTAAACAAACATGGAATGTCACCAATAAAAATCTTATAGATATGTATGAATTTTTAATGGATATGAAAAATAAGGTATTAATTGCTATAAGATTTCAAGCAAATAAATATAAAGAAAACAATATTAAATATATTGAAGAAATAATAATATTGAATAATTAAGAAATGCGTAGGTAATAAATGTGATTTCTTTATTGCATGTTTTCATAGCAGTAACAGGTAAGCTCTTGATGTTTGTGAAAATCAATCCGACTTGGAACAAACAATATTTAGAAGAATATGATAAAATTAATGAATCTTTTGAAAGGTTTATTTAAATGGGTAGCAGTTGGGTGATGAATAAAATATTGTGATTGGATCTTTCAATATCTGAATTCGATCTGCTTTATGGTAGAAACAGTTCAAATTTACTATTATCGAATGCTTTAAGTAAGAAAAAAGCTGTAATTAATATAAAGAACGACGATCAAAAATGTTTTTTATGATGCATTTTAGCCCACCTATTTGATAGCAGAAGGAATTATCGAGTTTCGTTCTATAAAAAATTGGAATATCATTTAAACATGAAAGGAATCAAGTATCCTGTTTGTGTTAAAGATATCGATAAATCTGAAACTCAAAACACTGATATCGGTGTAAATGTGTTGTACTATGATATTGAACATGATGGTGATAAATCATTTAATTCTAAAAATATATATTTAAAATGTGCAAATAATAATCTAAAAACAGTGGTTTGGTTGTTATTATTAACCATTTTTATACAAAATTGATCTCATTATATTCTAATAAATACAAAATACTGGATATAACGGTTTATCAGGACTAGGTGACTTATTATTCTGAATCATATCACGAATCCTAAACCTGGCACTAGTTATACAACTAAAACAGATATTCATAAACCATCCGATTATTGTTATGTTATAATCAATGAAAACAGTTCGGTTGTAGAAACAAAACTACGAAGAGCTCATACAGATGACGATAAAGTAGTTGAAAACTTCCTCGATTATTTATATAAAAAGTACGAATATTTTGAAAAGAAATTGTTAACTGAAAAAGTCTTAAATATGATGGTAGAAGTTGATAAAAAATTTCATCAAGACACTGACTGTGTTATATGTGGTGGTGAGTTCGGCAGCAAGAATCATGTAAGATACCATTCTCATATTAGCGGTAAGTTTATCAGAGTGGCACATGAAAATTGCAACTTTAACTGTAGACGCATAACATATATACCACTTGTATTCCACAACCTGTGGGGATACAATTCACATCATGTATTGGCGATATATGAGTTGAAAAAAAAAAAAATTTGAAATTTTGTGTATAACAAAGTGAAAATCGATAACGCTCAAGAATAGAATATTGTATCGATTTATAAATTCATATCAATTTTTGGGTTATAGTCTAGATGACTTGGTGCAAAGTTTATTTACTGCTAGATATTCAATAACATTTCAACAAATAAAGACATCGTTGTTTAAATCAACATACTCACAATTTTGAATTGATATACTGAAAATCATGATAAAAGAAATGCATATATGTTAAACTTGTTAATTCAACCAAAGGTGTACTAATTAAATCTGTTTCAGTTTTCAATGAAACATGACTACCACCCATCGAAGCGTTTTATAGTGATTTAAAGAGAAAACATCTCTGAATCAGATTATGAACATGCGCAAAATGTTTGGAATTGTTTTAAAATTAATACGCTCAGTGATTATCATGATTTCTTTATGAAATTGGATATCATGCTGTTGGCTGATCGTATTTGAAAGTTTTTGATAAAATTATGAAAATAAACGATTTAGATTTGTGCCATTATCTTTCTGCGGTGCGTTTATCATGGCATGCCGCTTTAAAAGCTACCAAAGTGCAATTAGAATTGGTTACAGATCCTGATGTGTATTTGTTTTTTGAAAAAGATATTCGTGGAGGTGGGTCAATGTTTCCCAATTGTTACACTATAACTAATGATCAGCACATAAGTAATTATAATGAAAACAAACCAGTCAAAATAATTAAATATTGTGATGTTCAATCTCTTTACAGGAAATGTATGATGGAACCATTTGCCTGTAGACGGATTCAGATGGTGTAACAAAAATGAAATTGAATATTTGTTAAACAATTTAAATTATGTGAAAAATAATGCGGAGATGGGATATATTTTAGAAGTTGATTTATCGTATCCTAAACAGCTCCACGAATCGCATAAAGATTTTCCACTTGACCAGAGAAAAAATACATTCCCAATAATATGATTTTTCAGTTTATTATTGTGTACTTTGGAAGACAAACACAAATATTTCTTACATTATAGAACTTTAAAATTATACCTTCAACAGAAAATGGTGCTGTTGAAAATACATGGTAGAACTGTCTGTTTTAACCAATCTACATGGTTGAAAGATTATGTTGTGAAAAATTTCAGCACGTGGTGTGGCACAAAAAAAGATTATGTTGTGAAAAGTTTTAAAAATATGTTTATAAAAATGTTGTTCTTGGTTTTTTATTTTTAATGAAATATTTTTATTGTGATTAAAAATATTAATATACAAGTGATTCTAGGAGGGGAAATTTTTAAAATGAATATTCTTTGAAAAAATTAAAAAAAAGAATAAATTAAATAAATTTATGTTAATAAATAAATAAATTTATTTATAACATTTAAATAAAAAAAAAAAAAAAAAAACAAACGTGCCACTTATGAATACATTAAAACAAAATTAATACAACACAAAATTTATTTTCTAATGATCATATCTTGTAAATGAGCCCATCTCTGTATAGACATTCCTGCAATCTTGAAGTGAAACTGTAGGTTTGATGTATTATTTCAGCAGGAATTTCAGAAATTACTGTTCTGATCTTGGCTTTTAGTTTTTCTATCATAGCAGGTTGACACTTTTTGCTTTTAAGGTGACCCTGAAATAAGAAATCTCACACCGACAAATCAGGAGATCATGGAATGTCTCCATATCTTGAAATTGTATGGTTGCCAAAAGATTGGCATACACAGTCATCGATATCTGTTTGTGTGTGATGTCGTTTCATCTTGTTGAAACCAAGCATTTCAGTAATATATGGAAATATCTCAGTTTTTGTGCACCAAAGGTTTTCAGCACAGTGACATATTGATCTAATGTAACTTCAGCACAATGACATGTTGATCTAATGTGATTAGTCATGAGGACATCCTTGTTTAAAAAAAAAATAAGGGCCTGTTATGAGGCATGTTCATAAAGTAAGGGCCGTTGGCTTATATTTAAATATTAACGGGCCACAGTTTTATGCATGTGGAGCCATTATTGGCTATTTACTAAGCCACTGCAGTTGTTTTGATTTAGTAGTCATTTGCCTGCCAGTGAATGCAGATAACAATGTCTGCAACAATAGTTTCTCCTGCCAGTGGTGAAGTGCATGCTGTGATTGAATTTTTGTGTGCAAAAAGATCTTTAGCTGCTGAAATTCATTGGGAGTTGTACCTAGTGTATGGACCTACAATAATGAGTGAAAGAAATGTTAGGCAGTGGTGTTGAGACTTTAAATATGGCCACAACAAAAACTTACACTTGTTCAACAAAATTGTTGAACAAGTGAATCAAAAACTGCGATGTGATCGGTGATTGACAATTAATGCTCTGACTGATGAATTTCCATATGTTGGATGCACCTCTATCTAAAAAATTGTCACAGAAAAACTCGGATATCACAAATTGTTTGCAAGGTGGATACTGGAAATGCTTATCGATCAACACAAAGAACAAAGAATGTGCAGTGGACGAGCATTTTTGGACCACTATTGACAAGATGGAGATGATTTTTTTTACCACATTGTTACAGGTGACGAGATGTGGATATCCTACACCAATGCAGAATCGAAACAATAGTCAATGCAGTGGCACCATTCAATTTCCCCAGAACTGAAAAAGTTTAAGTAATCTCTGTACTTGAGTTGTAAAATGGTAAAAACAAAAATGGTTGGCTACCGTTTTTTGGGATGAAAATGGCATCATTTTGGTTGATTTCATGTAACGTGGATCAACAATTACAACCGCGATATGTACTGTGAAACACTCACCAAACTGAGATGTGCAATCCAAAATTGATGACGTGAGAAACTGTCATATGGTTAATTCTCCTTCATGACAACGTATGTCCTCACACCGCTGTCTTAACCAAGAAGGTTCAAGATTTTTTGTTGGGTACTTTTTGGCCACCTCCATGTAGTCCTGATCTCGCACCCAGTGACTACTTCCTCCTCTTGAATTTGAAAAAGTGTCTTGGTGAAAAATGGTTTGAAAAGAATGAGGAACTAAAGACTGCCATTGTCAACTGGTTCACTTTGTAGGTGATGAACTTCTATTCAGAGGGGTTAAAGAAACTGGTGCAGCATTATGAAAAGTGCTTAGAATTGATTATGTGGAAAAATGAAGTAGATTTGTAGTAAACTAAAACTGTACATAAAAACCTTTTCTCACAAGTTAATTTTTTTTAATGACCAAATGGTCGATACCATATGAATACACGTTGTATTTTTTTAACTGAGTTTTATCAAAATTTCTGTTAAAGTGGAAATAGATTTCTTCTGGCATCCATATATTTTTTTAAAAATAAGTCATTGTCCTCTTTTACCGTACTGACCTTCGTTCACAGAATTGTTGGTACTTTATGTGATTGTTGGGTTTCAGTTCATGGATGATCTGCAACTTGTACCAATGGTAAAGTAAGTCCTACAACTTTTTGAACACTTGAACATTTTTCTATTTATTGTGATTTCACTGTAAAGTCATTTGAACTGTGCAACTGTAAAGACACTGACTAAAGACATGATTACAAATGGAATGGTGTGGGCTTTTTATGACAGCAGCTCAAACAGTTTTGATATTGTCTGGCATATGAACAGTGTGCACACCGGCTGGAGGTTTTTTCATTGCTAAAACCTCCAGGTGGTGAAATTCTCTATACACGGCCTCCACACTGCTATTATTTTTATATAAAGCTTTGATTGCAAGATGATTTGAACTGGCTTCTATAACCCAGGGCTACCAAACATATTTCATAATTTCATGTTTCCCTGAATTACTTAAATTCTTCTACTTTAATTACTTGCCAAAAATACTTGGACTTTTTATTTGTTGATGAGGTTGCTTCAATTTTTTTGTATGGTATAATCCTACTAATTTGGACTAGATGTTATTGGATATGGTTTGAATGAATAAAGTCCAGATAAACCTGAAATGTCATATATAATCATAATTCAAATGTAATTTACACTAAGTAAATTACAGTTTTGAAGAAAAAATAGGCCTACACGATAGGAAATCAGGCTGCAATGCAATTAGTATACACTTGTATGTCTTCAAACAAATGATGAGTGAATTCAATGTCCTATTATAATAACACTGCACTCTTACGTGTAAACATATGCATTTAATTTTAAAGGTCAGTAATTTTAGTCTAACTTATGATGAGTTAATTCAACATTTTTTGTTTATTTAAATTTTCCTATTTAAAAAAAATTCATTCTACACTATGTATTTCATAATACTGTAAGGCTTGAAATTGAAAAAAAAGGGACAAAAGTATGAAAGGAAATTCTTAATTTTCATAAAATTTTTTTTTTATGAATGAATGTGTGCATGCATGTGTTTTGAATCAGTTTCCATGATTCAGATGAGTGGGATCTGGAAAAATGAAGTTAAACTATTTTGTTATTTATTTAATAAAATCAAAGAACAGTATGTTAGATAAAATTTTGTTTAAATTAACAAACACGTAACCAAGAAAAAATTCAGATTTTATTAATTTCTAATATATTAATAGTGACAATTGTGAAAAAAAACATAGAATGTACTAAATATCTGCTAAGTCTTGTCAATATGATTGATTATTTTTTTTAATCTTAGTAATTAAAATGACTCTTTATAGCTCTTTATAGCTTTTGTTTTTTTTTTCATTTCAATTGCTGTGCTTTTAATAAATGTGAGTTAGATTCAAGGAAATTTTATCCTTGGGTTTTTTTTAACAAAATAATGTTCCTGGTTGTTTGCCTTTAAAAAAGTATTAATTTAATTCTGTACTTATATATATACTTAACAGTGAACAACATGTGTTTGTGCATTTGTTTTTCTGTACTTATTGTTTATATAATTACACTTAAATGATGTTAACGTGTTAATAAAAGAAAAGATTATTCAGATTATACCAAAAACATTAAAATTTCTTTATTTGTTATTACATATTATTTGGGTGAGTAAATTTCAGATCACCCGAAGGTATTTGCTGATAAAACTGATTTATTTTTTTATCACAGAATCTTACTACATTTAGAGTTGAAAACAAGGGTTACTTTGTTTTTAGGATGTTTGTAATTTTTTTGAGCGACTATTTTGTACAGTTGTGTTAATCATTTACATTTTCTTTAGGTGTGTGGTGATTTTAATAATTTTGTTTCAAAGATATCAATTTCAAACAAAAGCAACATTAATCTGTATAAAACACTAAATTTTATGTCCAGAACATTTTTTGGTTTATATTGAAGGAAGTAGCACTCAAAAGACTAATTGAAAATGTAAATTTTAATAACAAAATCTCATTTGGAATTAAATATTTTTGCGAGAAAATAAATTCAGTTTCAAGTTTTTATTTTCCTGGCTATAGCTGTATTGCTACTATGTAGCAGCTATACGAGGTGTGGCTATTAAATAACAAGACTGCTACAGAAGAACTACGCATGCGACAAATTTGTACAACCGACAGCTGTGTAGCATGAAGCCTTCTCTTTCAATTGCTACCACTCCAGTTTCTGTAGACATATTAGTCTAGTCATGGCCTTTGTTTGGATAAGTTCCAAACGTTTTTTGTGTTGCCAAAAAATGATAAGTGTTTTATAAGAGCAAAGAATTGTGAAATTTCATTTGAAACATGGAAAAACTGCTACTGACACTTATCTTTTATTACAAAAAGGATATGGCAATGAATGTTTATCACATGTGCAGGTTTTTGAGTGGTTTAAGCGTTTCAAAGATGGTAGAGAAGATGTTGAAGATGAAGTTCGCCTAGGTCAACTTCCACTTAAAAAACTGATAAAAATATTTAAAAAATTGGTAAACTGATCCAATCTGACCATCAGTTAACTATTTGTGTGATTGCTGAAACTGCAGGAATTGACAAAGAATGCATAAGGCAAATTTACATGTCAATTTTAACATGCAAAAAGTATGCGTGAAAATGGTGCTAACCTTTTCACAAATGAACAAAAAGAAGCTCATGAAAATGTTTGTTCTGACACTTTAAGCCATTGAAAATGATCCAAACTTCTTGGAAAGAGCGATAACATGTGATGGTTTTTCTTGGTTTTTCACTTACGATCCAGAAACTAAACGTCAATCTATGTATTGGAAGGCCCCAATTTCACCGAGAGCTAAAAAAGCTTGAATGAGCCAATCAAAATGCAAAGCGATGATTGTTTTTTCGATATTCATGGGATTGTGTACTTTCACTGAGTTCCTGAAGGTCAAACTATTAATCAGCATTACTACGTTGAGGTCCTTGCTCAGCTCCATAAAAGAATAAGAAAAAAAAATCCCGAATTGTGGAAGAACAAATCATGGGTTCTTCATCCGGACAATGCACTAGGTCATACTGCATTGTCTGTCAAGATATTTCTAGTCAAGTATAACATCCCAGTGTTAGACTATTCGCCTGACCTTCCACCATGTGACTTATTTGTTCCCCAAGGTCAAATCTGCATTAAAAGGAACAAGATTTCAGATTGTTGAAGCTGTGAAAGAAAAACGGGCATGTGTCATAAAAGAGCTCACAGAAGAAGACTTCCAGCACTGTTTTGAATAATGAAAAATTCACATGGAGCGTTATATGATAGAGGAGGGGTATGATTGAGAAGGGGATAGTAACTAAATATATATAAATTTAAAATAAAATATTTTACAGCATCGGTCTGGTCATAGCCACACCTCGTAGCTATGAATGGAAAGTATAATAGATTGGTCCAAAATTTTGTTGTCTGGATTTTTTGAAGATGAGTGTTTCACAACCATCTTAGTCCAAAAAACCATAAAAAAATCCCTTTTGGCATGTTGGAAGGCGGAGGTAGATTAAACTGGTGCTAAGTAGGGGATAAAAAGATTTCCACCTTAAAGTTAAGAAAAACTTCAAATTTTCTCAATACAACAATGGTTGCATGTGAAAAAAGGTTCAAATGTTTAGCATGACAAGCCTTACAATTCAGGCAATATTTTGGTCATACCTTGGCGTAAGGGTTGGTCATATCAAAACTTTTTATACAAAAGTTTTAGGTAATGTTTAGAGGACTGATGACCACTTTAAACTGATTCGATACTGTGTGCCTATTAAGGGAGGTATAATTTTTTTTGCCTTCCAAATCCCATTTTTTCCACCTCCTGGGCCAGTGGTTGGTGATATAAAAAAAAACATTACTTGCATAAGTTTTAGGCCCTTATCCAAAAAATAGTAGGAACGAATTCGATATCTTACTTAATAAGAAAGTTACAGCAATATTTTTTTTTTAAAAACTGTTTCCACTCTGTGGTAATGGGGGGGGGGGGGGTCTGATTTTGGCTGTTAACAAACCTACCAAGATTTTGGGACGAGTTATTTTTAAGGAACAATTTGTAAGTGATTAATGCAAAATTACGGCAGTTTTATTATGCCCACAAGAAAGTGAAATATATATATATTTATATATATGTGTAAACTTTATGAGTATATATAAACTTTTGAGCTGACGGTTGTTTTGGGGTCTGGGGATTGTGAAACACAAAGATATGTTGAAATTTTCTGGAAGTTGAATCATGGTACCCGTTACAATAGGTAGCTTTCTTATGAAATCTACCTAAAACAATAGAAGTTTCTGGAGGACATATGTACTTACATGTATAGGCCTGTACTTTGATTAATTTCTTGAGACTGATTCAACATAACTTCTTCCGAAGTGGCTGGCTTAAAAAATTCTATTTATGGTGGGGGGCATGGGTGGCATTGAATTTTGGGAAAAAAGCATTACAGAAGCCCGCAGCCAGGAAATGTGTTGAAAATGGCAGGCTTATTTTCGAATATTTATTATAAACTGGTATGTATAGCGCATTTGGTCTACTGTACTGTTTCTAAATAAAATTTGAATTAACTTTTCTTTGTTTTATTCAACTTAAACCATTTTTTTTTCAGAATTAACTTCTCTACAAGTTTTGTTAAAAAGTTTTATGTGTTTATTACCCATTTAACAAAGTTACTGTTTGGTGAGAAACCACTAACTCTGCCTCTTTATTAACATTCTAAAAATTTTGGTATGATCTCATTTATTGGGGATAGCTGAAATCCAAGTGAAATCTTTTGCTAGCCATTAACTAACAAACAAAGCATTTTAGGACATTTGTTTATAAAAACTTTTTCATTATTTTCTCCAGTAGAATAGTTTATTAAAGTTATGGGAGAACTTCAATTCACTATATATGTATATCTCCAGTTTTGGCCTGATTTTCGACTCCATTTGCATGGGGACATCATAGTAACCATGTATTTTTATATTGATTATTACATGGTATTTACTAGATTCTATTGAAAAGAAAGATCAAATTATTGTTATCTATGTAGGTAAAGACAGTTGTTTTCTTCATATGTATCATACAAAACTTGGTAAATTTTTGCATGGCAATGGAGAGACGATACGCTTACTAAAAAAGAAGTATCTTTCTCCCTTACTAGTCTTAGGTCTTATAGTGACTGTTGGGGAAAGTTACAAAAATAAAATTACACATAGCTCGTTTTTGCCAAAAGAAAATTGGACTTTATTTTTAACAGAATGAAATTCAGAAGTATATAACCATATTCATTTAGATATATCGATAGTGTAGGTCTGGATCAAAAGGTTATGACACTTATCAAAGATATGTAACAGTAAAAATAGGTTAACTGCGAGACAGAATCTAGTATTCTAGTTTAAAGAACTATACTAGAAGAGATTTCTGAGTTTGTATGCATGCAATTAGCTCCCTTATGTTATCAAGTTTGTTATTGTCACAGTTACAGTGCTTACATGTTGCAACCATGTTAATGTATATATTGTTTTTTGTTTTTTTTTTAGAGTGTAAATGGAACGTTTATTAATGGTGAAATATTGCCTGCAGAAAAAAAAATTCCACTTTACCCTGATGATGTAATTGGATTTGGTGTTACTGAATATGAGGAAGATGTTAATGGTTTTGATAGATATCATGTTTATAAACTTTCACTGGTAAGTTAGTTCATAGAAAAGTCGATGTAGTGGAGTAATGGTACGAAATCATTATTGAAATTGTTTAATGCTTCCTTTTTTCCCATCTGTGCTTTAAAGGTGATCAATTGAAAATCAAATAAATCATTTTGAGGTATGAGTTCAAAAGTGATTTATTTTAAACAAATATAAGCACGTCAAATTTATAGTTAAAAATGTATGTTTTCTTTAAAATGACAATCGATAATAAACAATGCTAATGGTGTAACTGTATTTTAATGACAAACTTTATAAACATTTTAATGTTATGATTATTAGTTTATATGTGTAGTATAAATAGAATAAAGGCAGCTTGATAAAAAATGTTAGTAGTGAGAAGGTGAGTCAATAAACTGACTGATCAGTGGACTAAAGTCCTTGAGAAAAAGTGATAAGGAAACCTGGATCAGTTAAGATATGTAACTAAAAGAGTACAAATTCTGAACGTTTAAAAAAATTACAGACCGATTTGGTTAAGAGAAACTCTGATCTTTCATTTCATCTTTTAAATTATGTTCTTAATAATAAGACTTTATTTTGAAGACGAGAGTTGAGATTTGGTTGTTAGGTAAAGAGAGGATTAATAAATTGATGTCTAATATCAATAGTGTCAAATATCAATGTGTATATCAATAATGTGTGTATTATGTGAAAATCAGTGGGATTGCAAGGAAGTTATCCATGCTAAATCAAAATGGATGATTGTCAATTGAGTTCCAAGAAGATTAGACTAATTCAAATAAGTTAGAATTGTCAGATAGCAAATGTTGGTTGTATTTTTTTTTTTAAATAATTGATGCCTTTAGGAACCTGGCTGTAGTGGGAATATTTCTAGAATTTCAACATTTCATGTTAATGAAGAGAGGCATGTTGATATTTCAGGGCTTCAGAGAAGGATAAATGGTAATTGATAAAATGTTCTAATTTTAGAATGACATTTGTGTAAATTAATATGTTGTGCTAGATGAGCAATTAAAACTGAATTTTTTTAGTTAGACTAAATGCAGTTGAGACATTTAATATTTTATTAATGAAATGAAAAAAATTGTTAAATTAAATTTTATATTTACATAAGCAGAAGTCTACATATTTTTACAAAAGGTATTCAAACTTTTTCCCCAATCCCAATATTTACAAGAAGTAATATTTCTGAATTTATGTACAAGGATCATCTAGAAGGTTAATACCATTTTTTTTTGTGATAAATTTATTGTATTTATTTTAACTTTAAAATATGCATCTTAATCTACATTTTTAAAGCTATTTTTCTATATAAACGCCTCCTAAGTTCAAGCATTTGTCAAATCATGGCACTAGTTTTTGTATGCTATCATCAAAAAACATCTACAGCCAGACCATTAAGCTGTTCATGAATGGGCTGTCTTGATGTTGTCACTTTTATAGTGGTTCCCGCTAATGACAGATGATGAAAAACACCCCATCTGGAACCTTTGAGAAGTTCACAAATATTTTTTTGTAGCATGTGGACATGCATTATCATGAAACAAAAATTTCCTTTGTTTCCTTCATTCATTACATTGCCACCATATATGGCAGTAGTTTGATGATGAATTTCCACAGGACGAATACCTTTTGTATTTAAAAAATGTATGACTGATCATACCTTAGACTGTGGAATTTTCAGTTTTTTTTATTATTTGTTATAAATACATGCAAAATCGCTCTGTGATGTAGTATAGTTGTGAAATATTGTACATCGCTAGCAGAACAACTGAGAACAGTTGGCCTTGACCCATTTTTGTGAGTGAAGCTGTGTGCATGCAATGTGAATGGTTTTTAGTTTCTGGATGATCTAAATTTTTAATTATGTAATATTATGAATATTTATTTATATATATATATTTTTTCTTTAACAGATTACTAAAAACAATGATAATGAAGTAATTGAGTTGAGTGATGATGAAGAAACAAATATAATTAATCTATGTAATGTGGAGAAGGATGAGCGTAACAGTGTATTAGAAAATAATGTGACTGTGCCTCATGAAGTATCAAATGTCTCTAGTAGTATTGTTAATAAAAATATTGTCAAATTTACTAATGATACTGACAATTCTGATTGTATTCTTGTTGAAACTGATCATTTAAATGGAGATTCAAAAGTTTTTAAAAATATTGAGACAAATAATAAATTTGAGTTTGGTAATAATAATTTTGATAATGATGTAGAAAAACTGAGTGCCATCAGTTTAAAGAGAAAAAGTGATGTTACTGAAATTCAGCAGCCTCATGCAAAGTTATTAAAAACTAGTTTAGATAGTAATAGTGTTAATAAAATATCAAGTTCAAGTACAAGAAGTGAGTGTCAATTAGATGCTGTTAATTTAAATTCAACTGAAGTACCCGGTTTAAATGATTCATGTTCAAAGCTACTGCATGTTGGCAATAATTTTGTTCATTATGAAAATGATAATAAACAGGAAGTACTTAATTTTGCTAAAGATATCGTTTCAGAAGTTACAAATAAAATTAAATCTGTTAATAGTAGTGGTGATAAGCCTGTAGTGTGTTTTTTGGATGGCTCTTGCCAGAAAATAGGAACCAAGAGAAAATCAATGAATGAAAACGATGTTAGTGTACAATTATCTAGTGATGATTTAAGATGTGTCAGATCAAAAAATATTGCACATAATGAAATTTTATCTTGCAATGGGAAAGTACCATCTAAAAACCATAATGAATCTAATCATGAAGAGTGTAGAAAGGCTGTTAATAAAATAAATAGTACTTTAAGCGGAGAATCAGTTATTTCTGTTATAGAATTTTCAGATAAAATAGAAAAGAAATTAATAAATAAAGTTATGTTAAGTTCTAACAGTGTGACATCAAAAGCAGAATCTACAGATCAGAAAAACAGTATTGGAGTACACGTAAATGGAAACAAGGGGAAAAGAAAAAATGGTATATTGAATGTAGACAAATCTGTTTCAAAAAAAAGTAAGAGAAAGGTTGACAGAATTAAAACAGATAAATTGAAGGAAAGTTGTTCACTTGAAATGGTTGATCGTAAATCTGATCTGAGAAACGAAAATAGTAAAGATGAAAAAATAAAACAAAATGTTGTAAAGAAAAGTCATTTGAAAATTGAACATAATTTAAGTAGAAGAAAGAGCAGTGATGATAAACAAAAGGGTGATGAAATTTTTCGTAAAGAAGAGAAGTTAATGGATAATTCTAAAAGTAAAAATAAGGCAGAAGAAGAAATTAAAAGTTCATTGAACAAAAAAGATGAAGATGAGGAGAGAAGACATAATGATGCTGATTGCAGGTTGCAGCATGATTTTATTAATAGAAAGGATGATGAAAATGAGAATAAAAAAAAATTTGTTGGTATTTTAAATACATCAAGAACAGAATATTCTATGGATGATGATAAAAGTTTTGTTGATAGCGATGAAGAGGAATTGTTTTGTTCTCAGTTATTTGAAGTTCCAGAAGGGGATGAAGTAGAAGAAACTGTTATTAAAAATGAAGTAATAGAACGAGAGAGAGTCGATGACAGTGATGTTGTAGTAATAGAGGATGATGATGATGATGATCACAAAGTTAGTGATGATGTTCAAATTTGGTACGAAAGATTATCACAAAGTATAACAGATGAAAAACCAATTCTTAAAGATGTAGTCCTCTCACAGATCAAAGATGATGAACCTAATGAAGAACAAGAACAGCTAAACTATGAAAAAATATCAGAAAAAGAATTAAACCGTGATGAAAAAGCTGAAAAGAGATCATCCGTAGATGTTGATAACTCCGTTTCATCTCATTCTAAAAAAACAGAATTTTTTAAAAAGAAACCTGAGAAAACTATACTTCTTCCAGAAGCATTACCGATGGCAGTATCAAAACGTGGTCGAGGTGGCTCTAAAAAACAAACTAAAAATAAATCCATTGATTCTACAAAACATATTACACCAGTAACAAAGGCAGTTGTGAATGGTGAAGAACCTCTTAATTTGGAAATGAAGAAGATTGTTAAAGAAACAAGAAAGGAAAGATTAAAAGCTATAGCTGTTAAAAAAAATATAACACAGGAAACCACCAAAGTCTTATCAAAAACTTGTGTAAGCAAAATAACTTCTAAATCACGTAGTGATTTTCTTGCTGCCTTACTGGTAGAATCTGAAAGTAAAGGTGAAACTGTGAGTCGTAAATTAAGAAGTAATTATAAAATACCACTTGTGAAAAATAATAACCATAATAATAATGATAAAATAAATACAGATATAAGTGTTCAGTCCATATCCGCTGATAATTCTGCAGATCAGAATATTACATCTACTAATAGCAGCATTTCTGACATTGTGGGAAATTTAAGATGTGCTGTTTCTCTTGAAAAAATTGATGTAAGTGATGATAATTCTTCTACATCAGAAAAGACTATTGTTAAAAAAAAAGATAAACGTACCGTTTCATTTCAGAATGAACCAACAATATATTATATACAGTTAAATCCTGGTTCAAAACTTCTTCCTGTTAAAAAGGATGCTCCGGTTCCAAAAATGCTTATAGACAATGAAATGATCACTTTTATTCGATCTGCACCTAATTATTCAATTGAAGAAGCTTTGTGTGCAATGTTGAGATGGAGAGTAGTGTGGCTAGAGGTAGGTAATGTTTCATTTTTTTATGTTTACTATTTTTATATTGATTGGGTGTATCTGAATGTTGGAGTTAAAGCTGTTTAATGGCAGTCTATTTATGAGTTAATTGCCACTTCCTTTACTCATTCTTATTTTTTTTTTTTGTTGTTTCTTGGTCAGGTATCATGATTATGTGTCAGCTTTACTGACATACCCTTACACAACTACATTACAACATTCTACCCTATTTCTTCTTACACATACACTCGGTGATGTTGTGACACCTTACAAAGCGCAACTGTAATCCAAGGTGTGAACTACTGTGCTGGTGGGTGAATGGCTCTACATAGTGAGTCTTGAATAATCTCTGGGCACGAAGGCGAACCCAGTTGTATTTAGCTCAAACTTCAGTACACGTGCGCTTTGCTAGAGTGGTCCTTTATATCGCTGATACTTGTGGGACCAAAATTACAGACCTACAAGCAACTTCTGTGATGGTTGGTGGTCCATCTGAAAAAACCACCAAATCCAGTCTTGTGAAAAGGCCTCGATCAGCTTTGTCTGATAAGGATATCAGTAGTGGAGTAACCATTGCGGATTATGAAGCAGACCATCCACAGTTAAAAATATTAGATTATTGTTATGCGAAGTAATCAGGGAGATGTCTCACTTCACAAGGTCTCGCCCTTCCTGATCAACAAGGTTGTAACAGGATCGTGTAGTTTACCAAAGATCATAAAAAAATTAAGAGATGGATCAGTATTAATTGAAACCCATAACGATGAACAGAGTAGATCTCTCTTACATATTACTAATATGGGCAGTACACATGTAAGTAGTATGTGCCACAAAATTTTGAATACCAGTTGGGGAGTAATTTTTTGCTGAGACCTTCTGGAGCTGGACGTAAAAGAAATAGCTGATGAACTTCGAACCCAATAAGTGTGAATCGTATCATGAAACAGCTGAGCGGTGGAAGAACCAATGCTATCTCTTATATTAACATTTAATCTGGTACTACCACAGCGAGTTAAAGTGGGTTACCTGTCAGTTCTGGTGCAACCATTTATACCCAACCCGTGTCGATATTTCAAATGCCAAGGTTATGTTCACACATCAACATCTTATTCAAAGATTGAGATCTGTGCTTGATGTGCTGAGGAAGGCCACTACGACACTGACTGCCAGCGGATGAAAAATATGTGAACTGCACTGGTTCACATGCAGCCTGCTTTTGAGATTCCCCAACTTACTCTTGGAAAAGGTGATTCTTACTCTCTACCAGTAGAAGCTATCTATTCAGGCTGCACGCAGAGAATACAGGAAAACGTTTAATTCATGGAACCTGGTTAAACCAAATGTATCTTTTGCCACTGCTGCGTCAAACAAGCTCACATGAATTTAGGTATTCAGCAGTGCGGATCCTGCATTGAGCTGAAAAAACTTGTTCAGATGTTATCTGATCAGGTCGCTTCACTTACACCCACTATTTCAGAGCTGATGAAAATGAACAAGAAGTCATTAGTCGCAGTTAGTGAATCCAATCTGGGATCCCTCTGAAAGTCCATGTCCCCAGAGTTTTACCCATGCGGGCAGGATTAATCACAGCTGGCGGTAAGCCATCTACTAAGCTCACTGTTAAGGGAGCCCTCATAACCATCCCCTCTGGATGTCGTCTGCGACATCCCATTCATCAAAATCCCCTCCTCCATCACCTTGTATACTGGAAGATATGGTTGAGGAACTACCTGAAGCCAGGGTATCAGACTTCCTTACCATCAAAACTATGAAGAAAAAAAACTGGATCATATACAACTAATCTTTATATATCTTCCTGAATTTCTCTATCTATAACCTCTATTTATGAACATTCAGTGGATAGAGATCTTCGGTCCTGTTTTGAGGATATTAGAGTATTTGGGGACACTTATGAACCACCAATCATGTGCTTCCAAGAAACGCATCTCTTACAACGGGATGCAGTAATGCTCAGAGGCTATTTCTGTGAGAGGTACAACTGTCAAATAGACAGTAGAGAGAGTAATAAAGTTACTATTTTCCTGTGGAATGAGGTGTCGGCTACGAGGATACCACTAGCTATTCTTATTCTTGCTGTGAAGGTCCCTTTACCCTTCAGATTGTTTGTCTACAATTTGTATCTCTTGCCGAACTTGAAGTTCAATGTTCTAGAAATGTCAAATCTCCTTGCGCAAATCCCATCGCCATCATTAATAGTAAGAGACTTTAATGCCCACCATATTTCCTGGGACTCGACTTTCTGCTCCTCTCGAGGAAATATGATAAACATGATGAGACATGTGTACTGAATGATGGGTCACACACATTCATGTCCTTATCATCTGATACATTATCCAACATCGACCTTTCTGTGTGCCTGTTGAGTTTATTTCGTCGTCTTAATTAATCTCTTTGCAAGGACTTTCACAGCAGTGATAACAGGCATATTATTATTGCTTTTAATGTCGATTGCGATATGATGAGAAGGCCATGAAGGTGGATTGTTGACAAGGCGGATTAGAACGGTTACCTTGAAGCCTTCCCATCACAGTACGATGATGGTGCATGTATCTTTAATCAGCTTTCCTCTTTTACATCTATGATGCTTGAGGCTGCTAACAGGTACATCCCACAAACATCGAGAAACCCTAGACATCCTTCTGTTCCTTTGTGGACTGATTGCATTGCGCTATTATCAGACGACGGCAGACACTGCGTAAATTTAACCGCAGACCCACGTATGAGAATCTAGATTTGTACCGTAAAGCTAGAGCGATATGTCATCGGGTATTCTTGGACACTAAGAGGAAGTCATGGAGGAAATATGTGGACACCATCTCACGTATTACTCCCTCGTCTACTGTGTGGAAAAAGATCTGTGCAATTTACAGATCACCATTTCAATCTGTTCTAGGGCTTCATGAAGGAGAGAACACCTCAGATCATCTTCTGCAGTGGCTAATACCTTAGCAAATTCTTTCCGTTCAGTGTCTCTCACTTCATCATATAGCAATGAATTTCATAGGTACAAGATACATATGGAAGTATTATTGTTCAACATTGGTGATTCGGTCGTGAATTAAATGCTCCATTCTCATTCACTGAGTTGTCACACTCATTTATAAACTCATGTGACACCTTCCCTGAACTTGACAACATTTGTCTCTGTATGCTGTCACATCTTCCTCATTCTGTGTTACAACACCTATTGAGCAGTTTGGGGGGTCTCCAATCTGTATTAACTGTGTACTCTAGTTGGGAAGTCGGCGTATGCAATTGTAGATTGGATGAATGTCCTGCATACGTGTGTGCATGATATGTTGTGTAGGAAAATTGATTTTTAGATTTACAGCTGTGTGGATCACAGGCTGGAGGCCTCTGGAGTTGTTTTCTTGTTTGAGTTGTTTTATTGTTTAGGCTTCAATTGATTTCTTTTCTGATTTGTTTTTGTTGTGGGTTATGGAGTAAGTTTTTGGTCTAATAGTGTTTAGTTAGTTTAATTGTTATTTTGTTTTTGTTTGGGTTTATGTTTAATTGTTGTTTCACTGGTTATTGTAATGTGTGATGTTTTTGAAGTTTGTTGTTTTTATGTTTTTGTTTTATTGGTATAATTGGTGTTTGTGTTGTTTAGTTGTTGCATGCTCGTTGGCATTACTTCTTGGGCTTGCTCTACCGCAGGGTGGGTTTGCGAATCAGCTGAATCGGTAAGGTCTTGTTTAAAACTTGTGTAAATAGTAGGATCTGTGTAGGTGTCTTACACCGATGGGAATGTGTGTGGCATTTGCATTGGTGGCATCCTGACAGGCAAGATGGATCATGTCTTGAGGCCCTTGAAGATGACCTCCAGTAAAGCCCCTGCGGACTAGGCACAGTGAGGATGGTGTGGTGTTTAGATCTGTCACATGGTAGGTGTCCTCCCCTTTGGGGTCAGTTCCATAAACACTAAATTTCAGCAAGGGACTGATCTTGTAGATTTAATTTTCTAACCATTGTGCATCGTTAGTATTAATACAATTTGTATAGATTAATGTTTCCACTTATCAACAATTTTCAATGTATGTGTCCTAGCGCTTTCAGAGTCACTTCTCCATCATCAGGGATTTTATTGAAGTTGTTAATTTAATATTAATGTATATAAACACTGTATGTTTAATTATTATTAAATGTAAGTTAAAATTGTTTTGTTCATAATAGTTGATTGTAAAATTATAAAATAATTTATATGCCAATAAGAATGTAATGTCATGTCCGTAAGATGTTTACGATTCAGTCAGATTCAGTAAGATGCAGTCAGTGACTTCTGTGCAGAGAATTGTGAGGAAGGAGAATGGTGTTATGTACCAACATCTTCACTTATTCGAACCTTTTTCTGCTTCAACTGTTCCTGGGGAATAAAAATTAGTTCCTTCTTGGTCTGTGTGCGATCTAACATACCTAACCTGAGATGCTGCTTTCAGTGTCAGGGTTTTGGTCACAAGAAAACTAGTTGCACCAAAGAGCAAGTTTTTGCTTGTTGTAGCTGTAATGAGCATGATGATAGCTCATGCATAGAAGCTGAAAATGTATTAACTGGAAGGGTTCACCTTTGGCAAGATCTCAAGAGAATGCCGTGTTTATAAGGAGGAACAGACTTTGTTAAGAATTTGTATTGAACAGAAAGTGTTGTTTCCTGTGGCTCATTGGGAATATAAAAAATCCCTCAACATGAGGATTCCTGTAATTGCCTGGTGCTAGTTTTTTCCAGGCTCTTTCTAACAATGTGCAAAAGAAGGAGTGCGCATTATGCAAACTAACCAAATTTGTTCAGGCTTTGTCAGACCATGTAACATCTCTCACCTTTTCTATTGCAGTGTTGAGTACTGGCAAGAAGAAGGATAGTTTTGGTGGAAAGACTGACCATGGTGTAATGAAAACATCTTCATTTGGTACACCACCAAATAAAACTCCTGATGCACCAACAGCACAGCAAACTACTAAGATCCCAATGAAGAGATCTACAAAAAAGTGGTATTGTGTGTCCGACCTGCCAGACTTCAAAATCCCCTCCACATCTTCGAGGTCTTTCGAGAGTATGGGGCCAAATGAAGTTCCCGAAGAAGCAAAGCACTTCCTAAATATTATAAAATCCAAAAAGAAAAACTGGGTAGTATTTGATAAATAATTTGTGCATTGAGGTTATAAAAGAAAAAAAAAATTATGGTTATAAATATTTAGTGGAATGTTTGCAGTTTCCATACTCGCCATCAAGATGTCTGAATCATTTTAAAGGAAGAAAATCCTTTAATGCTGTGTCTGCAGGAAACTCACCTTTGTCCCCTGGATGATGTGTCTTTTCCATGATTACATCTGCGACAGATGTAACCACCAGAGGCAGATAATGTGAAACTGTGGCTGTTTTCCTGAAGGAAATCTTATTAGCCACTTTCACTAAAAATTGTATTCCGGTAGTGACAAGCATCCCTGCAGTCTTAGTGAAGATATTGGTGCCACTTAAGCTGAATATCTGCAACTTATATCTTCTGCCAAATTTCAGTGTCAGTGAAGATGATCTGTCCAGTCTGTTTTCACAGATTCCTTTACTGTGCCTAATAATTGGCGATTTCAATGCCCTTCACTGTTCATGGAGCTCATCAGCATGTTCTTCCCGAGGCACTACGGTTGATCAGCTGAAGCAGACCTTAGATCTCTGCTTATTGAATGATTGATTGTACATCTTTGCCATCTTTATCAGGTACATTTTTGATTACATGCATTATGTGCATTTCAGGTTCATTTTCGATCTGTCTTGTGGTTCAGCATCCCTATTCCCATGTCTTACCTGGAACGTTTCCAAAAACTTCTTTGGAAGCGATCACAGACTGGTTGACATCTCAGTCTGTAATACTGATTTGCTTCAGATTCAGCCATGCAGATTGGTAGATTGAAAAGTGAATTGGAACGGATACAACGATTCATTTAGCCATTACGACAGGAATGGTAGCGCGATTCACCATCATCTTGCCAAGTTTACACACCTGATACTTGAAACAGCCTTCTGTTTCTTGGTGGGACAAGGACTGTAGATGTACAGTTTTGGATCTTCACAGGACTTTACGTAATTTCAATTGAAGTTCTATGACTGAATTGCTCTGTGTCTTTTACAATGTGAGGGCTGTTTGCCGTCGAGTGTTTTGATGTGCTAAATGGAAATCATAGCTGAATTTTGTCAATACCATTTCTCATACAATTCCATCATCAGTTGTGTAGAGAAAAGTTCAGGCTATATATGGATCATGACCATCTTTGCAGCCAATTGGACTGGAAAACAAAGAAATCCTCATAACTATGCCAATTGATGTGGTGAACACATTCGGAAATATGTTTATGGCAGTTTCACTTACGTTATCATATGGTCGTGAGTTTATCAGTTATAGTTGCACATAGAAAGTGTGCCATTTGGTATTGGAGATTTGCAAAATGGATTAAACTTTCCTTTTTCTTTTGATGAGCTAAAGTATGCCTTGAATAATAGCTGTGACACTTCCCTTGGAAATAATAATATCAGGCTCAGTATGTTATCACATCTTCCACATACTGCATTACGACATCTTTTGTGTATCTAAAATAGAATATTTTCTGATGAGGTTTTTGCAGATTCTTGATCAGAAGCATTGTTGATTCCCGTAGTGAAACCTGATAAAGATAAGCTATGCCCCTCAGGTTATTGTCTTATCTCTTTGACCAGTACCCTGCCAAGGTTGTCTACTGTGGTACTTTGAGAGAAACACTCTAATTGCCCCCAAACAATGTAGATTCTGGCAATATAGATTGTCTGTTGATCATGTAGATTATCTCTTGAATCTGTCATTCAAAACACCTTTTTTCTACTTCGCCAATGTCTTGTTGCTCTATTCTTTGATATCCAAAAGGTGTATGACACGGCTTGAAGGAAAGGAATCCAAAATAAACTGCATGAATGGGGTATATAAAGAAATTTGCTTGCATTTTATCTGGGATTTCCTCAGTAGTCAATCCTTTCAAGTTCGAGTTATAACAGTATCCAAAAATTTTACACTAGAAAACGGAACAGCACAGGTTAGGTCCTAAGTGTTACCTTATTTGCCATAGCAATAAATAGTGTAACAAACTGCATGCGAAAACCTGTTATGTGTTCTTTATTTGTTGATGATTTTTCATTTTCTGTTGTATCTAGAACTTTAGCTTCTGATGAGAGGTTGCTCATAAATACTATAACCCATTTAGAAATATGCAAAACAAGTGGATTCACATTAATTCCTGAGAAAACGAAATGCATTTGGTTTTCAAGCTTGAGGGAAAGTATTGACCATCAACTGTTTTTATGGTGATCCAGTTGAACCATGCACATAGATTAGATTTCTTGAATTATGGTTTGACCAATGACTGACGTGGGTAATACTTTTAAAGGAGCTGAAAATAAACTTTTTAAAATTGCTAGACATGCTGAGTTTTATCTAATACTTGTTAGGGAAATGATCACGTATGCATGTTGCGCTTTTACTGAGCTCTGGTAGACTATGGCTGCATGGCTTTTTCATCTGCTTGTTCCACCACTCTTAGAATGCTCAATGTAGTTCATCCATCTTGCTGCAGGTGCATTTTGTTCAAGCCCTGAGGTAAATCTACTGGTGGATGGTTGGGCCATCACTTTGGAATATATGAAACCAAATGCTTATATATCTTGCATTAAAGCGCAACCAAATCATCCAACCTTTGATGCGGTGTTCTCCAACCTGCATCTTAATCGATATCATGAACAGGAGGGATTTACCGCTGTGTTAGGTATCAGAATTCAGCACCTTTTCTTAGCTCTGAATAAATTATTTCCAGTTCATATTGTTGTTCCATGATATTACCCTCCTTTGCAGCCTTCTCTCCTAAATTGCTGCTTTATCCTTTGCAGGTAAAAGAACACAAATCTGGTTATATTATAAGAAAAATTTTATATTATAAATAGAGTGAAAACTGATGCTATAATTTATACAGATGACTCTAAAAACATTAATTCTATTTGTGCTTTTGTGGTTGGCAATGGAACATACATGCTTAGCCTTCCCAGCATCATCAGTGTTATCATTACAGAACTTTATGCTATTAATAAGGCCTTAAATGTAATTAGCCCAGTATTTTGACGTGTACTTATCTGTTTAAGATTCCATGAGTGCCTTACAGGTGATTAGTGATACTACTCTGGATGCCCTGTTGTTTGTAAAATTCGGTGTGTTTTTTCAAATGACTCAACATAACACAACTGTAAGCTTCTGCTGTATCCCTAGTCATATTGGAATCACAGGCAATGAGTGTGCTATTAGTGCAGAAAAAGAGTTTTGGTTTCCAACCTCTTTTCAATAATTATGTTGTTTTTTATGATCTATTTGTTTTCTAAAGAGTGTGGTCTAGGATATGTGGGAAAGTGAATAGAATGCTAATCAGCCATAAAGTTTGTCCTGTTAAGAACACCTATATCTCCGTGAAGCTCCTTATGCAGGAATAACTGTTAAGAGGAGGTTATTATTTGCTGTTTGCAAAAAGGGCACTCAAGGCTCACGTATGGATATCTAATGACTCAGACTGATGCAACCGATTGTGTTCGCTGCGACTGCCAACTAACTGTACACTACATACTTTGGATTGTGTCTGTTATGTGGCATTGCATTGGAAGTTTAAACTAGGGATTAACTTCTGAAATATCATGAGAAACAATGAGATGATGTTATCAAATGTTTTAAGATTTCTTAAGGACGTTTATTTACATTCAAATATTTGATTTTTACTGTAGTATGTTTTGGTTACTTATCCCATTTGGTTTATGGCAGATAGTAATGTTATTGTTTTAATTTAAATTATTAATGTAATATTTCATTGTGGTTTTATTTTGCTTTTAGCATACATCATAGGTGTTGTCAATTTATGCTGTGTTTTTATATGATGGGGTTTTAGTGTTTAATTGTTAATTTTTAATTATTTATTTACTATATAAATAACATGTCCAGGTGCTGATGATGATACTTCATTGTGCACCAAGAAAAAAGTACAGTTTATTGTTCAGCTGAATATTTCCATATGCTTTAAAATTCTGGGGATGGGTGACCAAGGTTTTTTTTTTTGGGGAAGCCTTATTGTGTTTTCATATAGCTGTCTAGTATCTGTAGAAAAAGCAATAAGATTTAAGTGGTCCATGTAAAGTCATCAATCAGAATTGTTTTCTTTATCTTAAAGCCTTAAAGATTTTAGTCCATCTTTCTTTTACACTTTCTTCTCCTTAGCCAATCTTTTCTCTTAAAACTTGGAAAAAGAGAATATATTATAAATAAAAAAAATTTGATGTGGACACCACATGATTCATTGTACGTCTATTATGTATACGCTATTTTAAAATGAAAAGTATATACAATTTTATTTCATTAATAACTTCTGATATTTATTCATATTTTTTATTAACATTAAATATTTAACAGTTATTAATTCAGCAATTAGAAAATAACTGAAATATTAGGATAGAGTAAATGCCCCTTTATTACTACTTAAATAAATGTATGTCTTATGTCTATCTAATACAATGTTTTTTTTTTAAATTATCATGATGTAACCGTCAATAAAATAAAAACAAAAACGAATAATCAGATGTTTCACCAAATGTGATATAAACAGCACATGACTTACTTGTACGCCTATTAAATTACCTGTACACATTAATTTAAAATGAAAAGTACATCAAATTTTATTTCACTAATAACTTCTCATATTTTTTCATAGTTTTTTTTTTATTGTTGTTATTGAATCATTATTTATTGTAATTTTTTACAATCTGAGGTTAATAATTATTAATAAATCAATATATTTAAAATAAAATTTATATATATTTAAATAGACGGAGCATACAGGAACGTTTTGGGGTACATAAATTAAAATCCAATAATGTGTTAAACAAAGATGGTACACCGATCTATAATGAAAGGTAAAGTCAATATGTGGGTGGAATATATTGAAGAGTTATACGGAGGAAATGAATTAGAAAATGGTATTATGGAGGAAGAAGAGGAAGCTGAAGAGGATGAAATGGGAGAAACAATACTGAGATCTGAATTTAAGAGAGTATTAAAAGATTTGAATGGCAGAAAGGCTCCTGGAATAGACGGAATACCTGTAGAATTACTGCGCAGTGCAGGTGCGAAAGCAATTGATAGACTATACAAACTGGTGTGTAATATTTATGAAAAAGGGAAAGTTCCGTCAGACTTCAAAAAAAGTGTTGTAGTCATGATACCAAAGAAAGCAGGAGCGGATAAATGTGAGGAATACAGAACAATTAGTTTAACTATACATGCATCAAAAATCTTAACTAGAATTCTATACAGAAGTATTGAGAGGAGAGTGGAAGAAGTGTTAGGAGAAGACCAATTTGGTTCCAGGAAAAGTATAGGGACAAGGAAAGCAATTGTAGGCCTCAGTTCGATAGTAGAAGGAAGACTAAAGAAAAACAAACCAACATACTTGCCATTTATAGACCTAGAAAAGGCATTCAATAACTTAGACTGGAATAAATTGTTCTGAATTTTAAAAAAATTAGGGTTCAAATACAGAGAGAAGAACAATTGCTAACATTTACAGGATCCAAACAGCAACGGTAATAATTCAAGAACATAAGAAAGAAGCCGTAATAAGAAAGGGAGTCTGACAAGGACGTTCCCTATCCCCGTTACTTTTTAATCTTTTCATAGAACTAGCAGTTAATGTTGTTAAAGAATAATTTAGATCCGGAGTAACAGTACAAGGTGAAAAGATAAAGATGCTACGATTTGCTGATGATATAGTAATTCAAGCTGAGAGAAAAAGGATTTAGAAGAAACAATGAATGGCATGGATGAAGTCCTACGCAACAACTACCACATGAAAATAAACAAGAACAAAAAAAAAGTAATGAAATGTAGTAGAAATAACAAAGATGGACCACTGATTGTGAAAATAGGAGAAGAAAAGATTATGGAGGTAGAAAAATTTTGTTATTTGGGAAGTAGAATTACTAAAGATGGACAAAGCAGGAGCGATATAAAATGCCGAATAGTACAGGCGAAACAAGCCTTCAGTCAGAAACATAGTTTGTTTACATCAAAAATTAATTTAAATGTCAGGAAAAGATTTTTGAAAGTATATGTTTGGAGTGTCACTTTATATAGTGGTGAAACTTGGACGATCGGAGTATCTGAGAAGAAAAGATTAGAAGCTTTTGAAATGTGGTGTTATAGGAGAATGTTAAAAATCAGATGAGTGGATAAAGTGACAAATGAAGAGACGTTGCGGCAAGAGCACTTGGAAAAATATAGCTAAAAGAAGAGACAGACTTATAGGCCACATATTTAGGCATCCTGGAATAGTTGCTTTAATATTGGAGGGACAGGTAGAAGGAAAAAATTGTGTAGGCAGGCAACGTTTGGAATATGTAAAGCAAATTGTTAGGGATGCAGGATGTAGGGGTATACCAAAATGAAACGACTAGCACTAGATAGGGAATCTTGATGAGCTGCATTAAACCAGTCAAATGACTGAAGACAAAAAAAAATATTTAAATTTTAAAAAAATGTTAAAAAAAGGAGATTAAGTCTGATTCAAACTGATGGCCTTCCCCTTATTCGATCCAAATATTTCATTTGCTGTAACTCTGGAACCAATGAAAATAAGCACCACTTACGATATATAGTTGAAAAGCTCATGAAGGCTTATTACTGCAGTTAAGAAAAAAAACAATTTTTTTTTTATTTTGGGCTTTTTTGGACACTTTTGATTTAGTAGATTGCAATCAAAAGGAGAGGTGCATAACTAGATGTTACAACAGTCCTAAATCGAAAATTTCAACATCCTGCAGGTAATCGTTTTTGAGTTATGTGAGATACATACATATATACGTACAGACTCATGTCGAAACTAGTCAAAATGGATTCAGGGATGTCAAAATTGATACTTCTGTTGAAATCTTAAAAGTGAAATTTTTTATGATTATAATATTTCCTTTACTTCGTACAAGGAAGTAAAATTTAATGTTATATAAGGTATGTTCAAGGTATATTTTCTCAAATAGAAGATGTGTAATTATTAATTTGAGTTTAAATTTGTTTAATTTTTGTTTGTGGATGGTACATCTCTAAAGGCAAGACAAAATTTTCATTAAAAATACTAATTTTTTTTTAGATTTTTTCTAGTTATGGGTAAGTGACCAAGTAGGAGTAGCTAACTGCTTCTAACATATGTTGTACAAGGTAAATTTATATTTCTTCTGTTATTATTTGTATGTCTTCAGTGGTGTATGGGTGAGTGCTGATCTATAAGGTGGTGGTCACAGAAGTTTGTTTTTCACATACATTTCAATTTTTATGAAATGTATATTTTTTTTATTTGTATGTTTAAATAATATTTTATTTCTACTCAGTTCTGTTTGTTTGAGTAGTTGTTTTTGGTTTTGTTTTGTGTTTATTGATGGTACATTCTTATATTGATGGAAGTGTCTTTTGTGGCTTTTACATCGGTGGGATTTTGATTGAGACCAAACTGTTAACTGAGAGATTTTATTCAGTCTGTGGGTTCAGAAGATGACTTCCAGTAAACTCCATCAGGGCTAAGTACAGAGCGGGTAGCATGGCAACTAGAATCATCACATGCGGGATCTTTCCCTTCGGAGTCAGGATGTTCATATACATACAAAATGTTGTAGTTGTTTAATGACCAAGAATTTAGATAGTGGAAAAAGCTAGCGGGGATAAATATGACAAGATTTTCAACCCAGAATACTACTCATGGTCTAAAGTCTGATCAGGATCAGATGGTGATCCAGAGATCTCTGGTGACAAATTTAAATATATTGATGATTTTAGGATGGTGATAATGAGATTTTAAATGATTTGCATTACACATCTAATTCTTGATGCTGCAGGTTTAGTATTAGATGATTAGTCGGTGCTGAAAGTTATGTTCACATACCCATTCCAATATAATCCAGGAAATTTAAGTATCCACCTGTTTTTGTTTGTTAACAATAATGCAATAAGAATTAGAAGCCACTTAGAAATTGTTGGAGGGCTCTGCAAACCTTCAGTTACAGACATATCTTTTAATATCTCAGAATCTATTTGAATGTTAAAACAGTTTTGTTGTCAAATTTTCTGAGAATATGTTCATGAAAAAAGTGTATTAAGTTCATTTGAAGAACTAATCCTACATCTATTAAAATTACAATTCATATGTGGCCAGTACTAACCATATGATTTTAGGAATATAGGGTCTGTCCACCACACTGCTATGAGTATTGTATACCTCCCTTATAACATTTATAGCCCAGAATTTCAGAAATTTAAGTTTTATAATAAATTACACAGTGTTTATTCTTAAGAATAATTGTACTTACATTTCATTCTCTTAAGAATAGCAACATTATATAAAAATATTGTAGTTTTGCTCCTGGAAATGGCAGTATTTGTCTGTCTATATTGTTACGTTTTCCAATCTTTGTGTTAATTTGTTGCAATCTATAACAAAATGTTTGAATTGGGTACTTTTCTTTTTTGTGATAATGGGTAGCTAAGTAGTCTGTGTCTGGAAATGACAACTTGTGTTTCTGTAATTACTGCCCAGTATTTCTAAAAAGTGTCTTGTGTAAGTTGATAGATACATAGAATGTTGAACTGGAATCTGGTGTGGTAGCTGGAGAAAAAACTATTATTGCAACAGAACAGTGTAGGGTTTAATAAGGCAGATCTTCCACCAGTTGGTGGAAGACCACTTCTTCTTTACATCAGAAGTGTAGAATGCCTTATTCTTTGTATAAACACCATTTTGTCTTAATCAACTTGGAGTGGCATTTGATAAAGCTTGATGAAGAGATATAGATGATGATATCATGGGATTTTTTTAGGGATTCTTCAACAATCAATTTTTTTTTTCAATTGGCATAAATCTGTCTTCTTTAATCTTGTTTCTTCTGAATGTTGTTATTTGGAAACAGTTGCTGTACTTTTAAATGCAATCTGTTGTATAGGTATGTTCTTGGCGAATAAGTGTTCATTGGCAAACTGTAAAATGGCTCAGGTAAATGCTCTAAAGAGGAAAGCTGCATTTTACTAGTACTACAGTTTTCAAAAGAATCAGATTTTTGTCACTTAATAATGTTGTAATTAAATATTGATGTTTTAGTGAGCATTGTGGAAAATTGGTCTATTGCTGTATCTCAAATGTGCTTCTCATTCATCCTTCTCAACAAAATAAGATTGAAAGAATTAAGATTTGGAACAGGTAGAAGACCTCCTACTAAGTGATACACCTAACCTTGCATCTTAAAAGTTGGCATAAATCCATCATCTTCTTTAATATGCTCTCCTCTGAATGATGTAGTTTGAAAATAACTGTTGTACTTTTGAATACGATCTTAATATTGGTATGTTCTGGTGAGTTGACTGATAAATTGTAAAATGACTCTGGTAAACACTCTAAACAGAAAAATTGCATTTTATCTTATCAGCCTGTAACACATGCAGGCAGTTTCTTCCTTCCACTTAGAGCTCTGGAATAATTACTCTGTGGTACAATGTACCAAAAGCTACAGTGTTTTCGTTTTCATAAATAAAGATATTAGAGTAGTAAGCAAGATTTAAGTCTGTTATGTCATAAAATGTGTTCTTCATAATTGGTAAAAAAAATGCATTAAGATAACAATATATTCCTTGTATCTTTCCCGTTTAAGGTAGAGTATTGATATCTTTCATAAATATGTTTAACAAAACCATATATAAATTGGTAGTGACTTTCATTTATTTCAGGAATTTAATCTTACATTTTACCCTCAAGCTGTTGAAAAATAATTCACTATGTTAAAAAAGAAATTAGTATTATACTAAAATAATTCATACTATTTTGTCTTATCTCACACAATATCAAAGAAAATTATATGATAAAAATATATTTTCTCTCTCAAAAATATTTTTTCTCTCTCTTATAGACAAATTTTTTCTCTTTTATTGTTTTTTCTTTATATTAAATAACTACTGCCCAATTACTGATTTTGTTAAAGATATTTAATTTATCATCTATTTTGTGTAATTAGTTTTAATAAATGCATAAGTTTTTGTCCTGTTACCCATATTATATTGTTTCTTAGTATATATTTTTGCAGCCAGTAAAAGTATAAAATTGTTTATGATTTTTTTCTTTAGGATGTAAAACTTATTTCTTATGTTGGGTGTATTATTGTAATTGATTTCTTTTGTGCCATTTTGAACATAAAAGTCACTTAATTCTTTCTTAAATAGAGGTGTATAACTTTTAAAAAAGGAAAATAATCTGAATCTGTAAATTTTTCGTTACACAATTCTTATATGTTTTTTATCTTTCTCTTATCAGATGTATAGGATTTTGATATGCCTTCTCCAAAAATTTGATAGATCGATGATTGGATTAAGCTAGGCTTCCTATCCTGGAGGCCTTTTTTTTCTTTTTCCTGTTTAGCCTCCGGTAACTACCGTTTTTAGATAATACTTCAGAGGATGATATGTATGAGTGTAAATGAAGTGTGGTCTTGTACATCCTCAGTTCGACCAATCCTGAGAGGTGTGGTTAATTGAAACCCAACCACCAAAGAACACCGGTATCCACGATCTAGTATCCTGGAGGCCTGCTTTATCCCATTAGACATCTCAGTCACAAGTTTAGCTTTTGAGCGATCATCAGATAGGAATAATAGTCCTTGGCCAGTTCCACAGCTACATAGGGTTTTCGCTACCATCATCGCCGTAATGATCAGTGCTTTGATCATCGGCATCAGCCCATCATTAAAGCATTGGATTATCCCCTTTGCAAATCGTTTTGAACATCATAATAATTGAAAATCATTTTTGCCTCTGAAATATTTGTTAAATCATTTTTCCATCTATTCCTTTTGGCTCTCATTCAAGATCCCATTTTGTGATTTCATTTTTCTTGTGTTAAGGTAGGTGAAGTATTCTATAATCTATAATCACAATATGTGTGTGTAAGAATTTTTCATTTTTAATAATATTTTTGTGTAATGTGAAATTTGGTGATCAGGTGGAAATTAATTAAATTTTGCGAGCAGATATTAGGAATATCAAATTTACTTTTAGAGTTTGTTTATTTGCAGGAATCAAAGAGAATGTCTAAACCACCAAATGTATCACATAATGCAGAAGGTCTTGTTAAAGTACAAAATGTTAAAAAGGAATATAGGAATTTTGAAGATTACTTTTATATTTATCAAGAATTACTTCTTCATGAGTTATGGTGTCAAATAAGGGAAGAATTCTTTACTACAAGCAGGTTCGTTTTTAAAATAATGTATATAGTGTTTATAACACTGATAATTTATTTCTTATTTTGAAAAAATTGTTGGTAGAATAATAATAATATTGTTTTTCAGTGCTGAGCTTGCTAAGCTTATAATTCAGTCAGATACGTGCTTACAATAACAATTCTAGAGGTAAGAAAGAAAGTCTGAGCTTTTTCTTTAGTGTTATTTAGCAGATAGAAGAAAGGCATTTATTGCAGCACATATTTGAGGTGGTATCACAAAAAAATTTATCAATAATGTGCTGCTTCTACCTGTGTAAAGACATCTGATGATCTTTTAAAGAATTGTTGTACCTGGAAGGTCAGTCCATCATAGTAGCACTCAATGGTACAGTTGCTTGGAGATAGATTATCCCTTTCTTTTAATTCAATTTTTTCCTTTATCCTTGATCCCATATCTGTGGTGGTAATCTTTGGATTTGGTCATGATGCTCATCTAACATGCTAGGATGTCAGGACATTGTGATTTATTGGGATTTTTGTGGTTTGATAGCAGTGGCCCCTCCTGTGGACATACCCTGATTGATGGCGTGCAAAAAAGCACCCTTACAAAAATTCTCCCCCTTTGGAAAAAATTTTTCATATAAAATTCATATCATTTAATTATAAAAATATTGTACCTTATTGAAAAAAATATGAAAACAGATTTTAAATATATATTTATGTATTCAGTATCACAACTGTAAAGGTTGTAGGCAGCCTGACATGAGTCATCCTGGTAAGGATTACCATTTTCAGGAATAACACTATAATGCCAGGCATGAGAAATTGAGAGAAATGTATGGTTTTGTATTGCCTTCTTCATCGAGATGAAAATGTTATTGATCAGTATTCTGAGCACATCAAAATGTAAGTAGTATTCAGCTGAACAAGTGACATATCACTTTGTTCAACACAGGGACTGACTGTACAGACAAAATCATTAACATCAGAGAAAGCAACCCTGATGGTGCCTTTTTTCTCAGTCGCTTCACATATGTCATACCCATAAGAAACATTTGGACAGGTGGTTAAAGTGATAAATTAATGTACTACCTTCTGTTTTTAAAAAAAAATCTGTTAATTATTTTTTTTAACTCAACAGGGGAAGTATATTTGTTACTAATGTTGATAAGGAAAGGACTTCATCAGCAGATTAAAAGTTATTATCAAGATTAATATTTTTTTAGTCATATCTTATAAATTTACATTTTTTCTAGTGATTTACATTATGTTATGTATACATTAAGTATTTACTTTTATTTTGTCTTTATGATGTTGTCTTTTTAAATGTGTTGATCTGATTAATGCACCTGTTATTCCTTATGTTAAAATTGTGGAAATCTGTTTTTTTATTGCCTCTAATTGTTTGGTGTCTATTACCACTTTCATGTTTTGTTAATATGGAAATTTTAGTAATTCTAACAACATAAAAACTTGTCACCATTACTCTTTAACTGTGATCAAAGAAGAAAGTGGTTTGAATTTTACAATTCTTGTTGTTCTCACACAGTGATAAATGGATAGTCTGATTTTTCTTTTTAATAGTAATAGAATTTGGAGATGACATTTTTTGAATTCGATTACATCTAATTTGACCTTTGGAAAAAAAATAATTTTCTCCTATTGAGAGGAGGCAATGTACGTGTATGTATGTATGCAAATGTATGTTAGCAAAGGAAGTTAATTTGTTGTGCACTATCTGTTCTGACCTTTTTTATGCCCATGACGTGTTTAAAATACCTGAGGTAAAGAGAAGCACCAGTCAGAATTCTTTTCTCTAAAAACTATTGTGTTTTCTTTACAGTAAGTTCTTATAATAAGGAGAATGGAATATCACGTGAAGGCTGAATGTCACATGCAGTTCAGTGAAATTAGAATACTGATTTGAAAAAATATATGTATCTACGTGAAGAAGTGTATAGAAAATCACTAAGCATTTACGTCAGTAAGCATTCATGCAATGTGTTAAATAAAGTAAAATTTGCAGTACTACATCATTCAGTTTTTGGACCATCGATGTTGTTTTTATATTATTTAAAAGAGATGTCCCAAAGTATTACCTATTGCCTGGGAAGTAGTTTATGCTTTATGCTGATTACTCTAATTTAAGAATATCAGCTAAAGCTCAACGTGAAACTGAGGACTTGTTTAGAGAATTTGTAAACTTTCAACAGCTTTATCATGAAGAATTTATTTTTAAAAAGGTTGTTTTATCTGTTTATTATACAAAATACAAATAGAATCCTCCTGTAATACAGCAGTTATAAATTCAAATCCTGTTCTTTCAAATAAACACTTCAAAGCTTTTAGATTTAGCAATAGATATCTAACTTGGGACAATAATGTAAAAATGTTAATTCTTTGGTTTATAAACTAAGAAGAAAGGGTTATTTGCATAACACTTATTTTAAAAATAATATACTATGCCCATATATAATCATGTATTTCTTATGATATTAACGTGTATGGGAGGTAACATGTAGAAAAACTAGAGTCAAATTTTGAAACTAAAGAAAGCAGTTAAGAGCTGTTAAATCTAAATAATGTGATCTCAGTTAAGGGATATTTTAGAAATATAGGATTTTTGACTGTTTGTTGATAATATATTCATGAATCAGTATTGTATTTGGGAGATGTTTGAACCCAAATAGATTCCATATTGATGTAATATGAGGGAAGGGCACATAACTAAACATCTACAACTGTTTGAAAAGAAAGTCACAGTCAGTGGTAGGTAATAAGTTTATGAAACTAATGTGAACAATTTAAAAAACTAATTAGCAAAATATTTTGTAGATATCTTAACTTTACTCAATAGATGATTTGTTTTTTATTTCAGTTATTTGATGCAGTTTATTGCAAAAATTTATTGTAAGGTACTTTTGACACTATTTAATGTACCGAGCTTGTTCATAAGATGAATGAAGAATAATTCTATTGTGTTGTTAATCTTGAGAATGTTTGTGTTGTTGTTTTAACAGCGAGTTTTGTGCCATGTCATTAGTTGCCTGTGATTATTATTTTCAGGCTGATTGAGTACTGTATTCGATCATTACTACAGTCAGCTGTGACAAGTACCATCAGGTTACAAACAAATCAAAGTAAAATTAAAATATGTACAGTTTTTTTTATTACTATGTTTTATACAGTAAGGGAAATATTGCTAAACTGCCATGGTAGAATTCTTAAGTTCTACATTTGTCTACATTCCATCTTATACTTTCTAAACAAATAATTCAACCTTGATCCAGTTTTTGTATAATAATAGACTTGTGTTCCATAGATTTGTTTAATTACATGATTTGGATATCGAGCCACCATATAATATTGAGTATGGCACTGAAAAGATCAATGCACGTGAAATTTAAATATTAGTTTTAACATGCTTTATCTCTTTCTTTAATTTGAGGATTTTTGAAGCAAACAAAAAACCCCGCAAATGTTTTTTTGGTTATTATACCACTTGCCACTTGTCTTAGGGTTTTTTCTACTTGAGAATTTTTTGGGTTATACTTTTGGTTTTTTTTTTATTTGAAGCGTTTCTCCTGAAGTAGGTTCATTTAACTTCAACCAATATGACTGTGTACTTTCTCTACTTATATGAATGGTATGTTCCAAGACTATTGTAGATAATTGGAATAAGGTAATATTGAAAGCTTTTGTAGCAATAGATATTTAAGTTGTTTTATTATATGCACACATATTTCTCTTTACTAAACAAATTTTATATACTAGTTTAATAAAATTGGTAAATAAGTTATATAAATAACCTATGTATCAAAGTTATGTAAATAATAAGCATTCAAGTTTAAATAAAAAATAAGTTAAGATAGAAGGGTTATTCAATAATTAAAGAGAAAAATGGCATTAGTGGAAAAACTGTTTAATGGAATAAACTGAAACTGTTTGAAGTTCACATTAGCACTCCTGACAAAGAAAATATTAACTGTTTGAAAAAAAAATGTATTACTATAGTCTCTTTTGTTTATTTCAAAATGTTGACTTTACTTGAAACATGTGCTGTGAAAGAACACCATGCTCTGATAAGATTTTTATTTTCTGAAGGTGTAAAACCAGCCAAAATTCACTGGCATTAAAATAATATGATTAAAAGTTTATTGACTGTGCAAATTTTTATTAGTGGATTGAACAGTTTAAATCAAGCAGAACAAGGGTTATCAATTTCCCTTATAGCGGCAGAATGGTGGATGTTTCAAGTGAAGTTTTGCAAAATTGCATTAATGATTTTATTTGCAAGAGCAGACACATAAAACTTTGGGAAATTGGTGAAATCTATAGTGTTTGTATTGGTATTGTCTATTCCATTATCTATAATCTGTATACTGCAAAACATGTTCGTAGTGAGGGTTCCAAGATGGTCAACACAAAAGCAGAAACACCAGGTTCACATTTGTATTTTTTTTTTTTTGTAGATGATGCTTTTTTAGATCACATAATAATTTGTGATGAAATTTGGATTCATCATTTAGTGCATGGACCCAAATGTCATGAGTATGGAATGGTGATATAAGAGTTTGCCCACCAGGAGAAAATTCAACGCCTATGCGTCAACCAGTAAATTGATCCTAGTTGTGTCTGGGAACTATAAAAGCCCAATTTATTAGTGTTATTTGGTAGAACAGCATACAATCACCAACTAGTACTATTGAGAAACTTGTAATAAAGTGAAACCTGCAATAAGAAGGAAATGGCTTTGATCTTTTTTAGTAGTTCTACATTATGACTGTCTCATAGTGTTAAAAAATATGGGAAGTCATTCAAATGTCGGGTTGGGAGTTTTTTCACATCTATTTTATAGTCTCATTTCTACACCATCAGTTTTTTTTTGCTCCTTTTAAAAAAGTGTTTTTACATGGCACTTAGTTAAGTAACAATGAGCAGGTCAAGAATATGGTAGAAGAATGGTTCAGACATACGAGATGAACAGTTCTTTATTAGTGGAATAAGAACGTTCACATAAAGATGGGGCAACTGCCTGATTGTAGTTCTGAGGATTATGTTGGAAACTAGTGTTAATTTCAGTGTCATAGAATAAATAATTTTTTTTAGTAATTTGTTTCTTTAATTATTAATTACCGATTGACCCTCATAATATAAGCATTCATGCAGTTCATTTCCAATAATTATGTGTAAATTTTTGTTAATTATTAAATTTAACAGATTATCACAGATCTTTTTTGTAAATGTTTAAAATTTAGTGAATTTTTTTTTTTTTGTAAATGAATTTGTAATTAAGGTTACAAAAGATTTTTTTTATAGTCTTGCTGAATAAAATGATTGACATAATAAAGTGCACATAACTTACTTTGTACTTAACTTAAAGCATTCTTATAAAAAACCCAATGAAAATACTGTTTTTAAAAAGAAATAAAAGCTTCCAAGTAAATAAAATAATAAGTTGAAATAGGCCATAGGAACAATAAGTCCATTTTTTCTTATAATTTACAGTGAATTTATTATATAAAAAATGTTTTAAATGAAAATTTATCATAATTTTCAACATATGAAAAACATGTTTATATGTAATCTTATGTTAGTTCAGTGTAATCTTTTTTATCTTTAAATACATCATCTGTTCACTTATTCTATTAGTATCTTCAGTAGCAACAGTAGTGAAATGTCCAGCAAATTATTACTTTATAGCTGATCCTATCTGTAAACTAAGAATTATCAAATTTCCCTTGAGATTTATAATTGACTGATGGAGTTGACACTACATGAACTTTAAATAATAATAATTTTTACTTAATTATAAGAATAATTTCTTCCCCTTAATCTTCAAAATTATTTTAATGAGCATGCACATATACTGAAATAGAGAAAAAACTTTTTAAATAAAATTTAGTTAAAATCATGAGAATTGATGAAAAAGCTAGTGAGCATCTGTTTCATTGACTGCTACTTTATTGGCACTAAATGGAATTGATTGTAGTTAATCATGTATTGTTGTAATAGATAGCAGGTAAAATAATACCAGGTAAGTACTGTGTACTCACTGTGTCACCATGGTAACATTTATTTTCAACATGATGTTTTGGAGTAGCTGTTATAGATGCTTCAGAGAAGTATGGTGATTCATACTTATGTGATGGTTCTTTTGTATAAAATTGATTATACAGATTTTTTACGATGTCCCAAAGAAATTTGATGATTTATTCTATCGGTAATGTCTTATGAAAACCTTGATTATGATTCTTTTTTATCAAATAATTTTAAGGCTAAGGTATTTAGCCTTGCGTCTTAGGTATTAAGACGCAGTATTTAATTTATCTCTTATTAACATTGTTCTAAAAATTTTAGAAAATCAAGTTTTTTTTGTTGTAAAGGTTTATCAAGATGTTTCATTTTTTATTATTTTTATGTTTGATACAATTTAGGTTTTTAGTAAATAAATTATTTTTTGTTTATAATTATTATTTATGTTTTGTTCCATCATATCAATTGTATTACTGAAATTCTTTTATCTATTTATTTATTATATTTTAAATTTATATTGTTTTAGGAAAGTGCATGGAGTGCCTTGTACAGTCGATTCAGTTTTGCTAAAAAGATTAGAAGGTTCTGTAACAAAACTAGATAGACCTTATAATTTTCAAGTTCTAAAATGTCACAGTAAGTTATAAATATTTAATAATAAATATAAATTTTGATTACATTATTTTATTTTTATCTTTATATCAAAAAACGTTTATCTAAAAACTTGTATTAGTATAATTTTAAATCTTATTTGTTTAAATTTTCAAACCTTTACAGTTTGAAAATTGTGTAAAAATACAAATATTTGTGTTAACTTTCCTCATTTATTAGGAAATCACATTTATTATGAGAATACTACTAGTAAGTGGGTACATCTGTGGATTTAAAGAATATAAAAAAATTAATGGCTTGTCAAGAATGAAATACAGTCTCATCTATTTTTGAATTCTGAAGATATGATATTGGCTGATGTTGATTTTTGATCAAATATATGAAGTCTATCATGAATTAATCAATCTCTTCAATTGTATAATGAGACTGTTGATAATATCTTGGTGCTTTATTGCTGTAAAATTAAAGTGGCAGTCCACAGATTGGAGGCACATCTTATCACTGAAACAACAAAAATTCAAGCTGACAGTTTTGTCAGAAGGTCATATGCATAAATAATTTTTTGGTACTAAAAGGATTTTTACCCATTACAATGTTTCGAGGCACATCTGTATACATGGCCTTCTCCTGTAAGATCTTGAAGAATATATTAAAAAAAGGGACATTATGCGTACTAGCAAGATAATGTTACTTCAAGATGATATACAGCCAGCTGTAAAATTTTCAGACCAGAAGCATTGTATTATTTGGGTTGAAACAATGAATTGCATGTAATATCTAGTTTTATTACTTTAAAGTGTTTATTCATTTGAAGAGGTTTGTTTCTGCTGTCACTTTTTTCAACAGATGTGACAAATCATATCTTTGGTTCAGCAAATGAATAATAATACGATAATGGTTTTTTCACCAGTTGATTTTTTCTGTAATGAAAAAATATAGAAATTGATATCTCATTATGATGAATGTTAATGAATAAATCATTTCTTTTCAGGTCCAGGCTTTCCAGATTTGTCGAAGTATTGAAGTGGTGTATACTTTTTGCTTACCCCTTATGCCATGAAACTCATTTTTAATGTTATCAGTTTTAACAATTTCGTACTTGTAATAACTAATGCCCATAAGTAAAATGTTATTGTAATAGCTCATAAAGACCATAAGAATAGTATCCTAATAGGATATTTATTATTTGGAATAACATAGAATCTTAATGGTTCAACAATCTGATGCAATGGGTAATTATAGATGTAGAAAGGATTCAATTTTGGAATACACCTATTTTTAGTTTATAGAGTGTACTTTTCTATTAGAAACCTGGTTTAGTTAGGTTGATTTTTCACTGTAATGCATTTTTTATTGCATCTGTTGCACGGTTAAACAAAATTAATGAGAAGACCATTGATTTTTTTTTTGTAAATATTTTATCTTTCCACTGTTACTTTTGTGAAAATTGTAATTATTAGAAAGTTTGTAGTGCTGGATACCTAATAATATAAATTATTTTATTCTTCATTAAATCAAATAAAATAGAATTTTGGATGATTACAAGTTATAATTGGAACTCAATGGTTCACTAAATTGGATTTTTAATTTTTTTTTTGTATTTTTGTCAATTATTTGGTCATTTAACAATGAAGTGAACCCAGTAATTACAATTTCGACTATGTATGGAAATTGGTCAGTAAACTCATTTTTGCCTGTTGGCATTTTACCTTACTTCATTTCTTACAATTTCTCAAATGTTATTCCATGAGACACTCCAGCTGTTGCAAAACCATCGGTATGTGAAGATATGTTTACCCATTTTTTCCATCTTATTCAAAACTTTCTTGTTGTTTATAATTTTATCTTAGGAAGAGTTATTAAAAATAGTATATTTTATTTGAATTTTTTGTAATTGTATGATGCATGTTATTTATAGGATACATAACAGAAGAAGATATTAAATTAAAGGTATTTCCAAAAGCTTTTGAGTTAGGTGTCATAACAGCAAAAAGTAAGGATAAGAAACACACTTCATTTTACTTTTGTTATATTGAAAGTGCCGATATAATAAAAATTCATCCTCAAGAACTTTATCATGATGGATTTTGTAAGTATATTTTTTAAAATAAAAAAAGCGTGTAATGTTACACATCAGTCCTAAACAGCTTAACTGTTTTTAGTGAAATTCACTTGTCAATTTAGACTTAGACCTGATTCAAACCCGGCTGTGTAAATATTTCAAGGAAATAAAATATAATTGATTTGAGTATTATTTTCTGCCCTTCCTAGCATTGTAACTTTTAACATTCATGGTTGACGTGTGTCGGAGTACCTCCATTTTCAAAACTACTTTCAGCATTGAGTCTTCCTGAGTTGGGATCATCAAATAAGTAGTGATGTTACGCTCCTCCTCCTCCACCTCCCTACTTTCATGACCTCTTTTGCCTTGTTCCTCCCGCTCTAACGATTATAAAATTTCTTGAAAGTATTCCTTTTGATTTTTCATTTTAGCAGTCTTAGATTTTTTAACATTACATCAGATTGAGTGTTTATTTGTTCTTTAAATATCTCCTGTCCTCATTAAATATGTCCTGTCAATTTTTTTTGAATATTTCCATGTTTCAAACTAAAGGACAGGAAATAATTAATGAATAAATAAACACCGAATACGATGTAATATTTAAAATTTTTTAAATGAAGAATCAAAAGGATCAGTTTCAAGAAGTTTTATGATGGTTAGAGCAGAAGGACAAAGCAGAAGAGGCCATGACAGTAGGGATGAGGAATGGAATGAGCTTAACATTGCTATTTTTTTGATGATCCCAACTCATAAAGACTAAAAGTAGTTTTGAGAATGGAGGTACTCTGCAATGTGTCAACTGCAAATGTTAGCATGACAGTGCTAGGAAGGACAGAAAATGACACTCAAATCAGTTATGATAATCATAGCAGAAATGTGAAATATTGTGAAAATAAAATATATACTTAAAATATAAAAAATGAGTAGTAAAAAACAATGTGATTTCTGATTGTAGAACTATGTAGATTAGTAGTGGCTAAAGGTCTTTATGAAATCATTTTCAGGAATTACATTGCAGCTCAAAATGTTTGTTATTCTTTATGAAATAATATACTAATATATAACAATATACCAATATACATAATTTGTAACCAAGTCTGCTGCATGTATATTTAATAAAGTTTATTTCTTACTATTTCTTGTTTAAGTTATTACCGAATTATTTTTAACAAATTCTACTGAGTTTGTATGTGTGCATGGGTGCACAGAGATAGATACATTATACATATACATAAAAATGTACATTAAATATTAACTAAGACTTGCCATCACCCAGATTCCTCAAATGAGTGGATGATTCATCATCAAATTTTTCTGATGAACGATATCTGAAATTTAATCCTGAGATCATAAAATGCTTTTTCAATAAGTTTTATAAAAATCTGTTAATTACTTAGTGAATGTGAGGAAGGACAGAATGAAAGACTAAGTAATATTAATAAGACAGACAAATATGTATTTTAACTATAAGCCTATATCTATTTATTATAGGTCACAAATGTGATCTCCCATACCCACCATTTTCAGGTAATAAGGATGTGCTTTAACCTGATCCCTGGTTAAAGGTACAAACTTTCTATTAGACATCTGAATAAAAGCTTTACATTCTTTAGAGTAATTCCTTATATTTACAATTAAAAACTGTAAAAAAATACAGTGGCTATAGCTTATAATGAAATTAATTATAGTGAAAATATTTAGCAAACTGAATTGTTCCAACAATCGTAACTTTAGTTATATTAAAACAGTGTCAATTTGTACAGTTCGACCAGTTATGAATGCATTATCTCATTAATAAAGAAAATTGGATCGATTACACTGATAAACAACAAAAAAAATTTAATGTTTCTGTAAGTATGATACCATTTCTTGAATTGCTTTTTTGTGTACATTACAGATCTGTAAATACAATTTTTCTATCACCTTTGGTTTTAAATAAATTACACTTCAAAAAACTTAAGGGAAAATGTAGTTAAGATGTGTAAAAATTATAATTTTGCATGGTTAGATACATACGATACCTGTGTTAGAATAACCACACCTGTGGTTATTCAACTAACCATACCTGTGTTAGAATAATGTTGCTATGCTTTTCTTTTATAAATATCCTCAGGCACATCCCAAATTAATGTCCAATAGTAATCGGCTAGCAAGTTTGTATTCCATTTCCCTTTATAATAGCGGCTTTCCATCACTGAAATGTCTTGGTGGAAATGTTCCCAGTGTTCATCACTTACATCTCCAAGATTGCCCGTAAAAAAATCCCGATGTGAATGGAGGAAATACATTATCAAAGACATATTACATCCAATGGCTCTGTATGAAGTAAGAAGTTGATTAACAATATCGTGGTAATTGTCAGATTTTTGTTTGCTGAGAAAATTTTTGCAAACATCTTTAAATGAAGTCCAAGCTGCACTTTCTACAGTATTTAACATTGAGTTAAATACATCCTCTTTGACCAACTTTCTTAATTGAGGACTAACAAATATTCCTTCTTTAATTTTTCCTTCACTTTCATTTGGAAATTTCTGCCTGATGTACAAAAAAACGGGACTGTCCTTCTTCATTGCTTTTAAAAAATTTTTCATTAGCCCTAGCTTGATATGGAAAAGGGGTAAAAATATTTTTTTGGGTTTAACGAAGAGCTCATGAATAATATTTTTCCCATTTGGAGTTAACTTGTCTTGTTTCTTCCACTCTAGTAAATAATGTTTATTCCTAGCTTGGTTGTCCCATTTGCAAAGAAAACACATGTACTTAATATAGCCTTACTGCATGCGTAACAAAGTAGCTATAACTTTCAAATCACTTCTTATGTTCCAGCTATGTTTTTTATTATTTATTTTTTCAAGAACATCTTTCATCACATCATATGTGTTTCAAATTAATGTAAGCGATTGATATCGAAGGTTATTTGTTACTGTTGTGTAGTAGAACCACTTTTAAACTATACTTAGACGAATTTATGAAAAGGCACCAACTTGTCCTAAGTGCAACATAAGCTCATCAATATTTGTGCAATAAACCAAATTATTTTCATCAATAAAGTACTATGAAAGTTATTTTTGTCAGCTTCAAAAGCCCAAAATTTTTGTATTTTTTTGTAGTAAATTCCAATCTTGCAGTCTTGATCCTAACAGTTCAGCTTGATTTTTTGATCAATTTAAATCTCCAACCAAGTCATTTAATTCACCTTGTGATATAACATGTAGTTTATTGGAAGATAATTCAAAATCATTGTTGCCTTCTTCAGTACTGCCTGATTCTTCATCGCTGCTTTTGAAACATACATTCACAGGTGGTTCAGGAACTGGAATAATTTCACTGTGAGGTACAAGCATGATTACAGACTGCAATGAAGGATGTTTTATAGTATGTTTAGATTTTCTAGAAATTCCAGACACACTTGTTTAAAGTAACAATCGGTTACATGATCCTTTGGTTTACACCAAACCATAGGTACACCAAATGGCAAAGCCTTCTGTGTACCTTTATATACAGAACAATTACTGCGTACTATATGTGGAGCCCACATCTTATCCTGATCACCAATTTTACACTGAAAGTACAAATGATATGCATTTTTAATTAAAGGTGTAATGATTTTTCTATTTTATTTTACGGTAAACTCACCAGATAATAACAAAAGACATCCGCATCATTTACACAATTTCAAGATATTATGACACTGCACTGTTAACAAACTTAAGACAACAAAACTGAACAAAATAAATTCATTCCTAAATTCAGTGCTTAATATAAACAACACAGCTGTGTTTTTAACTACATGTTTTGACCTGCACAGGCATGATTAATCTTGTCCATGAAGGCTCTCTTCAGTATTAGATATGATGTCATAATATCTGACTATGATATGATTTAATTCTTTGTCTAGTATTGTTTATTTATAGCTTACAAATTATGTTAATGAAGTTAAATGATAAACAATGAGCTAACAAAATACAATATAGGAGCATAAAATGCTAACTACACATTGAAAAATGAAAAAATCCTTTAATTAAAATTAAAAATTTTTTCAAAAATGGTGGGTGATAGAAAGATTCTGAGTTCATATTCGTTTTCAGCATAAAAAACAGATTAAAATCATGTATCGCATGTTAGGAAACAAAAATTATGTTTATCAGTGTTGTGATTAAAAGTAGTTTGTCACTAAGAAAATGAATAATTCACTGCTTTTGTCCACTATTTTAATAATAATACTTTTTCATCTGGTATTTTGTTTCAGATTTTATATTACTTCAGATTATTAATTCATTTTTTAAGAAAAAAAAATTATAGAATGTAGTTTATGAAGTTCCATTAATTTTACTCTTGCATAACGATTTTTTTCATAAGTTTTTATTTAAATTAATGTCTAATATGTTTTGTAATTCATTTGAACAATTCACCTGTTTAAAATACAGTTTGTGTAATTGTTTGCTATTAAAACAGTTTTTACTATTCTTAAAAAAAAAAACTTTTTCTATTAGAAATAAAACCATTATTTGACGTTTAGAAATGGCTAGTAACAACTTTGAGATGAGGAAAAACAAGCACAGTTACTTAATATGAATATTGCATGTAATTAAAATACAATATGAATATTGTATTGTATAATGTTGAAAATTGAGTATTGTAATGAAAAACAAAATTCCAAGAGCAATAGAAATTTACATATCAGAATATCAAGATTTGAAATATGCTTATAATATTGGTTTGAACAAAGACATTCACAAAAGATCCTGTAAGTGTATCAGTTTTACAGTCCAAAGCAAACTGCAAGAATAAAGATAAACATTTAAAAAGATAAAATTTCTGAGTTACTTTATCTATCAAAGTATCCAAAACTATTAGACATTATATTATAAAAAATTGAAAATATTACTGCCACCTTATAGTAGTTAATATTAAATATTAGTATATGATATTTTACTCTTAAATACAATTGTAATATTTACTATTTTCATTTTGTGAATATTTTGTAGATTTCAGAAGAAATTTATTTTTGACTTTTTCCATGAAACAAAAGGTTTTCCTTTGCATTGCAAATTTTTTTGAAGTTTTCATCATTCCTAATTGTGGAAGGTCAGCCAGATTTTATTAATCTTTCAAGCAACATTTTTTCTCATTTTAAATGTGAAAACGCACTTGTAGACCAGTGTTTTACTTAATGCTTCCTCTTAAAGAATTTTTTAGCATAACTATTGCTTCAGCAACCATTTTTGCTAAGAGGAAACAAAATTTATTGCACATTCTGCTCTTTATAATTTGTATGTACCCATCATAAAAATTGCAGAATTTTGTTTTCAAGTAGCACCAAGATAAACTGACATAGAATGTCTTACTTATGATCAATGCCAGTCATTAGACTGCCACAGAATACTGTAAACTTAGTACACCTAGTGATGGAATTTGCAACTATGTGTAGATTTTGCACCAAGTATAGTTTCCAGTTATTTATGGGTACTCTTTTGTACATGTTTCATTGAGTAAAAAATGAAAAAAATAAACTTATTGCATTAATCACATGTAATTCATTAATGTTCAAAAGGATTACCTAAAGTTTTAATTTTTCTGAATTACTAGGTGCGATTGGAAGCTGGATATAATCTAGTAATACAAGCAAAGTCACTTCAAGCTTGTTATAAACATTATTGACCCTATTATACAAAGTCAGTATTATTTGTATCTTATTGTAATGTTGACAATTTGTGGTCACTTATATTTTTTTTTTATAGTAAATGGACGGAGCAGGAATATGAAACGTTTGAACCTTAGTGTTCTTATAAAATCGTGTCTCAGTGATGATGGAACTATTGATCGGACTGTTGATATTAATTTAAAAGTAAGTATCTTTTATTTATCTATTCACTTTTTTTGTTGAAAAGTATTACATTCTACTGGTAGTTTATTAATGAAAAACCTGTAATATTGTTATAACTTAGATTGGTTTTCAAGAGATTTAAATAGAAAAAAGAAAATTCTTGTTTATTCAATATATTTTTACAATTCTGGAAGTGTTTTTATTTTATATAAAAAAACATTACATTTTGAAAATGTAAATTTGATCATAATTTTTAATTAAATAATCATGTCATGTCTTTCAAAAGAGTTAATACTTGTTATAAAGAGAGTATGTAAAGTTGAATGCAGGTAGTAACATTTTATTAAGTTCTATACAGAATAATAAACAATAAACAAAAGTCTAATTATGCTACATTAAATTTTAATAAATTTAAGATTTAGTTACATAAGTAATAAAAAACAATAACAAAAATACAATTAACAAACAAGTATAATTAGTAAAATGATTGCATCAGGGAAATAATGCTTTTAAATTATTGAAATTTTTGCTGAAAAATGTCTTTTCAAATTACAGTGTAAAATACAATAGTTTCATAATACATTAAGAGATTGTAGTTGCAATAGAATGCTTTATTTTTATCAGCATTTGAGGTGATAATCATATCGTTTTCATGTTCTAAATTATGTTCTCAATTAAATTTTATTTTCTTTTTAATGTTGTGAAAATATTAAACATACAGGGAAAAGTGGAAAAAGCTGATTTTTTATCTATTTACCAAAATATTTTGACATTACTGATGGATTTCCAATTTCCTTATATATGTTTATAGAAGTAGTACTGAGTATGCAGACCACTATAGTTCATGGTAATCTTCCTTTGCAATCTGTCTAAATGCCCTCCCCTCATTCTTTGAAGTAATTTACAGTCCTCTAGCATTTATCCTTACAAGATATTTCTTAACATCACATCATTCATGTACATCCACCTCATTTTTGGTTGTTTCTTCCTCCTTTTGATTGCAGCTGCTTTTCTTCCAAATTATTTTTGGCATCCTTCTTCCATTCTAATCAGGTGTCTCTGCCATTAATTCACTGGAATCTGATAAATTTTAACAGTATTCATGCATAAGCCTTTAAGTTGGAAATGTTAGGTCTATGTTTCATATTTTAGCTATTTCTTATTTGTTCCATATTTTGTAAAATCATATATATTCTATTAACTAATTAGTAGGTGAAGTATACTGGTTCATGGACGAATAAAAGATGACGTTGCGCTCACTCCCCATCTAGATTAAATTAAATTCTCTTTCTCAGACACTTAATTATCAAAATTAAATTATTATTATTATTAGTTTTTTAACATCTGCTATCAGTATTTTTCCTTGGGATAGCCAAGTTACATACACAACTTTCCTAACTTTCCTTGGGAAAGTTGTGTATGCAGGAGGCAGATAGTGGATTACCTCATAAATGTGGGTGCTAGAAGAGAAATGTGAAATGACCTTTCACAGAATAATAAGTATCACTCTAATACTACTACTACCTAGGAACTAAGTATTGGTTTATCAAAAGTAGAGTGAGACAATCCTGATATAAAATCACCTGGTTCTCCAGGTTGATGGTAAGGTTTAGAACCAAAAATCTTACCCTGTGCACTATAGCAGTCTGGAAAAAGAGCAGGCAAGAATGGAGTTTATAATTTCAAAGAAAGCCAGAAAGGTCTGTTGAAATATATGAATAAAAAAAATATGTAAAGTCTGCCTAAAAGAATGTGTAAATAAAGGTATAGAAATGCATTAATCATATTAATGTGACCACTTAAGAGCTACCACTTGAGCCTGCCACTTAAGAGAAGAAGTAATGGATGATAATAGACTCAAGTTAAAAATAATAAATTTGTACAAGACAAATCAAAATGACTGATTGAAGATATAAAAATAGACCACAGTGGAAAGAAAAGCAGCAGCAGAATAGAAATAGTTTGATGATGAATGCAGATATGCCATAAAAGTGAAGAATATAAGTAGCTACAAAAAGAAAAGAGAATCGTTTGAAATAGATCCCAAAATCTGATAAAGGAAGCAAAGCAATTCTTATAGAAAAAAAAGAAAGGCAGTCAGATGTAACAATAAAATAGTAAGAATATTGGGCGAGAATAAGTTGATGGAAGATAGGCGGAATGGTTTGCCGAGCTTCTTCATGACCAAATTAACATTACATCTGGACTTGATCAACACAGCACTGTGATGTGATGATCACAGTGCTGTGCTAATCAAGTTCAGATGTAATGTTAATCTACAGCATAATCAACTTGACTTTACATGTTGTAAAAATAGTATAGTATATTGAAGTAGATGGAGTAATCTACATGTGTTTTTCTCTTCATTAAAGTATTTAGTAACATTACCAATAATACTTTTATCCTTGCTATGGATCAAACATTTTCTCATACTTGTGGTCTTCTCCTTGTTTTCAGTCTAACCATTGCAAAATAAATACAAAAAAGACAAGAGTGAAATAGACAAAAAAAACAAAAGTAGAAAGTGAGATAGACGATAAAATAAAAGAACTTGCTAATACTAAAACTGAAATATGATATTAACTGATATTATGACATAGTGAGATTATTTGTTTGGAGTAGAGTGGTTTCACAGATTTTTTAAGATTAATATGTAGTTTTAGGGGAAAATTGTATTTTTCTTTTGTCCATTAGCCTTGTGACATGTAAATGAAATTTTCCTGTGGCCTTACAACATTTCTTAAGTCCTGCAATCTTGATTTAAGTATTAAAATCCTTACCCAATTGTATTTAACATGTTCCCATCAGCACATTTTCCCCTGCTTTTAATAGAAAGATGTTTGATGTCACAAAGGGTTCCCAACAGATGTCTAGTTTTTTCAAAAAATGCATTTGAAATAGTATATTTATTAGTTATTTGTATTAGTTTTGTGAAACTTTTTTGTTTTATTCCCAAAAAATTCTCTGGACACCTGTGTTAAGCTTTGATCTACAAAAGTACTGCATTGGTATTCAGGTGTGCTACGCTGGCTATTTGTTATACTGAGTCACTTAGGTATACAGGCTTACTGGCTTGAATAGTTAAAAATGGTGGTGGAGCTGCACACCTACATGTCGAACCTTTGTTTACTGACAACCTTAATGTCAGTTGTATTTGTCTACCAGATGTGACTAGTCTTTGTGTTCATTTTGACAGTGTTCATTTCTTTATTTTGTGATTTTTTTTTATTAATTTCTTTTTATTTTACTGAATAGAAGTACCTAAAAAAAATTATTCCTGTTGGTCAAAGTGTACTGATGATGAAAAAATTAGGGTTATCAGCATCAAGTGATGAAGAACCTGACATTGGAAATAGTCCAATTGTAATACCAACTTCTTATTTATCTACTGAATCTGTCAAGTTCACATTTGATTTAGCAGAAAATAATTCTGTAGATTTCTCTGAACCCAGTAATCAGTTATTCAGCCATGTGTTACAATTACTACTCAGACCAGCACTTCAACCGTTAATCTGAGCACCAGTACTTTTGTCTATACATCTACTGAAGAAGATTTTTTTGATAACACTGACGAAAACCAGGATTATCAGGACAACGTGGTAAGTGATTTGTATTCTTCAGCTAACTCTCATACATCAGAATCAAGTGAAAATTAATCAACAATAAACTAGCCTGATTGGTCTCCTATTACTAATTTATATGTAAATTCCTGGAAGGTATTTCAAGATGATGACAATACTTAAGATCTGACAGTTCAACGGAAAATCCATTTGAGCTGTTTTCTGTTTTTATCAGAGGATATATTAGATTTTATTGTTACTGGAACTAATCATTTCACTAGTCAGTGTTTGAGTAAAGAAGCCAGAAAAAATAAAAAATAATTTAAACAGGTCGATACTAATGTGAATGAAATGAGAAAATTTCTTGCAGTTCTTATGTTGATGGGCATAGGCCACTTGCCAGAAGTTTCAGTCGAATCATTTGGTATACTGATATGCTGAAATGCCTATCAAACATAATATGCAGTGGCACACTGGTGTACCAAAGCGATGTATATAAATAAATTCATTGCTTCAGCTGACAGGTGTACTGATCTGTGGTGAACATTTTAAAGATGTCTGGTTTTGCACAATTCAGATAATCTTGCAGTAACTGTTACTAAATACAGAAATTTAGTGTGTAACTCTGTAAAAGAGCTGTTTAATAATGAAACTTCAAAATAGGACTTTTTTTGAAGAGAATTTTTTTTTTAAGAATAGTTAATAGCAGATAGTTGAATGTAACTTTCACTCTTAAAGTTACCATTATTACTGAATCTATGAATCAGAACAGCAGTTCTTATTTTTTGTAGTGTAACTGCAGTACACTATACGTACATTATGATCTTCAATTGAGGTTAGATTTTTTTGAGATTAGTTAACGTATAATTATTTCTTTGAAAAAATATTTTAATTAGTCTGGCATTAAAAGATGGGGAATAAGCAAGTTGATGTTTGCTGTAAGCTTAAATTTGGCTACAGTAGAAACAGTATGAAGAAAGGAAAATATTATTTAAGGCACATCACAAACATAAAAATAAATTCAAGTATCAGTTTATGGCCATCTAACTGAAGTAGTTTCTCAATTATTTCACTGGCAACAAACATTATACACTTTCAGTTTATGGTCTGATTTTGAAAACTGAAGAAAAAATGGTATAGAAATTTTTACAGATTTCAACATTTCACAGAAATGATGGAGAAACTGGAAAAAATGGAATAATTTAAAAATTATTTTTTTTTTTTACAGGTTATTTCATTCATCCGTCCAACATTGAGGTTATTTTCATCTATATCTTCTTTACCAAAAACACCATTGTTACCAGCAATATTAAATCCTGGAAGTTATGACTTTTCTGTACCAGAACTTCCTCTTGAATTTAAAAAACTACCATGTATTGTAAGTTTTTAAAATCCCAAACTTTAAAAATTAAATTTTAATGTGTTAGTAATTTTAATTTGATTGCTGAAAATTGAGTGTAATACTGTAATTTATTTTATATTTCTTTAACCCATTGGTGAAGATGGACGGACAGTGCCCGTCCTAAATCTTAGCGAATTGATATGCCGGAAAATGGGCATTGCCCATCTTGATATTTAAAGATATATTTCTTAACTTTACCAACAGATTTTGTTGTACAAACTGATTTACTGTATTTTTTATTCTTTTATCTATGCAGAGAAATGTTTTCCCTCACATACAATCCTCTTAGAACCTAATCTTTTACAATTCTGATGTTAAGTGCACAGTGTTTATTGTAGCGGCTTATTGTTCTGCTCACATTTGCCCATTAAATGATGATTTTGATGTGTTTATAGATAATTTTTTGAATGAATCCAATAATGATAGTGTTGTAATTAGTGAATGTTCTGATAATGAAGATTGTAGTGACAGTGGCAGTGAAATAAACGAAGATTCTTCTAACCGAAACAAATCCAGTTGGTACTGGAAACAAGAAAAAAATAATGTAAATTCCATTTACTGGTAATGTGGGAGTTAATCCTATAAGAGGGAGTTGTCTTACTAATATAAGTAAAGAATTAGATGTAGTCAATCAATTTTTAGATGAAACTTTCTGGCACCAAGTTGTTTTGGAATCAAATGCTTATGCTAGGCTAAACAATAACAATAAATGGGCGAATGTAACTCCTGATGAACTAAAAACTTATTTTTCTCTTATTTCTCTTATGTCACAGTATAAAAAATCAAAATTAAATAATTATTGGACAACCAGCCAATAGGCTTTCATCAATACATATATCTTTGTTAGAAGTATATACTTTTTAAATTTATTTATTAAATAATCAATAATAGGCCTTATTTTATTGCATTTATCTGTCATATCATTGGAAGAAGAAAAATAAAGATTTTTAGAAATAAACTTGTATTTGTTTCAGGTAACTGTTTCACAAAAAATTGAGCAATGACTTAATTTGTAGGTTGTCCAATAATTATTTAATTTTGTAGATAAATAATTATTTAGCAGATAAATTTAAAAAAGTATATACTCCTAACAAAGATATTTGTATTGGTAAAAGCCTATTGGCTTTTTGTGGGAGGCTTTCTTATATTCAGTTCAATCCTTCCAAACGAGCCTGTTTTGGTATAAAGATTTATAAAATGTGTGATGCAGAATATGGATATTGTTATAATTTTAAAATAATTAGGTAAAGAAAATCCAGAACCTACTGTAAGTAATTTTAGTGTTAGTGAATCAGTAGTTTTACAATTATGTAATGATTTATTCAATGAAGGCCGGGTTCTGTACATGGACAGTTGGTATTCTTCCCCGAACCTTTTTCAACAGCAAATGTACAAACAGCAGAAGTTCAACAACTTCTGCTGTTTGTACATTTGCTGTTGGTACTGCAAAGAAAAATTGTAATCAAGGAAATGTTGAAGACCAAATTGAAAAAAGGTAAAATCACATTTTCAACTTGCAATAATTCATTGTGTGACTTACGGAAGACAGAAAAGATGTAGTAATGCTTTCTTCCCTCCATGATTGTCCAGATTTTGTGGAAGTGGTTCCACAAAGAGGAAAATGAAAATTAAACCCCAAGGTAGTGTTAAAACCAAATGTTGTAACTAATTACAACCAATTTTTGTGTGGTGTAGACAGGTAAGACCAGAAACTCTTTGCTTACTCTGTAATGCAGTGCTATGCAAAGGGGTGCAAAAAATTGTTTTTTTTATTTATTTGATCTTTGTTTACACAATGCCAGTGTCATTCACAATCTAGCTACTGGTAAAAAGCAAAACTTCACTGATTTTCACCTAAATGTAGCGAAACAGGTTTTAGAATCTGTAACGCTTCGTGAACACAGTTGTGGGATTGGAAGACTGTCCACATCAGGTGATAACCCATTACGCTTGCAGGCCAAACAATGGGGTCATTTCATTGAAAAATCTCAGCTACAACAAAACAGAGGCTATCTAGAAAATGTAGAGTTTGTGCAGCTCACAGTAAACACTCAGAAGTAGTGTACCAGTGTAAAACGTGTTGTGTACTATAACATTTAAAATGACAATTGTTTCAAAAGTGTACACACCAAATTAAATTATTAGAACTGTGTATTATAAAAAAAAAAACATTAATTTTAGACTTAAAAATGCCATTTAGTACGAGGTTTCATCAATTAGAAAAGGTAAGTAAAGCGTCTTTTTACATTTACATTCCATTATTCTATTAATATACATAGCATTAAGAGAAAAGTTGTAAAGTCTAAAAATATTCAGTTCTTGAGAGTTAAAAAAAAATCTAAATATTCAGTCACCAGTGGGTTAAAGAATTTTTAAGGAAAATGCTGTGACTTTGGTAGATGTTAAGGAGTGTTTATTCATAATAACAGATTAAACTAGTCTTTCTGATGGTGATCATGTCTTCTTATACTAAGTCACAATATATAAAAACAAAAAATAATGATTTACGTCAATCAAATCTGAAAAAAAGTTGAATAAATTGAAAACAGATTAAATGGAATTTTTGTTTTAGCCAAATAAGCATTATAGAATTATTGGTCAAAAAAAAAGTAAATATAAAAGGTTTTTTTTTATAATTTAATGTTCCTACCTATCAATTTACTGTACAACTGATTGAAAGTCGGGTGGGGAGTTCTCATGAAATAAATTATAATTTTTGTAAAGAATTTGTTAATAGCATTTTTGGATGTAAAAAAGCATGTGACAGCACCTCAATAAAATTAATTTAGAAGGTTTTACCAAGCCCTGTAAACGAATCCCTTATTTCCTCCAAAAGGAGTAGGAAAGAAGGTAATAAGAATGGGCAAGACAGTGTGCCAAAAGTGTGAAAACAGACGGGTTTCTGAGAGTGGTTTAAGTTAAACTTACTTGAGATGGGGAATCTACTTTCTAAAATTCTGTTTATGACATGAATTAGTGTTGAAATGGAGGTAAGACTAGGAGAAGAGGAGGGAAGGAAAGTATAGTTGATTACTAATGACCTCATATGGGATGGAAATGAAAATAAGGTTCAGAGAATTATTCTTTTGTGGCATGAAAGGATTGTAGTTTTTGGGTATGAAAGTAAATAAATAAAAGAGAAAAACATTAATGGTAACCAGAAAAGAAAAAGCCAAACGTACAAGATAAAGTTCTTGAAGTGGTTAAAAGTTTTTAATATTTAGCTAGTAAGCTGACGGAGGGTGAAAAAAATTGTTAAGACATAGAAAAAGAAGAATATAAAATATAAGAAATTTTTAACTGAGTACAAGAGGACTGGTTGGTGTAAGGGAAAGCAACAAAGAAATGAAAAGAATTGTTATAAAAGATGTACTTCGCTCCAGTTAAAGTGGAAAAGTGGAAGAAGAAGAAGTTACTGTGTTATATTTCTTACATTATTTTCTGTGCTCTCATTTTTTACAATTTTATTTGTTACAATGCGTTGATATTTTATTTTCTGTGTTACAGAATTCTCTGAACTCTTCACAGCAAGAAGCTATTATTAAATGTACAAAATTGTGTCTGGGAACTAAACCTAATATCGCTTTAATTCATGGACCACCTGGTAAATTAAATAGTGAAAACTGTCTGTAATAAAATTAGTTAAGAAAAGATCATTATACATTTTTAATTATAACTGTATATTATACCTCAAATTGTCCTCAAATAGACAATTATACCTCAAATAGATGAGGCATATTAGATCTGTAGGGTCAAAATTGGAGAAAAGCTTTTCCTAAGCATGAGACCAAGTGGAAAGGGTCCCTAAAGGTGTGTGGATTAATGCATGAAACTGTTTATAAAAATAGTCTATTGCTAATTTTTTTATTAAAAGATTATTGTAAAAAAATTGGTTTTTCAGCTTTCATTTGATTTTTCATTAACACGAGGGTTGTCTGAAAAGTTTTGAGCCTTACATAGAAAGACATATTTTTTCTGTCAAATATAGCTTTATTTTTCAACACTCCTTTCAAGTCGATACACCTTTTTTGCAGTGCCCTCACCTCTTTAATCCTTCCAAATTGTAACTGACATCTTTTTCCACAAAATACGTATGCGATAACCTCCTTGTCCAATGAAAATCTCTTTCCTCCAAGCAAAACTTTATGGTTAGAAAATAAGAAAAAGTCTCTTGGGGCCAGATCTGATGAATACAGTGAGTGGTCAACCAATTCAAAGTGCAATTTATGAATTTTAGCCATGGCGACTGTCAAAGTGTGAGCAGGTACATTGTCCTGATGGAAAAGCATTTTCTTCTTCAAGTGTGGTTGTTTTTTTGCAATTTTTGACCTCAACTTTCAAGTAAAGATGCCTAATACTGTCCCGTTATTATTTTACCTTTTTGAAGATAATCAATAAACAAAATTCAGTTACTATCCCAAAAAACAGTTGTCATCACCTTCTCAGTGATGGAATTATATTAGCATTTTTCGGAGCAGGTTCAACCTTTGCAATCTACCATTTTGACTGTTGTTTCATCTCAGGAGTGTAGTCGTGGATCCATGTTTCATCTACAGTTATGAATCAATGCAAAAAAAATCTGACTCGTTTTTCTTAAACTGCTCCAGCTGGGCCTTGGAAATGTTCATTCGAATCGTTTTTGGTCCAAAGTGAGCAAACACGGCACCCAACGTGCGGATAGCTTATGCATATCCAATTCTTCAGTTAATGTATGACAAACACGTTTTTTCGATATGCCAATAACTCTTCTATCTGTAACCTTATTTTGTTGGTCGTCCAGTACCATTAGGTGAATTTTTTCAATAATATCGGTGGTGATTGCAGTTTTTGGCCCGAATGCTCATCATCAACCAAGCTGGTATGACCATGTTTAAATTCAGCTGCCCATCTTTTCATGGTGGTAAATGATGGGACGTAGTCCCCTTAAATAGCATCCAGCTTGGTTTTAATTTGTGTAGGCTTATTGGTTTTCAAATGTAAGTATTTTAATCACAGCACAATATTTGATTTTTTCTATTTTCACAAAAACACTCACAATAACTTACTCAAACGATTATCAAACAACAACTGAGTGTCCAAAATGGCTGAAATTTTAGTGAGTGCCTTTCAACACATGTATGAATACATTCCCTAACTTTTGTTAACGAACGCTGCCATCTTCATGTTGAGGCTCAAAACTTTACAGACAACCCTTGTATATTAATTATTAAAATAGCCATTGGAAGGCTGAGAAAATTCCACACAATTTTGCTACTGAGTACTGTTTTCTACAACCAACAGATTTGGCAAAACAAAAAGCCGCTCACTAAGTAGGCTTACTTAGTGAGTGGCTTTTTGTTTATAAATACTGCTGAATCTATTGGCCATAGAAAAAAGTGCTCACTAGAAAAATTGTATAAGATTTTCTCATCTTTCTGATGGTACCAGCAGCATTTTGCTATTTTAATAAATAACTGATATATAAAGAAGAAAGAAAAAAAATGATTTTTTTTTTACAATAATTTGTTAATAGAAAAAAATTAGGGATAAGATATTTGTATATGTTAATCTACATACCTTTAGGGACCCTTTCTTCTTTGTCTCATGTGTGGGAAAATTTTTTCTCCTATTCTGATCCTCCAGATCTAATATGTCTCATCTAAAAGTAGAGAAAAAGTCTGATATCAGTTTTTCAGGTAGTGTTGTCCAGTATCTTACCTGATCATTTGTGAGGTAGCTAATAAATTACTGATATGACATTTTTTTTTAGAGAAAATCTTATGAAAAACTTCTGGTTTAAACCTTGACAATAAGATCTAGATAATACTGACTGTAACTTTAGGCAGATTTGAATACTACATCTTATATTACCACATAATATCTATTATAGATAATCTGCATTGAAGCGTTCAGTTATTTAACTGATGCGTGTTAATAATTTATTATCACTAAATATCGCCAAGCTACTTATTATTCTTAAATAAAAGTTATTAGCTTAAGAGTATTTTCTGCTGGAATATATATAAAATAAAACATAACATAATGTTATTGTTAAAATTATTTTTATTTTTTATATTTTAACTCAGCACATATGTATTCTGTTCATAAAACCACAGAAAGCTTTTTTTATTTTGAATTTATCATAATGGCTCATACAGTGCAATAAAACTCTCTTAGTGGTAGACTACTCTCTTATGTTCACGGTTTCTAATTCTTCTGGTCTGCATCATTTTTCAACTTCTAATACCTTAGGGGTTATCAATAAAATAACTTGCTCTCCTTCCTGAAAGACTTTTAGCCGTAACTATGTTGTTAAAATTTTCTAGCCGTTTGGAAAGTGGAATAATTAGTCAAGTGGAATAATTAATGATAGTTAGTTAGAAGTCAGTAAGAAATTTTCCCATTTATTTATGTAGTTCCTTCATTGGCAGTCCAGCTTCTTGATTAATGTGTTATTATTCCTACAGAGAAAATGAATTATTTTGTTCTCTGAACTGTGTAAAATTTGAATACCAATGTAATACTTTTATCTGGAGAAAAACTTTGGGAAATGGCGATTCTGTAAAATCCATTAAAATTTGTCTGTTAAAAACCAGTTTTATATACACAGTTGAAATTCAGATCATAATATTGTAGTGAAAAATATCTATAATTTTAATATTGTTTTTTTAAAATCAGTTTAATTTGTTCTATTTTAATGAAAACATTTTTTTGGATTACTATTATTTTTTTGGTTATTGTCATTTTCATTGGAACTTAAAAAAATGGTAATAAATTATATTAGTTAATTTAAAGGTATAAATTATTCCTTTAGCTATTAAGTAAATAGGAAAGCTTTAGAACAATGTGTTTACTTTGGACTTAGTGGCTTACTGTAGAGTTTGGGTTAAATTTCCAGTTTGAACTCTGATATTTTTATCAATCTCATTTATACACTCTGTATTTTTCATTAAGTGATGTTAAAATTTTTGTACATATTTTTGATGACTTTGTGTCATATACATATTTAAAAGAAGAAAAAAAGAGTAATTTTAATTTTTTTCCTTTCTTTTAGGTACTGGTAAATCGCGAGTTATTATTCATTTAATTGATCACCTCTTTCAGATTAGTAGACAAAAGGCTAATCGATTAAAAGAGAGACCCAAAGTATTGATTTGTGCTCCATCAAACCTGGCTGTTGATCATCTGGTAGAGAATTTATTAGATTTAAGGGAAGAACTTAAAGGTATGTTTTAGTTTATTATTATTTTTTTTTTTAATTTTATATTAATTAGCAGAAGTTTCAACATGGTGCTTAAGTGATCATGGAAAATCAAGTGTTTAGCTAAAAATTACAGTATATTAACAACATGTTAATAAAAAAAATGATTGGTTTATACGGTAGTCAGGAATTATAACACTAAAATGGTTTGAATTTAAATACCTTTCTACTCGGTATTATTCTAGAAGTAACTAATCATGTGTTTTAAAATTGTTAAATTAGTCTTCAGGAATACCAAGTTTCTTGAGACAAATTGGGTCCCAATCGTCATAGCAGTGATTTAGAAGTAGGCTGAACTCAGCCAGTCCAGGTTGAATTCTTGCAGAAATTCTAATATTTCATTCAACTCATTTTCCTCATTGAGATATGGATGAAACATTTCCAAGGTCGTAAGCAAAAGTGGGTTATAGAAAGAATAAAAATTAACTTTATTAGCAAGCTGTAAATTGTAATGAAACCTGTAGACAACTACCAGGGGCTGTTTATAGGCTTGGGCAGACCGTGTATCTGCCTAGGTTGCAAATATTGATGGTAAAATTATCCAGTTCAGGAACCTGAACTACTGAATCAGGAACTACAGAACTACTGAGGCCATCGACCTGAATTTTTCAGGCCGATCTGAGAATTTCTGACAGCTCAATATAAGTTATATAAGAATTGATCCAGCTTGCCTCTCCCCAGTGTTAGCCACTTTTAATTCCCCATCATGATAACATTAATAAATGCTTTTTGGCTTGAAGGTTACCTTTAATTAAGAAAAATTGAGGAATTGTTAACATTTTGTTAATTTTGTGAAATATTAATTTATTTTTTAATGTTTCCTATCATTCATCAATTTCCACCTTTCTTTTTTATTTTTTACTTATCTTCCATTTGATGATTTTTTTAAAATTTAGTTCTAGGATTTCCTTTATAATTTGAAATTATTTATTAAGGAAATTATTTGTTTGTTAATGTGCTTTAGATAAATACAGTGGTATATAATGCAATATTTTTTATTTTCAGCTACTAAAATTCGGCTTTCAATAACTCGTATTGGACAGATTGTCCAAGAAAATTCCAAAGTTGCTTCTGTATCACTGGAAAGGTTGACCAATGCACGTGTAAGGGATGAATTCAGTGATGACTTACCTGTTGAAGTGAGTATTAAGCAATGATTTTTATGAGGCAGTGACGAATAAAAATACAATAATTAAGTAAAAAGTGTATAAGAATTTATTTTAAAAAAAAAGGTCACCACAGATCTTTGCTTTTTATTTTAGTTCTTCTGATATATAGAGTGATTCAGGAGGAAAGGTAAAATAGTTTGGGAACTGATTCTAGAGCTTGAATAAGGAAAAAAGTTCATACAAACATATGATCAACAACGCTTTGTTATTGAGTTACAGCTAGTGAAAAATTTCATCCATACTTCCGTTCCTCCAGTGATATATGGTCATAATGACATTTTTAAGGCATAATTATGTAAAAACTTGATGGTTTCTTATGTTTTTTACCTGAAAAATTGGATAAAACAGTTCCAGAGCTGTACCTCCTGAACTTTTCATGATATCCAACGTAAAACACAAAAATTCAGTAACAAAAGACTTGTTTTTTTTTAGTTTTGAAGTACAGTAACTTCATTTAATGACTAATAAATGTTTAAATGTTGTTATCAAGATATTTAGAGAATTTAATTCTGAGAAAATTGGTTTAATAAAGTCTCTGAAAAACAAAAAAAAACAAAAATCAACTTTTATTATTAAAAACAAAATGTAATACAAAAATGTTATGAATTTATAAATATTAAAAGCAGTTGTTTTTAATACAATAAATTCGGTTGTAATAAAGTACTGGTATAATTCTTCTAACCTGTAAACTTACACAAGCGCTTTCGATGTAGCCATGGCTTTTTCAGGTATTTTTATTGGAATAAACATATAAAAAATTAAAAATTATAGAGAATATGTTACTCTCTGTCACTTTATTAAATCTGAATGGGTGTTATCAGTATAGTACAATATTGACCTAGTAGTGCAATTTAAAACTAATCTAAATTTTTTTTATCCGCTCATCTTATTAAATATCAGTTGTTCCTTATAATATTTTTATTATTACTATTTTTAATTATATGTCATTTTTCCTATGCCTTTGTTTTATATTACATTATATTTACTTTTTACATTAATAAATTTAAATAAAATGCATAAGGATAATAAATATTTTCTGATTACATATAACAAAAATATCACATCATGTATGATAAGACAATAAAGGATTTTAGGATAGCATGTAAAATGAATAACAAAAAATTAAACAAATTTATTAATGTAAACAAAACCATAATAAATCAAAATAGTAAAAATGAATGTAATCCAGGAGTGTATAAAATAAATTGTTTTAGTAGTGATTGTTTGTGATTTAAAAAATAAGTTTTTTCCGTGACATAGAATATATTCATTAAATTGTATCAAAAAACTGTTCATAACTCATAGTAACAATACATTGTCAGTTTGTCTAATTTTTTGAATAATATCATTTTTCAAATCTAAATCTAGAGCATTTAGATCTGGAGAACTGGTAGCCAATTTATATGTCCAAAACAAGAAACATGTCTCACTGAACATTCATTGTTTTTCAAGCAGTAACTTATGTACTGTAGTTCTGTCCTGTTGAAGCTAAATTTCTCCATGATTCTCATTAGACATTTCTATCACTGTAAAAATGTCTTAGTATGGTTGAAGTATCTTTTGCTGAAAAGTATGAACCTACAATTCCAAATGAAGATAAACCGCATCATATCGTAACTTAGTCGTTGTTTAGCAGTTCATGCACTTGTTTTGGATTTTCATCATTTCAATAATAAAAATTTTGTGTGTGAATACTACCACCAAGATAAAAATGTGCCTTGTCTGATATGATTAGGCTGTTTAAAATTCAAGGATTTGTATTAAGAATTTCATTAAACTGAATACAGAATTGTAATTGTGCTTCTTCATCAGTATCTAAAAGTGTATGAACAGATTGAATTTTATACAGTTGAAATTTTAAGTCACAGTTGAATACATCTAAAATTTCTAGCTGATATATATAAAAAAGCTGATTGATGTGTATAAGAATGATTTGGTCTTTGAATAACTGATGTCCTAAATATCTCATCATTCTAAATCTGGTATGCACTATTCATATACTATCAAAAAATTAATCACAAACAGTGCTGGTGATATTCCATGTTTCATCCCACTTCAAAATAGCGTTTTATTGAAGGAATTTTGCCATATTTATTCACATTAATTCATGCCAAAATTTTCTTTGCGCTTTGGTTGCTGTTTTGCATTCAGTTAATAGATTCACAGATAATATGTGTCTTATACTAACCAATCGTCTTTATCGTTTATTATATGATGCTCAATACAAACTGCCTGACTAGGTGATTCTGTCAAGCTACACTACCCCCTTCACGATTAGCTCCTACTGCTTGTTGAAAATCATCACATTTCATTATTGTGCACATTACATACTTAAATATTTTCTACTGTGGTTGTTTTAAATTAAAATAGTCTATTCTTTTTTAATTCCAATAGATCTTCCAATTTGGTCAATTTTGTTAAACCATGTATAATTTTTGTTTGATTATATAGTTTCAGTGACATCACCTTGTAGATGCATATTAATATGTTTGTGTTCAGTATTAATTACTGATGGTTTTAATGTGTTACAAAATTTGATATTTTATAAAATTTCTATCTATCATTACATTAAAATTTCCCTTTGTGATTTTTACAGTTATAAATGAAAAAATGTGGTAGTGATCTTAACTATCAGATCTAACACTATAGTACAAAATACTATTAATTTGCATTGTTTTGATTATCGTTTTAAGTATACTAGAGGAATAAATATATCTGTATATAAATTGATAAAAGGATATCGAAATACATGAAGAATTTTGTCAATATTTTCAGTTACACTACTGTATTTTTTATATCTTATTAATAGTGAACAAAATTTTGTTAGCTTTTTTGTTTTTTGAACTGCTTTACTATTTTTATTTTATCATTTAGCAATTAGGATTACAAAAAAACTCTCATTTTTATTCTTCATTCTTGTTGCTGGAATTAGGGGTTATTAAATCTTATTAACTTTTCTTCTGTCAACCATATTTCTGAATCAACAAGCCATATAAATCAAAACAAGTTAGTATTACAATTATAAAAATAAAAACAACATAAGAGTGATTGACTATTTAATGTAGCCTTCAGTTAAATTAATAATGTAACCTTCTGTAGTGAGGTTGTATGTTTCAGGGTAATTACGTTTATTTCTTACTGTGATACCAGATAGGTAACAGATTTTTGAACTTAGAATGGTTCTTTTTGCACAAAAAATAGAGATTCAAATAAAAACACAGAAAAGATAGTATTCTATGTTTTTTAATATCTGGTCAATAAGTGGAACAGTAAGAAAAGATTAACGTAGCTCAAACAATGTATTTGCTTATCAAATGTAAGTTGTGCATCAAAACTGTTTCACTGGAAGATAGCACCATTTGTTAAACTACGATAGACATGACCGTAAATAAGCCATGATCAGTGTTCTTCGATTAATTTAAATTGAGAAGTACAGAGTAAATCCTGAATAGTTAATTCATTACAGTTGAAATTCAATCTGAAAGTTAGAGTTAGAGAGTGCTCTGGTTTTAAACCAAGAAATTAAACCTGGTCATTACAGTGAATATTATTAATATAAGAACGATTCATTTTTGCATCTCTTTGTTAATTACTGTATAAAAGATTGATTGTGTGAGTTATTACAAGGGCCATTCGAAACGATCTTGGCCTGACAAAGAAAAAACAAAATTTTTTAGGATTTAATATTTTTTCTTTAATGTGGTAGTCACCTTGCAATTCAATACATTTAGACCAACTTCGTACTTAATATATTTTGACCTTGTCTAATGCGATTTGTCCAACTCTGCAAAATAAGCTGAAGTGAATTTTCATCTAGTGAACTATTTCTTCAGGCTTGAGAAAAGGAAGTTATCACTGGGAGTTAAAACCAGCATATATGGAAGCAATTGGAAGCATAGATTGTGGAGTTTTGCAGCAATAGCTTGAGATATGTTTGTAAGAGCATTATTGTGGTGAAATAACACTTTCTTTTTATCCAGATGTGGATGTTTAGCTCAAACAGCATCCTTAAATTTGGTGCAGTAGAGAAGAATATTAATGCTTGGTGATGGTTTTTTTTTTCAACTAGTCTATGAGCACCACACTACAAGAATCCCAAAAAAACCTTAGCCATGACTTTTCCTGCAGATAGAACCATTTTTACTTTGTTTGGTGCATTTCTGCCTCTTCCCTTTTCCCTTTTACTGTTTAGAATGGTGCATCTCTGGCATGTAATAGTGAATTAATGTTTCATATACTATAATAAAACATCAAAGAAACTCATCAGAATCAAGTTTAGATAAGTCTATACACCCTTGAGAACTGTACAAATGCATTTTTGTCAACTGTTAACGTCACTCATCAAGCAGAAACCTATTTCACACCCAAAACATCAGATGTATGTAAACATAAAAAAAAAAAAAAAAAAAAGTATCAGATGTGGTCTCTTGAAATGTTTACAATCTCAGCAAGCTCGTGTACCTTGTCAGTGATCATTTAATATAGCATTGTGAATTTTTGTGACAATCTCATTGATTGTAGCAGTTTTTGGGCATTCTAAGTGTTCATCATCTTGAACGGATGTATAAATACATTTAAATTCAGCAGCCTACTTTTTTACTGTTGAAAACAAACATGAAGAATCCTTAAAAGTGGGCTCTAACTCTTCTTGTATGTCCATAATTCTTAAACCTTTTAAAATTAAGTACTTTATAACAACTTGAACTTCACTTTTATCCATTTTTCAAAACATGTCAAATTTGTTCGCTTTTCACAATCTCCACAAACAAGATAACTAAACACACATGTGTGAAACTTTGCAGTATGCCATCTAATTTATTATACTCAACAAATAACGTAGTCATTTGGTGATATTTGCATCATTTCTGTGTCAGGCCGAGAACTTTCTGAATGACCCTAGTATTATTGAGATGGAAATTGTCACCATCAGATCATTGACCCACATATTCAAGATCCTGTCTCAGGTCATCGAACATGATAAATTTGCATGAATCAACAGTAATTAAGTTGTGTCTTCTGCAGATATGACTGACTTTCCATTTATACAAATTAAAAGATCTTTCATTTGTAACAAAACGCCAGTGCCCCAGCTTCTTGGGAACATTAATTTATCGTTTCAAAATTACTTTTAAATCATGTTATGTGTTATTAATGAGAAGAATGACCAGTTGAAGTTTCAACTTTATCTCTGGAATCACATCAATGAAGCTATTCAAGAAGAAAAGTGCGCTACAGTACAATTTTTGCTGAAAATTATATTGTAAACAGCAGTACAATTTGTTCATTTATTTATAACAAATTGAGCTACTTTATTACTTCTGCAAAGTAGACTCCCTAACAGCTTACCTGCAGCCAATGAAAATAAACTTCACATTTATGCAATTTACAATCGATTGCAAATTGATTGAAGTTTAATTTTATTAATATGGTGTCACTTGTTGAGGTCTTAATCTTATCATTATGAGCTGGAATTCAAGCAGCAAAGCTTGAATTAGCTTTGGAAGTAAAAAAAAAAAAGCTTTGGAAGTATCTAAAGTTTGATGGTTCAAGATAAAAGTTCACTAAAAATTCATTTCAGTAAAGTGATGATCTTTTTGGATCCTAAAGAACAATTTTTTTTAATAAAATAAAGCTTGCAATAATGAAAAAAAACTTACAGTTTAAAAAGAAAAAGAATCTTTTTTGCCAGTCATTGTTTATACACATAATGCTTGAAACCGATGAAAAATAAGGATGGATGCTCTTTTTTGTCAGAATCCTGCTTCATCAGACTTGATTTTGTTAGAACTTCTCAAGGAGTCATTATTACATGATCTCAATGTGTCACAGCAACATAGAAGTAAATACAAACAAATGTACAAAATTGGCTTAACCTTCAAGAGATAAGAATTTTCTTTTCTTTTGACATAAAATAAAAACAAGTAGGGTAATGGATGAAGTATATTAAAATATATGGTTTTAGTTTAGGATTATATGGCAAATAGAATTCATGAAGGTTTGAATTCATGACAAAATTATGCTTAGTGTTTAGAAAATGTTGACTTAAAATCTAAACCTAGATGTTAAAAATCATCAGTAGACACAAATTAAAAAGATATGTAAATAAATAGATTAAAAAAATAATACTAATACTAATTGACCAATAAAAACAGTAAGCTTCTTAGAAAACACTACAAAGCTGTTATCATATAAAACCGTCCATCATTTCAGGCAATCAGTGAATGTACTGCTTATTTGTCAATTAATATCTTTTATCGTTATTTCTGGGTTTTTTTTTCACTTATTTTTTAATTATATTTTATTTTGCAGTATTTGCTGATGTGTCTTACAATCTAAGGTTTAAATTTGAAGTGAAATTTTGTGAATGGTTTCAAGCATAATCTTGTCTTCAGTTTATTCCAATAACTGTTTAAGTATTGCTCTTTATATTTTAATTAATAAATATGTATATATATATATTTTTTTTTTTTTAGCTAGCACTTGTTAATGCAAAACTAAATAGTTTAAAGTTGATACCTGCAAAATCAAAAAAGAAAGATTTTGATGAGAAGTTTGCAGAAATGTCGAGAAGAAAGGTAGAATTTGAAAGTATTATTGCTGGAGTAAGTGATTACTTTTTTTTTCTTATATTTTTTACCAAAATATTTAATTGTGAATATAAGTAATGATGATTTCTGTAACATTTAATTTATATTTTGGTGCTGTCTTATTAATGCCTTTGTTACAATTAAAACCAAAATAATGCATCCAAGATAAACCTGATAAGTTTTACAAAGAGAGACATGATTCCTTATTCAAAAGTTAAAACATTTTTTTTTATCAAAAATATTTTAAATCTTATTTTATTTAATTTTCATCAGAGATTTTTTCTAAATTATATGTTGACAGCATTAAAAATTCTGATGTGGACATCACATGATTTCCTTGTACACCTATTAAATTACATATACACATTTTTTGCTGCACTTGATTTAAACTTATTTCAATTCAAAGTGAGATATGATCCTCCAATTCTTTAATGAAATGAAAAGTTACTCAATGCATTATGTTGGACACCACATTGCATCACATTTTGTTGTGGTGTCTGTGTCAGCATTTTTTATTAGTTTACATATTAATTTTGTTTTATGTTGCTTAAGTACTTATGTGGTGTAAGTGAGAACATGTTGGATTCGTAACTATGCACACATTGGTTCGAATCCGACTCCATATACATACTTTTTTTTTTAATTTAAATATATTGATTTTTTTTTTAATAAATATAAATATTTTTTTTTTTTGATTTGAATAAAATGTACATAAAATCTTATTTCACTAATAACTTCTGATTTTTTTGTATTGTTATTGTTGAATTATTATTTATTGCTAATTTTTTTTACAAGCATTGGTTAATAATTATTAATAAATCAACATATTTAAATTAAAAAAAAAAATTATGTCTGATTTGAACTGATGTGCCTTCCCCCTTGTAAGATCCAAATATTTCATTAATTAAAATCTTATCTGGCTATAACTCTTGAACCAATGAAAATAAGTACCACTTATGATATATTGTTGAAAAGCTCTCAATGAGGGCTTATTAAGAAAAAGTCCAAAATCTAAATTTATTTAGAGGTCTGATTTTATACACATTTTTGGTCCAGTCAATTGCAATCAAAAGGGGAGGTGCACAAGTAGATGTTACAACAGTTGTAAATGCAAAATTTCAATGTTCTACGGCTAATCATTTTTGAATTATGCAAGATACATGTGTACAGATGCCACGCTGAAAATCCATTTTGATTCAGGGATGGTCAAAATGGATATTTCCGTTGAAATCTGAAAACTGAAACTTTTCACTATTACAATACTTCATTTACTTTGTACAAGGAAGTAAAAAAATGAAGTTTTCTTATAGATGTGGTAAATACAGAACTCTGACTGCTCTAGGCAAACTGTTATTTTAAACAATGTGTTCTAGTATAACTTTATGTAATAATTTCGTTTTATTCAATTGATATGATAAACACATTTCCTCATAGAAACCAATTACTATTTTTGGTAATGTTATTTTGGACTAATCAGTAATAAGGGTATTTGTGATTGAATGTTAGTTTTTAAGTTTTTTTATACTTTAGTGAGGTTTCCAGGATCTCTTTAAAGATTATACTTATAAATTTATTTTAACATAAAGCTAACAAAGGGTTTCATAACTTTCCTGACCAAGCTAGAAAAAATGTGCAACTCTGGTTACTGAGGGCTTCACCCTCAATAACCTACTTCTTCATCAAACAGAATACTTCTTCATCAGAAAGTATTTTAGGTATATATTTTTTCATGGATACGTAAAGAGCTGTAAAAACCTTGACACGTAAAATTTTACCAATCAGATACTTTCCCTTATATAGAACCCTGTATAGTTATGTACCAGCTTCATTAGTAAAAAATTAAAACCAATTATGTAATCAATTTATTTATCTGTTCCATAAAATTACCGGCACAAAAATTATTTACCTTATTATACTGTATAAAAAAAAAATGAGTTACATACATAAACAAAAACAATTATTGATATGACCAACTCAAACAACAAGGATGACCAAAATGTTGCTGGAATTGTAAGAAGATGGGGCTTGTCATATGGTAAACATGTGAAACTTCTTTTTTTCACAAGCAACCATTGTCATGTTGAGTAAATTTGAAGTTTTTCTTAACTTTAAGTTGGAAATCTTTTATATCCCTTACTTAGCACCTGTGAAATCTACCTCTGCCTTCTGGTGTGCCGAAAGGGATTTTTTATATTGAATTTACCATTATTATTTCCACTTCTAATAAAAAACAATATAAAACTTTACAATAAAAAAGTACCTAAAAGGTAATATACAAAACATGTTTTTAAAGTAAGATCTGTTTTGAATTGCCATCTATATTCATTTTGTAAACAGATGGCACTTGTGTAGCTCAGTTATTTCAATCAATAGTCAGCTGTTTGCAATAATAGCTGTTAGCTCCAATAATTCTCTTTAGTATAGCTAATTTTATGTTAAGAGGTGTGTAGGAGTACGAAGATAAAAAATAAAATCTGTACAAAATGAAGATATTGATGTAATTGAAAAAGTCTTTATATATTATTTCTATCTCCTAATAAATGGGCATTAAAAATTATTCATTATCATTTAATCTAAGAGTATGAGGCATGTTTTTTTTAAGTAAGGGCAGTTTTGTTATAAAAATTGAAATAAGCAAAATAGAAAAAACTTTATTATAACAAAATAAACTTACATGAATATACTATTTTTTTTCATATTTGCCATTCACTAAAATATTTTTTTTATATTGGCTTACCATCTTCATTATTCCGTTACTGAAGAATTCTCCCGCCTGCAATTTAAACCAATTAATTACTCTGTTTTGCAATTCATCATCATCTTCAGATTTCTGTAGTATTGCAAGCCATTGTTTTAAATAGAGAAAAAGGTAATAATCACTTGGTGCAAGATCTGAACTGTAAGGCGGATGTTTGAAGATTTCCCAATGAAATCGTCACAATTATTGAGCGGTTTTGTTTACCATGTGAGGAACAAATTTGTGTGCATTGGAGAAACAAAATTCCATCAGTTAGCTTCCTGCACCGTTTGTTTTGAATTGGAACGTCTAACTTTTATAAGTGTTTCACAGTACTTATCTGCATTAACAGTTCTTCCACATTCAAGAAATTCAATCAGCAATATCCCTTTGGCATCCCAAAAAATCGTAGCCATAAGCTTTTTCTTTGAACTTTTTTGGGCTTCGGAAATGATAAATGATGCCATCACATTGTTGATGTTTGTCTCAACATTTGAATAAGAAATCCACATTTCATCACTGGTCACATGTTTCCATAAATCATCATCTTCATTTTCATAGCGTCTTAAAAATGTTTGAGCTGCAGCAAGATGTTTTTCTTTGTGTGTTTCTGTCAACAATTTTTGGTAGGCCCATGTGGAACACAACTTTCTCTAACCCAGCTTTTCAGTTAAAATGCCATAAATTACTATCACAAAACAAAAGGGGATTCAATTAATAATTGAGTAACAGTAGTAAGCCTTCTGTTTTCACAGATTTTTGCATTTACATTTTCAGTCAATTAATCTGTGATGACAGTTGGGCAACCACTATATTCTCCATCATGAACATTAGTTCTTCCTCCATGAAAAAATGACATTGTTGACAAACTTTACCTTCACATATAACAGTGGATCTGTAAACATCGACAATTTTTCTATGAATATCAGCAGCAGATATGTTTTTCACCAATAGATAACATATTACTAATTGCACTTCACAACTCGAAGGATTACTTATTTTAGCACTCATTTCAGCCAGGCAATACACAGCAACTAACGTGAATAGCCTGTTGTATTGCAAACAGGGTATTAACTTGTCATTGCAAACAGATTATCATTGATATAAATAAATGTTACACTAGCGCCATCAATTTCCACCGCATCTAATGGCGGCAAATTGAAAACAGCCGTTACTTAAAAAATATGTGTCATATTATTAGAAAAGCCACCTCCAAAGTAATGTTGTTTTATTAAAAGAAAATCTTTAAATATTGGGGTAATTTATTTAAAACAGCATCAAAAGAAAAAAGGTCCCTTTACTAAGACTAATGGTGCTGGTGTTGTGTTATGTGAAAATAGTTCTGTTGTCTGGTTGGGTTTTAATAGTAAATAAATTTTTTTAAGGTTTGAATTTTGAATTGTAACTGACAGCAATTGTGATTGTTCATTTGTAACCCTTAAATTTTACCTGATTCATTGAAGGAGAATTATAGGTTTAATATTTTATTACTGACTAGTAAGTACTTATATTTTAGAAATGTACTTAGAGAATTCAAGATTGTTGCGAATTAATATTTAATAACAGGCTTACTATTTAATGAAGATGCTTCAAAGTAAAACTGTATGTTTTGATTTTGTTGCAGACAAAATCAATTTGATTGTTGGTAAGGATTTACATCTGTCAAAGATACCCAAAGCACTGCATGATATGTTTAATTTTTATGTGAAATGGGAAATCGTATGTTTGGATGTTTTCCTTTTTAAGTATCAAAAACTTAATTACAAGGGTTATTTTTTTTCAAGGTCCAATCGGTCACAAAATAAAAACCCACGCAAAAATCAGATGAACCTTTGTGCATATGTGTTGCGCAGCATCTCTAGTATGGCCTTCAATCATGCTGCGTCACTTCGTTTAGTTCTGAACATGCAGCTAGCATGTAAACATGTCTACAACAATAGCATCTCCCGCCAAGAGTGAAGTGTGTGCAGTAATTCAATTTCTTCAGGCTCAGGGGTGTAATGCAGCTGAAATTCATCGACGAATAAGTAATGTGTACAGTGAAACTTCAATGAGTGACAGCAAAGTGCAACAATGGTGCAGGAACTTTAAAGCAGGATGTACAGATGTTCATGATACAGGCGGTCAGGGAAGGAAGCGAGTGTCAACCGATGATCTTGTTGAGCAAGTGGATGAGGCAATTCGAGGAAATCGTCAGTTCACAATTTCTGTATTTAGTGATTTGTTTCAAGGCCAGCTCTCTACACCATTGTGAGTGAGAGACTTAAGTACTGCAAACTGTGTGCGAAATGGGTTCCCAAGATGCTGTCCGACAACAAAACAATGAGAATGGACGCCTCCCTAACATTTCTCCAGTGCTACCACAATGAAGGAGAAGATTTTTTGAACAAAATTGTCACAGGGGACGAGACATGGGTCCATTTCGAAACTGAAGAAACAAAAGACCAATCCAAACAGTGGATGCATTCTCATTCTTCCAGCAAACCAAAGAAGTTCAAGTGAACCTTCTCCAACAGAAAGTGTATGGCTATTGTGTTCTGGGACCGGAATGGAGTTCTCTTGGTGGAATTCATTGAACGTTGTACGACCATCACTGCAGTGACTCTTCAACGTCTATGAAGGCAATTCAGAAAAAGCGGAGGGGAGTGTTGTCATCAGGCATTGTCTTTCTCCATGACAATGCTCGGCTGCACACTGCAGCTGTAACAAAGAAGCTGCTGCAGCATTTTCGTTGGGAAGTGTTTGATCACCCACCATACAGCTTGAACTTGGCTCCATCCGATTTTCACCTTTTTGCTCACATGTAACGCTGGCTAGGAGGACAACATTTTGGCACAGACATTGAGCTGCAGACCAGTGTAGAAACATGGCTGAAAACACAGGCAGCTCCATTCTTTGATGAGAGTATTGGAAAGTTGGTATCACACTATGACAAAAGTCTAAATCAGAGTGGCGACTATGTAGAGAAATAGAGTAACTATATAAGTACTTGTTACAAATAACAAATTTTTTATTTTCACTATGGTTTTAATTTCATGACCGATCGGACCTTGAAAAAAAATAACCCTTATAAAATACCTTAAACCGGTAATTAGCTCAGATTATGTATAAACTATTTGTTCTTCTGAATCCTTATCCAGAACATTCTGCAACTCTATAAATATGTATAAATATCTTTCTTCTATAGTTTCTGTAAATGAATTGCTTGGTTTTCTGGATTATCATTTGTTTAAAGTAATAGAATTTAAAATTAAGCTTTACATTTACACGTAGAAAATGCAGTTAATATTTGTAATAAAAAATATTTAAATTTTATAACATTTTTCTGTGCATTTTATTTACTATTTATTATTTTTATTAATAGGCGTCTCAGAAAAGAAGAAATATAATAGACAGAAATGAGTTTAAAATTATGGAAAAAAAAATTTTACGAGGGGCAGATATCATCTGTGCTACTTTATCATCATCTGTAAGCGATTGTATGCAAACTGCTTTTTTGTCTGGGTAATTATTTAATCTTTGTTTTTAGTTCACATGCTCATGTGTACTCTATGACTTATTGTATGATTAAAAGTGTTATGATGATAAATACTGACATGAAATTTCATGAATTTGTTAAAAATTGAAAACTAAAAAATTGTTATTTAATATCTTATAAATAATTTATGAACATTATCTTGTTTTTCAGTTTATCTCAGAAATAACTTATCTCTTTTATAGTTTGTATTCATTATTTCTTTGTTCTTAATATTTTTTTTTACTTTATTTTAATCAGTAATATGTGTTGATATATTATTAATGGTAGAGACTCCCCAAGATAAGGATCCAATTTTAGAGATGAGCCTTTTTTTTTGGAAGGCTACTCATCTCCTTTTATAAGATATCAATTTTAAGGCAACCATATACCTTATTATTATTATTTTTTAGTAGAAATTTTTTCCTAATGTTCATGCCAGTAATGTGGGATTAATGGTTTGTTAAAAATCTTTGGTAATAAATTGTGATATTTAAATCTTATTTAAATATAATATTTAATATAATATAATAATATTTAAGTCCCAGATAATGATTTATGGAGTACTATTTTAAATGAAGAATGCCAGCTAAGATTGGCCGTAATAGTCAAAATGTACCTTTATTTGGTTCATTGTAGAATTTCATTTCAGCTAATTATAATAATTATGCAATTTTGTAGAAAATCATTTTATGTACAGGTTTTGTATGAGTGTGAGTTTACTTTTTTTAGTTACTATAGAACAATAACTTGTAAACAACCATAAAGTAGATGCAGTGTATTTCAACATGATGTTTTAAATTGCTTTCATTGTTTGGATTTGTGTTTGTAAATTATTTATTAATTTAAACCTGCTACTAAAGAAAATAATGTTTTTTTATGGTGACATTGAAAATGCAGTGATCAGAGTTCTCTAGCCATAATAATGATCCTGCAACAAATGGAACAAAGTAAGATCATTTCAAGACATTAGCAATTTTGCACATAAAATACAATAATGACACCAGTCTACAAAAAAAGTGTTTTTTCTGTTACATTTAATAAACTGTATCTTACAGGTTTAAATTGGAGGTCAGAGTTTTAGTGACATGGATTTAAAGAAAATCTCATTTTTTAAGGAATTATTTAGTCTATAGTATTATATCTTGCGTAGTAGCTGTTTTTCTTTAGTTTTCTCCTGTATTCAGCCTCTGATATATCCCTATTCAGTCACTGGCAGTAATCTACGAACATATCCGGGTTCTTTTTTCCGTGGCAGCATGTTTCCATCATTGATATATTCTTGTGAAAGCGTTCACTGTGTTCAACACTTACGTTGCCAAAGATCAGATGGAAAAAAGTCCAAATGTGGATGTAACAAGCGTATTTTTAGAAGCACATTGAATCCCAGTTATTTTACAGTTTTTAAGAAGTCACTCACAGATTCTACATAGTTTTCAGCCTTCTTTATGCCCAGGAATTATTTAAATTATTTTGAAATGTTATCTGTGCTGGTTTCTCAGATTTTGTTCAAACTCGTCTCAAAGCTCAAATCTTTTGTTAGCCAACAATTATTCCCTTTTTGATTTTTGTCTCACTGATCTTGGGAAACTTGTAAATATAAGAAACCTTGGCCATTATGATCCATTACATTGACAACTTTTCATCAAACCAAGTTTTATTTATAATGAGGAAAGATAAACATTCTTCAGATTCACAAGAACTTAAATAAATTTTACTGCCCAAAAAATGATTGTTTCTTCCTTCAACTAGCCTTTTTAATATAGTTCTGTTTTTACTGTCCGCCTCGCATAAGAAACAACAGTACTTAATATAACCGAGTTGTAGTCCTAACAAAATGCAATATAATTTATTTGCAAAATGTGTCATCTTTAGGTGCTCACACATGTGCAAAGAATACTTTTCATGCTGTATGTATGATCATCTTCGTCATCAGTAAAAATTTCATATTATCATATCTCCTTCATTTGTGCTGCATGGTTTCTCTTTTCCATTGTAAAGGAGGACGACTTTCATACTTATTTTATGAACAATCTCTATTCCTTAGAATTGTATTGCTGTCCTAGTAATTTCAATAAAGAATTTAATCATTGCAGTACACTATATTACATTTATTATCTTGTAAGGAGAACAGTTGCTGAAATTTTTGTTGTTTAACATAATAAAACATACTTTATTGTCACTTTGAGTAGGTTCCAGCCTTTTAACCTTCAAGCCAGTAAGTTTGCAGTTAGCTAAACTAAAAACAAAATCCAGATCATTAAGTTCTGCTCAAGTAATTCTGTTGCATTTAGTGCTCTCATGTTTGAAATCTGGATCCTCTTCTTCTTCTTAATCACTTAATCTTTTTATCATCAGTATTTTCTTCTAAACTCCATGTTTGTGGGTGGACTGGTAAAGGTAACTAACTCTTCACTGTGTGGATTTGTCTTATGGCTGAAAGAAGACTAGTGTAGGCAATAAATTTCTTGAATTTACGTGTGATGCCTGTGATTTTTGTGATATAAATAAATAATTGTCTGTTGATTGGTCCTTTGGCTCTCTGCTTATCATAAGAACAGCAAAACGCATATGTTGCTGCTTCCCACTTTGCCAGCTGCTTAGTGAAGTTACACAATAATTACAGTAGATGTTAAACACAAAATAGAGACATTGATTTTTTTTTAACCGAAGGAGTAATATTTCTTCATTGAAATTAAAAATTTTATACATCACATACCTAGCAAAAATTATTAGCCTAATTTATACAAAACAAAGCATTTTTAAAGAATCTGTAATTTTAAAGAGCCTGTATCAGCAAAAGTTGAAATAAAACAAAAGACTAAACTCATAATGGAAATTGATTCTAGTTTGGGTTATTGCATGGTAGACAAAGTGATTGAATGACTATATCAATTATGATATCATTAATAAAGGCTACCAATGAAATCATATTGCTGTGATAAATTTCTTTTTCCTAGAAAGAATGATTCATAGTAAACAGTTAGTATTGAAGTCATTCAATGATAATACAGCATTAGTCATACTGATCACTCCTCAAAATTATTCCGTTCTAAGTCATTTATAAATATCTTCATTAATATTTCGTTATTAATATAAATGTTTACTCTTAACAAATCTTTACCAGTATTTAGTCGTAATAGAAAAAATAAATTGTAATAACAATTTTAATTTTTTATGAGGGGCAAATAAAAAAAAGAATGAAGTGCTTAGAACAAATTTTGAGGTTGTATTTGGATTCAGCATCAAAAAATGTGTAACAAAATTCTTGTAGACCAATGTTATTTTATTAAAAGTTATTTATTTTTTTGGGAGTTACTATTTTTATTTATTATCTTTGTTAAGTACTTTCACCGATATATCTGCTTCATTAAATTTTTTTTTTTATAAAAAATAATAAAAATATTATTTGCATGTTGTGTTGATTTACTGTCTCAGTCATTGAAATAAACTATTCCGTTGATCTATTTGCTCTGGCCATCATTTTGAAGTATAAAAAATTGTCAAGCATAGAAATCAATTGCAACTGATTTAATTAAATCCCTTATATAGAAAAAAAAACAACAATAAAATATACTTATTAAATGGGTAAAATTTAAATAAGAGATTCAGATTTGAGAAATACGTATAATTTAAATTATTCAGTAATTCTGCTAATATCGCCTCCTACTTGTTACCACCAAACTTTTGCATAGATTAGCAATGTAATATTAGTTTGGATGTCACTATGTAATCCTATTATTGTGTTTGTGTTTTATCACAATTTCCACTAACTTTGTTTTCCTGTTTTCATACTAATTTCAAAAAACTTAAAAAATGTATACAGATGTGTTTAACAGAATATATCTTGTATCCAGAAATGATTAATATATATTTAAATTCTATTAAATTAAATATATAAATATGCAAATAAAATATATATACAAGATATATCAAGAAGTTCTCCTAGGACTTTCAAAACTTATTCTAGTCAGGAAAATAATGGGAAAAGTTTATATAAACATATATCCTAAAATGTTTCGTTTATGAATTACAGCTAGTGAAAGATTTCGCTTGGATTTCAGCTACCGTGGTGAAATGAGGGTGTACTAAAATTTTGATTGTGAAGCAGGCTGTACCATACATTGACACTAAATAGGTATTGAAAAATTGCCTTAAACTGTTTTATGAGGATTTGCTTCTGCCCATTTTTTTTTTTTTTTTTGAGGATTTACTTATGCTATTATTGATAGCATAAGTTGATGCTATCATGAATGAAATTTGCCTTGTCACTAAATAAAACATAGTTGTAGAGTTGTCGATTTGTATTCCACCAAGTGAAGCAGATAGTCTCCTGGGTGTTGATGTTGAACTGGCTGTTTATGATAAGGGTAAAGCTTGTTTTATTTAAGTATCTTTCAAACCATCAAATGCAAAACTCAGATTTACTTAGAAAGGTGTTATGTACTGACGCCTGAACAACATCAATAATAATTTCATCAATAATAGTATCTTGTTGGATAGATCGTTTGTAGGTGGTACCAATACAGAAAGTCGTACTTATTAATTTGGGATCCTGCGACTCTGAAAACGTATTTCACATTCTATTGCACCATCTGTAGCATTATCATTACAAATGCAAAAAATGAACATCACATCAGCGTATTCCTCTATTGTAAATAAGTATGACATTACTTCAATTGCAGACTGATTCCGTTCAAACAAAAATTCACAGAAAACCTTCGCTAATGACAGCACAGTTTACAGTACCCAAAATACTTAATGTACCTTACAGAATGATTTAAACGCTAGTAAAGTATTTCGCATTGTTGATCAGCTGTTGTTATTTTATTGCCAACTTTGAAATAATTTTTCAAATAATTTATTGTATTTCTATTATTAATAAAAAAATTATTATGTAAGTAATTTTTATTTTCCAATTGTGCAATTTCCAGGTTTTTTTAATTTTTAACAATAGATTTTGTTTTTACAAATTTTTCACATCACCAAAAAAGGATTTGGTTTTTGTTTACACTAAATAAGTACTTTTATGACAAATTTCATAATGTACTGTCTCTAAATAAAATTTGAATTTTTCTAACTTTTTTTTAATTTATTCAATATATTCTATATAATTTTTTCTGAGTTAAATTATCTACAACTTTTGCTTAAAAATTTTACATTTGTTGCCCATTTAACAAAGTTACTATACGTCAAACATGAAAAACAGGGTTTTTTACACCAATTTATTGACCTTCATCCCAGATTTTTCAAAAAGTACTACTGCAGATATGGTTCTGGGACCTATTTTATTCTATTTTTCAGGTCAAAAACCATAAGAAATCACTAATTCTGCCTCTTAATTAATGTCCTAAAAATTTCAGTATGACCTCATTTTACCAGGGTAGCTGAAATTCAGACAAAATCTTTCACTAGCCATAACTCGCAAACAAAGCATTTTACTGAAATTAGTGTTTTTAAGATTCATGTTATTCCTCAGTATTGTTAAATTATATTTTTAATTTTATAATACCACCTAGTGCAGAATAGTATTATGTATCTTATCTCAATTTCATTGTGAAAGTACTTCATAGACAGTGCCAGTGCATTAACAAAAATTACACTATGTTCATAATTTAGTTTAGTATTTTTAATATGCAATTTAATTTCAATCATGACTGAGGGTGCAGGATCCCGTGAAAGTATTTTCATGTTAAAATTCAGATAAGATATATCTTATCTCAATATTCTTTACTAGGTGGTCTGTATTATAGAATTTAAAAAAATAAATTTTTTTCTTCAGGGATGAAGATGAGCCAAAATTGACATGTTGTATTGTAGATGAAGCGGGTCAATGTTGTGAGCCAGAGATTTTAATTCCATTACAGTTAAAAATTTCTAAATTTATTTTTGTTGGTGATCATAAACAGCTTCCAGCTACTGTTACTAGTGAAGTAAGTGTTTTGTTTATTGCATGCAAATTTATTATTGATCTATGTTAATGTAATAATATTAACGCAAGATGTTCATTTACTATTTATACCTAAAGGTAATTGTAAAAATATTGTAGTAGTTTAAAAAAAAAAATTGTGAATTTTTTAAATGCAGAGATTTCATTTTATAGGCGTTTCAGTTGGTTTTAGTCTATTTTTTTTTAAATTCATTGTTTTTTTGGAGCCTCAGCTTACTTAGCTCTATTTTTTTTTCTCCTGATTTATCAATAGATAGTTTTAATCATTCCTTTTATGATATACTAAGATATGTATGATTTTTAATAAATTTGATAAAACTTAAAATGTTAGATAAGACATAAAGAAAATTCTTTGCTTTTATTTGCTGCAAATGTTGAATGAACAAAGAAATAATCACTTCTGATCTTCAATTTCACAATTTTCAAACAAAATGTGTCCTTTTCCTCTACATTATATTTTATAATATTTTTGTGTATTGCAATGATTTTGGTTTATAGTTTTGAAGTTAGTCTAGTTGTATATTTCATGTATTATGGAACCAGAGGTCACCCAGGATCATGTAAAGGCTTTGTTAGTCGAGAATTTAATTTTCCTCTCAGCTTACTTGTTCATAATCAGATTTCAAATCTTTTTTTAAAAGAGAATTTTATGATTTTTTTAATTGAAGAATTACCCCCAAAATAAAACAGCACTAATTTATAAAGGAAACAGACATTGGACATTGTGTTATATGAGCAATATATATTAGCAAATCTTTCTATTTTGGCCAGTAATTAAAAAAAAGTTTTTTTTAGAATCAAAACCTTTGATAAATATCCAACTAAGATTTTATTCAATTGTAATAAAAATTTAAAATATAAAAAAAAATGTAATGAAATGCACAACTTTCCTTACTATGCTGGTCAAGTTATGCAGTTAATTTTTCAGTTCAGTCATTTTAAGCACTAGTGCATTTATGATAAAATAATTGAAAGATGTTCTTTCTTCATTAGTTAGTTCTTCATTAACATAAAAAAAAAAATTGTATTGTAATACATTTTATGGTATTGATTTAGAAATTAATCTTTTATTAAATATAGATTTACTTGTTTGATTGTATTTAAATCTTTTAATTTTAATTTTTGAAGCTAAGATGCTCACCAAAATAAAGTATTAAAATAATAATTTCAAAAAATATTAGTGACCTTATTGTTTAAACAAAATTTGTTTTGAGCATTGAAAATTTGAAATTACAAAAATAAAATCATTTTGGGAGCTCTCATACTGAAGGGTAAGAAATTGGGTAAAATAATTTTTAACAAAATAATCTCTATAAGATACATTAGGTTGGTTACAGAAAATCTAAGGAAACGAGTTGAAAAGTGCATCGATGTCAGTAGTGGAATTTTCAAAAATTTATTAAATTAATACAGTATAAGCCAAGTGAGTATTTTTTTAATTTTTCAAATTCATAACATTTTTCTGTTAAGTTTTATTTTTAATAATAAAACTGATTTTTTTTTTCATAAACTTTTATTACATAATTTTTTTAAGAATTAAATTCTCTACAAATTCATCGCCAAATCTATCTGTTTTATGTTAAATATGAAACTATGAGAGATACAGTTCTGGAATTTTTTTTTCAAATTTTAGGTCAAAAAACATGAGAAACGTTATCAAGTGTATCTCTTATATAACACCTTAAAAATTTCAGTGACATTTCACTAGGGCAACTGAAATCTGGGTGAAATTTTTTGCTAGTTATAACTTGACAAAAACTGTTCTTGGACATTTGTTTGTACAAATTTTTCCCTTACTTCAAACTTTAGAATCAATTCCCTATTATTTCCCTTTCCTCCCTCCTGAATCATTCTGTTTATATATATTAACTTATTTAAATTAATTTTTCTGTAGTATCCTAATAATCTTAAAAGCCCTTTAAAATCAATAACTAACTTATTGCTGTATGTATTTTAATATTTTTTTCTTCTCTTTTTCTAATTCATGTGCTTCTAATTTTTTATATATCTACTTCTTTTATTTGACTGAACATATTAAAATTACTATTTTTCTTATTCTTATTACCATTATTACTATTCATCTTACTTTTATTTTTGTTTTTATTTTATTATTACCATTGTCATTATTTCAATTATTTCTCTTGTTATTATTATTATTATTATTATTATTATTATTATTAGTAGTAGTAGTAGTAGTAATAGTAGTAGTATTCTTATTAGTACTGTTTGTCATTTTATTATTATTATTTCTATCAATATTATTTTTTTTATTACTAATTTTAATTTTAATAATATACTATATAATAATAATAATATATATTTTTAATTATTACTATTCCTTTTCTTCTTATCATTATTACTACCACTCTTATTATTCCTCTTATTATTATTAATATTCATCATAGGTATACAATTATAATTATTTATTAGTTCTACTAAAATTGGTCTATTACATATTAATTTTTTATTTACTTACTAATGTAGGATTTATTACTTTACTGTAGACTTAACTGTTCTTGACCTTAACTAAACATTGTGGAATTTCAAGACCATTTATATTTTTATATTCTATTATTTCTTCACCGTTTTTTATATTACTTGTATGAAATTTAATATTACAAGTTGTGCGTGCCTGCACTATATAACTTGTAATTTTACTAACAGATGTTCCTTCGGTTTGCATTTCATTGTTTGTATTAAAGCAATATATCGGCAGTTCTACATTTTTATATGTTAATTTATTATTTACAAAATCTAACTTCATTTTTATCTCTTTCAAATTATCTAATCCTAATAACATGTCAAAATCTTCATATAAAGCAAATAAATAATATCTACTCTTATTACCTAATAATGAAGTTAGTGTACAAAATTTTTCTTTTGAAGTACCATGTGCTGTGGTTACTTTGAAAGGTTCTTCTCCTAAATATTGCTTATAGTATTCAAATCCAATTACTTTCTTAACAAGTAATATTGATTAATATCCTAAACTTAGTGCGTGGGTTTATAATATTTTGCAGTTCATTTACTTCTGAATACAAATTCTTAATTGCAAAAGGTTCCTATGTTCATTTATCCTAAAAAAATGACTGGTGTGTAATTCTTCTATTGATTTATTATTACCTTCTAAACTAATTTTATTCATTTCCTAGAGTTTATTGTACTGTCTGTTTTTAATTTTGTTTCCCAACATTTGATACAATTTGGGATATTTATTTGGAGGTTCTGCTGAATTTTTTGTTGTAATGCTCATTGGCATTTCTTGTGTCTGCTTGAATTGGGGTCTTCGATTTTGGTAGGGAAGTTGTTTATTATAATTTGGTTGTGCATAATTAAATTGTGGTCTAACAAAAGGTGTGGGATTCCTATAAGGTAATCTTAGGAAATTTGGATTTCTTGGTATATAGTTTTACTTTAAATTAGGATATTGTGATGTTTGATTCTGACTATTTCTAAAATTATTTGGGTTCCAAATTGTAAAGAAATGCTCCAATGAAGTGTTCTTTGCAGACACTATTTTTGTTGTTACTACCAAAATTAAAAGAGAATTTGGATTTTTAGTACGCATTAGTGAACATAACACTTCTTGCAACTCTCTTAATACTACTCTTAATGGTAATCTTTTAATATATTCTCATAAGACATTTGCAATTACAGGTTCTCTGTTTTTTAAATAGGCTATTTGAAAATTTAATAATTTTTGAATCTTTTCATAAAAATTGAATGGCGTTTCATTTGACTCTTGTTTTAATTTTGCCATCTCTAAATTTAAAGTAAAACAATCTCTTTCAACTTTTGCTTAACATCGGCCCATTTATAATTATTTGAATTAATAACTAATTCTAACGCTGGTGATTCTATCTTAGACTATATTATCAAAAACAAGTATTCATCTTTAAAATGATCTGAATTGTTATTTACATAAAATTTTGCCACTAGCTTATCACATAAAGTTATAAATATATTTAATAATGTTGGATCACCTGTGAACTCAGCTATCATGTCAAATACTCTTTCTTTAGCATGGGAGTTGCCATATTAATAATATTAAATTTTTAATTTCTTCGTACACAAAAATTATACAGATTTAAATTGACAAAATAATGAATTTTAAATCTTGTATGGCTAATTATCAATCTTCTACTACACAGTAATAATTTTATTATTTCACACATGACATATGATGTTTAATTTCACTGGTAATTTTTTGTTGCGTTGCCGTTGTTGATGGTGGATGTCTATGAGGAATTATTTTCTCTACTCCTGAAGACTAGTCCTGGTTGATACAATTGTAGAGGGATGTCCCTGTACTCTCTTCATGTTGAAGGTCCAATTCAACATTCAGTGCCGAAGTCCAAGTTATTTGCCTTAACTCAAATTTTAAGATGTCCAAATTTTAGTTCACTTCACTAACGATTAACATCAAAATTAAATTATGTTCTTTGATTTAATTCTGAAGTGTCCTACTGACTGCTCTAGTTATGGTTTTTTCTTAACAATTCATTTTTTTAAAAACATCTTTATTTTTATTTTAAAATTATAATAAAACTTTTAATTGTTTCTATTTAATATATTTTAAATAGTTTAAATGATTTAGTATACCTGCTAATGATTATTTTTATAAGTTAAATGTATGTACATGTTAACTTAGTGAGTTTTAAAAAGACTGATAGAATTTATTACAAAGACAAGGGTTTAACTATAATAATTATTCCTAGAAATAGGTGATTACTAGGAACACATTCCATATTTAACATCTTATTTTATTTTTTATTTATTTTATTTATTTTAAATGATCGATGTCTAATTCTTCAATTGATTTATTATTATTTTCTAAACTAATTTTATCTATTTCCTGAGAGGGGTATTCTAGTTTAATTCAACAAATTTTCAAAAATTTTATTGCATCACTATTTTTGATTTTAATGATATTTGTTTGGTATATTGTAACTACCCACCTTGAAGTGGCCAAAAAATATTTTTTTATGTATTAAAAAAAATATTAAAAATATTCTAAACAGTTTGTTACTTAAAGTATGACACACACACAAACTCATGTTTAAACACAAAAGTAAATAGACATGCATGGACATGAATATTTTTGTAAACATTGTAGAAGGCTCAGTTACTGTTTTGATTTCAATGTTTTATGTTGTATTGTTGCTAGTGTTAATACTTAAGTTAAGTAATGTACACTTGTTTATAAAGTAATTATATTAGCAGTGAACTTCTCTTTTACGCAGTATCTTTTATTTTTTATTTTAATAATTAGAGAAATTTTTATTTTAGCTGTAGAGAAACTGGGATAAGACAAAGTGAGATGCAGTTGGTAGTTTTAAAGTCTATACTAACTGTTGTTATTGTAAGAACCTTTGGATTTTATAAAAACGGATTATGGAGTGTTCAATTGGCTTTCACACTGAAACAGTATGTCACAAATTGACTTAGAATAGATCTTCAGTATTGCACAATATTTTAGAGTTTACTGAACAGCAAATAACAGTGATATCTTTAAGAAGTGGATGTACTGAAACAAAAAATATCTGTACTTTTCATAAAACCAAATATTTAAATAAATATTTTCATAATAATGGGAAAAGTTGCTCTGACCCATTTAGCTGTCACTAAAAGGAAAAATTATGAAGTTAGGAAAATTACAAAGCCAAAGCTACTAAGTGATTAGTGAGTACTTGAAGGTCACTACTACATCATTCTGCTTCCAAAAGCAAGTTACAAATAAAGTAAAAACACTGTTACCACTACTTAAACAGGTTTTTTTTTATTTTTCTGGTGGCTCTTCAGCCCAGTATAAGAACAAAAAAATCATAAATTTGTGTTACCATCAAGAAGATTTTGAAATTGCAGCTGAATGGCATTTTTTTGCCTCATACCATGGAAAAGGACCATGTGATGCTATTGGTGGAACTGTAAAAAGGATTGTGATTAAAGCAAGCTTTCATAGGACAGTCAACAGTCAAATTGTTACACCTTCTGAAATGTACAATTATTGTAAAGACAATATTAAAAATATAACATTTATTTTCTGCTCTAATAAAGATGTTCAAGAGACTGAAGAATACCTCAGTTCTCATTATGACATTATCACAACAGTCCCAGAAATAAGAACCTTTTACAGTTATGTTCCAAGTCAGAAATGTATTCTGAAAGTCCGGGCGACCTCTGAAACAGAAACATTTACGTTAGTGTTGGTACACAAGTACATTAGTGTTTCTGATTTCTTTATATGTTTACCAAAGCCAAAATGTAAAGATTATGTCTGCTGTGAATATGATGGCAAGTGGTGGTTAGGCGAAGTCATTAAAATCAAAATACATAAAAATGAAGAGGAATATTGAATACACTTTTTCCATTCGCAGGGTCCTGATACTTAATTCAAGAAATCATTGAAGGGTAATAAAATATGGGTTCAACTGGAATATATTTTTAAGATTCTCATCTCTTCAGAGATTTTTCTATCTACTTCTGGAAGAGGACACATTATAGCAAAGATAAATGAGGACATCAGTTCTAATCAATAAAAAAAAAATGGCAGGAGCACTAAATTATGTTATTTAAGTTTGTTATCAAAAAGTGCAAGATTTATTCATAACTCCCATTTGCAGGAGCAAAATAAGGTAAAAGTGAATTTAACAACTTGTTAGTGTATTTGAATTGTTTATCATTTTGTAATTATTATTTATCATTCTGTTTACTAACTATTTATCATTTACTAATTGACTGTTTACTAATTACCTTTATTCATTCTAATGAGTTTAGTTGTAATTTTTATAATCTGGAAAAATTATATAATATCAGTATTTTGGGATACGTTGTTTACAGTTAGAAGAACAGTGTTTTTACCAGTTTTGATGGCTTCATTACTCGTCAACCCCTTTGAGAAACAAAATAAATTTTATATGGTTTTAAAGTATATAAAAAGTACTTACGCTGTAAGCATCTCAGACTTTTGCCACCTGTCCCATATGTGGCTTTTGGTCCCCAAAAATGAGACATTTTCAAAATCTGATTAGGCAGCCATTTTTTTTAATGAAGGACACTCAGTAACAGTACAGGTTTTTTTATATGTAGCAATAGTACCTAAGAGTTAAATTGTACAAAACAGGCCTGTTACCTTAAGCCCTTCATTATTTATTTTGGGCCCAAAATTATAAAATTTGTAAACATAATTTCAGTAAACATTACAAGATTTGGTTATGTAACAAAATGAGTTTTGAGTGCACTAAGATGAAGTTCCATCTTTACTCTTTCCAAAAAGCCCTTTTTGACCCTCTCCACGAGGGTCAAAAATTTTAAAAAGTTTTTTTTAAATATAAAAAATATTTTTTTGGCCACTACAAGGTGGAATAGTTATCATATACCAAATATAACCAAAATCAAAAATAGTAATGTGCTGATCATTTTTTGAATTAAAATGGAGTACCTCAAGAAAGTCTATTTTAAATATATATATATATATAACACTTTTGTCAGCTAAATATTATGCTCTAATTTATATATATATTTAGTAAAATAAATTCTTTTTTGTCCATATCTTACTAATTAATTCAAAAGCATAACAAAATTCAGCGTAACCCACCAGAGTACAGAATTAAGAGCTCTTGCCTTATCTTTATTTTTTTCCTTTTTTTTACATATCAATAGTGCTTTCAAGGGAATTCCTCATCATTAGTTGATTAAAATTATAATTAAAGACCAATTATGGATTAAAACATTTAGTCGTTGGCCACAAACATGTTTAATAATAGAATCTTTTGAATGTTTTAATGTGTAATTGGTTTTTGATTATAATTTTAATCAACTGATGTTGAGTAATTCCCTCGAAAACACTAAGAGAGAAAAGAGAAAAGTAATAAGATAAGGTAAGAGCTCTTATTAATTCTGTACTTTGGTGGTTTAAGCTGAATTTCGTTATGCTGTTGTGTATGTATATATATATATATATACACATATATATTCATATGCATACATATGTAGTATATGCTGACTTGTATGTATTCAGTTAATCAGTCAGTAACTTATTGCATTATTTTAACATGTATTTATTTTTTATTTTTTCAGTTTTCAAAACGTAAAGGTCTTGGCAACTCATTATTTTATCGTATATTCTCATTTTATGAATCAAGTAGTAAAAAACCAAATAGAGTATCTCCAGTAATTACACTTGATACTCAATACAGAATGCACTCTTCAATTGCTTGTTGGCCTTCTAAATACTTTTATAACGGTTTACTGAAGACATGTTATGAACCAAAAATAAGTAACTCACTTGCACCATATTTTGTTCTTAATCATAACTTTACAGAAGATACTAATAGCAAGTAAGTAAAAAACATTTTATTTCTAATTATAATATTTTTTATATATATATATATATATATATATGTGTGTGTGTGTGTATTTTTTTAAATTTAATTTATTCATTTCTGTAGAACATCATGGAACATCTGATTAAGTTTAAACTATTTTTATTTGCATTTTACTTTCATTTAAATCATATTTTAATGCATCTTAGTTTTATTTCTTGCTTATATAGTATGTTTTAATTAAACTGTGTAGGGTAAAATCAGTTTTTCTGATTATTAACAGTAAATGATAAAAAAATTTAATAGATTTTTTTGTTGTATATTTAATATTCATTAGAGAGATTGTTCAGTGTTATTCTTCTGTCACTGTGTATTCATTTTAGCATTTAACCATTGAATTATTTTATTTAATAAAGTTTTGTTCCAGTTGACTAGTTTTGAAGCCAACTGAGTTTTTAATTGACAGTTCAGGCGGTTCAAGTTATTTGGATTTGAAGAAAATACTAAAACTAAATCATTAATACTTTGACAATTCCCAGAACAGAAAATTGCAAGGCACCAAATTACATGATTACATTTGTTGTTCGGTTGTACCTTGGTATCCTGTCCATTCAGAAAAGGTTTAATCAAGATATCCCCAGATAGTGAACAGATAATATTTAATCGAGATATTGGACAGCACTAGGCTCAAGTTTAAACTTGAACAGTATAGTGAAGAAGCTGCCCCATTATAGTGAAGATTTTGGTGCCAGACGTAGGGATGGCCGATGTCAAACACGAAATTGTTTAATCGCTTAGGAATAAAATCTTAAGATATGTATTTCTTGTTATACCTTTAGTCAAAAAATAAAATCTCAAGACTTCTTTTTTGATCCCATATCACACATGAAAACACAATTTCAATACATAAAAGTTTTTTCTGTCATTACGTGAGGGTTTTCATCAGATCAATTAACAATTTGACGCAAGCTTCATCACATCATGCCATTCAGCTAAGAAATGCAAATCTGCTTTATAACAAATAATAAATTCCTCACAGAATTGTACCTTTCTGTCAAAATTATATTCATAAAATGCATAAAACAATCTTGGCTGATAACACTTTCTTTTTCTGTTTAGCCTCTGGAACCACCATAAGGAATTACTTCAGAGGATGATATGTGTGAATGTAGATGATGTGTAGTCTTGTACAGTCTATGGTTGACCATTGCTGAGATGTGTGGTATCCACCATCTTGTATTCAGATCCGTTTAAAAGTAACTGCCTTTGCTAGGATTTGAACCTTATAACTCTTGACTTTGAAATCAGCTGATTTGTGATGACGAGTTCACCACTAGACCAACCCAGTGGGTTGCTGATAACACTTTGACTTCATAAACTTCTAGCCTAATTAATGTTATAGAGCTCTGTACTAAAACAAGTAGTTTATTTTCTAAAGAGCAGTTAACATTCTGGATATGTCTGACCGTGAAACACCTACCTTATTCTTCAGTACTTTCAAAATTGTGAGTTCAGCTTATCCCAATGTTGACAGTCCTTAGAAAGTGGAGCCTTAGATATCATTCTTTTTTGTTTTAATTTTTTATTCTTAAACACCATTTTTTCAAGCTACAAAAATCAAAGTTAACAAATGTTGAATATTAATTATATTAGCTTATTACTACAGGCTTCAAAATGAAAATTTCCTACTTGTTACAAAAATTAAATATGCATGACAGGGAAATTGATTTTAGCCCATCATGTATTTTCCATTCTACCATCCTGAATTCATTTGAAAAATCTAGGAATAATTATCTGCTGTCGTAAATATTTAAAACAATTCCTATAGTTTTTCTTGGCTTTCTTAAAATGAAGACATGCTCATTATTATTTAAAAATGTGAATAATTGAATAATTATGATACAAAACTCTTTTCTTCCTACACTGTTTTTATTTCTGTATTCATGGATTCTAATTTCATTCATGCATTTTTGATAACAAATCATGATGAATGTAGGGAATTTTTTAATTATCTTGTGTAGAATATTTTATTATGTTATTAATGTGCTGTAATTTTTTTATCAGAGAGTGCAATACAAGAGAAGCTAATTTAGTTATAGAAATAACGTTGGCGATACTAAATAATCGTAAATGTGATAATCTTCGAGTGGGAATAATTACACCATACAGGCACCAGAGAACATTGTTATTCAATAAGTTATCTGAAAGGTAAGTGAATTTTTATTAAACCATATGTGTATAAAAGAATGTAAAATCTGTTTAAATTTTCAGTTTCTATGTCCTTAGGCAAACATTTTGGGAGTAACATCCAGTTTCCTTAGTTGTCCTAGGTAATGCTAATAGTACTTATTTGAGAAAATTGGGTAAATTATTATATCAAAACCCTGTGAAATACTTGAAAAATTACAGAAGAGTAGAAAAATGTCATCTCAGATTTACCAAAGGATAGTGCTAGATAGATTCTTTATCTTTTACAGATCAAACACAGAGAAAGATTATTTAATATCCCACAACATCTTCACCAGTATGTAATAGAAAGAGACAGGTATTTTAGACTGTTATACAGTTTCATCACAAGTTATTACAATCTGTTATAAAATATTCTTCATTTCACCCTAGTCAAAATGAGCAAATATGATATTCAAGCTTATCTACACTACGGTAACCTTCTTCTGGGATTCATAGCTCCCTGACTACCTCAGCATTCTCTTAAAATAAAAACTATCACTGCGCAGTATTATGGTACAATTTTAAACGATAGGGTGAAGCCAGCAATTCATTTCAGAAGTATGCATCCATCACCTTCTTGTAAAAAAGAAGATGAAACTAAGTTTATTTCTTCCAAGACCTCATATTAGTTTTAACTATAGAAGTGTTGCAAGAGCTCAGTTTTGATATCTCACTTCCATAAATTTAAAAAGATATGTTGTGTAATTGATTATTAATATTGGGATATCACTTGGAGAAAATTTGTTGGCATAAACTCTGTTAAAGTTTGGATAAAGAATTTTTGTTGTTGAGGGGGTGAGCACAATTAGTAATTAAATAAATTTTTTATACAATTATAACCTGTTTGTAGATCATTCATAAATAAAGGTTTTGTTAATAAAAGGTATGTTAATTTGTAATTTTCATTTCCTTTGATAAAAATAAAACATATTTTATTGTTCAGGTGTAATGATCCAAAGATTAAGAGAGTTAGAGTGAATACAATCGATGGATATCAAGGAGGAGAAGAAGATGTAATAATCATGTCCTGTGTACGGTCATCAAGTATTGGATTTCTTTCTGATGAACAGAGATTGAATGTTGCCGTTACCAGAGCACGACATTCACTGATTATATGTGCTTATTTTAAAGTTTTCAAGGTAAGTTATTATTGAGTTATTAAGCAAGATTTTATTCACTTTGACATGTAGTTTGTGTTAAACTAGTTTTTCTGTATTTCTTACTCATTTGTTTTTGCTGTATTCTCTAACCTCAACCCTTGCCTATGACTGACATTTTGATTAATTATTGTGCAACTTTTTTTTTAGTTAAAAAGATTTTTGTGACTGTCATACGGGTTGCAAAATATAATTATTTTCAAAAAATGTCTTTATTAAAAAATATTATTTTCTATTTTTTTTTTTTTTTTTTTTTATTACTTTTAAGACCATAATGGATCACTAGTTCATTTTTTTTGGCAAGTTCTTTCTTTTAGGTTTTTCGTTTTTAGGTTTTCACGGGTTTTGTCTAATTCCTCCATGTCTTTCTGTACTTTGTATAACCAGTTCGGTCTGCTTTTCTTGTTCCAGAAAAGTTTGATTATCCTTCTGATAAGTCTGGTCTCTTCCATTCTGAAAATATGTCCTAGAAAGGAAATTCTCTTCTTTCTAAATTTATTAGTTATCGGGATGATAGATTTGTAAATCTCTTTGTTTGGAATAATTCTCTAAATCCCGTCTTTTTTTATGTTTTTCCCGATGCATCGTCGTAGAATCTGTCTTTCAATCTTTTCCAGTTTGTCGGTAAACCTTGTCTGGTACAGTCCAAATATGGTTTCGCATCCGTAAAGTATTTCTGGTTGGATAACTGAGTTATAATGTCTTATTTTTGTGTTAATGGACATGCATTTTTTGTTATAGATGTTTTGTGTTTTTATTGTGGCTTTGATGAGTTTATTTATTCTTTCATTCCAGTTTGGATTTTCTTGGAGGTTGTGCGTGATGTTTTCCCCCAAATATTTAAAGTTTTCTACTAGTTCTATGTCATTATTGTTTATTTTTACTTTGCTTATGCATAGTGGGTCTCTCACCATAATTTTGGTTTTTTCATATGAAATTTTTAGACCGATTTTTCCTGCAATCTCTTCCAGTGTTGACAGTTGGTATCTGGCCTCTTCTATATTTTGGGATAGTAGGGCTAAATCGTCCGCAAAGCCTAGGCAATTTACTGAGATACCTTTTCCAATTTTAACGTTGTCTTTATTTAATTTTTTCCAATCCCTTATTATAAATTCAAGGGCACAGTTGAATAAAAGCGGTGACAGTCCATCTCCTTGTCTCAGTCCTGTTTTGATGTCGAATGGATCAGATATTTCTCCCCTGAATTTAACCTTGGATTTGGTATCCGTTAGTGTTAGTCTGATGATTTTGACTAGTTTTGGGTAAAGCCCTAAATTTCTCAGGATTTTTAGCAGGGATTCTCGATGTACACAATCATATGCTTTCTTGAAATCAATAAAAGTCACTACCAGTTGTTTATTCCTTAGTTTATGATACCTTATAATAAATTTTTAATTTAGAATTTGTTCTGGGCAGCCTCGCCATGGTCTAAATCCCCCTTGGTATTCCCCTAGTTCTTGTTCCAGTTGCTCTTTGATTCTGTTGTAAATTATTCTTGATAGAATTTTGTAAGTGCAATCTAGTAAGGAAATTCTCCTATAGTTGTCAGGGTTGGTTTTATCACCTTTTTTATGTAAAGGGTGGATTATTCTGGTTTTCCATTCTTCCGGAAATTCCTCTTTGTGCCATATTTTTACCATTTCTTCGTGGAGATTTCTGTGTACTTTTTCTGACGCGTTCTTCCATAATTCTGCAGTCAGGAAATTTTCTCCACTTGCTTTGTTGTTTTTCATTTGCTTCAGAGCTATCTTTACTTCTGCTAATGTTGGTGGAAGGATGTTTTCTCTTGGTGTTTTAATCTGGGTATTTGTGTTTATTTCCAGAAGTTCTTTTGGTTCTTCACAATTCAGAAGTTTTCTAAAGCTTTCTCTCATGATGTTGGCATTTTCTTTATCAGTGTGTGCCAGATTTCCTTCTGAATTTCAGAACATTAGTGTTGGGGCATAAAATGTAGTGTTCTTCAGTTTAAAGTTTTTGTAATATTGTCTTGTATTATTTTTATGGAAGTCTTCCTTAATCTGTTCTAGTAATTTCTTGTGATATTCCCTCTTTTGATTTCGGATTATTTTTTGTGCGAGTCTTCTTTGCATTCTTAGTTTTTGTTGGGTCTCTTCTGTCTTTCTTGATTGGAAGATCAACCAAGCCTTGTGTCTGTTTGCCAGTGCTTGATCATAGATAATGTTCCACCACTGGTGTTTCCTTTTTTTATCTGGCGGTGCAATTTCTGATGCTATTTCTTTTAGTTTTTCCACCAGGGCTTCTAGTTTGTTTTCAGTCCCTAGTTTGTCTGTTTTTTCGGTGTATGTGACATTTCCTGTAATTTTATTCTGGTCATATTGCTTTTTAAATCTTTTGTCCCTTGCAGATTTTCTCCATGGTGTCATTTTGATTTTAATTTTGATTAAGTAATGATCTGAGTCTACTTCCAAACCTCTCATCACTTTTACATTGTAGATCTCTTTGTGTGAATTTTTTTCCATACAGACATGGTCGAGTTGAAACTCTCCTAGTTTCCAGTTGGGACTTTTCCAGTTTTTCATTCTTTTGGCTTTTCTGGGTAGTCTGGTGAATTTAGATAAAAGGTCGTGATTTCTACAGTAATCCACCAGTCTTTGGCCATTTGCGTTTGTTCTTTTCTGTACAGGCCATTTACCAATGATATCTTGGTATCTTTTCCTTTCCCAACTGTGCATTGAAATCCCCTAATAGAATTTTGGTATACCTTTTGTTTATTTTGGTAGTTATCTGGTCCAATAGGTTCCAGAAGTTTTCCACTTCCATAGGGTTAGTCCTGTTTTTAATGTTTGTTGGTGCATATGCGTTGATTAGTGTGTAGAATTTGTTTGCTGATTTTATCGTTAATGTTGCGATTCGGTCTGAGTACGCTTGAAAATCTATGACTGAATCGAGTATTGTATTTTTGACGATGAAACCTGTTCTAAACTGCGGGACATTTTTCATGACTTTTTTGCCAGGAATTCCTTGGTAGATTCTGAACCCTTGTGATTCGTAGTGTTCTTGTGTGGTATTTCTGATTTCTTGTAATGCTAATATTACTATTTTCTGGTGTTCTAGTATGTTTGTGAGGTTTTTGAGTTTCCCTGTTTTCATTAGTGAATTAATGTTTAATGTCGCAAAGTAGTGGAACTGTTTTGTTTTAACTGTTTGTTTTTTGGGTGTATTCCGACGCTCCGATTTAGAAGTTTCTCTTATTTGTCCACCTCCCCAATCCAATGGTGAACTTCTCTGGTTATTACTAGAAGGGATATAGTTAGTAATAAAAGAACTTTCCATACTTGAACTTTCTAGGATGTTTCTTTCCTGTGTTGTGGGCAAGCCCACGAGTTTACAAATTTGGAGTTTAGCCAAAGAGGTTTGATTTCGATTTATTATTATTTTATTATTGATTTATTATTTCCTATTAATATAAAGCATTTAGTTTCAGTAGCTGCACACTTTAATGAATAATTTTTTTGGGAACATGCCTGAAATCCATTCTTAGAAAGCTCCTTCTGCTGCTTTCTGCATCTTTACTTGTCCCTGAGAAAGATTAATTGGCTGGAATCAAGTTAGAAGTGTATGGTTGGCACTCCAGAAAAAGTTACATGCTGGTGTATTGTCACGTTAAAGAATTCAGTATATTTTACTTTTTAGAATGTTTTCTTTTTGCTTTCCACTGATGTAGAAGGATATCAACTTATTCAGAGTGGCCTTCTGCAATGAATTACAGATGTATCCTTGTAAAACAAAAAGTAACTAATAAAACCTTATTTTTCCTTTGTTCCAAATGAAATTTCTGTCCTAGAGATGATCAATTGATTTATATTCTTATAATATAATATTTCGTCTACACTTCATTACCCTGTAAGCTTTTTCAAGCAATGTTGTGTCTCTGTTGATACAATTTAATGTTAAATGCAAAAATTGATACTTATTTGTTGCTCAGTGATTGTCATTTTGAATTGTAATATTTTTTACACATAATGTTACTCTTATTGTAAAGAAAACAAAAACCTATGAAGACATCTTATGTTGTCATGAAACTGTTAATTTCTTAAATAATAATTTTCTTGTCACAACTATTATTTCAAATAAAAGGTGGTAATGCTTAAAACATTTTGAAACTGCTTTATTAATGTTTGTATATGTGTGTGCTCAAGTGTGTTTAGAATATATAAAATGTTCCATAAAATAATAGAACTTTTGCTGTATAAAAAATACAAATAATTGTTAAAATAAAATTTAAATTTCATAATAATATGCAATGGTGTCATACATTAAAGACATGTGCACTAATATTCTTTTAAATGATACAATTTTTTTAATTTTATTTATTAATTGTTTTAATAAAAATATTGTTAGTTAAAAAAAAAGTAATATTAATATTGTTACTTTAAATAAAACTAAAATGAAGAAGTTAATAATTTGGTAAATGCTAGCATTAAATAATTTATTTTTCTTTTAATGGAGCTGTACATGATCAGAAAGATGGGTTAATTGTGAGCTATCCACTATACCCTTGAAATTTCTCTTCAAAATATGAAAGGAATAATTGTAAAGCTAATACATGACACTGACAACATAAAATTATACTAAATATATTTACTAATTATTCAGAGTGTTCTTAAAGTCATGGAACCCACGTGTAAAACAAATTATATTTTTACTCTTTTTTTTCACTTGATAACATAATAAATGTTCAAAATGTTCACCTTGAATGTTGATGCAGGCATCAACTCTTTTCTTCATGTTCAGTGCAACTTTTGTTAAGCCTACTGTACTTCAGTATTTTCTTTTAATTCAAAGTGCTTAGGTTATCAAATAAAAAAATCTGATAATTAGAGATCTGAGAATTGTGGAGGCCATAGACCATTATATGAAATCAAAAATATTACATAGTCATAAAAAAATTCATGCAAAAACTTGCTAATCAAATTAGTATATAGCACCATCTTCCTGTAACCAGTGGTTTAACTGCAACTGATAGAGGAAGGGATAACGAGCCACGTGACATAGCATTTTGACCCTGTAAGTGTAGGATTAGTATCTGTTTTGGGTTGCATGACTTTATGAATGAATTATACAATACACATGTTTATAATGGAGTAATAATATAAAATTCACATTATAATCACAAATATAAAAACAAACAAACTAAATTGATATCATAAAAAAATCTGAACAAGAAAAACATGCAACAGAGAATCTGATAATAAAGTAAATTTTAATAAATGAAACTTTAAGTAAATTCTAAAATAATGAACTTATCGTAATTAAATTTAACATCAAATAAAATAAAATGTTTACAAATTATTATGGAAAATAAAATAGAAAAATGTTCCATTATAACTTTTCCATGCTTGTAAATAAAGTAATACATTTTGTATTCTGATCATAATAATCCTGCATTATACAGATCGTTTCCTAAACGGATAATTTGCTACGCCACAGACGAAATGGAAGTGTCCTAGTATGGGCCTAAATAGATCAAGGGAAACTGTGGTAAAACATTGATCATAGACCATCACAAAATGTACTTAAATTATAGCAGTGTCACTTAATCATAAAATAAAAAAAGGAATGATTAGACTATTATATTTTATAATATTTAAAATAATACTGTAAGGGTCATTCAAATATAAACTGAAATTTTGCTGCATGGACTGAGGAAGAGCAAAGAATGTGATGGGACACTGCGGTTAGTTAGTTAATATGTGTGGAGGGGAGCAACTGGCCATCCAATCCTTAGGTAATGTTCCCAAGTCAGTAGTAGAATGTCTGAGCAAGAGTTATCGTTGTCTGTTATGCAACAGATTCAATCCTATTTCTTGCCAAAGAAGGTGTAAAACCTCTAAAATTTTGACTTGCTTCCAGGCACGATTGTGTCAGGAAGAAATGCTACACAGAGTAGAAATGCTACCGTGTCAAAAACTTCTCTTCAAATTTTTTTTGAAGTGGCTGTGATGCAATAGAAAAAGAAAGTCACAATTGTTGTCTGTGGATCAGTGTCAATGTTGGCAATATTCATACCGTTCTTAACCTTGTGGAAAGTGACCATCGCTGAAATTGTATCAGAGGTCGGCATAAGTGTTGGGAGTGTGCTTACAATATTGTCAGACACTCTTGGATACAGGAAAGTGTTGGCGAGATGGGTTCCATGTCTTCTCAATAAGGCACTGAGAAATATCCAAAAAGACATCTGTCCGCGGCTTCTGAATCATTTTGAGGAAGAAGGAGAGGCATTTTTGGACCATATTGTGACCTGCGATGAAACATGGGTCCACCACTACACCCTGAAAAGCAAGAGAACAAGTATGGAGTAGTGGAAAAGTATGGAAGAGGTACTAATCAAGGCCAAGAAATGCTTGTCAGCTGCAAAAGTTCTGAGAACTGTTTTTAGGATTCAAAAGGTGTGCTGCTAATTGATTTCCTACATGAATGAAGGATGGTAAATGTGGCAAACTACTGCCAGTTGTTGGATGAAGTCGGGGCTGCTTATTGAAACAAATGACACCAGCAACCAATTTGCAACATCCTTCCCCATGACAATGCATGATCGCATACAGCAGGGCAGACTTGCAATAAACTCAGTAAAATTCATTGGACACCTCTTCAACACACACCATACAGTCCAGACTTGTCACCGTGTGATTTCTACGTGTTTGGTTTGCTGAAAGAAGCTTTAGGAAGGAAAACTTTAAAGATGTTGCCACAGTTGAGCATTATGTGCACAATTGGTTGTTGGGACAGCCATCATGTTTTTTTGATGAGGGGCTCACGAAGCTTCTTATCCGGTGGATAAAATTTATTTTTGATGAAGGAAATGATTAAAAACGTAAGAGAATTTATCTGTAATTTTATCTAATATCGATAAAGCTATGTAAACAAATTCTGGATTATATCTCAATGACCCTAGTAAATTAAATACGTGAAGATACCAAATAAAGAAAATAATTGCAGAATAAATAATAATTTTAAAGGCATTATGAAAATTATTTGAGGAAATATACAATAATTAAGGTGTAGAGAATTCAGGTTTTTGTTTTTAATTTAGTATTATTTAAAAATAAAATTCATCAGTAGAGTAATACCGGGTAATCATTTGAAAAGTTACCACATTTATTATTCAACAGCTATCAGTCCCGTTGTATGTTTGTTTGCAGGCATGTATACCATTCCCTGGGAGGAACCTTTTTAAAATTATTTTCAAAGGGGTGGAACACTCTCTGCTACACCTCCCCCAACTCAGAAATATTAAATGGCAATAGTAACATTTAATCACATTAATTGATAACCCAAAAAAAGAATAAATTTGGTGAAAAGAAAATTAAAATCCACTCACTAGGTGTGAAAAACCATTTGGGATAGTACTTTTTTTTTAAATTTCGCTCCAACAAAAATAACTATAAAATTATGTGATATTACTTCTTAAACCATTGAAAGTAATCATAATCTGTGGATTAAAACTGTAAAGATTATTTTTTAAATTACAACCACAAAATTTCACCCTTAAATGTTTTCTAACTTTTCAAGGGTAGACATTTTTTTTTTCTTAAATTGAATGTAGCTTGTGTCAAGTCATTGGAAGGCTCTTTGAATGACAAGTAGTTTGGTAAAAATAAAATAAAAGTTGGTTAATTAGTATTGTAGTTATGTTTAAAAATGTGGTTGTTTTAAGTTATGTTGGGATACAGTTACTGACCCAAAGCATTAAGTCTGAAATCGTCCATTCTTCTTCAAAATATGGATTTTAGGTTTCTCTAGTACTGAAAAAACGTACTAGTAAACACAGCATTATAACTCTATATATACGAAAAACAACAATAAGGTACCTACTTTTTTGCTTGCAATATGTTGAAAAATTTATTACCTTGTTATAACAGGTTAAAATTTTCTGCCAATTACTGAAATCTTAGTTTCTATGATAAATCTTTGAAAATTATTTTCTTTCATATTGTATGCAATTAGTGACAAAAAGTGTTTATTGTATTTATTTCATCATCATATTTTATTTAAATTGTTGTGTTCTTCAGTTAAAATTGGCATTTGGTTTGTGTTATGTACCATTTGACCTTTTATTGTTTGTCTTTAGTAAATTTGTCTTGCTAAAATGACTTACAATTTGGAAGAAAGGACTGAACTAATTTTTACATATGGAAAACAAAATAAATGTGCTAGAACAACTGCTTAAGTGTTTAATGAACTGCATCCAAATAAAAATGTAATATTTGTAAAAAAAATTACAAGAAACAGGATCTGTCATGAATAAGAAACGTGCAGGGTAAAAGGTTTTAGATGAATCAACTTTGGTTCTAATCTTGGAAAATGTAGTAACAAATCCCCAAAGCTCAGTTTATAAAATATCCTGTGAAACTGGAATTTCATATGGATCTGTTTTCATTACATTAAAACTGAATAAAGTTTTTCCATATAAAATTCAATTACATCAAGAACTGAATGAGGATTATGCTGACAGAAGGATTAAATTCTGTGAAGAAATGATTCAATTAGACCAATCCAGTGTTTACAAAAAAATATTTATTTTTCTGATGAATTCATCTTCTTTCTAAATGGCTTTGTTAATAAACATAACTCCTGATACTGGAGCGATGTAAATACTAATGTTTTCAATGTTGGAAACTGCAGCATCCTGAAAAAATAAATGTGTAGGCTGGGATTTACAGTGATAACATAATTTATCCAGTATTTATCAATGAGAATTTGACAGGTGAAAAGTATTTGCAATTGCTGGATGAAGTTATTCACCCACTAATAGTCCATGCCTTAGAAATTCAGTTAGATGACAATGTAAACATGTTACTTAATGAATACACGCTTCACTTTCAGCAAGATGGAGTACCTGCTCACTGTTCACTTCCAGTTCAACAGTGGTTGGACCAAATGTTTGCTGAGCATTGAATAGGTAGAAGAGGAATAGTTGAGTAACCAGCAAGATCTGCTGATCGTACACCACTGGAATTTTTTTTGTGGGATCATTTAAAATCAATAATTTATAAAGAAATTCTGCTAACATACAAGGATTGAAAAATAAAATTATAAGAGCATGTAGAAATTTAACAAAAGAAACTTTAATATAAGTAAGATGTGAATTTCAACAAAGACTTTATTATTGTTTACAGTAAAATGGGAATCATTTTGAACAAATGAAATTGATACTTTTATTTTATTGAGGTAAAAAAAAAATCTGTTTCATTTATTATTTCTTAAGCACCCTTATTGTTAAAAACCTTCATAACAAAGCTAATGAGTGATTTAAGCTTTTTTTTTTCAAAAAATAACTATTAACAATTATTAATTTATGAATTAGTTTTTAATTATTTAATCATTAAGTTTATCTGGTAATAAATTTTTCAATGTTGCAGCAAAGGAGTAAGTAACCGTATTATTGATTTTTCGTATGTTTAACTGATGTATAAAGGGTACTGATGAATAAGGGTGTTTACTTTTACGTTTTCTCAATGCTGGAGAACCTGAAAACCTGAAACCTATATTTTTAAGAAGGACAGGTGATTTCAGACCTAATGGTTTGGGTCAATAAAACTATTCCAACATAACCTAAAAAAACTACATTTTTAATCATAACTTCAATACCACTGAACCAAGTTTTATTTTACTTATACCAAATTATTTGTCATTCAAAGGACCTTCTGATGAGGTGTTAAGCTAAACTGTCTCATTTAAAAATAATAAGTTTCAACCTTTGATAATGTATTAGAAAACATTTAAGGGCAAAATTTTGTGTTGGTAATCTAAAAAATAATTTTCACATTTTTAATCCTCAGATTTTGATTATTTCAAATGGTTTAAGAAGTAATATCATGTAAGTTATTTTTTTTTGACCTAAATTAAAAAAAGTACTACCCGAAATGGTTTTTCGCACCTACTGAGCAGATTTTTATTTTCTTTTCACCAAAATTCATTATCTTTTTTTTGGGTTGCCAATTATTGTAATTAAATGTTAACATTGCCATTTAAGATTTTTGAATTGGGGTAGGTATAGTGGAGAAGGTGTGTTCCACCCCTTTCAAAATAATTTTAAAAAGGTTCCCCCGAGAATGATATACATGCCTGCAAACAGAAATACAGTGGGACTGATAACTGTTGAATAATAAATGTAACTTTTCAAATGATCACCCAGTATATTTTTATAAAATTAAATCTTTAATTTGTGTTTTAAATAAATCAGTGGGATCTTTTAAATCATTTATTTGTTAAAAATGGTTCATTTATTAGTTTATTAGTGGTTTTATTTAAAGATGTGTAACAAGTCTCTTTCTCATAAGTTGAAGCATTGTATTGAGTTACATGAAAACAGTTCTCTTATCTGATTTGATAGAGGTGGATATTGTTATTTTTTTAAGAATAAGTGACTATTGTTTTTTTTTGTAAATATTATATTCATAAGTTAAAAGGTGATTACTCCCTCTATAAATCATGAGACCTTGCTGATGGTGGGTGTGCTCAAACTACAGAGTAGCTGGATTGAAGGTGCAACCATATTGGAGTGATATCTGTTGAGAGCCAGACTAAGGAATGATTCCTGAAAGAGGGCAGCAGCTCTTTCAGTAGCTGTTAAGGGTATAGATCAGGAAGACTAAAACAGCCATATCAATATCACTCAATCTTCTGATTACTGCACAGCTGAAAGCAATGGAAAACTACAGCCGGTTTTTTTCCAAGAAAATGTAGCTCTCTGTATTTTCATGTAACAAAGATGGAGGCACCTCCTTGGTAAAATATTCCAGAGGTAAACTAGTCTTGCATTTGGATCTCTGGATGGGGACTGCTAAGGAAGGGGCTACCAAAAAATTAAAAAATAACATTCTACAAGTGGGAGTGTGGAATGTTAGAAGCCTAAAAAAGGTTTGGTAGGTTATAAAATATAAAGAGGGAAATGGTTAGGTTAAATTAGATGTAGGGATTAACAAGGTTCAGTGGGAAGAGGAAAAAACTTTTGGTCAGGTGATTTTAGAATAATTAACTCAGCTACAAATAAAGGATATGCTGTAGTAGGTTTCATAATGAACAAGAAGATAGGGAAAGAGTAGTATTTCAAAAAGCTTAGCGATAAAATCATTGTAATCAGGATAAAATCAAAATGTAAGCCGACGATTGTTAACGTCTGTATGCCTACAAGTGCCCATCAGGACGATGAGGTAGTGTGTATACAAAGAAATTGATGAACCCATTTAAATACATAAAAGGGAATGAAAATATAATAATGGTTGGAGATTGGAATGCAAGCATCGGAAAAGGCAAGGCAGGAAATATTGTGAGTGAGTATGGGCTGGGCAAAAGAAGTGAAAGAGGGGACTGACTTATTGAGTTTGTTTTGCACAGAGTATAATTTAATAATTGCCAACACCCACTTTAAAAATCATAATAGTAGAATATACACATGGAAGAAGCCAAGCGATACTGCAAAGTATTAGATAGACTATATCATGGTTAAGCAAAGATTTAGAAATCAACTTGTCGACTACAAACGATATCCAGGAGCAGACATTGATATTGACCATAATTTTGTGATAATGAAGTGTAGATTGGGGTTTAAAAACTTGATGAAAAGGTGTCAGATGAATCGGTGGAATTTAGAGAAGCTTGAGGAAGAGGTGCAAAGAAGATTTTTGAGGAGGACATCGCAAGAGGTTCAATTAATAAAGATAAAGTAAAAAAAAAAGAAGAAGAATGTAAAAATGGTAAAATGTAAATTCTTAAATCAGCAGAGGTGAACTTAGGCAGAACAAAGAGAACTGGTAGAACACCTTCTTGGATACAGAGAATATGTTGCAGCTAATGGATGAGTGCAGAAAGTATAAGAATGCTAGTGATGAAGGAATTCCTATCGACAATTAAGAAATTCTTTAAACAGGAAGTGCCAATTAGCAATTGAAGAAAAGTGTTCAGAAGTGGAAAGAGAAATGATCATTTACCAATGATCATAAATATAAAATATAAGACAGTACATACAACAAAGAAATAGACAGAACATACACCTTAAGGAGAATTTGATGGTACATAAGTTAAAATGTAATAATGTATTAAATAAAGATGGTATTAATAATACGAAAGAAAAGGTCGATAGGTAAGTGGAATATGTTTAAGAGCTACGCAGAGGAAAAGAATTAGAAACTGATGGTATAGAGGAAGTTGAAAAGGGAGATGCAATACTGTGATCTGAATTTAATAGAGCACTAAAGGATTTTAATGGGAGAAAGGCTCTTGGGATAGGTGGGATATCTGCAGAATTACTGCACAGTGCAGGTGAGGAAGTGATAGATGGATTATACAAACTGGTATGTAATATTTACGTAAAAGGGGAAGTTCTGTCAGGCTTCAAAAAGAGTGTTATTGTAATGATACCAAAAAAAGCAGGAGCAGATAAATGTGAAGAATACAAAACAATTAGCTTAATTATTTGTGCATGAAAATTTTTTACTAGAATTCTGTACAGAACAATTGAGAGGAAAGTGGAAGAAATGTTAGGAGAAGACCAATTTGATTTCAGGAAAAGTATTGGGACAAGGGAAGCAATTTTAGCGCCCAGATTAATAGTAGAAGGAAGATTAAAGAAAAACAAACAGACATATATGGTATTTAGAGACTTAGAAAAGGCATTTGATAATGTAGACTGAAATAAAATGTTCAGCATTTTAAAAAATTTAGGGTTCAAGTATAGAGATAGAAGAACAGTTACTAACATTTACGGGAGCCAAACAAAAACAGTAATAATTGAAGAACATAAGAAAGAAGCTGTAATAAAAAAGGGAGTCCTATAAGGATGTTCCCTATCCCCGTTACTTTTAATCTTTACATAGAACTAGCAGTTAATGATGTTAAAGAACAATTTTGATCCGAAGTAACAGTGCAACTGTTACTCCGAAAAGATAATGATGCTATGATTTGCTAATGATTCTAGCCAAGAGTAAAAAAATTTAGAAGAAACAATGAATGGCATTGGATGAAGTCCTACACAAGAACTACCACATGAACATAAACAAGAACTAAACAAAAGTAATGAAATGTAGTAGATGGACAACTGAATATAAAAATAGGACAAGAAAAGTTAGAAGATGGTTTCTTTCATTACCTAATTTTTGGTGATGAGTGTAAGTTTCACATTAGTGGAAAGATTGGTAGACACAACATAAAGAGCTAGAAAATCCTAGAGAAACTATAAAACATTTACCCTGTTTTCCTGAAGTGAATCTATTTTTTGCGATTTTCTGAAAAAAGGTTTACAGATTGTTGAAGAAATTTATCTTTACATGTTAAATGAACATCCAGTGTCTCGACTCAACAAAGGCTCTGTGAACTTCATTCTCATACAAGACGAAGCTTCGACTCACTAGCACTGAGTCGTCTGGATGAACATCTTCCAAGTTTTATCAGCTATACACCTGATTAAAACATAATGTTATGATGGCCGGCAGGAAGTCATGATTTAAGTCCAGTCGGAAGGTGTTAAACCTGTGTTAAAAGTAGTCACTTTTAGTGAGTTTTTATAAAATTTAAAGTTTTTGCCCTTCCCTTTCCTGTTGATTTAGATGCTCTAAAACCTTATCACAGATCGTGTTGCCAGAATCTAGTGGGATATATTTTCACGCATTTGGGATAAATTTAAGTATGGTATAGATATGTCATCCAACCCATGTACTCATATGTGCACATACAAAACACTTGCAGATACAGTCTTAAGAATTTCCCTGTTAAACTATGTAAGTAATAATCTTCATTTTTTTTAAAATAAATTGATTGAACTACTGACAACCACCTCTTTTTGTACCATACCTTGAAGACTTGTTCTGGTTTTTTTTAATGTTATATTTTAGATGATTGTATTATATTTGACACAGAAATTTATAGGTATAATAAATTAAGTAAGCTTAATGTAACTGCCTAATTTGGAAGTTTTGTCACCTGTTACTCTCATTAAGGACCTTTAAACAGTATGGGGATATTTTATTACAGTTTACTAAATTATTTGTGAGATTATCCAGGACAAACAAACAAACTCTGACTCAGGCTTTTTATAATATTCTAGATTTGTATTGTGAGGAGGTGTAAATCCAGTATTATCAGGGGTTGCTGTTTCGAAGCATCTAAGCTTCGTAATTAAACACAGATTGTGCTATTTTCATAGCCATTTATAAGTCTAGGTTCATTACTGTAATAAAAGAACTGAATGATTAGAATTATATTCACCAAAATATTATATTCAGTGTATTCACATTTTTATGATTTGTATGCAACTCCATGGTTAAAATCTTATTTTTTTGTGTTACATTATGTTTTAAAGTTTAACGTCATCTTGTTGCAGACAAATCAGCATTGGAATTCACTACTTCAGAATGCTAAAGAAAGACGTAAGTACTTTTCATATGAAGAAAATGAGGATAATAGTTTAAGAAATATGATTTCAAGAATTATACACCACTAATTTTGTTTCTGTTTCTGTCATCATTAATCCTTTAAGTATTCATAAAGCATAAGAAAAACCAAACCAATATTATCATATTTTTTGAAAATGATTTTTGGGCTGTTAAAAATTCAAAGTTTTTTGTTACATTAAAGTTGTACTCATTTTATTCTTTCATGATATCGCATATTCCTAATTTATAATAACTTGACCTTATTTTGTACATATAGTTATTTATTGTTGTATTTTATTTTCTAAAAAATAGTAGTAATAATATTGTCTTTATTAAAACGAAGTTAATAATTAAGAATTCATGATAATGGTATTCCATAATTTACAAGGAAAATATTTTGATTTTCTTAGATTCTGTTTTAGTGTTATGATACTCAGTTTTAATTAACATTTACATAAATATAATACTTTTTTAATTTATTAGGTCAATAAATTACAGTGTAAAAAATATGTGTTTGCCAAGTTTGCATTAAATTATGAAAACAACTTTTTTCTTTTTTTTATGAATCCATAGAATTTTTAAGAAAAAACAGGATTTTTTCACAGAAATTTATTTGTGATAAAAAATTATCTGCAAGTCATTTATTTTAATTATTATTGTTATTTTGTGAACTCTATTTTATCACAGAAATAAAATTTTTTGAATATATTTTATATATATATATATATATATATATATATATATATATATATAAAAGAAATTATTATATATATATATTTTTTTAATATGTTTGAAAACATATTTTAATATGTAGCTTTATTATTAATTATAAAAAAATGTATTATTATTTTATTAAAATGTGATTGAAGATTTAATAACAAAAAAATACTGCAAAGTTTATGGATAAACTCATAAAATTGTAATTTATGTATTAAAATTGCATAAATTGGAAAATGAAAAAATCCAAGAGTAAGAATTTTACTTACTGCAAGACTTATGGTATACTTTGAATTATGGAATCGCATTAATACCTAATATTGGATTTCTTCCTAACTATATATAATGGTATCTTAGATTGTTATTGAGTTCCATTACCTTGTATTCGTGAATCTTATATAATTTACATACATAATATATCTGTGATGAATTTTGCTTGATTATTATCGGCGCGTTTACATTGTAGTTAGTTTGTGAACTTGATTTTCTTGTTATTACTCTTCTTACCTTACATTATGTTATACGCTATATAGCCAGTTGCTCTTTTCTTTGTTGCAATATTGCATTTTAAAAGTAGTATTACTTACAAGTAATTGAATATTGAGTACGTACTGTTATTTGGAGGAAGTGCCTTTTGTAACAGTGTTAAGCTTTTTATCAGTGATATTCAAATTCAGTGAATTTTTTCAGTCATTTTATAGCCCTGAAAAAAATTATTATTAGCAATGATTTTTTTTATATCTCGCACATTATCGTAGTATGTTAGATTTTTTAAATTTCTAATTTTTTTTTTTAAATTGTGTGATTTCTGGTTGCGCAAAGTTACCATATCAATGTTTGATCCGTATTTGAATTTCATTCTAGTCCTTCATGTAATATGTTGTAATTTAGTTAATGTTATTAAAAACATTTTACGGATAGTAAAATAACACAATTGATATGTGTAAAATATTGATAATATTGGTCTTTTATATAATAAATTGTAGTGTAATTTACTTGTAATCATTGTTACCAAAATTTAAAGACATATTTTATCTATAATTCATGTATTTCATTTTTCTTTTTATATAAAAACAAATAAATTCCTGTGTGCTTGGCTCCAGGTATTTAAATGTAATAATTAATTGTGTACTAACACATTTATTAGATGATTTACAGACACTAACTTAAATGACCTTGTGAAACACATGAAGGATTAATTATGAAACTTTGATTAGAAATATAATATAAATAAAACACATAATAAAATGTAAGCTATAATAATTTGTTGTTTTGTTTTTATAATTTTTTTATAAAATTGTATTGAAATCGCTTTATTACTGTGATAAGATGAAGAATATTATTTTTTATTGTATGTACAAATAAATTAAATATTGAGCATGAAAAGAATTTATTATGAAATTCTTTGATTTATGTTCAATGAAATATTAGCAACTATTATTGTCATATTGATACTATTATAGTTTAAATTATAAGAGTTTCTTTAAGTTTAAAAATTTGTTTACAATATTTAGAGGTGTAAAAAAAGTTTTTTTTTTAGGAGAAAAAGTTTAAGTAATATAATTACTACTTATGTTAAATTATTACTCTTTAAGTTGGAATGTGTTTTTGCGAGTGTTATGAATAATTGACTGATTATAAATTAAGTTTTATTGTTTATATGTAAATAAAAGTGTGTGTGTGTGTGTGTGTGCGTGTGTGTGTGTTGTTATTTTTATATAATATATTTATTTTTTCTTTTGTTTTAAAGTGTGTTTTTTGTTTATTTTTATTGAATTATAATGTTTCTTTAATATTATTTTTATTTTTATTTTACTGTATAAGTGTACATTAAATTTTATTGAGTCATTGATTGGTCATGTAGTAATATGGAAATCTCCAGATTTAGCTTTATTTGGAAAGGAGTTCCTCTTTGTAGCTGTGTTAACGTTCTATGTATTTCCAGTCAAGATATGCTAATTAATTACAACCCAACAGCTTGGTGGCTGTGGTGAAAAATAAAAAACTGATAACATTAAAATCTTTGATCGATTCTCAACTAATCTCACAAATAGGGATGCATTTAACCTTCTGTAACAAATTTTCATATAGAAAAAGCTATTGTTTTGTAAAATTTTTAAAAATATATCTGCTTTTGACAGTTTTATATTTGATTATTTTAAAAGTTTGTATGGTTTTTAATAATGTAATGAAATTCCATTATGAAGAAACAGGACTAGTGAATGTGGTTTTCTTTATGCATAAATAGTAAATTGTGAAGAGATTAGGAATTTCTGTGAAAAAAGTTATATATTATAATTTAAAATCATTGAAATCTACACGTTCTATATTTTACTGACTAATAATGCAATAGAGGTAAATTTAATTTAACAAATTATCCTTTCAGAATTTTTAAGTTTCTTCTTTCAAATACATGAGTGTTGGTTATGATTATGTAGCCTTTTGTCTATGTGGATGCTCATGTTTAATTTATTGCGATAATTGTATACTAAATTAATTGCTTTTATTACTATTTTTCTTTCTTTTAAGATCTGATAGGATTTATGAGGTATTCAAAATGTGTAAATCATTACACGTGAGAATTTTACTTGTGTTTGACTTTAAGCTTATTAAAAAAACTAATTAGTTTTTTAATAAAACTAACAACAATAGTTGAAAAAATAAGTTATAAACATTCTCACCTCAGTAAAGTTATAATGATTAAATAAAACTAGACATACATATCAGTCACAAATCTTACAAAGGATTCGAGGCCATAGAAACCTTATAATATACCTATTACCCTGAGTAATTATAAGAAAGGAATAGATATTTGTTAATATTATGGAATCATCAACTTTTGGGAAGAAAAAAAGAATCTGGTTAATTTCACTCTATTCTTCTGCTGTAATTTTCCCCAGTATTATCTGTATCAGCAAAATAAGATTAAAGTAGAACTTTAACATTAGCTAATGAAACATAAGATAATGAAGATAAGGCATTTAAAAAAAAAAAATTAAATTAAATTAGTATTAAAATCTTATTATACATTTCATTTAATCCCAGGCTAAACTTTTAAACACTGAACATGTCCCTTATTTCAGGCAAAAATTCCCTTAACGCTAGACTTAGCTACAATAACAGGGGATCTAGGGTGTTCATTACAGGAATTTTTTTGACGTGACAATGTCTTATAAATCGATGAACGCCGGCAGCACGCACGAAAAAGCATGACTCATCGTCCCGTTCCGCCTGAGCCGAGCATACGAGTGAGAGCGCGGCACGAGCAAGAGAGGCACGATTGGCCTAAGCGGTCGATTTGTGCCGCATCTATCTCTCTTCCACTCGATTGGCCCGTGCGTCCGAGTAGAAGAGAGACAGCGGCAGCACACAACTTACACCTACACGTGAATTGCCGCCGTGCGAGGAAATCTACTATTTTATCAAACAGGTTAGGGCGGGATTTTCAAAAGCAGCAATTTCATAAATTTGATTTATATTTTCAATTTCCTCCTTTCAAATTAACAATTTATTGTCATTGATTTGATTTCAGTTTATTTCTATAATTAATTATTCATGATTATATTTAAACAACTTATTTAAGTTAAACTTACAAAAACTATAAATAATATTTTAAAATTGAATATTAATGTTTTTTAACCAGAATTTTGATTTACTTAACATGAGTTTTAAAAATATTTAGAAGTTTTAATGACAAGTTGAACCGCCTAACCATCGTGCAATGGAATATACTATCATGTCAAGCAGGTTTTGGCGGGCTTTTCAAAAACAGCAATTTCATGATTTTGATTTATGATTCCAATTTCATCGTTTTAAATTGACACTTTATCAACATTGATTTGATATTTCTATAACAAATCATGGGCCGCCGTAATCCCTACAATAAAAGGTAACAACAATGCTACAGCAAACCGCTGTTTATTACCCTTGTAGCTTATCGTTAACACTTGTTCGAAGGTATTTCCCGATTTCACTTTTTCTCGATTTATTTATTTATTTTTCACACATCAATATTCTTCTTGTTTTCTTTTTTTTTTTTATATAATTTTCAGAAATTCATATTCTGTATAAAATTCCAATACACATATCAAAAAATCATATGGTTGACAGTCAAAAAATTCTTAACTTTAATCGTTAATAACTAATTAACACTATCCGATAAAATCTTTTTTCAAACGGGGTTTTTCTCTTCGCGATTTACTCTATACAACCGTTCTCATCTCAGTTTTAGGAGAAAATCTATGTATCACTGTGTTATTAATATTAATTATTATTATTATTATTAAATGAAATAAAAAATGGAATATTAACGTGTTTCATTAGCTAATTAAACAATCACTTCGATTCAATTTGTTTGTTTAAACAAGTAATTTTTTAAAACATCCAAATCATGGATGAATTTAATTAATTGGTATTTTCATCTAGCCCAACGCCAGTTTCTCAAAAACATGTGTTTACTTCATAAGGATAACAAGTTTTTTTTTTGCGACATTACAATCAAAGGTCAACGAATGTCACGGGCGTGACATTGTCGGTCTTTGCAAGACGTTGTCACGCTCAAATCTCGTGCGAAACGTAGTTCCACACAAACCAATTTTTTTTTCGCCCTCAAAAAAAAAATTACAGGAGAGGTATGAATGAGGCAGGCAAGGTGGTTTGGGCACTTAAAGAAAATTACACGTGTAAGAGTTGTAAAATATTAAAGAAGTAAGTAGTAGAGGAAAATCAGGAAAGAAATGGCTGGATTATAAAAAAGGAAATCAGTAAAAGAGAACATAATTGGAGAGGTATAAGTAAATAAAGGTCTGTGATATGCATTTATGACAATTCCATTAAGTATTATTGATATTATTTCCTAATAACATCACAAATTAAATTAATCAGAATCTACTTTTTGCCATAAGATCATTTTCCACTTTTTTTTAAAAAAATGTTTCAGTTGAACCATTTTTTTTTTAAAGAACTAATTACTTAATTATAAAAGTTTAGTAATTTATAATAAAAAATAATTACAATACAACAAAAATAGTTCTTATGTATCTGTCATTTCATTAACAGATTTTTATCAAATTCATTGAAACTATGCTTTATTGTTTTACCCTGTACTACAATTTTCTTCAGTTTGTACCCTTTGACCTTAGGCATAATCAATTGTCAGTACTCTAATATTGACTTATAATTATTATCGTTTTATGATTAGTGTAATTTTATAACTAACATTATCTAAAGATTGGCTGTACATTGATATATAAACAATTTATTTAATATTTTGTTTTTAATTTAAACGGATTGTATTTGAAGTTATAAAACAATGCATAATCCTAAATTCATAATTATTTATAAATTTTAATAATGCAAATAACAAAAGATTTGAAGACATTTTTATAGTACATTTCTTAATTTGTCTGATATGCATGTTTTGTATTTAATACCATTATGTATTTATTGATATATACTGATGAATTTAAACAAAATATTGTAATTAAATATGCATTTCTATTCATCACAGAGAACAACCTGATCACACCAGAATATTAACTTCTGTGCATTTTGCTGTACGTGAACTATATATCCAATCATTCATAAATATCACCATTGTGATTCATATATGGGAAATAAAGTTTTATCTGCTATAGAATTTAACCTTTTTAATCTTAAATTTTATATATTTGATTTTTTAAATTATATTAAAATAAACCTCCTAGTACAGAATATTCAATAATCTGTACACTTTATTTATTTTTATTAGAATTTAAAATATAATTTAACAGTACAGAGGAGTAATATGAATTTTAAAAAGATTAATTTTAGTAAAGTTATATATACAGAGTGATTCTGAACTGTGGCAATCTTTTGAGAAATGATGCTATAGCTAAAAAAAAGAAAAAAGTCCAAGTAAACATAGGTCCAAAAACACTTCTTTAGCGAGTTACGGATAGTGAAAGATTTCGCCCAGATTTCTGATCCGTCAGTAATATGCGGCCACATTGAATTTTACAGAGCATAAATTATGATAAATTTGGTGATCCTATATGTTTTATGACCTGAAAAATTGAAAAAAATATAGGTCCCAGAATCATATTTCTTGTAGTTGTTGAGAAAATTATTATAAAACAAAAAAAATTGAAGTCGAATAACAATTGTTTAGGTTTGACGTACCATAACTTTGTTAAATGGGCAATTAAGTGTTCAATATTTTTTACTTGATTTATAAAAAATTTAATTCTAAGTTAATTGATGTGAATAAACCTAGTGAAAAACAATTAGTAGTTCAAGAAATCTTAATTTTATTGAATGAAAAACGACACAAGAAAGTTGTGTGGATAATTATTACATTTTGTTAAGTGGAATTAAATTTTGTTTCTGTTTTATTACTTATAACTTTTAAAATTTACATAATACTTTTCATTTTATAATGAGTAGCAAACCAATGAGCAAATGTGTATCATTTGTCTACCTTAAATACAGTTTTCTGATTAATATTTATTAAAATTGAAAAGTTTATATTTATTAAAATTATGAAAGAAATTTTCTTAATTTTTATTTTTTCAATTTCATAAATTGGCAATAGCTGTCAGATTAACAGTTGATTATAATAAACTACCCAGTAATAGTATTTGATTATCTGTTGTACAGTAATTGGATAATTTTGAAAATATTTTTGTGTTGGTCTATGAGCTTATGACGTATCATGAGCTTAACAGATCATTTATTTGGTTATAAATTTGGGAAACACTTCAGATTTGTTTAAATTTGCAGAGTTGACCAATATGTTATTAATTTATGGAAAAGTAAATTGTAACAGTACAGCTGTGGTTCGAGAATACTGAGAGAAATATCCTAATAAAAGAATCCCAGGCTGTAAGATGTTTGAAGAAGTTGAAAGATGTCTCAGAAGAGAAACATGTACGCCAGTGATGTACAGAAACTGGTTGACAATGATTTGTAAGAAATGTGAGTTTAGAAGAAGTACTTGATGCAGTTCACATGTCTCTGACAACCAGCAATAGATGATTGTCTCATTACTTTAACATTTCTCAGACATCTGTATGGCAAACTTTGCGAAAGCAACAATTGTACCTATTTCACATCACACCAGTGCAAGATGTACTGCTGCAATAATTGAAAAGAATTCTGCCAGTGATTAATTAGAAAAAAATCACTGGATCGCAATTTCCTTAAACGAATTGTAGTTGCAAATGAATCTTGCTTCGCCAGAAATAGAGTTGTAAATTTTTGTAATATCCATATTTGGACAGTGGAAAATTCAAATGAAGCTGCCACAGCACATTTCCAGCACACATTTTCATTTAATGCGTGGTGTGGAATTCTTGCCATTTAATTGTGCCATTTCTGTTACATCCACAGCTCAATGGAGAAGAGTACCTGAATTTTACAAACAAATCTGCATGAACTTTAGTAAGATGTTCCTCATCAACATAATGCAGTGATGTGGTTTATGCATGATGGGTTTCAGTTCACTTCACTTGTTCAGTATCAGATTACTTAAATAAATAATAAATATGGTAACCAGTGGATTGGTCGAGCAGGACCTACAAAATGGCCTGCACGACCTCTGGATCTTACGCCATTAGACTATTACCTTTGGGGATCAATGAAGAGTTTGGTATATTCTGTACACAGTATTCAAGAAGAACTAAGGGATTGTATCATTGAAGCTGCAGCAACACTCACAGATAGTCTTGACATCTCAAGCAAAGTTAGAAAAGCTTGGATTCGTCATGTTAAATATTGCATTCAAGAGAATGGGTGGTCACATTAAACAACTACTTTGATTGTAAGATTACCTTAATCATATTTGTGTCATTTTTTATTCAGTAAAATTAAATTTCTTGTATTAATTGTTTTTTATTGGGTTTATTCACATCGATTAACTCAAAATTAAATTTTTTATAAATCAAATAAAAAATATTTAGCATCTAATTACCTGTATAACAAAGTTATTGTACATCAAATCTAAGCAAATGTGTTTTTTGATATCAATTCTTTGGGTATTACAATAATTTTCTCAACAACTACAAGAGATACAGTTCTGGGACCTATTTTTTTTTCAATTTTTCAGGTCACAAAACGTATAGTATCACCAAATTTCCATCATAATTTATGCCCCATGAAATTCAACGTGGCCCCATATTACTACTGGTGGAATAGAAATATCTGGGCAGCATCGTTTGCTATCCTTAACTCTCAAACGAAGTATTTTTGGACCTATGTTTATTTGAATTTTTTTTCTTGTTTTTAGCTATAGAATCATTTCCCAAGCGATTACTGTGCAGTTCAGAATTACCTGTATAAGTATGTCAGTTTTTAATATTCACAATACACATCAGTTTTTACTGAATCCTAGCCATATTCTTCATTCCAGACAATGAATTAGCCAATTTAGCTTTAAAAAAATCATGTTTACTAACAATAATCACATATTGTATGAGTTATTAGAAATATATGTGACAGTAGTTGAGTATATATATTGGGAAGTCTAAGAAGTATTGAGTCTTTTGCACACAAGATAATGTTAGCGTATTCCGGCAAAAATAAAAAAAGGCCGGCATGTAAGTAGTCATGACATTGCCAACGACTAAACATCCATCAACAAACAGCATTAATTCGTTTTGAGAAAGCTGGATATAAAAAGAAGCTTGATGTTTGAGTACCACATGATCTGGCTTAGAAAAATATATTCTGTCTCAAAGGAATATCCATTTTGATTGCAATCAACTGGACCAAAAGTGTCCAAAAAAGCCCAAAATCCAAAAAAATTTGGATTTTGGACTTTTTCTTAACTGCAGTAATAAGCCCTCATTGAGATCCTTTCAACAATATATCATAATTGATACTTATTTTCAGTGGTTCCAAAGTTACAGCCAAATAAAATTTTAATTAATGAAATATTTGGATTTTACTAGGGCAAGGCATATAAGTTCTAATACATAACTTCATATGTATACATATATATATATATATTTTTTTAATTTAAATATATTGATTTATTAATAATTATTAGCCTCTGATTGTTAAAAGATTTTTGCAATAAATAATAATTCAATAATAGCAATAAAAATAAAATATGAAAGAAAATCATAAAATTTTATATATTTTTCATTTTAATTAAACATTTTTTTCAGAGGTTAATAATTAATAAATCAATATATTTAAATTAAAAAAATATATATGTATATGAAGTTGGATTCGAACCATTGTGTGTATGATTACAGATCCAACACATTCTCACTTACACCACATAACTACTTGAGCAACGTGAAATAAAATTAATATATAAACTATAGTGAGATGCTGATGTGGACACCACAAAAAAAATGTGATGCAATGTGGTGTTCACCACAATGCAATTGTGTAACTACAAAAACTATTAAAGAATTGGATGATCGTATCTCGCTTTCAAATGAAATAAGTTTAAATGAAGTGCAGCAAAAAATATGTATGTAATAGGTGAACAAAGAAGTTATATGGTGTCTACATCAGATTTTTTTATATAATGTACATTTATTTTTGCTTATTTATTAAAGGGATTTGTTCACAATTTAATTTTGTTTACAAACAACATTTAGATTTGCTGCTGCCATTCTGGATTTAAAGGAGGAACTTGCCCCCTTCTACCACCTTGTAAAAGGACATCAGTAGACTGTTGTAAACTGTCCATTTGCACTTGTTTTTGTAAAAATGTGTTACAACTGATGCTTAACTTGTTGCTAACCTACGAGAGAATGCTTATTGAACATAATTTAATTAACCATCACCCTTCCACCTTCTAACCACCCCAATGTTAATCTCAGTCGTTCAACTCAGCGAAAGAGTTGCTCTATTTCATTGCCATTACCAATACACTTTTTCTAATTAGTTTGCATAAAACAACTTTACATTTCAATTATAAACCAACATAAAAAAAATTAATATTTTTGTTTGTTTATTTTTACTTTTAGCAGAAAAATAAATGTGTTTGTGTGTAGTACATCCTAAAACTGTTACTATTATTATCTAAAAATTAATGTTTTTTTTTTGTATCACTTACAAATAACATAATTTATTTTTAAACTGTTTTAAACCTCTCTGTATTAATTGTTATACAAAATTTCATTAACCCTTTCTAGAATTATCAGACCATTAATTAATTGTTCTGAAGCAAAATATTGTTGAAATACCTACCAATAATAATAATAATAATAATAATAATAATAATGTGCACAAAAATTTATATTTTGCTAACCATTAACTATCTTCCATATGAGGGTAGATTAATTATCATGTTACCTTTGTGTATGAATGTTAATTTATTAATGAGTTATGTTTATTGTCAATTTATGTGCATCACCTTCCAAGAGCTTATTTTTGTATTAGATTAAATAATATTAGACCAATATCTAGTCTAGTTTTTACTGTGTTTTTCTTATATTTTTAAGTAATTCTGTTTTGTTATTTTTATTGATAGATTTAATTTAGTACAAAAAAAATAGTTATGAGTAATGTTATTTGAAGTATTTTTTTTTTTTTTGTATTTGTTTTTAATGAGTGAAATACAATAGAAACCTTAGTAATTTAAAATTTCTTTTATTCAAAATATTATTTTATCCTTGTAACTTTCCTTTACTTGATTATTAAATAGAAATTTATTTTTTTTAAGTTTATGAATGAATTGTACAAGGTGTGTTCATTAAATAACAAGACAGATATAATAACTCACTTTTTTATATACAATTCTACTACTAGAATTGTATTGCCTTCAGTTCAGCTCCCATTCACACAGTTTTGTTTTCAATTGGTTCACGGCAGATCATTTTATGTCAGCAGTTGTAACACGTCTGCCATTTTCATGTTTACTATATCAACTGACTCAAAACTTGTTCCTTTAACCCTAGATTTCACTTTAGGAAAAGAAAGAATTCACATGGTGTCAAACCTGGTAAGTATGGAGGATGATCCAGTGTAATAATGTGTTTGTCGGTCAATAACTGCTTCACAGAAAGTGCTGTACAAGCAGGCACATTGTTCTGATGAAATCATTTATCACAATTCTGGTCATTTTTTTTACTTTATCCCAGTTTTATCAAACTTCCTTATATAATGCTGGTTCACTATTCTTCCTTCTGGAACAAAGTTCTGCTTTTGACATGAAAAAAAATTATGAGCATTGCTTTGAATTTGGACTTGTTTTGACAAGATTTTTTTTGTGATCTCTGCTCCTCCTAGGTTTGGATGAAATACCTTTTTTATTGCAACTGAATTGTGAAATGCACATCAGTTTTGATTTAAATTTCACAATCTAGTCTTAATTCACCTTCCTGTGAAAAAACTTGGGATGTTTCGTAGAATGCTGAAGCTAATGTTTGTGATATTTTTAAATGTTCTATTATAATAGGTATATAAGATAAAAAAATACAACTGTATTTCATTTAGCCCTCATAGAGGTAGTTTTAAGGAAAAATGTGAAATTTTAATGGAGGTACTTTGCTATTCAAAAATTTATTTTCTCCTTTTGATGCTAGTGAGGAAGGCTTACCATACATAAGTGATTAGCTTGGACAGTCCTGCTTTTTAGTGCTGTCCGGGATTTAAGATTTTATGACGAGGATTTTTTCTAATTTTATACCTACATGTTCGACATCATGTTTTTAAACACTCTTACAGCTATGCATCTCTCAGCCAATCTTGGAGCAAGCACTGACATCGATTCTGATAGAGGCGTGGCTGCCGATCTCACCACAACCTTTTACATAGTCATTTGGTAACAACTGGGGCAATGTGTTTATGTTGTTTTCATGTGTGAAATAACTCGTCTGCACGTTTTTGATAATTTCATCTATTCGTTTTTTGTCTCATCATTTAGCAGCGGGCAAAAAATGTGTGTTTAATGTTGACCTGCAACAGGAATACAAATTTTTGAAATTGTGTAATGACAGTAACAATAAACATATTTATTGCACACTATGTACTGGAGAATTTTCTGTTGCACATAGAGGTAAGGGTATATTGAAGACTATGCAAGAACAGCTAAACATAGGAGTGCTATTAATGCTACTGTTTAAGCAAATATAAGAGATATTTCTAAAGCCAAAGATAGGAATAACAATAACAGTGATCAGGAGTGTGCTGCTAAAGAAGATTCATTTTCATACCGCACTGCTAGACACGAACTCAGTTTCAAAACATCAGACTGCACATCTAAACTGGTTAAAAGTTATGAGCCAAAATTTTAATTTGCTAGAACCAAAACCGAAGCAATTGTTAACATTATTTTGCCATTTATATTTGATAATGTGTTGCGTTCTTTGGAAAACATTAATTAACAGTAACAATGGACAGCTCAAACAGAAGTGAAGTAAAACTTGTTCCGATTATTGTAGGATATTTCAGTCTCTTGGAGGGAATTCAAGTTAATTTCTTAAGTTCTGATGAAATGTCAGGTGAAACTGCTAAAATTTTGACTCTGTATCTTTTGCAGTGTGTGTAAAAATACAAATTTGAAGAAAAGTTGGTTCTTTATACTGTTGATAACTAACAGTAATTTTGTTGGTGTGAAATGAAAGGAGAATTAAAATGTGTTCAGAAAAGTTCAAAATGATTTAGATATACCTATTTTAGGAATTTGTTGTTCTGCCCACATTGTACACAATTCAGTACAAACAGCATATGATTCTCTATCCATAGAAGTTAGGTGTTATAATTATTTTCACATATATACAGTAAGAGTAATGAAACTTAAAGAATTCTGTGAATTTGTGAAAAAAAATTACAAAAAGTTATTATTGCATAGCAGCACAAAGTTCCTTAATTTATTACCTGCAATAGAAAGATTTTTTTTCATTTTTGATGGCCTAAAATTATACTTCTTATCTTGTGACAAATGCATAAAATTATTTGATTTTTTTTGAAAATCTAGAAAGTGAACTGTTTTTGAAATCTTTATATGGTACTCTACAGTTATTTAACAATGTAGTTCTGAAATTGGAAACTAATATTATCGCAGCAGCAGAAGCATTAGAGACATATTCTGAATTAATTTGTCGACTTCAGGAAAGAAAAACCCACAAATTTATACCATCTTCTGTCAAAGAATTTCTAAGTACTCTAAAAGAAAATAATGATGTTCAAGAACAGAAATTCTTCTCAAGCTTAGACAATTTTTATAATTCTACTATCCAATACTTAAGAGTTGTGGAGAACCAGTTTTGATAAAGTCAGTAGGTTTCAGTGGATAAATTTACAAACTGAAATTGCCTTGTCTGATTTAGAAGAGGGTGCACAAAAGTTAATGAAATTACAAAGGATTCCATAAATATTGATGACCTATCTGATGAACGTACATTGTTGAACCAGGTAATTCAAAATCAAAGTGTAGGTTGTGCAGTTCAAGTTCTGAAAAAGTACCAGATACTATTGAAGAGAAATGGAAAGCAATTTTTTAGGTCTTTCAAAAGACTGATATTTCATGTAGCCATATTTATAAAATGGTTGAGTTTGCGATATCTTTGTCTGGGGCATCTGCTCCAGTTAAGAGAGTTTTCAGTTATGGAAAACATTTGGTCTGCAGAAAGAGGTAGACTTTCAGTGTCTACTGCTAAATGTTAAAATTAATTCAGAATTTTCTCGTTGGGAATTTTATGATGTAATTAAAACAAACAAACCATTTCTGAAAAAAGTCATGTTTAGTGAAAAATACAACTGAATAAATAAAGTTTAATGTTTCAATAACTATTAAGACTTTATTTATTTAATTACATTAAGTAATTTCAAAATATGTCCTGGGTTTGATCCAAAAAAATATGGTAAGTGTATTAGATACTTTGCCCGTTGTTGACAAATGCTTTACCAAATCTTTTAGGACAGCAGCCTCAGACTTTTTTGCCTGCAGAAGTGGTAAGACCTGTCTCTCATGACCCATTGAAGAACAGAATATTTCCTCAACCAACCGAGTAATTTATTTCCTTCCTCGGCAGTCATCTTAGTTGCACCTCCTGCCACCGGAATTTTCTTTCGCCGTTGCTGTCGAACCACTAACTCCCTCATCTGACACTTGATGGTAGTAGTCTAATCGATTGTTGCCAAACCTCTGCGACCTCGTGTGAACGCGTATATGATGTGCCGCGAGAGCATGGCGGAAGCTGCTTCTTGGACGCCATTCGTGTCCAAAACACGAAATATACGTCTGCTGAATTTAGTAATTATATTTTTATTTATTCGTAAGCATTTTTTATTGTGTCTTTTGGTTTTAAAATATTAAAATTATTATTGGCGAGATGATTGATGGTGTTTCTTTTGGTAATAGATGTTTAAATATCTCATTTTGTGAATTTTATTCACCCTAATTTTTTTAAGGTCACATTTGGTGTTGACAGAAGAGAAAGTGGCGAAGTCCATTATATTATAGAGTACAATAAAGAATTAAGTAGGATTTTCATAGAGAAAGGTCGAGTGTTTGTAAATTTCACATCTTGTAGGGTTAAGGATTACGCTGAGGCGAGTCGTTATCGTTGTTTTGGGCTGCGACACGTGGTGAAATCTTGTAAAGAAAAATAACTATGTTCGTTTTGCGGAAAGGGTAACCATCATGCAAAAGACTGCTTGATGAAGAGTGAAGGAGGATCGCCTGCATGCCCAAATTGTTTTCATGTTGGGAAATCGGCCGGGCACGACTGTCGATCAGATGAATGTCCTGCGTACAAGCGTGCGTGGACATTCTATGTGGCCGGATCGATATGATATTGCTTTTATTTATATTTTTGTGTTTAAGCCGTGTTTGTATTTATTGTTTTGTATTCTAACATGTCTTTTCTTTTTGATTCCGTTTACATTTTGTCAGCCTTAGTATTTGATGCTTATATGTTTTTTTGGGATAATTTAATATTCTGGTGGTTATATATGGATTATGTTTTTGCTTTTGAGTTATTTTAGTGTTCTCTTTATGGTTTATGTTCTTGTTTTGGTGTATAATGTTTTGTCGTTTCTTTTTCGTTTAATGTTTTTTTGGGTCTATCTTGTGTTCCTGTTTTGATTTTATTCTTTTCTGTTTACGCCTAGACGTAAACAGAATACACATAATACATGCGTATTGAATATACATAATACATACGTTTACATGTTTATTTCTGTTTTTGTTTTGGCAGTAGTTTAGATTAATTGTTGTATAATAGTTGAGTTTTTATTTTTTATTTACAAGGTTTTTTTTGTTTTATATGTTATTTTATATTTTGGGTTATTTTAAGTTTGTTTTGTCTGGATTAGTTTAGTGTTTTACATGTTTTTGTGTTTCCTTGTTTATCTTATTGTTTTTCGTCTGGTATTGCTAACTCACCTTTTACAGTTTTCGGGTAGGTTAGGGTGGAACAGCTCAGTTAGTATAATTTTGTTTGAGGCCATTGTAAATACTTTCTTTAAGGTTAGCGTTAGTACACCGATGGGAATGGCATTCGCATCGGTGGCATCTTGAATGAGGCAATCGAGACTGGAAGATGTCTGTTGCTGAAGTATTGAAGATGACCTTCGGTAAAGCCCCTAACGGCTAGGTACGGAGGGGGTGGAGTATGGCGACCTAACTGCCATGGAGAGTGTCTACCCTTCGGGGTCAGGATATGCTAAATGGAATTTTTGGATGAATTACATCGAATCAATCTCTCGTACACCATCTGTTGTATGGATAAAGGTTCGAACCATTTGTGGATCGGTACAATCACTGCAGCCGATTGGACTGCAAAGTGGCAAAAACTTTGTTACCGCGCCACTTTATATAGCCCACATTTGGAAGGTCGTTTAGGACAGTTTCACATCATCGTACTGCCCTATATTTGTGAGATATAAGTTGCAGATAGAAAATATCCCGTTGGTAGTTGGTGACTCGCAAAATGATTTAAACATACCCTTTTATTATAATGTTATAAGGTATGCCCTGAATAGTTCTCGAGATGTTTCTTCTGGAAATGATAATATCAGGCTTTTTTGTATATCACAACATCTTTTTTGTATCTATAATAAAATTTTCTTTGACCAGGTGTTTCCAGATTCTTGGTCAGAGGTACTGGTTATTCCCATATTGAATTCTGATAAAGATAAATCATGCCCCACAAGTTATCGTCCTATTTCCTTGATCAGTATCCTGTGCAAGGTGATTGAACGAATGGTAAACCGTCGTCTAGTGTGATGGAGAGAAACACCGTAATTGTCCCAGAGCAGTGTGATTTCCGCCAGGGTAGATCGTCTATTGATCACGTAGTTGCACTGGAAGCTGGTATTCAAAAACGCTTGTTTACGTCGTCAACTCCTGGTTGCTGTATTTTTAAATTAACAAAAGGCGTACGATACGGCATGGAGGAGAGGAATTCTAAATACACTTCATGAATGAGATGTACAAGGTAATCTCCTCGCATTTATCAGAGGTGTTTTGTAGTCGGTCCTTCCGAATTCGAGTTGGAACGACGGTATCTGAAAGTTTCACAATGGAATATGGAGTACCTCAGGGAAGTATCTTAAGTGTTTCTTTGTTTGCCGTAGCCATAAATAATATTATAAACTTCATGCAAAACCGGTTATGTGTTCTTTATTTGTAGATGACTTTTCTATTTACGTAGCATGTAAAAAGTTAAGATACAAGTGAGAGGCTACTTCAAAACACAATAACCCGTTTAGAATCCTGGTGTAAATCTACTGAATTCAAATTTTCCCCGGACAAAACATTTTCTTTTTCCGGTTGTGGGAACATGTTGACCTTCAACTATATTAGCTTGGTGAACCAATTGAGGCATACACGCGGGTTAGATTTCTAGGAATGTGGTTAGATCAACGACTAACATGGGTAACACATTTGAAGGAGGTAAATTGTCTAAAAATGTTAGACATGCTGAGGGTTTCATCTAACCCGTTGGGGACCTGATCATACTTGCAAGTTGCGCTTCTACCGAGCTCTAGTCCGTTTCCGATTAGACTGCGGCTGTGTGGCTTATTCGTGAGCGCGGACGACGTCGCTAAAGATGCTCAATGAAGTCATTCATCTTGACACAGGTGCTTTTCGCTCAAGCCCCGGGGTAATTCTACTGGTGGACAGTGGTGAGCCATCTCTTTGTAATATACGGAAGCAAATGATATGCTCCTATGTGGCTCGCATTAATGCGCAACCAACTCGTCCAACATTTGATGTGGTATTCTTGAACCGCATGTTAATGAATACCAGGAAGAGTCGATATCTACACTCCTCTAGGCATCAGAGCTCAGTTCCTTTTCTTGACTCTAAATATGCAATTACCTCTAGTCCTTACTGTTGCTTAATATTATTACCCTCCTTGGCAGCCTTTTCTCTTTAATTACTGCTTTGATCTTTGTCAGTGTAATAAAAAGAACACAAATCCGGTTATCTTACAAAACCAAATTTTATAATATTATAAATTGCGTAAATATTAATGTTGCAATTTATACGGACGGCTCTAGAAACGTTAATTCTGTTGGTTATGGCTTTGTTGTTGACAGCAGAACATATATGTTTGAACTTCCCATCACCAGTATTTTCGTTGCAGAATTCTATGTCATTAAGTAGTCCTTATTTATAATTAGCCCAAAATATTGGCATGTTCTTGTTTGCTCAGATTCCATGAGTACCCTACAGGCAATTAATGACGTGTACTCTAGACATACTGTTGTCTAGAGAACTCTACACAGTGTTGTCTAGGTCCGATTGGCTTAGAGATAACTGAACAGAGAAGGTTAAGCCAGCACGGACCTTTCGGATTGCTGCCGAAAAGAAAAGTATTAATTTGGATATTTTGGAGGCGTTGATTGGGGTTGGCAAGAGATTGGGGATGTTGGTGGATGGGTCTAGAGAACACATGGCTCGATGGATTTCAATTTAACGCAGCTTCTGTCGGACCACGGGGGCTTTAGAGCCTATTTGTTTAGATTTGGGCCCGATTATACGGATGGTTGCCCAGTTTGTGGAACTAAAGAGACATCTTATCATGTCTTTTTCCGGTGTCCCCGTTTTGAACTTGAGCGTGGCCAAGTCTTGGATACGTTGGGCAGGGGGGATATGTTCTTACCTGAAGACTTCGAGCAGATTATGTTAGCGAAAGACGAGAACTGGAACGCAGTGCGAGATTTGCCAAAGTAATTGTAGACAAACTGCGTGTCGCTGAAGAAAGCCGAAGGGGAACTACGAGCCGAAAAGATGCTGTGCGGCGGAGAGGGCTGCGGTCGTGTGTCTAGGGGGCCTTCGACCTTGTGGGGGTCGACTGGATGCAATGAAGCCGTGGTCACTCCGAAGGCACGGGTCGTAGGTATGTTCCTCTCTTCTGAAGCTTAGAGACTATGGACGTCCTGATAAGTTCTGTGTAAGTATGTGGTCAGTACCCGAAAGAGTGCATGATGCTGGCTGTGTGTGTGCGTGTACGTATACTACAATTTGTTTGACTGTTGTGTGCGTATGTTGTTTGCCTCTGAGGGCCGACTGTGTATGTGGGTGTAATTGTGCTTAGCTATGTCTTAGTGTTGTTCCTTGACTGCGGTGTCCGATTGTGTGAGCAGGCGTTCCCCCCTTCCTGAAGTAGTGCTGCATAAGCGGTCCCGAAGGGGTGGAGGTTTAGTCTGTAGTGCGCAGGAATACATACGGACCTAATAATATCTTGCGGAACTTGTTAGCGAGTCCGATTTTTCCTAGACACCCGTAAATGGGGTTCCTCCATCTTTAAAAAAAAAAGAAAAAAGAAGACATCCTGTTGCCTGTGAGATTCATTGTTTTATTTCCTAAATGACTAGTCGTAATACAATAGAGAGCTTCTGCTGGATCCCCAGCCATATAGGAATTGAAGTTAATGGGCACGCAGATAGTGCAGCAAAGGAGGCTTGTTCCGCCTCCTTTCAGTGATCGTATCACTTTTAATAATCTTTTTTTCCAGAAGAGGGTGGTTCATGATGAGTGGCAAAGTGAATGGGAATGCTACCAAAGAAGGTTATTACCTGCCGTTTGCGAATAGGCTCACTCATGGATATCTGATGGCTCAAATATGCACCAGTTTGTGCTCGCTGAGATTGCCGACTGACTGCACCACATCTTGTATCTTATTGCGGATTGTATCTATTATGCGGCATTACATCGCGAGTTTAAGCTGGGGGCTAACATTTGAACTATTCAAGAGGATGATGAAATGTTTTTATATCTATGTATTACAGAACTTGGGTATTAAGCGACTTGAATTAATAGTTAGTTTTAATAGAGAAGTATATTGGTGTAACTGCTTAAGAATAAGCGATAGTTACAATAACAAAATTTATCCTGTCGATAACATGATCATTAGCAAAGATATGGCTTTTACATTTCGAAACTCTTTGTGTTTCTGTAATATCGATAAATTTGATGTACTATCGATATCGTTAGTCGAACATGTGTTGAGTGAGCTTATGTGACTATTGAGACTTCGTTAATGACGGCACGTGTTTAAAACGTTGTTTTATTTCTTCACTTACCGACCGTTGTAAGTTAGTTTCTAATATTGCTTCATTATTTATCTATTAGTAGAAGTAAGAAATGATTAAGAGCTGTGATTATTAACGTTATTTTTTATTTGTTACGTAGTGTAACCTCAAATTTAGCAATGTCAGCTGGGAATTCTAGTGAAAATAGTGATTGTGTTGTCGTTATTAAAGCTAAACCTGTAAGAAAAGTTTTTAAACCGGTTATAAAATCTATAAATAAAATTCCTGATAGTATCCAAAATAATACAGAATTAAAAAAAGCTATCGATGTTCTACCAAAAAATTATAATTTTGAAATTGAAAAAACTATATGGCGAATTCAGCAGTTATCTTCGAAAATTGTTGCTTTACAAATGCCTGAAGGTTTATTAATGTTTGCTACAACAATATGTGATACAATAGAAAGATTTACCAATGCCACAACAATTATTATGGGTGATGTTACATATGGAGCATGTTGTGTGGATGATTTTACTGCTCGTGCATTAGGAGCTGATCTTTTGGTACATTATGGTCACAGCTGCTTAATACCTGTTGATCAGACGGTTGGTATTAAAGTACTTTATATATTTGTTGATATTAAAATTGATATTCATCATTTTATTGAAACTATTAAGTTTAACTTCCCAACAAAACCTAGACTGGGTTTTGTTAGTACAATACAGTTTGTTACTACACTTCATGCAGCTGCAAACGAGTTACGATTAGAGGGTTACCATATAACGATACCACAAGCAAAACCATTGTCTCCTGGTGAAATATTGGGATGTACTGCCCCTGTGATAAATGATATTGATAGTTTAGTTTATTTAGGTGATGGAAGATTTCATTTAGAAGCAGCTATGATAGCAAATCCTCAGTTAAAAGCTTTTCGGTAAGTGGCAATTTTTTTTTCTGTTGAATAGATCTAAAGTTTGGTGAAATATACTAGTGTTCAACTTAAAAGATGTCCCATCACTTAGTTGAGTTTATAAATAATAGTTTATTGGTAATCATTTGTATAATTATTTACAGAAGATGTTGAAAACTATTTCCATCCACTTCAATGCACTTGTTAACATGTTTCACAGTGTTCCTGGCTACTCTTGTTGTTCTACTCCTCATGGAAAATTAATCCCATAGAAAGAAGTCCAGACTAATCAGATCAGGAGATATTGGTGGCCACAATCCTTTAGAAATGTTCCACTGAAAAAATCCTGTAGCATCTTCAAAATAGAAAGAGCTGTATGGCAAGTGGTGCTGTCCTATTGCAACCAGCAATCATGCTGATTCTCTTGCAATAAGACTATGAAATGTTGGATAACTTCATGGAAGATGCCAGCATCCACAGTTTTTTTCCAAAAATTAGGGTCCTATTATTTGTTAGCTTGAAACTGCACACCATTCATCTATTTTTTGTGGGTTATGGGGAGATCCAAAGAAAATGTGCAGCTTTTTAGTATCCCAGGTCCAATAGTTCTGACTATTAACATAACCACCAAGATGAAGCCACAATTTGTCTGTGAAAAACACCTGATCTAAAATGCCATTGTTACCTCCAATGAAGGTCTTGGAACCATTAACAGTAGTGAATACTTTTAACATAATCAGCATTAGCCACGGAAAACTGGCATTAAATACGGATAACATTTCAGCATTCTCCTTACTGCACAGAGGACTGAACCTAGTGAAATGTTTTTTTCTAGGCTTAGTCTCCGCAAAGATTTATGAGGAGATCTTGAAACTGCCACTTTAGTTTTGTATGACCTGCATTGTTAAAACGATTTGTGTCAGCACGTTTCTGTTCCAACATTGAACCCGTTTCACAAAACTTTTTAACTAACTTCTGAATAACACTTTTCACTGGTGCTTCCTTTTCAAATTTCTCCCTCAACTTTTGTTGACACAAACAGTCCTCCCCACTATAGTTCCAGTTGTACCAACATCTTCCACATTATTTTACTCACCTCACACCAATATATGCATTTACTGTAAAATACTGAGAGATGGGGCCTCTTTTAGTTGAATATCCTGTAGTTGGCATGCTTGTTGGTTGCTGACTTACCAAGTTAATGTTTTTATACAATTTTATTTTGTAATGAAATATTCATCTTTCCTTCTGGTCATGGATTTAACTAAGATTAATCTGAAGATTTATTCTGTTGTACATTTAGTTGGTTTGTGTGCTTTTAAGGGCCAATAACTGGGTCATTCCATGTCAAGTGGACCAAGGGTCCCCAGTTGACAATCTCCAAACTTCATCAAATTTTGCATGGACATTTGCAGTGGTTGTAAGAGCCATTTACCAAATTGTAGCTCTATATCTGACATTGCTGATTTTCTGTGATCTCTTGAAAAAAGGGTAATTACTGGTAGTTTGTGCATACATCCAACAAATTCTAACTTTGACATATAATTTGGAAGCCAATAATAAAGCTATAGGTTTGAGTTTTAATACTTTCAGTTAACATTTTATGCTGAATTCAAATATTTTTCACAAGTTTCTTTTACCACCTGGTTTTGAGATATAGCAACTGAAATTCAGCCAAAAATTTGTGACATTTTGTAAGTCAAAGTTTGAGCATATATGAGGTATGAGGGCGAACCAGAAAGTAACTTACATTTGTGCCTAGTGTGGAAATGGGTGAACTACCTTCTTGGCGTCAAAATGTTTCTACATTCAGCACTCGGTACGCATCAAGCTATCGTAGCGTGTGGACTGTGATTTTTCTACTTTGATTGTTGTGAATTATTGAAATGTGTGCTCCAATGAGAAAAATCCTGCAAGTTGTGAGGTGCGTTCAATGATTAGGATTTTACTGGTAAAAAATGTCAAACAAATTAATATTCATCGGCATCTTTGTGAGGTGTACAGAGATTGAATAATGAGTGAAGGTGGCGTGAGGCAGTGGTGCATTCAGTTTAAGAAATAGCCACACCAATGTTCATAATGAGGACCGCAGTGGTCAACCTAGCCTTGTGACTGATAAACTGACGATAAAATTCATGAAAATTGCCACATTACAATTACGGAACTTTCACTTCATTTCTCCCAAATTTCACAAAGTTTACTGCATGAAATTGTATTGGGGAAAGCTTGTTTATTTCAAGTTTTGTGCAAGGTGGGTGCCAAAAATCTAAGGCTGCAGATTTCTACCGAGAAGGAATTGAAAAGCTTGAGTATATTTATGATAACTACCTCAGTTTAAACGGTGACTGTGTAGAAAAATAGTTTAAGATTGTTCCTTTCAAATGCATATAATAAAATTTCTTTATTTTATTTGGTTGGTTTTTTATTTCAAAACTTAATTTACTTTCTGGACAGCCCTTTTATAATTCCTTATCTTGTACTTTAATCGAAATGAAACTTTGTAACCTCAAAAAGACCATAATTGTGTGTAACAACCTGAAGTTTTAAAGCAACTGGAGGCTTATGTTAGGAGATATTCATCATCAAATTTTGTCAAAAGTTTTGTATCCTGATTTTGACCTACCTTTTAAAGCTTATATCTCAGGTATATCTTCCTAGATTGTGTTAGTTTTATAATAGTTAGAAAGAGGAACTTTTAAATTACAAAATCCATGCAGTTTGTTTTTTGATTTGTAGTTTATAAATGGCAGAAAAAACAGTTAAAAGACATTGCATCTTTCACACAGGGAACAAGTTTTCTGTAATGTTTATGGATTAAATGAATACTCTCTAGTAGAAAGTAATTTTTTATTTAGTAATATCTGTTTTGCTGCCTATTAATACAAAGTTATTAAGTATATTAGTTGTATCATGTCTCCTATTGAATGCAGAGAAGGCAGTTTCAAATAATTATTTCTGTTATGGCAAGCACAATTTTTTTAAATATTTATTACACGTGCACAAAAATACTAAAATCATAAACAAAATGAAATATAATCATAGTAGTAATAACAGAGTTTAATAAAGTATTACAATATTATAGAACACAGTAGCTTCAAAATAAAATAAAAATATCTAAAGTAGTCAGAAATGTTTTAGCACAATACTTTTAATTCCACTTCAGCTTAAATTGTTTCTCAATCATAGACTGACTGTATGTATTCTGGAGATATATATATATATATATTATCATTCTGATGATGTCATTGATTGTGCTTCAAGAAATGTGCTGTTCTGGAATCCAGCAAATGTCCTTCCTAGGGGGCCAATGATAAGAACAAACTGCACCATGAGGGTGCATAAAACTAATGAGGGCATCATGTTTTTCAAAAGATGTATCGCATGTATTTTCAATCCATCAAATATTGTCATACATGCAAGCCACATATTGGCCTGGTTGCAAGCTGGTAAATGATATGCCTTGAGTGGGTTTATTAGTTTGGTAAGCATCAGCTTCAAATACTGAAGTATCATTTGAGACACTGCTGACTTTGATTTTTAGCTTTCAAAACTGACCTAAACTGGTGGTTCTTTCTTGTTACAGCAATTGTGTGACCACTTCTAAACCGGATTTCCTGTTCAGATTGAATTCGCTCAACTTCTTCTCCTGGAATAAAAAAGAATCTGATTCCTGGTATAATTTTTTTACAAAATTCAAATAAGTCTCTTTGTGTCAATATCTGGTTTTCTATTTGTTACTGAAGACAAACTAGGAATTCAAACTTCATCAGCAAAACAACTTTATAATAGGAACACATGTCAGCATCTTCTTCAATGAAGCTAATTACAGATTGTCGCTGTAAAAGTTCTTTGTTCATTGCTGAAAGTTCTTTCACCTGCAACAAAAAAGCTTTTCTATAATCAAACATTAAAGACTTGTGGTATTCAGAGCCATCAGGCTTACCAAAATGGCAGGGACCAAGAACTTCACTCATTTTAATACAATTCAAAACATAGTTGGCGATAACAATAAATGTCACAACTGATTATAGAAGTTATTCACTAACAACTTTGCTAATTCACAGAACATTGATGCTTATATAGCCTATCTTCAAAATAAAGAACATTCTAGAAGATATGGAATCTTTCCAGAAATTTCTATAATTTTTTTTGAGAATGGAGTTTTCCAGAACTTTCTGTAATGTTCTGAAGAATGGAGTTTTCCAGAACATTATAGAAAATTTTAGAAAATGGATTTTTTCAGCCTAGACATTTTCTGGAACACTGCAATTTTTTTTCTCAAGAAATTGCAAATTTTAGAACATTCTGTAAAAAATCTAATTATATTCCGAAGCATTTAATGTTTTTCCACCTTCAGCTGTTTTATTTAACTAGAAATTTCCACAGATTAAAAATCTGTTACATGCATAAGATTAATTGTGTTTGAAAAGCTTTCTTACCTACTATAATATACGGGTCAAAAAACAAATGCATGGATTATGTTGTTTAAAAGCTCCCCTTTCCACCTATTATAAAGTTTAAAAAATCTGAGAAGGTATACTTGAGATATTAGCCTTTGAAGAAGAGCCAAAAAAAATGATAAAGAATTTTTTACTAGATTTGGTGATAGATGTCTTCTGACAAGATTCCAATTGCTCTGAAACTGCAGGATCCTACATATAATTATTCCCTTTTTTAAATTACAAAGTCTCATTCCAATTAAAGAATTAGATAAGGAAATATATAAGATCAAAATTTTGTGACAAATTTTTGGCTGAATTTCAGCTGCTTATATCTCAAAACGAGGTTCCAAAAGAAACTTGTGACTAACATATTCAGAATTCAGATATAGCATAAAAAATTAACAACAGTACCAAAATGTGATTCTATATATTTATTATTGCTATCAAAATTGTTAGTCAAAGATAACAATTTTTACATGTGTCCACAAAATAAGAGGTCTGTAAATAAGTAATGAGACCAATTTTTTTTTGCAACCAAAGTGGCAATATTGTAAACTTACTAGTAAACACCTGGTTATATGAACAGCTGATTTATATTAGGTATTAATATAATTAGTCTATTGTTGCCACATGAGATGTAAACAAAGTTTTTGTGAAACGAGTTTTTTTTGTGCATTACAAACATGAGTGATACTAATTATGAGCAACGTTGTGCAATCAAGTTTTGTGTTAAACTCTGTGAGAATGCTATTGAAACTTTTTCAAAATTGAAAAGGGCATATGGGGATGACACTCTGTCATGAGCACAAGCTTTTAGGAGTTTTAAAGCATTTTCAGATGACCGGGAATCAATTGTGGATGATCCATGCTCTGGAAGATTGTTGTCAAAAAGTGACGATATTGTTCAGTGAATCAGAAACTTGATACGGTACAACTGACAATTCGCTGTCAAAATGATTACAGAACAATTGTATTTGAACATACCGTAGTCAAATACGGTGTGTTGAAATTTTGACAAACAAATTGGACATAAAAAAAAGTTTCTGCAAAATTTAAAAAAAAACTTGGTCTCTGTTGAACAGAAAAACAACAGGGTGGAAGTGTGCCGCGATCTTCTAGAGTGAATTGAAACTGATCTTGATTTTCTAAAAAATGTTATTACAGGTATCGAATCTTGGATATTTGAGTACCTTATTCACCTGACTTGAGTCCCTGCGACTTTTTCCTGTTTCATACTTTAAAAAAACGTCCCAAAGGACACTATTTTGGAACAGTAGAAAACATAAAAAAATGTAACTGACCATCTGAAGGATATTCTGGTTTCTGAGTCCATGTATAATTGGATTGTATAAAAATGTTTTTCTAAACCAGTCTCATTACTTTATTTACAGACCTCGTATGTAAGTACCCCTTTTTCAAGAGCCCACAAAAATCAGCCATAGCAGATAAAGAGATGCAATTTGGTAAAATGGCATTTCAGATCATGGGAAGCCTCTATCAAAAATTTGATGATATTTGGAGATGGTCAACTGAGGATGACTTTAAAAACTGGACCACTTGACATGGAATGACCCAACTGGTTGCTTCTGCATAACTCTTGATCCGGTTGTGTATTTCTTTGGGGAATACTGAAATTCCCCTAGTGCTGTCATAGACGAATTCATTTCTTATGAGGCATCTGGAGAATAACTTACTGATTTTTATTAAGAAATTAGAACTTAGTTCTCAATTATGTACTAAGAAAAAATGAACTAACTTAATGTGTTGATTTGCTTCAAAAGCATAGATGTAAGAAAATCTAAATGTCTACTCAAACAGTTTGTTGCGAAGCTTGATTGATCCTACATTTGTAGAGATGTGATCAAGTTAACGTGTTGAGTTTCTGTTTCACTTTATAAATCTAAATTACTATGTGAGAGTTGGTTTAGGTTATGTGCTAATTGTTTTTTTTCTTGCTATCCTATTTAAAATAATGGTTAGTGAAAAGCTAGGCAGCTTAGATGGAAAGAAAACTTATGTGGAAATCAGTATAAGAAAAAAACTGTGAAATTTTAAGAAATAAATATTTAATAACTTGTAATAATAAATATTCAAAATGCCTTCATTTGCAGCTGTGCAGGCATCAACATGTTTCTTCCAGTTAGCAGCCACTTTCTATTTAATGGTTGCAGTGCTGATATGGGATATTCTGACTTAAATGTTCTGAATCGATCAATTTGCAAGGATTATCTTTGAACGTTTTTTCTTTTAAATAACTCCAAAGAAAAAAACTGTGGTAGGTGGTAAATCTAAGTACCTAGGTGGCTGTAGACCACAGGAAATGACTTTCCTCAAAGAACTTGCACTGCAGTATCACTGTGTTATTTGCTGTGTAGGCTGTTGCACCATCTTGTTGCAACTAGCAGTTGTGTTCATCTTCTAGTACCACCATGAAGTCATTTATAAGCTACTGGTAGCATTCAGTTGTTATTGTTTCCATGAAAACAATTGGATCCAGTATTCTGTTCTGAGAAAATACACACAGATTCCATTTTTTCTTGATGTAATGTAGTCTTGTGGGAACCATGACATTCTGTGTACTCCAATATCAGTCATTGTGGTTGTTTACACAGCCACTTAAATGAAACCATGCCTTATTACTAAAGAAAATGTTATCCAAGATCTGAATATTGCCGTGAATTAAAAACTTAAACCATTTGTGATAATTTAATTGAGTCTTTCTCTGGTTGGGTTCTCACACTTCTTGTATGATATAAATTTGGTACAGATGAATTTTTTATTTCTTTGTGGCTTTGCAGATACTCCCATATGATGTTTCAATCTTCTGAGAGAGCCTTCATTAAATTTTTAGGTGATCATTCAAAAGGATGCATGGATACATTCTGAAGATTTGTCAGTCAGAACTGTTGCCCGGATAGTTTTTGTTCATCTACAGTACCAGTACTCTAAAATGTGAATTATGGGCGAAAGTGTTGCCTTATCATTAATTATACTTACTAACTATTAGTAAGAAATTAACTATTGCTGCAACTGCTGTACGATTTGTTCTAATATCATTGACAAAATAAGAAGTAGATCTGAGTTTGATAGTTCTGTTCATCAGGATCATTGACGCTTAAACGACATACATATCTGCATACAGGAAGAGGAGTATGAAAGAAATTTCAATTGAAGAGAGTTTTCTAGAGAATACTAATTAGATTGTATTAAGGTCTATTGCTAGAAGTTTTGCAAAATTCACCAGTCATACTAAAATGTGCATTTCTGGGTTATTTTATTTTTTTGCTTTTTTATTTTAGACCATTAGTTAATGTATAAATAAATATCTGTTTTCTTGTGCATATTTTAGTACTTAGAGCAAGACAAGAAATAATTTTTTCTTTATATTTTCTATTAATAATCACAAAGGATGATATTTCATAACACTTTTCACTGTAATAATGTTTTAGATTTTTTAAATTCTATTAATTTGTTTAAGGATGTTTTTAATTATATTACAGTTATGATCCTTATGAGAAGAAATTCACTGAAGAATCTTACGATCATGAAAAAATGAAAATGATTCGTTACGATTCTGTACAGAAAGCAGCTAAAGCTGGAAAATTTGGAATCATATTGGGAACACTTGGACGACAAGGAAATCCTAGGATTTTAAATTATATTCAGGTAAGCTAATATTGATCAAATCAGGTTAATTAAAAAATCCTCCATAGCGGACTTATTTTGAGTTTAAGGTAAAAAGGTTATAAAAAAATTCATCTATTTCTCAGATAGATTTCACTCTTATGTTAAGTTTCCGTTATATTTAGCGGATTCTATTTGTTTTATATCTTGATAAGGTTTTCATGAGTAACTTAATTTGTTATGGTTTAAGGGAGATAACTTATCTGTTCCCTTTCTTAAATTAAATAAAATTAACCATACATTTATTTAATACATTTATATAATGATACATTTATTTAATGATTCTGTTTATGGATGTCCATTACTTTACTCTGACTAAATTGTTTTTTAAGATTTCTGCATTTAAAGAATTTCAACTAGCCTGTGACATGAGCGATATCATCTGTTAATATACTTTTTACTGTACTGTTTTTAACATTTATGAGTGGATTTTTCTGGTTATAAACCTTTAAAAAAATCTTATCACGGCATTGTGTCCTTCACCACATGTTTCAGAGCTGACATTTTGAAATAAACAAAAGAGGTTATAATAATGGAAATTCTTTTTGAACAGCTGTATTTTCTATCAGGGTGCCAACTTCAATCTCAGACAGTTTGTTTATTTTACTGAAGTTTTTTCACTGTTTCCATTTGTCTCTTTAATTATTGAATAACCCTTGTAGTATGCATAATGTATCATTTTCTTATAACTCTTGGCAATTTTTTAGTTTTTCTGCTATACCAAGAAAATAATCATTAAAGGCACTTGCCATTTCTACATCTGATTCACAAACTCTACTACTTTTTAATACTGTCCTATTGTTATTACAAACTTTTTATTTTTCATCTACGAAGAATCAATTTTCTATTGCCTGCTACTGAATTTTTTCTTGCAGTAAAAAATAAACTTTGAAAATATATTCCTTTATAATACTTTATGTAAGAGTTTATCAAATTTTTATACTATGATAATTTGATTTAAGGGTTTTCTTTTTATCAATAATTCACTGCGCCTTTTCATTTCATTTATTAAAAAAGTCATTTATCCAGGATTTTAGCTTCACATTCACTCTTACCTCGCATATCCAATTAAACATATCAGTCTGCTTATTCAGTTGGTTACTAAAGTACGTAAAGTTTCACAATATTTATAAAGTTTATCCCAATTAAAATCATATAAAAATTCTTTTAGTTTAAGTTAATTAATTTAACAGAATTAATATATTATTATTTTTACTATTATTACTACTATTAAAATTAACAAAGAAATTAATGTAAAAAATACACAGTGAGAATGGTTGGTTAGTTATACAAAGAATCTTAACCTCAATTCTCCTCCATGTTCAGTAGAATTTCACGTTTGTATTATTATTAAATCTAATGCAAGTCATTGATATAAGCCTGATGACCTCATTTTTGTATTAATTGTGTATTTATTACTTCGCATTGTGAATTTACATTTGTCTATAAAATTCTTATCATCTAATAAATCAATATTTATGTCACCAGTTAAAATTACTGTCACTGTTTTTTGTATATCAAAACATTATTGAAGTATTAAAAAAAACATTCTAATATATTAATTCTTTTATAAAATTATTTTCAGAAAATTCATAATGTGAACTGATAACTGCTATCAAAAGATATCTTTTATGCAGATATTTAAGATATAATTATTAATTAGCAATCCACTAGTAGATAACATATCAAGTAAAGATGCTGTAAAAGTTAAATCATATTGTACAACAACTGAGATCCCATCTGACGTTAAAGAATGACTCCAACTAACATAAATATTATAATTATTAATATTAAAGTTGCTTAGTTCATAATATAAGACAAATATTTCAGATATATCAATAATTCTTAACAAACATTTCCTGCACAATGATTGTAATTCACTAATAAAATAAATCAAAACTTTTTTATTGCATTTTTAATGTTTTGATACACTAAAAATTTACCTAGACTCTTGCTGTTTCAATACTAATTTAAAAAAAAAATTTCATCTTGTCACTATAAAAATGATTAACACTCTTAAGACTTTTTTAAAAATTAAGCCTCAACAAATCATTTTTTGAAAAAAAAAGATTTTCTTTTCTTACCTACAAATATTTGTAACTTTTCTCAATTTTCATTGGCTACAAATATTTGCCCTACGTTCAAGACATTTAAAAATTTAGTTTGGTCTATCCATTCCCAAATTCATGTCTGGTAGAGAAATCCCTAAATCCCTCTTCACTCTTTTTTTCTTCAACAGTTCTTTTATGATTCTCCTTTTGTGAATTGTACTAATATAATAGGTGCAGTTTTATAGTATTATATTTTTTATTGAGATGGATGGGATACTTATCCCAAGGCAGTTCCAATGGACACTATTACATCCTCTGGATCTTAAGTAGGAGATCAGGAAACACCATGAATTTAGAAGCAGTTGGTCTTAGAATATTGTTCAGCCTCAATTAATCTGTCTTCCATTTTTGCATTTTTGTTCTTCAGAACTTTTATTTTAGTTCTAATCCTTTATCTTCATTTTTTTCACCATAAATTCCATTGTTTCACAGCAGTGGTTAATCAAAGTGGTGAAACTTATTCCTATCTTTTTATTTTTAAATGTTATGTCATTAAGAATTTTAACAAATCCTGAAGAATTACTTCGTTGTCATCATTGTAACATTTTTTTATAGTGCTATAATGTTTATTCTTTTGTCTGACAAATTGTATAACTTCAGCTTCTATTATTGTTTTTTAAATTTTATCATTTGTCTTGATCTTCTGAAGATGTGTATAATGAAATCTGGCACTGCTATTAGAATAAATTGTAAAGAACTAGTTTTTCATAATTTTATCATGAAAAATTAGTTTTTTATTAATTATTTACTAAACCAGCAAAAAATGTTTGTTAAAATTAACTTATAATCCTATTCTACTAAAGGGCATTTTTATGTGGGTCTGTGTGTGTCTCCTATCCCCCTTAGCTGAGAACATTCTTACATGATCAAACATACTGCCTGTCAAAAAACATGATTTTTTTTAAAAAAATGTTTATAAACAATAAGTAGGAAGAAGCAACACCAACAAATAAGAGCAAAAAGAAAGAACATGCTTACATGATTGAACATATACCCGTAAAAAAAAAACATAAGATTTTTTTCTTAAATGTATTTTTTTTTTGTCTTCAATCATTTGACTGGTTTGATGCGGCTCTCCAAGATTCCCTATCTAGTCCTAGTCGTTTCATTTCAGTATACCCCCTACATCCTACATCCCTAACAATTTGTTTTACATATTCCAAACGTGGCCTGCTTACACAATTTTTTCCTTCTACCTGTCCTTCCAATATTAAGGCGACTATTCCAGGATGCCTTAGTATGTGGCCTATAAGTCTGTCTCTTTTATAACTATATTTTTCCAAATGCTTCTTTCTTCATCTATTTGCCGCAATACCTCTTCATTTGTCACTTTATCCACCCATCTGATTTTTAACATTCTCCTATAGCACCGCATTTCAAAAGCTTCTAATCTTTTCTTCTCAGATACTCCATTGTCCAAGTTTCACTTCCATATAAAGCGGCACTCCCAAACATACACTTTCAAAAATCTTTTCCTGACATTTAAATTAATTTTTGATGTAAACAAATTATATTTCTTACTGAAGGCTTGTTTAGCTTGTGCTATTCGGCATTTTATATCGCTCCTGCTTCGTCCATCTCTTCGTATACACACTCTACCTCATCATCATCATGGGCGCTTGTAGGCATATAGACATTAACAATCGTTGTCGGTTTAGGTTTTGATTTTATCCTTATTACAATGATTCTATTGCTATGCGTTTTGAAATATTCTACTCTCTTCCCTATCTTCTTGTTCATTATGAAACCTACTCCTGCCTGCCCATTATTTGAAGCTGAGTTTATTATTCTAAAATCACCTGACCAAAAGTCGCCTTCCTCTTCCCACCGAACCTCACTAATTCCTACTACATCCACATTTATCCTATCCATTTCTCTTTTTAAATTTTCCAGCCTACCAACCTTTTTTAAACTTCTAACATTCCACGCTCTGACTCGTAGAATGTTATTTTTTAATTTTCTGGTGACCCCCCTCCTTAGTAGTCCCCACCCGGAGATCCGAACGGGAGACTAGTTTACCTCCGGAATATTTTACCAAGTCGTCCTGATTCACGCCCCTAACAACTACTGAAAGAGCTGCTGCCCTCTTTCAGGAATCATTCCTTAGTCTGGCTCTCAACAGATACCTCTCCGATATGGTTGCACCTTCGGTCCAGCTACTCTGTATCACTGAGTACTCAAGCCCCCTCACCAACGGCAAGGTCTCATGATTCATAGAGGAAGCTTAAATGTTTATAAACAATAAATAAGACTGTAATAATAATTATAAAATAAATTTTACTACCGTAATTAATTAATTCATTCAATATTGTAGCAGATCTTAGAACAACTATTTTTGATAAAAATAAATTGATACTGATAATACTATCGATTAACCATTTAGAATCGTATATACAATTTTTTTTTTGCTGTAGTTAAAATTAAACATACATATGGGCAAAACATGTGGGTCAAATGAAGTGGTAAACAATAATAAAAATTAGAAGAATTTTGAATTCTACATTTCGTCCTTAGCAATTAAATAAATTTCCAAATAGGGACTTACTTAGAGGCTAAGTATGATTAGCTTGCACTTTTATATGAGTTAATCAGACTTCAGTATTGAAAAGACTTCAGTTTCCTGTGTAATTAGCCTTTTGTATGCCGATTAATAAGTCTCAAGGGCTTTTTTTTAATTGGTTGGTATTGATTTGAGAAGAGAAGTTTTTGGGTATGGACAGTTAGTTGTATGTTGCGTTATCAAGAGTAAAAGCGTGGAGTGGAGTGAAAGTGAAATTGTCTCGAGAGCATAGAGATAAACGAGTGAAAAATATTGTTTTTAAAGAAATCTTGGATGGTCTAGATTGATAAGTGGAACAATGATTTTTGTTTATTAAAGAGAAGAGTTTAAAAGTGCAAGCGGATATTTTTTTTTGAAATTATTTTGGTTTTAGAAATCATGATAATGGTAAACCACCCTAAAAGTTAATTCCTAATGAGGAAATGTGCTTAACTGAATGATAACGAACCCTTTTATCACTTTTCCTTGATCAATTTTCATCATTCAAAAAAAAAAAAAACATTTTTACACAAGAGGTAATCAATTTTGGACACCTAATAAATTATGCCATTCCAAAATGCTGCCCACCAGGGTAACCTGGTGGACCCGGAGGGCCTAGCTGGAGAGGACATGCCTCTGCAGCTAGTCTACTACTATGAATTATGTAGTAACAACAAAATAATAAGATAAGCTAGATCTACTCTGAGCACCATCATTGATATGAACTTGTTGTAAAAACCATCAAACTAAGATATGAACTTTGAAAATAAGTGATAACTATGATATAAGCTTTGGAAGTTACAATAAATAACTAAGTTTATGTTAGTCTCTACAATTTTGACAGAAAAAAAGAAACTTCTTGTGTCTATTTTAACTTATTTCTGCTCTGTCAGTGTTTATTTGAACTGGATTCATGACTCTTCTTGCTGGACCATCATCGTGATGTCTCGTTGGACTGGTTTGCAGAACTCTTCCAAACCCACACAACTCACAGCCTTTCCTCGCAGAACTGCCCTTGTGGGACTGACGTCGTAAGCCTCACAGACTGGTTCTAATAGAACTCTTTTTTGCTGGTCTTACTATTTATACTGCTAGCCTCTTTACCTATGTCTGGTAAGACTTAGGTCTGGTCAAAGTGTGAGAACAGTTGATCGATGCTTTTGTTCCCATGAATTCCAAACCTGGTCTCTTCTTACTGTACAACAGGTGTTCATTGTGTATCAGCAGGCAGTATAACAAAAGACAATTTTATAACGGACCTATTCTTTACAAAAAGAATTCTCCTTTTTGTCCCTTTCTGGATTTTCTAACAATAAAAATTATTATTACTTGTTTTTAATTCAATTAATGAAAGAAGTAAAAACAGGCTCAGAACTAACTGTCAGACTGCGTAATTTTTGTGGTCCAATTTAACAATTTCAGACATACCTCAGTTGTTTTTCAGTTGATTTGAACAAATGAGCTGTCTTGTTGACAATAGACTTAATATTTTATGTAATAAAACATAATTCAATAACTAATGTTATTGGAGACTTTTAATAATGATCGAAAAATGTAAATGGCCACCATTTCGGAATTTTAAGAGGTAAAATTTTCAAACTTATTTATTTTCTAGATGTTGGGTTCATGTATGCATAATTGTCATACATATATAAGTATGTACATGTTTTGGCGTGTTTGAACCTTAATAACTTTTTACTGGATAAATCTATTTTGATGAAATTTTTTATAGATTCAAGTATAATGGGGCAATTTGTTGGTAAAACTTTGGGATTGATACCTCTCCAGGAGGTAGAGTAAATAGTTTTTTGGAGTCAATTTTCTCAAACTTTTGTAAACATAACCCCATTTTATATTAAGCTCAGTACATGCATACATGTTTATCTTTCAATTAAAAAAAATCCCTTCCTTTCCCCAAAAATTGAAAGCTAATTTTTTATTGCATATTTTTAATCAAAATTTTTTAATCATAGGCATAGTATTAGTGCAAGTGACAAAAAAATACTTTGGGTGCAATATTGATGGTGTAGATCCAATCAAAGTTAAAAATATTGATTTTTAGTATTTTTTAAAACTTATTGATTTATTTAAACTTTTAGAAATCTCATCATAATCCACCCTGCCACCATAAAAAAAAAGAAATCTTAGGAAACTTTTAATTGGTTGTACATCTTTCAGTGGAGTTTTTTTTTTTTTAGTTTCTACCATTAAACATAGTAAACGTAGAAAAATCAAAAAAAAAAATGTTGGAAGGTGATTTTGGAGGTGGGGATCAGAAAACATATCATTTTATTGAATTTTTTTAACCATTTTTGGTTTATTTAAAAATAATAATAATAATAATTTTACAATAAAACTTCATCATTACCCCCTCAAAAAAAAAAGAACGACATAAATCTTAGGTACCTTTTTTCATATGTAATTATTCTTCTACTGTATAATAATAAATAATCAATGCCAGGAAAGTATCACAACTTTGTTGTCAGCTTTTTATTTAGTGTGATCTCTTGAATGAGTCCCTTAATTTTGGCTAACACACCTCCCTAGACATCCTGATTAAAATTGCATATAGGTTATGGTTATGCATACAGGTTAACAACACTTTATCACTTAACATTTTGGTAAAATTCTTTCAATTTTGAGTTACTGAGTGTGATTGTGTATTTTGTAAACTTTTAAATTCCTTAAATTAGAAAGCTGAAATTTTGTTGACAACTTTAAAAATATACAAGACATTTTTAATATATAGGATTGCATATGCTGTTAACTTATCTGTGTTTATATTTACGAGTGCACAATCTTTTGTAAAAAGAATGGTCACATATTCACTAAAAAAAAAAAAAAAAAAAAAACAATATACCATTATCAAACTAAACAACAGAACTATTTTTTTTTAAATGCAACCCATTACTGCTCGTGAGTTAAGGCTTTGTTACCACTTTTAATCAATTACCTTACAAATTTTCTTAGAAATTTATTTAAAATACAATTAAACAATTTTCTGTTACAGAAACAATATTGTTGTCAATGAATTTTTAAAAAATAGTGCTAATTTAAAGAAAACTTTAATTTTCACAATCTTGTTCAGCATGTATAAAAATAAATATTCCCAAATAATTTTCATTAAAGCCTTCAGAATTTTTTTTGTTAGTATATTTATGTATTTAACTTAGCATTATTTCTTGTATTTATATTTTTAATCATGTGTTTACAATTAATATGGAATTTAATCACATTTATTTTTTATTTAATAATTAATTGTGTATTTTATGTTACTGCTCCAATCCAGCAAGGCAAATGCTGGATCAGTTCTTTTTTACACGACTGCCCAAAAAGGAGTGTAATATTTTTAGGATGTATGTATGTTTGTTCCACCACAGGAGCTCAACAGCTGAACCGATTTAGATGTATGACCCCGCGTTGGAATCCTTACATTATGGCGAGTGTCATAGACTACATAAATATGTATGTTTAATTGTAACTAAAAGGCGTAATTTATTGTTTATAAACATTTAAGAAAAAATAAGTCATATGATTTTTTGACGAGCAGTATTTCAATCCTGCAAGCATGTTCTTCATTGCTAAATATTAACTAATAATCCTCTTCGTTTATAATAAAATTATTAAATAATAATAAGTAAATAAAAATACAAATATAAAATATAATTAAAAATAATCTACACTTAGTAATTAAATAAAATAGTCTGTAAATTAATTGACAATGGAGTGCTTCTAGCAGGAGAGAGTCATGGAGGGAGCTGCATGCAGCCACCTGGTGCACCACCATTGGTCCACTCTGTGCCACAATTTTATTGCTAAATATTAACTAATAAACTCTTTCTTTTATTAATAAAATTAATAATTTACACGACTGCCCAAAAAGGAGTGTAATGAAGGGTTTATGTATGTATGTTTGTTCCGCTATAGCAGCTCAATGGCCGAACCGATTTAGATGAATGACCCAGCATTGGAATCCTTTTGCTTGTGGGAGTGTCATAGGCTATATAGATATGTATATATATGTATGTATATTTATAAAAATATATGTAGTAGTGAAGATTTGCCGGTTGAAGCTTAAACTTTAATGAAATGAATTAATGAACTATGAGCCTCTGTCATTGTGTTAGCTGGGTTTGAATTGAATGATTTAAATCAATCAGATGAATAAAATTACAAAAATAATATAAATTTACGTTATATAAAATAAAATAGTATTAAATAAGTTTAAAAAATTCCTGTTTAATAATAATGGGCTTCCATGGGGACTGCGTGTGAGGCTAGAGTGGTGAGGTGATACAAGTTTCTCATACAAGGCTGGACCAGTTATCACCATTAACTGGTAACAAACGGGGTACCCCTGGAGTGCTGTTTTAGGAGATGCAGTGGAATGCTCTTATAATGTCTCAGGAAACATTGTCTGATTTTCAAAATTCCAACAGGGTATTTGCAAGTTAATACAAAATTACGATGGAACCAAACCAGAACAAAAGAGCAGTGTTTTTTTTTCTGCAGGTGGTTTTTAACTTTTAATATTTATCTTTTGTTTATCTATGGAATAGTGTATTATTACGTACTGATCAAAATAAAAGGTTTATTTATTTGTTTTAAAGATTATCTACTTCAAAAATATATTACAAATTGGTACTTTTTCCTTCTGTTAACACTTTTAAAATGCTTAATTAATTCTGTTTAATGTAAGCATTAATAAATCTCACAATAAACAGTTTTGGATCAAGCTATGATCAACATTTTTTTTGATTTGCACTGATTATTTTAGATGGTTCTAGTCAGGCTTTGACTTTTATTATATCATGTTATAGTTCTTAAATACATTTGAATTTCCAATACTTTGTAAGGTTGTACTGACCAGAGAAAGTTTCATGATTGTAGATATTGGATTTGAATAACTTAGCAGTATTATGTGATGAAATGTTCTATTGATAAATCAGTATGTTCTATTAAAAATATTTATTTATGTCTATTAATTTTATTTATTTTTTTTTTTTTTTAGGAACGTTTAAGTAATTTAAAAAAGCAGTGTATAGTAGTTCTATTATCAGAAGTTTTCCCTAGTAAACTGAGTTTATTCGCTAATATTGAAGCATGGATTCAAATTGCTTGCCCAAGGTTATCTATTGATTGGGGTTCTGCATTTACACAGCCATTGTTAACACCGTATGAAAGCGCATTAGCTCTTGGACAAATTGAACATCATGCTGATGTTTATCCGATGGACTTCTATGCTAATTCAAGTCTTGGTCCATGGACTCCTAATCATAAACCTACAACTTGTTGTGGAAAAGGGTGTAAAAAAAATATAGAGAAATGATTTATGTGTAGCTTAATTAATGTAGTATATTTATTTATATAATTATTTATAAACAACTGCATAATATATTTTTTTTTTAAATTGATGACTTATTTATTTTTTTAATTAATTAAAGAGATTAGTACATTATTGGTTAAGTTACAGCAGGAAAAACTGATGTGCTGGATTGTATAAATTCTAGTTAACATTATTTGAATTGTGTTACCATATTTTTAATTTTATTGTATGTGATTTTTCATTATTGATATTTAGTTACATTACATTTTTATGAAAGTTATCTTTTGTTATGAAATTATTTACATTCAGAATGAATAAAATTAGTATCAATATTTCAAGTAAATAAAAATTTTATGGATACAGCACATTCTATTTTTAAATGCAATAGAAAAATTTTTTAAACTATTTTTATTACAGTTTCACATTTTGTCAGGTTTCTAAAAATTATTCAATAGAATTCATATTTTCTATAAAGTATGCAATTTAAATTTTTATAATATAGTGAACTCACTCCAAAAAGGCCACTATATAAAATGGTTATATAGGGACGACTAGTATTTATAAAAAAAAAAATAATTAAATTATTAGTATTGACATTAAACAATTGTTTTCTATAAGATGACTCCCTAACCTGACCATATTGAGAGGATCATTAAAGTGTTCAGTGAGGTAACCTACTTAAATTAAATAAAATAAAAGAGTATTTATTTTTTAGTTCAATGCTGTTTCTTCAACAGATTCTCTTTAAACAGTCTTCTTCTCAGTATCTTCAAACATGTTTCTACATGTTGTTAGTCATTACAGCCCCTTTGCTTACATTCTCAATGGCCTTAATTGCAAATTTTATTCATGTTACTCTTTAAATAATATAACATTAATGTGATATTTTTGACTATCATTCGCAACAGAAGGAAGAATAACTTCGGTATATTGCAAACCATGATTTTTGCGAACTTTCAGAATAAAATGTGCTTTCTCCAATGTTTGATCACTAAAATCTTTCCAAGCACCACTTTTTTTACTACAAAATACGCACACTGACATTTTTGAATTTTTGCTTTCGTAAACACGTGTTCGCTTGGAAACTTCCAAATGCCAACTGCCAGACGGTCGGGCGTCGGTACAGGTAAGCGGCCGCGTCAGCTGCCTATTTCAAACACAATAGAGACCCAGGTAAGTCCGCCAGGTATACGAAGGGTCCAATTCACGCAGGCGCGTAGAAAATCTATATGCTAGACCAAGCGCACAGCTAGCGCCACATTTGAAAGTTATATTCAATATAATAATCAATGCTTATGAAATTTTTATAATTATTCAAATTAATTAAAAGATGCAAGAGCAACGGTAATTTTAGATCGAGTTTAACGACTCAAAATTTTTCAACAGTTATTTCAATGAAAATTTACGTAGGCTCATAATGCTATCGGTCAAATTATTATAAACAATTATTCAATGAATGTGAAAAACTAATATGCCAGTCTGCCAAAAATCCAATACAATAAAAGCAATCTGTCAGCTAGATAAAGGTGAAGCGCCGCTACTCATGTATGCTGAAACGCTGCTGCTGCATCACACCTTTATCGGCTTGGCAGACGGGTTTTGTTGTACAAAAATCTTGGCAGACTGTTATCATACGCTTTCAAATATATTCAAATACAAAATATCAAAATTACAAGTGGTGCGGAATAAGTTTATATTTTGCTTAATTTTTTCGTATTCAAAGGGGTGGCAGACTGCTTATGTTGTACACAATGATTGGCAGACTGTCAAAATATCTTCGTATATGATCTAGACAAAATGTATACAAAGTTTCATCAAGGGCGAAATAAGTCAAATTTTACAAAATTTTGCGAGTTTTGCAAAATTCCTGTCGCTTGTTGTTGTACAGGCGCGCCGGCAGACTGGCACTAATAATGTATGTGTATAAAAAGCATTCAATAGGCAAAAGATGAAGCGGTGCGAAATGAGTCACTTTTGACTGTCACGGCCTCCCAGACTATAACCTTTTTCATGAATTTTTCTAAGCTAAAAGCAATCTGTAATAATAATCTAATGAGTCGTTATTTTTTGCTCATCAGACATAACATAAACATTGTGTTGTAAAGTCTGTAATATTTTATCATTGCCTAATCTTAAAATTTTAATATGTCCTGTTTGTGTAGACGATTTATGAAATTTTTCTAGAACTTTTCAAAATCAAACAAGTTTTTCTTCTTATTTTCAATTTAACCACATTATATCCTTTAAACAAAAATTCTTTTTTACAAATTTCTTTTTGGTTTCTATTCACCATTCAGATTAACATCATCAATAATGACATGTTTGTTTTCTTTTAAATAAAAACTGATTTTCTCAAATAAAAGTTTAAAAGACATCGTCAGGAATCTTTTAATTAAAAAACAGTACTTTTTCTAAATTTTTGTTATGACTATTTTCGGTCCATTACCAAAAAGTACTTCAAATTTTGAATTTTACTTTCTTTTCAAATAATGGGTAAAATTCTCAGTTTCCATTAAAATTTTATTTCATAACATCAAAAATTCACACAGTCAAATGTATAAAATTATGGACTTAACATTTCTACTTTTTTTTTACCCTATTATACTGTATTATCAGATCAGTAATGTATATTGGTTCATTTCATATTAATTAACATAAGTAATGTACTTACAATCAATTAATATTTCATTTTTGCATGTTTTAGATATTGCAAAATAATTATTTATAATAGTTATCACTGTTTGTATGATCATTTTCTTGAATTGAAGAAGACTGAAATAGTTTTAAACATGATAGGTTTTTTGAGATAGTTCACTCTAATATGGTTTATTAATAAATTAATAATATTATCAACAGCATATTATAAATTTTCAATAAAAGTATATGAACTTTAGAGTAACTTTATTGTAAAATCTTTTGATTTTTTAGTTTAAATTGAAGCATAGTTTGTGATTATATAATAATTCATTAATTGTAATATTTATATTATAATAAAAAAAAAATCCATCTGATGAAGTCTTTTTTAGGCTGAAATATTTTTAGGCCGAAGCTTGAAAATATTGAATTTGTGAATTCAGTATCAGATTTGAAATTTATACAAATATAATAAATCTCAACCATCTTGTTAATAATGCGATCTTAAATAAATTATGACCATTAAATAAACTATGAGCTTGGCAGTTTATTTAACCCATTAACTGCAATGTATTATATGTTATTGTTAACTGGAACCATTAAGTTTTTTTCTGATTTTTGTGAAATGAACTATTAAAAAAAAATTTACCAACAATAATTAACCTTGTTAAAGTTGGTAAAAAAAATTTTTTTAAATCTGAGACCGAAACTTAAAAATTCAAAATATTTTCTCATCACTAAATGTATGTTATTCTAGCTGATTAAAAAAATGTACAAATAACAACAAAAGATGTAGTTATGTATATATGTTAATCATCATCATCATGTGGTATTATTTTATGTGTTGGCAGATCCCTGGCACCACTGTTGGTATCCATCTGTTTGTCCTATGCCTTTTTCTTCATCTCATCGTAACTTTCACTACTTTTTATGTCATTTATTAACTTCAGCCTCTTCTTTTCAGAGTAACTGCAGCTTCCCCCATAGGTGATTTTATCCTTGATGACATTTCCTTTGCTGGTTTATTTTTTATCTTTTAACTTGAGTAATTGCCTTTGTCAGCATTTCACTCACTTTTACTCTCCCTGTGCCTTCTATATTCCATTTCTTCACCTTCATTTCACCTTGAATTCTTTTTAATCTTATTTTCATTTCCCATCATTAACAGAATGTGATCACTTCTTACAGTTGCTCTTGGAAGTCCATTTGCCTTCTTAACAAAATTCCTGTATCCATTCCATTTTCGACTAAAAATTGATCTGTCTGAAAGTGAGATCCATCTGTTGATCTTGTCCAAGTATATCTTTTTTCATTTATGATTTTTAAAAACTGGAAAGAACAAATCCTTCTGTTGGCAAAATTCAACCAGCCTGTCTCCTCTTTCACTTTTTGTTTCCAATCAGTGCCCACTGTCTTTTCATCTTCGCCTTCTTCCACCTCTGCGTTCCAGTCTTCCGTAGTATTTTACACATGTAGGTGTCGTAATAAAACTATTTGATTTAACGCAAGATGGAAGTGATTCCTGAAACTGGCATAGCCATTTCCAAGTTAACAAGCATCCCATACCAAGTTTACTAATAGAACTGAAGTGTAAAGTAAATTTTATTACTGAGTTTTCTTTACATAGTCTACATACTTTTCTGCGTTAGCATGGTAACCCTACTGAAATATAGCTGTTCTTCAGCTACACTCCACTGTTTAGTGACATTACTCTTACAGAATACAGCTCTGACTAGTGCATCTTGTATCTTAGGTGATTTACAAGCATCTCAACAATTGTGTAGACTGGCACAGATAATTTAAAAATTATGTATTACATAATTTTCCACTTTACAGGGAATTTATTTTTTTAACAAATAATAAAATGCTTTTAAAATACTGATTGCAGTGAACAATTTTATAATGTGAACTTAAAAGATAAATTGAAATAAATGTAAAAAACAAAAAAAGTTTCATTATCTTTTTTATTATATGGGCATCAGTTTAATTGTTACATATTTTGTGACAGCATAATTCATGATGCTATATGTAATCTGTAATATAATTTGCCTTTATCTCTGTGCATTAAATAAAATAATCATGTTGTGATTTGTTACTTACTTCCTTCCTTGATTCTGTTTATATAATATGAGAAGAATGAACTGACAGCAAAGGGTGACTGCCTCTGCATTCCTCAGATTTGTTTAGTTGCAATTTTTCTGTTTGGGGCTATTGGAAAGATAGAGTTAATGAATCAAATCCCTGCACTTTTGATGAACTGAGGTGATTGTTGTCAATGCCATTGATTTCTTATTGCATAAGGCACTCATTTTGAATATGTTTTGTAGAAATATGGTAAATATGTAAAGCTTTGCTATTTTAAACAGAATTTAATTTAATTTATGTTTTTATTTCATGTATGAAATGTTGCATGATGCATACTAATCACAGTTTAGTCTGTAGGTTTGGATTTAAGTTGTTCACCCAGTGCTATAAATTTGTTATATTCATTACGTTTTAAGTTATCAGTAAAACATTAACCTACAGATAAAAGCTTCAGAATGTTTACATTACAAAAATTTAATTGTTTATAACATAGCATTTTTCATACACTACAAATTTCCATCGGGCTAATGACCATAGCAGTTGATGCCTGTTAAACTCAATCATAGCTGTGAAAGGGATAATAGTATCAAAAGAGAAAATAACATTTTACTTATGATTTTTTCCCATTCTTAAAATTATATGATGTGAATGATGATCAAAGGATTAAGTTGGAATAATGTAATAGAAATTTCACATCATAATGTAGCTGTTGTAATTGACTCGCCTCAATTTTTTGAAGCTTTATTTATTAAAATGATTATTCTGAGAAATGTATTTTCATGCAGTTCTTTATTTTCAATTTGCATAATTTAATTTGTTAGGATACAGAAAACAATAAATTATTTATGAAATCAAATTATTTTTATTAATGTTGTAAAATCAGTATTTAAAACCATATTTATTAATTTATCTTTTAATATGCGGTATTTTTTATTTTGCAGTTTATAAAGTAGTTATTTTGAAATACTTTAGTAAAGATGCATTCATCTACATATTTTTTCAACATTCTCCTGCATCACAAAGTCTTTGAAAGCAATTATTTTTTACTTTTTGGACCACATTATCCTATTGTTTATGTTTTATTCCCGCTTGGTTTCAGACTCTTTAACTTTTTTTATAATTTACAAAGTTATAAAATCGATGTTAGAGTCCAGAAAATTTACTTTCTGTACAAAAACACTCTTGGTTTGTGTTGGTTGTGGAAGTTTGTATCTTTTTGACTGGCTGTTCTTTGTAGTTTTACTACAAAATAACAAAATTCTCTAGAGAAATTTGATATATTGAATCCTGCTACAAAGGACTCTAGGAAAATTCTGCAATATGATGGAACAGATCATCACTGGTGGTTTCAAATTAGTGCATGTTTACAGGTTCCAACCTGCACTGTAACCACTTTCTGTGTGATTTGCTTTTTAGCTGTGTCAAAAAATGAACACTGAATAATTTTGCATCTGGGCTACGTGTTGATGAGCCTTGATGAGTGTTTAGAGTAAATGACTCCTGTACTTAGAGAGAATTGTCCTCATCATACAACATTATTTAGATGGTACCGAGAGTTTGAAAGAGCAAAATTTTGGCCTTGAGAACGCTTCAAGGTCAAGTTGACTGTCTTCGTCTATGTGTTGCAGTACAAAAAATGTTTGAGACAGAGGGAGTGTAAGGTCTCCATGGGTATTAATTGCATCACAGGTTATTACATAATCTGTGAGATACCTTCGTTTTAAAGCTTTGTACCCTTTGGATGCACCTAAATTGACAGATTGCACTTCATTTCATGTTGCATGAAATACTGAAAATTGGAAATCTATGTGGACAGTACTGTGGCAGGTGGTAAAACTTGGCTGTGCTATTATAATGCCCCAACGAAGGCTCAGAACAAAGTATGGGTGTTTGAAGGTGATGAGACTACTGTGGCTGTTCGAAAACCCATCGACTAAGATAACAATATAATCTGATAAAATCAATATAAGCCGATAAAAATTGTACCAATGAACGAAATTTCTCCTCTACCATATCCCAGATTACCATTTAAAGCCCTCGCCGGTTACTACGGTAACAATATAATCTGAGTAGAAAAGCCGATAAAAATTAGACAAAATAAACAAGACTTGTCCTCGTCGTAACTCAGAATACAGTAACGCCGTCGCCAATTACTCCGCTAACAATATAATCTGAATAGAAAAGGCGATAAAAAAATAAACCAATGAACAAGACATATCCTCGTCCCTAACTCAGAATACAGTAACGCCCTCGCCAGTTACTCCTGTAACAATATAATCTGAATAGAAAACCCGATAACAATTAGACCATTGGACAAAATTTCTCTTCCGTATCACAGATTACTGTTATCATTTAACGCCCTCGCCGGTTATTACGGTAACAATGTAATCTGAGTAGGAAAGCTGAGAAAAATAAGTCCAATGAACTAGACTTGTCCTCGTCCGTATTTCAGATTAAAGTAATGCCCTCGGCAGTTACTACGGTAACAATATAATTTGAGTAGAAAACCCGATGAACAAGACTTGTCCTTGTCCGTAACTCAGATTACAGTTCTGAGTTATTGTTCAGAGTTATTATCAAGTCATTGACTGCACCTGCTTCCGGTTATTTGACTAATAAACATAAAATAAAAAGATTCACCGCTATGGGAAACGCAAATAACCATATAGCGCGGGCGAAGCTTTGACGGGGAGCTAGTATTTATATATAAATAAAATATATAAGGGAACTACAATTTACGTGAATGGCATTTTTGGACTCCTCATACCTGAAAACGTAAAGAAATTTCCTCCTCCATTTAAGTTTTCATTTTTACAATTAGCACAATATTCTAATTACATCCTGCATCCCGGTAATTAATATTTTCGTTTTTCGCCATTATACTTTCTAAATGTTTTTTAATGTATTCATAAATCCTGGAATCGAGCCCCGGTTAGCTTAGATATTCGCTGTTAGGATGAGATGGATGTGTGGAGAATTCTGTGATGAGGCTGCAGTGTGACAGGATGTCGGCGCTTTGACCTCGTTCCCGAAAGCGGTGCAGAGCAGAGAGAAATAGAGTATATTTTCAATAGACGCTTTTTAAGTCTATGAATCTGTTTCTTGACTATTAATAAGAAAAGAGGAATTTAATTAGATTGAATTGTAAAAAAAATTGTCGTTGTTGCGATCAACACTTGTTTCGTTGGTGTGAGAATATTATTTTCGGTGTTTAAATATTCAATAAAGTAATTTGAGTACATTGTCTAAATGAAGAGATATATACGAAGAGTTTTTGTGTAAAACCTTCGGTGTAAGAGGAAGGTGTGGGGATCGCGCTTCCGTGAATCGGTTAATTTAATATCTGAGGGTTGTAAGTTATGGTAGGTAGTCGTTGTTGGAAGAGGCCATACGAAGGCGATAGTAGGTTGTGTAAATACACTGATCGAAATGTCTGCCGAGGCATTTGCATCGGTTACATTCTGATAAAGGTCAAACTGATGACAACGACCACTGGTAAGACCCATCAGGGATAGGAACGGTGAGGGTGGTGTGACGAGGCTCGTCAAAGGATTTTACACTACAGGGGTCAGGATGTTTCCCGCTCATTACTTTTTTTATTTTTCGCCACTTTACTTTATATATTTTTTTTATACTTTTTATTTTTTTTTTTATGTATCTACTCATAAAACAATGCGACAAAAATTTTCTGGATTTATATTAAATCATAATTACAACTTTTTAAACGGACATGATCGTTTGATTTTATTAATTAATACAACTTGTACATAAGTTTTTAGCGCATAAAAAGAATATTCGGTTTTATAATTTCATAATTTATTACATAATAAAACGATCTGAAATGAATTCTATTTCATTTTTTATGTTCCATTAAAAAAAAAACAATAATAAAAAATTTTACTGTGGTAACCGACAGAGTTGTAACACAAATTTACTTAATGTATAAATGCATCGTATATGTAAGCGTTCTATACAGTAATAGGAGATATATATTTCACTTTCTTGTGGACACAATAACTGCCGTAATTTCGCGCCAATCACTTTTAAGGAACAAATTGTTCCTTAAAAATAACTCGTCCCAAAATCTCGATCGAGTTTGTTAACGACTAAAATGGGACCATGGGGATGGAAATGAGAATTTTTTCTAAAAAAAAAAAATCGATATAATTTTTTTATTAAGTAAAATATCAAATTCGTTTAAAATTTCTACTATTCTTTGGATAAGGGCCTAAAAGTTAGGTAAGTAAAATTTTTTGATATGCCCAACCATTGGTTCAGGGGGTGGAAAAAATTGGATTTTGAAGACCAAAAAAATTACACCTCTCTTAATAAGTACAGTATCGAATCGGTTTAAAGTAGTCGTTAGTCCTCTAAACATTACCTAAAACTTTTGTCTGAAACAATTTTTGATATGATCAACTCTTACGGCAAGGGATGACCAAAATCTTGCTGGAATTGTAAGAAGATGGGGCTTGTCGTACGCTAAACATGTGAAACTTTTTTCACATGCAACCATTGTCGTATTGAGTAAGTTTGACATTTTTCTTAACTTTAAGGTGAAATTTTTTTTTTATTCCCTACTTAGCACCGGTGAAATCTAAGTCCGCCTTCCGGCTTGCCGAAGGGATTTTTTTAAATAGAAAGATTATTATTACAAATGGAAAATTAATTAATCAATAAATTCTTTAATAATGGTGAAAAAATGTTTCAAAACTAATAACACTTCATTAAAGATAAATAATTTGAAAGCGTTAAAAATTAAAAAAAATTACATTTTTATTTTATGCTTATTTGAAAACCTTTCATTTAAAAATCATTCAGTATTACCAATTTTATTTACGATAAAATTTTCAAAACATGATTACTTACCGACCAGTATGACTAACATATTTACTATTCCCAACCTCTTTCAAGAGACTGAATCTTCTCAGTACCTCCACAATCATTAAAACTACATTTATTATTATTTTTTAAATTTATTTATGAGAATTGATTTCCATAACCCCTTTTTTTTATCCATTACGTATGCTTTTATACCAGATTTTATTATATTATATTAAACTGTTCCAAACATAAAGGGAAAAGGTTTTTTTGCAATTTTTTATATATATTTCATTTATAGGTTATATAATTAAAAACTACAAAAGGATGTTTCATTATATATGGCACTTGAACACAAGATCACACAATTTAAAAGCAGATCTTGCTACAGTCTTATACGTACTTTTAGTTTATTACTGGTTCATACCGTTACCGAAACATATAGAACTTAGCGATTAAAAAAAAAATGCCCAAATTTTTAAACTAGGTGCATTTTTTGTTGTATCATTTCACCTAGTAGTTGAAATTACGTTGTACTTAAAATTGTTTGTACGTCTACGGAATCCATAAATTAACTACTGTAAGAACCGATTTGATTTCTAATCAAATTTGATACTGATTCTAAATCTAAGTTTAATTTATAGTGCTACTATTTTAATACGTAAGCTTAATTTAATTGACATTTTCCGTATCGTTCATAAAAATGCCAGTTTGATAAGCAATTTTGTATAAAATATTTTAACACCGCATTTTATGTTTTATATGTAGTTTGACGTGTTAAATTTACATTTAATAAATGTAAACATAAAACATCATTTTTTAATTGCTCCAGTTTAAAAAAAAAAAAATACTGTTTTGGTTTATTTGTGATTATGGTGCACAACGTTTTTTTTCTGATACAAATGGTTTAAAATTAGAACGTTTCTAAAGTTTAAATTAAATCCATTTAGCTAATAATAAAAATATAAAAAAAAAGTATTTGTTCCTGGCCCTAAACCCTACTCGAGTACTTAGCTCATTGAAAGGCGAGATGCGAGGTTAAGCTTATAAAAAATTGGTTTATAGGACTTGTTAAGTTTTTTTTTTTTTTTTTTTTTTTGAAAGAGAAGGATATTAGATATTATTGTAGCATAGGGCAGATCTTAATTCAAAAAGAAATGAAAATTTTAACAAAAGAAAGCCTACTAATAACATAAAATGTTATATTGTTAGTACTGTTATCTTTTTTCCTGTTCATTACACATTAAATGACCTTAATAAAAATGAAAAAAAAAAACAAAATTCCTTACTCAAAATTAATAAAACATTTTTTTCTCATGTTACGTGAGATAATCTTCTCTCAAACATTACTGAACAATTCCTCAAAAAAAAAATTAATATATTTGAATTAAAACTGAATATTGTATTTAAATAATCATAAACCATTAGTTTCTAATTACTTAACAAATCACATCCATTAATTTCAATAAGGAAATTAGGTAGCTTTAAAGCGTGTTGTCACAGACATGATACGGAAGCTCAGTACATTTATGTATATATAGGTCTTAAACATACGCTGCAGAACAATGAGCACACTGGAACATAGGTACATGAGGTAAGGGCGCTTAAGGCAAAGCGCCTTAAGAACAGAACGTGAGGTCCTTGACGAGGTCAAATTCATTACAATTTTAGCATTATAACAACAGAATGAATTGGAAATAATATTCTATTTTTTTTTTTTTTTTTTACTATTGGAAAATCAGGTTTGAAATAAGAACAGTATACTCATCGCAAATACAGTTAAATGTAATAAACTTTGGTACAATTATTATTATTACAATAAAGATTCTTCTACTTCTTTAACCTACTACTTAAAAGGATAAGAAAAATTGATTACTATAAAAGGAAACTAGAAATAAAACTTCAGACATCAAAATAATTTAAACAACGCGAGCTTTCAAATTAAACACATTAAGACAACTTTATTGAAACATACTATTAACACTTAACGGAAAAACAATTTTAAAATAAAATTGCTGTTGCCTACATGAGTAAAATTGAATTTAAAATTTTGTTTATGAAAAAATCAATAAAACTATTCTCAATCGGTTAGAGTAATTTAAGAATATATTGGGTTGAAGAAGTTTATCTTAAATACAAATAAAAGAAACAAGAAATCCCTGTAGAGTCTCATTTGTAATAGTAAAAATAAAATTGTAGGCGATAATGTTATTTTCAGATAAATAATTAGGCATAAATAAATTTCTCTTTAATTATAAATATCTGCAAGTCGTTCAAGAGATCCCTGTAGTCTATTCCTCCTCTCCGTAACATTAACAGAACGTGGGCAAGAATTTTTCAGAAGGCGACCTTATTTGCTCAACACTTTTCCAACGTATAATGTCAGGACAGATCCGGAGATGATCAGAGAAATCTCCAATTATTTGGCTTCTCCTTTCCAAATGTCCTTGCCGATTACGCGATTTTCAGTACACGAGGTCTCTTCTGTCATTAACGATGAAATACATCTAGCGAAGGCGCCGGGGTATGATTTGATCGCCGGTCGAGATCTCCAGGCACCACCTCGGCATTATTGGTTATTTTCCTGGTCTGTGGAAAATTTCACAGTTAATTTATGTAACAAAACCGGGTAAAGATCCCACAAATGTAACATCTTATAGGCCTATCAGCCTGCTTCCTGTGCTCTCGAGGGTTTTTGAAAAGACTGAAGCGGTTCGTGAACGATCACATTCTGGCTCATCAATTTGGATTTAGGGAGCAACATGCTTCTGTGGAGCAGGTAAACAGGATTGTTAACGTTATACATCATGCTCTAGACGAGAAACAGTACTGTTCAGCGGTTTTCCTCGATAATAATCAGACGTTTGACAAGGTTTGGCATGTACGGTTGTTCTACAAACGGAAAAAGGTTTTACCGCATGTTTTCTATGTGGTAGTAAATTTTTACCTAGAAACAGGTACTTTCAAATTAAACATGGAGGGGTTTTGACGGATTTGTTCCTTATACAATCAGGGGTACCTCAAGGAAACGTTCTCGGACTAATCTTATGTGTTCTGTTTACGGCTGACTTGCCAATATACCACAGTTGTAACGTTTGCTGACGATACTGCAATTCTTGCTGTCCACGAAAATCAGACTACTGCGTCTCGTTTTATTCAAGATTATATCACTCTCCTCGAATCCTGGCTTACATGTTGGAAAATAAAAATAACGAAACAAAATCAAAGCATGTCACATTCACCCTTTGTAAGGAACACTTTCCTCATGTTTCTATCTTCAATATTCAGATTCCGAAATCTCAAAACTGTAAATATTTGGGGTTTCATCTTGGACGACTTACTTGGGCAAAACATATCACATCTAACCGATAACAATTGGATCTCAAGTTTAAACACGTGTATTGGCTGATAGGAGATAGATCTCGGCTTTCCGTAGGAAGTAAGTTATTGATTTATAAATCCGTTTAGAAGCCTGTTTGGACTTACGGGCTTGAATTGTGGGGTACAGCGTGCAACTCCAGTATTTACATACTTTAACGCTACCAAACAAAAACAATGCGGAAATACCTAAAACAATGCTCAACATACCTTGGTACATAAATAATGATATTAAGTTGTGAACCGTTCGGCAGGAAATCTCTCTGATCAGCCTACGGTATCAAAATCGTTTGAATTGGCACCCGAATTATTTGGCGGTCAATTTATTCGATAACACAATCGTGATTTTTCAAGATTGAGAAACAATATTCTTGATTTGCCTTATCGTTTCAATTAGGTGACTTAATATTTCAATTAGGTGGACATACAATATTTTTTTGTTTTTCCACTGTCTGTGCAGATATAAAGGCTATCTTATCTGGTTTGTCGACTCGGGAACACGCAACATATACTTGCCCATTTGAGAAGCAATCCGCATCTAAATCTAAACCACACAATTCTAAAGATTGACATTGAGCTTTATTGATTGTGATTGCAAATGCCAATCGAATTGGGAATTGCAATCTTTTAAATTAAAATGGTGTATCGGTCGGGATTATGGGTATTCGAGGAATGAGGACATCTTCACATTTGAAAGGCCCCGTTAAAATCGTTGCTTCCACTACGTTATTCATCAATTTCTTAACTTCAAATCGCGTGCCGTTGCAGAGTTTTGGCTGATTAATATTCCGCAACAGGATAATTGCCATTTTTTGATCGAACCGTTGCTAGAATCAATCTAATGTCCAATCCCAGTTCCTCTTGGCGCATCCAAGAAGAAGGTCCCCCCAACTCCGTCATTTATCATTTGCATTATGCGATCATAAATGCCTTTCTGTTCACGCGTTAATTTGGGAATGTTTTATTGGACATATGACTGAAGATCACCAATGTTGTAACTCTGCTCACGGCGTAAATCCACATCAAATGAAGCAATCGCAGCTCGGGTGGGTGCTGGCATTCCCGATTGACTAAGAACTATTTGCAATAGCTAAGCACTTGTCTTCAATATTTATCAATGCTTCGTTCTAAATGCCTTCTGTAAATTCCATGGTCATATTGGTATTTTCTAGGCGTACTCTATGCAAAATATCCTTAGCCATATGCGATCGATATCTTTCCCATAACTCTGTGGGAGATGAAGGGAAGCAAGCGGTCAATATAATTGCGAGTAATGCGTGAATTTGGTTTGGATGTGCAGTGTTGCACGCGTCATTAATACATATATCTCACTGATGGTCGTTTTCTAATAAATTCAGAGCTTGGTGAAAGGCGCAGCTCATCACGACACGATCACACAAAAGTACCTCGATTAAAGTGAATATTTAATTCAGATTGTATAACAATCTGAATCAGATGCAAGTGGATACGTTTTTTTTTTAATAAACAATGTAATTGGGAACAACAGGTATTGTTTCACATGTGACTGCGGTTGTCGTTAGCTAGTATGGCGAGTGTTCCCCTCGCTTCCGGCAGATGGCGCGGTCACTGGTACACAGCTGACCGTTAAAAAAAACTGTTTTCTTGCGGTCGCGGGTATGTGACTGATGCGAAAAATAGATAAAAACAATCTTTGATGCGGGTTATATATCGTGCTAAAATTTGAGCTCAATCGGTGCAGAAGATTGAGTTTTTGAAGCGTACACAAACGAACTTAACATTTTTATATATAAAGATTTGTTGGCTGCGAAAAAATGCCCTTAAGTCGTGCGAAAAATACATTTTAAATGCTTACAAAAGCAGAGTAATGCTTACAAATTACAGAATAATCAAACGGCGTTGATTTCAGATGTTAATAACTGCTAACGTTAGTGTACAATGTGATTCTCGAGTATGAATCTACTAATGAATTACGGTCTCCAAAGAAAACAAAACCCCGCAGGTCAGTTGAGAAAAAGGTGAGATTTTGATAAAAACGCGATTCGTAAAAAAATTACACGAATTTGAATTATTTGGAAATAGTTTAGCGGTGTATTATGTCCTTTGGAAGAGAATTCGGTTATTGTCTTCGACAACGCTTCTTATCATTTTATCATTAAACGAAAAGAATTCCAGCCGTGTTATAGAAAAACAATGATATCAAAATGCGGCTTAGTTCAAAAGGAATAATTTTTGAAAAAAAATTTTTTTTTTAGTTTAAGTTAATGTTCAATCATTGCAAAGGGTTTCGCGTATTAAAAGTAATTATAGTCCGTATAAATTTGGTTTGACACACAACGCCATATTCGTAAGTCGTGTTTTTATTCGACTCGGCGCGAGTGGTAACGTCTCGTACTTTAATCCGGTGGTTCCGAGTTGGAATTTTTATTTTCTAATTTCTCTAACCTCCGAATGGTTTCGGAGGTTAGAAAAAAACAAAAAAAAAAACGAATAAATTTCAGTGTTACTACTATTTGTGAATTTTGTTTTTTGCTTTTACATAGCAAAGAACCCTAAATGACCAAACAACGATTGTTTGGTCATATATATGTAAAAAAATAACCTAACAAAGGATTTTTTGGTCATTATGTAGGGATATTATTTTCTGTGTATTTGGTTATTTCGACTTTTTTTGTTTGCATAGTCTTAAGTCTATCTGGGCTATAAGAAAGTTGGGTGTCATCCTTCTTGGTGGCTTTTCTTTTTGTTTTGTGTTTTTTTTTTTTTTTTTTTTAATAAAATACAGATGTTTTAGCTGTTATAATTCAAAGAAATTTGTTACTTAATCAGTAGTGATTTTATTTACATCGGCAACGGCCATACGGGCTCTTTGTGATTGGTCGTTGTGTTTGACTGCGGCCATCTTGCATTTATCTGATTGGTTTTCCTTTGTTTACATTTCCATCTGATTTATTAGCCTCTTATTTATTAAAAATAGATGAAAACATCTATTTTTTATATAACCCGCATCAAAGATGCGCGTTATAATATATCGAGCTAAAATTTGAGCTCAATCGGTGCAGAACATTTTGAGTTTTTGAAGCCGTACACAAAACAACTTAACATTTTTATATATATAGATTTTTTTAATACAAAAAAAAATATTGTAACTTTTTTACACATTTTAAACCATATTCCATTTTACGCAAAGTAGAAATAAATTATCAAATTACATACGTAGTTTTAAAAGCCTAACAACTAATCTATGTGTACAGTTTTTTCCAGTTTGGACTTTTTTTTAACCGATAGTATTCCGTTTATCGGTCATTTTCCATGTAATAGAAAATCTAATCAGAAATGGTTGTTTGAAAAATTAAAAAATTAACTTGTTTTATTTCCCGGGTACGGCGGTCAAGTTATACAATATATTGTACATTTTTGTCTTTACAAAGACTTTTTTCTTTGCGATTCAATCATTAAAAATCTTATTTTTATTCTCATAATAAACATTTAAATATACAAAAAGGTTTTCTGAATTTTTTCTTATTTTGGGGCCTCGTATCAATGGAACTTATTTGTTGATTATAATGATAACCAGAATAAAATTTAAGATCAAAATTTCCAAATTTCAAAAAAACTTATGATTTTAGTTTCTAATTTTGATTTAGGGGGCTCCTTTATTCTGTGGGGACAATACCTTTAAAAAAATTATAAAAAAGTGATCCTTAACAAAAAAAATAAATTAATTTAAAAAAAATAGTTTTTAAAACTATTTAAAAAATTAAGTACAATTTTTTTAATAATAAAAAATGCTTCTTTTATTTTGTGCCCAGGGTATAATATAAGAGCCAAATATACTTAAATTTTAATTGCCCTTAAAGTGACAAAGAAAAAAATTAACAAGTTTACTTAAGTTCTCTAAATCTAGCCCCTCTCCAATAAAAGCTAAAAGAAGAATGTAAAGATTTTCAAAAAACCTTTATGTTTACCGTCGGGGTTTATAATTCTGGAAAATTGCAAACATTTTCATCTTCTGCAAAAAATAAAGGCTGATTTTTTGAAGACTTTTTTTAAAATTATTTATATGTGTAATGTACGTAACAAATTTACCAAAGGTTTTTTAAAAGGCCTCTGAAGAAAATAAAAATTGGTTTGTATGCGATATCCCCCATCTCCAGAAAGAATTTTGAGAAAACGTTAATATGGATAATGTTCCATACGTAGAAAATTTGAGCAAAATCGGTTCGCTAAATTAACTATTATTATAGAAAATTATATTTAAAAAATTCTTTTAAAGTAGCTGTTATGTTAACTGATATGAAAAGTAACTCTACATGAGTTAAACAAAATTTTTACTTTAATTTTATAAATAAAAGCGACTAACTTTGAAAATAGTGTTCGTTCATTGTAATTCCAGAAGATCTTGTCAAGAGAGTTCTAAAAGATTGCAGTAAACACCTGTAACTCTGTAGATGAAAGAGCTATAAGTCTATAAAAACTCCAAAAGGATTTCTTGAAAGTACAGTTCTTGAATAACAAACTTATTTTTAAAGTGATCACTTAAAAAAAATGTAACAAAATAACGGTTTTGTTAAATTTATTATTTTAAGTATAACAATGTATGTTCTCTCATCTACTCGCTTATAAACATTTAAAATCAAAAATATATTTTAACTTTTAAATGACAAGAAAGTTCTGAATATATTATCTCAGAGATATAATCTATCATATATTATGAATGCTTTATATAAAATTTATCATAAATAACTCTGTAACAAATTACAACAAAAATAATAACTGAACCATTCATAATTACTATTTAAAAAAAATTCCTATCGTAAAAATGGCAAAAACTAACTGATGAACGAGAGTGCAGATATTATGACCTTGATTTAATTACATGGAAGACATGTAATTATACCCGAGATTTCACAAATATTGAATAATATTTTTAATTTTGATTTTCCAAAAATGGTGAGCACCTATGGCACTTTACTTTGTAAATCACTAGTATGTTAATTACATAAACGAAAAGTTGATATTCATAAAACTTTATTTTTTTTAAATATTGTAAAATTAATATTTGTACCGTATTTATTTCACTGACAAATCATTTGTTAATTATTTTATACAAATAGGTTCAGCGATTCTAAATTTAAAAGGACATTAAAAAGTAAAAAAATATACAACCCAAAAATAATTACTTCATTCTAAGGTAGTCGGATAAAGCCAAAAACGTAGACTAGAGAAAAAACAATCATCAAATTGTTACAGTCGAGTACATAGATATTTATCGATATAAAAGAATAAATCAATAACCATATGGTGTGTAATTGAACTTTACAGATTGAACATGTTTACATTGTCACGTATAAAAATAAATCTTTTATTTTAATGGAGGAAAATGATGTCCTTTGTCAGTTGTTTCTTTATATATTTATGTCAGTTTGTGGGATGAGATGAAGAGTTTGATTTATTATTAATAAAACTGATGCAGTTATCTTTGATTTACAGGGCATAAACAAACTTACATAAATAAAAGATTGTTAAAAAACTATCCTCCTTTCACAGGTAACAAAAAAAATTTACATCAGTTTATAGATGTCAGCAGGATGTCACAACCTATTTTTCTATAAGGTATGCAGAACTCTTAATTACAGTCTATTAAATTTTAATATTTTTAAAATATTAAAATAGCGAAGCAACCCCAAAACACACTAAAATCTTAATAAGGGATTATAATGCCCAACTGGGCAAGGAAAAAAAATATCGAAATATTATTGGGAAATGGCCAGCACACAACAAAACCACTGAACTATGCAAAATACACGGAATGGTATCCAAATCCACATGTTTCAAAAGGAGGCCTAATAAGCTTAAAACCTGGGCAAGCCCCAATCAGAGAATCGGGGAGTTTCAAATAGATCATGTTTGCATGGACAAAAATTTCCATAGGGAAATCCAGAACGTTAAGGTACTTAGAGGGATAGATTCTGGTTCAGACCATAAAATAGTCAAAATTAAAATAAATTTAAAACCGCTCAAAAGACAGAAAATAAAAGCAGATTTGACCCGAGAAAATTAATAGCCGACGAAGGTTACATACAAGATACGCACATTAGAGCTTAAACAAACCAACGAGAAATTACAACAAATAGCGGAAAAAATAGCCCCACCAAACCTCAAATTAAAACATCGGTGGTGGACCGAAGAATGTAACCGTGCAGTCATTGCTAGACACGAAGCTTGGGTGACATCAAGACATCAAGGAATGAGGTCTGAAAAATTCTCGCGAGAACTAATAGAGCAAAGAAAACTTACACAGAAAATTCTTCGGCAGGCCAAACGACAATTCCACAATAACATCATTAGCTAGAGCGAAGAAAATTTCCATGGAACTAATTCCAGCGAATACTACGGAACCTTCAAAAGACGATTGCAACGTTACCATGCACCAACGTTAATGCTTAAGAACAAAGAAGGAAAGGTAGCACACAGCAGTAGGGAAAATGCCCGAATCCTTGCCAAAGAAGTGGCCTGAACACGGTTTAACTGTCAATGGTGGAGTTACCCGGAGGGCCTAAAAGTGTTTTAATGTTTTTTTTATTTAGACCGGCTTTCACGGAACTCAAACCCTGAAATAAGACACAAATCCTCACTTCAAGTTATCTTTTATTTTTTTTCGTCTTAATTCAGTTATATTGGTGTTGTTTGTGATTGGATTTTGGGCTCCCGATGGTGTGGGTGGCCGAGCTGCCGGGGTATGGTAGCCCGTGCGACCGGGGGCGTGGCTTCGTTTCACCGGTGGCGGTCCTGGTTGTGATTTGTAAATGCTGCGTGTGATTTAATGATGGGAACGGGATTTTTCCCCGGTTCTTGCGCGGGCCGGATTGAGGTTACGTACCCCTTGTTAGTTTTTATTAATTGGCCGACTTATTTGGGTGAAGGTCTGAATTTGTATGTTGCGTAAAACATAATGTTGATTGGTTTGAGTGTAGTGCTGGTTTAACTTTCAACTCGTTCGTTTTCTGAGCCGTTCACAGTCACGAACATTGCTGTCAAATCTGTACTAGGCGCGCGGTTTCGGTCAGTTAGTTTGAGGCAATCAGGTTAGGTTGTATGTGAAGATGTCCGTTTAGGTCCTACGTGTAAGCGAAATTTGTTTTGTATTTTACTGATGCAAATGTCTGCCGAGGCATTTACATCGATGGCATTCCGACCGAGGCCTAGCTGATGACTGTGAGATGTAATCAGTTAAGAGGGTCTGAAGGCGACCTCCGGTAAAGCCCCTCAAGGCTCAGAACGGAGGGGATGGAGTGGTTAAATTCCACGTATGTTGGTTTGCTTTTCTTAAATCTTCCTTCTAATATTAACATGAGTGCTAAAAATTGGTTCCTTGTCCCTACTCTGTTCCTGAAACCAAATTGATTTTCTCCTAACACTTTTTCCGCTCTCCTCTCAATTCTTCTATACACTATTCTAGTTAATATTTTTGATGCATGACTTGTTATGCTATCTTCTTCACATTTATCTGCTGCTGCTTTCTTTTGTATCATGACTATAACACTCTTTCTGAAGTCTGACGGAAGTTCCCTTTTTTTGTAAATATTTAATTCCAGTCTGTATAATATATCTGTCGATCCTTACCAGCACTGCGCAGTAATTCTGCTGGTATGTGTTACAAGGTCAAGGTCAATAGCTGCAAAAGATATGGTGATTAATGTCACCATGATTACAGTGCAAAGGAAGGAACAATGTTTTGTGGCTTATTAATTTTGAGTCTGTTAAACTTTTTAGGTGTCAATACTGACCAAAATCTGTTTAATAAGGAACCAGCACACAAAAATAACATTTACCGATAGGACAAATAACTTACAGAAATTGGCAGCCTACTGAGGCACCTCATTCAGGAAAACCATCAGTATCTGAAGCTAACCTATGCCAACAAAATAATTCCATTGTACCAAAAAGTTTGAAAATTTTCTTTAGGGTTAGATATTCCGAAAACAACTGTTCACAACATTTAATAAAAAGCATGGCTACTGATTTTAAGGTTCAGATGTTACACAAAATTTAATCACAGCACAAAATTAAACGATTTGAATTCACTACAGACATTCTGAATGTTTAGATCATGATGGGAGTTTATAAGCAAGTTTATTTTCAGTGATGAAATTATGTTTCTTAAGTATGAGTACACCAGCATAATGTTCAAATATGAGGTACTGAACCTACACGTCTTTACGGAGCATCAATGTTATAGCCCAAAAAGTTAATGCGTCACACTGTAAGACGAGACAGAGTTACTGGTCTCTTCTTTTTTTCTGAACTAAGTACAATGGAAAACAACTTTCTGATATGTTGAAGAATGATCAGTGTCCCAAATACCAGAGAATTCCATTCTCCAGTAAGATAGAGCTCCTTCACATTTTGCCACAATCATGTTCATTTACCTAAGTGAAACGTTTCTGCAGCAATTTGTCATGGATATAATATTTTAAACCTTGTGGATTTTTATTTGTGGGGTTATGTAAAGCCAAGTATTCTGTGTTCATGGAGCGCGTGGTAGCATCTCAGCTTTTCATCTGGAGGTCCCAGGTTCAAATCCCAGTCAGACATGTCATTTTCCACACACGCTACAAATCATTCATCTCATCCTCTGAAGCATTACCTAACGGTGGACCCGGAGGTTAAAAAAAAAGTATTCTGTGTTCAAATAAAAAATCTGGAAAAAGAACAATCACTAAAGCAATTTTGTTGCTTACATCAGATGTTCTTTTACATGTAAAACAAGAGGATGAATATAGTCTTGATGTCTGGGTAATAACTGAATGAGCACAAATCAAAATTTATTCAACACGACCTTTCATCCAGAGGTCCTGGGTGTGAATTCCGGTCAGGTATAGCATTTTTTCATACGCTACAAAATTTCATTTCCATGTCTCACACACAAGCTTCAAGCTTATGTTGTGATAAAAAAATTTTAAATACGATTCTGGGATAGTTTCTCTTCATTTCCACATATTCTCTATGTCTCTGTCCTACAACTATTTGAAACCCCACCAGATAAGACTGTATAAACCATCTGTATAAACCTTCTTTGCCAAGCATGCATTGTTTTCATTATCATAATAGTGGCAAGATTTCATTTAGTTATGCTTATGAGACATTATGTCAAACAAAATCTTTTATTTACGTTTCCATTTCATAACTTTTTCAAATTCATCTAATTTTCAAAAGCCTCATTTTTATTTTCCTTCCTGGTTTCACTATTGCTCATATTTTGCTATCAAAAACACTTAATACCACACAAATTTATTTTTTAAATTTCTAATTATTGCAATTATTTGATATTTTTCTTTTTCTTTTTCCTGTTTAGCCTCCGGTAACTACCGTTTAGATACTACTTCACTGGATGAATGAGGATGATATGTATGAGTGTAAATGAAGTGTAGTCTTGTACAATCTCAGTTCGACCATTTCTGAGATGTGTGGTTAATTGAAACCCAACCACCAAAGAACACTGGTATCCACGATCTAGTATTCAAGTCCGTGTAAAAATAACTGACTTTACTAGGACTTGAACGCTGGAACTCTCGACTTCCAAATCAGCTGATTCAAGAAGACGCGTTCACCACTAGACCAACCCGGTGGCTTAATTATTTGATATTAGTAAGGCCTTTCCTAACAAATTAAAATCAATTAAATTCATGTGCACTCAATCTACGTTGATTGAACATGAATGCTTGGTATCAACAGGTCATTTATACTTCACTTATAACAAAGAATTAAAAAGAAAAAGTATTCTTTCAACCTTAGCCATCTCCAACTAAATCTCAGGAAATTGTAGGTATGTGAATTAAATCAACAACAAATCATCTGTGTGTGATAATCAGTTTTTTTCCAGTGCTGTATTTATTATCTAATAATGGTTAGATAATATTTACACAATATGGTTAGATAATAATGGTTACACAATATTTAGATTTTCAAATAATATCAATAACAATAAAGAATAAATGTGCACATTAACTGTACATTTAAGATACATCAAGTCATATAGTACATTTATAATAAAAATCAGAATAGCAAAAAGGTTCTCAGAAGCATTACATAATAAAAAAAAGTTACAACTAGTGAATAATCAGAAGTCATACATAATTTTTTTAGACCATATGTTTACACGCTTATACAATTATGCACGCTTTTTACATATACCCCCACACATATACATACTGATTTTTCTGAAATGAATAATAAAAACAAGAACAGTAAACAGCCATTATGTAGATAACCTAAATACAAAACTAAACAAAAATGCTTAACACATTTTGAGAGTAATACATAAATGCCAGTTCAAAAACAATTCTTTTCTTGTAAAATATTTAGAATTGAACATTAATTACTGAACATGATGCATCAGTAGATGCTGATACAAATGCATGATTTTTAATACAAGTCAGCTGCTGAAATAATAACTGAATGAATTGAACAATGTTATCGCATAAAGTTTTATCAACAATTAGGTGACATCCAAAATTAAACAATTTATATGACTCAGCAGGCATTCAGTAACAGTCTATGGATGATTTCATAAATAACAGAAAAGTACGACCAATTTAAAAATTAGATGAACTTCAGTTGACAAAAATATTTTTTTACTACTAAACAATTCTCTATCATGAATACAAACCACAAGATGAAACTCTTAACAGTATTATCGAGAGGTCTCCATTGTCTTTAGTGCAAGAGAAGCACATTGGAGTCATACAACAGGAAAATACATCATGACATCACTGTTGCCCCCATCTGAGCAAGATTTCCTACCTAACCATGGAATTCTACAAGTTTGAGAGTTGTTTCAGAACTCTCCAAACATGATGACTTCTTGTGTTCAGGGTGGTTCCCAAAGCTGAAGATGGTGTTATAAGGAACCCAATTAGAGAGACAAGAACAAAAAACGTGACAGCACAGCTGTTGGCCAATCAATAGACTTCCAGAGATATCTCAAATAAATATTTATAAACCTGGAGTACAAGGGGACTACTTTGAAGGAGATTAAAATTGGAAAACAACAGATACACTCAACAATCTTAAGGAAATATTTATGAATTTAAAGTTAAAGGAATTGCATAATACTACATGACACCTCTTGCTTATTTTTTTTTAATCGAGCAAATAGACCATACAGAATTCAACTAAAAAAAAAAACAAATCAACTGTAAGAACCTTTGGACTACTAATTCAACTTTGAATTTTTATTTTTTTTAACTAAATAACTATTATTTTAAATAATTTACTTCGTGAAACTTACTTCGGTGAGAACAATCAGAATCTAAATTATGAACATAAATAAATTACTTAATATTAATAATTTTTTTAAAGTATTTTATGTTTACCCTGCCCTAAGGATTGGGAGCCTAGCTATGAGCAACAGGCACATCTCCCACGTTGCAGATGGGGTGACCATCAGTGTAATGAGCAGTTGTGAGTAAGGGGTGTTCCAAATAAGCAGTCATGGATAGGCAGTGCCAGGACATGTGATGTGGTGGGGTACTGCCAAAGAGAAGGGGCACCTAAAAACAGTGCATCTAAAAAAAATCACCAAGCCAAAACAATCTTGTGACATGGTGAGTATTGACCTTCGGTAAATAAGCCAACATCTCCCTCAAGTGCATTGATAAGGATATTAAATTAGGGACAGTACATAAAAGGACTTGGCAATAGGTTTAAAATGGCTTTTGAGTGTGGCAACCTTATAGTACATCGAGCCTCAAAAGAAAGTTGGTAAGGTACATAGGAAAAGGTTAGGGCATTCCCACAGGAATGTGAAAATGTGTGTAACAGCAAGAATGTGAAAAGTGAACTAGTGGGTACAAAGTAAAGAGGGAAAAGTGATGTATGGATAGGAACAGCAAATATATCTCTTACTGGCACACAGAACTGGTACATTGTCTGAAAGAAAAAAGAATGAGGATTTTGGGTTTAAGTAAAACTAAATGGAATGGAAAAGTAGAAAATATCTTACAGAAGGATATGCTTTGTATTGGAGTGTGGGCAAAAGGAAAAATTGGATTGGTGTGGGTAAGGAAATACAAGATCTGTAAATAAAGCAATGAGACTAGTATTTTGGAAGCCAAGTAGTAACACTGTAAAGTTACTAGTAAACATATGGTTATATGAACAACTGATTAATATTAGGTATTAATATTTTTAGTCTATTGTTTTCACGTGATATAAAAAACTTTTCATGAAACAAGTTTTTGTTGTGCATTACAAAAATGAGTGATACTAATTATGAGCAACATTGTACAATCAAGTTTTGTGTTAAACGTTGTGAGAATGCTACTGATACTTTTACAAAATTGAAAAGGGCGAATGTAGATCATGCTATGTCACGAGTCCAAGTTTTTAGGTGGTTTAAAGTATTTTCAGATGGCCAGGAATAAGTTACATCCCAAAAAGGCAAAAATGAGCAATCAAAACCAATGCTAATTTGTTTCTTTGATAGTAATGGCATTGTCAATAAGGAGGTTTTGCCTACAGGACAGTCTGTAAATCAATATGTTTACAGAGAAATTCTTGAAAGACTGCGGAAAAGAGTTGCTCACATGAGACCAGCCATCAAAGACAACTGGATGCTGCAGTATGACAATGCACTTTGTTACACTGCACTCTCAATTAATGAATTTCAGGAATTAAAACATTCCTGTAGTTCCTTAACCACCTTATTCACCTGACTTGAGTCCCTGCGACTTTTTCCTGCACCTGATTTTAAAAAACACATTAAAAAAAGTAACCGACCATCTGAAGGGTACTCCAGTTTCTGAATTCCAACACTGCTATAAAGAGTGGGAAAACCATTTGAAATGTTGCGTGGCTTTCCAAATGAACTATTTTGAAGGTGAGAGAGTCCATGTATAATTGGATTGTAAACAAAATGTTTTTCTGAACCAGTCTTATTACTTTATTTACAGACCTTGAAAAGAAGTGCATGGAGAGGGTAGAGGCAATAGATAGTAGAATATCATAACATTAAGACTAAAGATAGGTAAGACCTGGGATATACAACTGTATGATAAGGAGACAATAATAACAGGAGACATGAATGCATGGATAAGGAAAAAAGGAATGGAATAGAGGAGGTACCACATGCACAAAAAGGGGACAAGATGTTGTGCAGTAATTAATTACAGAAGTACTGCACTACTTCCAAACATGGAAAGCTGTTTGAAAGGGTACTGGAAAACTACATCACAAGGAAGACTGATGATGTGAGGATGGAAGAGGAGCAGATAGGATTCAGATATGGTAATAAGTGAATGAGAAGTGGGATTATAATTTAAAAAATTAGTAACTGCATTTCTGGATATAATAAAGGCATATGATAGCATGGATAGGAAAGTTGTATGAAAGGTGCTAGAAGAGAGAAATGTGGATAAACTGCAGACATCAAGATGTTTAAAGCAAAATGTCAGATCAAGGCTGTGGAAATCAGATTGATATGAGACAGAGAATGGGTTGAGACAAGGAAGTGTGATGTTTCCATTTTTGTTTTTATAACTATGGATTGAATTTTCAATAAAGTTAAAAAGGAAATAGCAGAAGGAATGAGCAACTTGTTTGCAGATAGCCTGATTATATGGGAGGAGTTTGAAAGGGATGTAGATTGAATGAATGCATGGAGTCAAGAATTGAATTTTATCAGAGTGTAAGAAGTCTGGTCTAGAATAAGGAGATACCTACAGAATCTAAAAGTTACATATATCAAGCCTACTTTATGCCAATTCTTACTTACACGTCAGAAACCTGGACAGTTGGTAGAAAGATGGAGGGTCAAGTACAGGCAGCAGAAATGAAATTCAAGAGAAGCAAAAAATCTCTTTTCGACAAGAAGGGATAGGTTAAGGAGTTATGATTACAGAGAAACTGAAATTGGAAGCCTTGTCAAGTAATAGATTTAACGTTTGGGCACATTGAAAGGAAAGATGAGGAAAGACTGCTATACAGGATGCTACATACAGAGGAAACAGTAGAATGCCAAGGGGTAGACCAAGAATGAAATGGATGAATACAGTGATTGAGAAAGTGTGCAAGAGAGAGGGATGTGGAGAGATTAATGGAAGAGAAATGGTTCATGGATCGAGGCGGGTGGAGAAATTTGCATAAGGCCCAACTCAAGGAAACTTGGAACTGAAATGATGATTTTATGTTAACTTCAAAAGATTTATTATTTATTTATGGTGTTAAAATCATCAGTTTACGCATACAAAACAAATTATTCTCTGTCTCCTGTCACACTGTTCAGTAGATATCTGGAAATTTATTTTAATGCGAATATATACTTGCAAGCTCTACATGCAAATATAATTATCACAAAATATTGCATAAAGATATTTACTTTTTTTTCCTTATAAACACTATATTTTTCTAAACGCATAATTATAACAAGAAAACTACTTCATCTGTCTCCAGTTCAAAAGAAGTTTTCTATTTTTATTTAAAACTAATTCTTAAAAACTAATACCAATTATCCAAGTTTACCCCAAGTCTTGTTCTCTTAATAGAAAAAGTAAAACAGTTGCATAGTTTATACTTTGATATTTCCTCATAGTTAATAAGTTACACACAAGAGAAAAAAGAGAATTATAAAATAATTGAGCAATAGAAAACAATTACAAAAAGAATTTGGAAATAGTTCAATGTGGCAAAAATTTAAAAAGCAAAAAAATCATTAAAGTAACTAAAAACAAAAAGGTAAATGGATAATAAAAAGTTTACCGCTGTTTACGGCTGTTCTTAAAAAATACGGTTGCTTTAACCCCCCCCCCCCTCCAAGCAGCAGGTGTACCAAAATATTTATTTTAAAAAAAATTAAATCATTTATAAACCTTCACGTATTAATATTAGATTTATAAAATAATATTATCTATACAAAAAAGATTGGGAGTATTAACAATTTTTTTTATATGAAATTATCTCAAAATTCTGTATTTTCTATTGCTCTACAACATATATTTTCTATAAAATTTACTCATCTTTTCATTTCTAGTCCATTACTGATGTCAAGAATAAAATTCATAAGCTAAGAAAAATACAAAGAAAGTAGCATCAGTTTAAATATATATTTTCAGTTTTACATCTTATTTCACATTTATATTCTTTATCCTTTTTTTTTTTTTTTTTTATAACTGTTTTAATCAAATAATTTTTATGGTTTTTATCAGAAAAATTATCACTCCCAATTTTTTGGGAATGATTTTCATTAATAACTTTAATATTTTTTTTTTTTTTTGATTGCAGAACCTTTAGTTTTTGTCATTAAATAAAAACAAAATTATATAAACAAATATTAGTTTAATCCAGTGTTTATAGCATATAAGTATTTTAAAAAGACCATTTCAAACAGTCTTTGAATAGTTGACATGAAAATCATAATTCTATACTGGAATGTTCAACTGCACCTACTAGAAAATATATTATAAATAAATTTTATATAGTATCTTAATAAAACAAGTTTAGAATAATTCGTAGGCTTGGATCAGAACTATGCAAGTCCAAAATTTTCAATTTTGAGATATTCTGTGTATATATTCTTTGGGTGCATACCTTTTGAGTGCAGAACTATTATAAGTCCAATATTCAACAAAAGCTATTTTTCTACATAAGTATTCTATTAAAAAATATACTAATTTCCTTCATGCAGAAGTAGCCTAATGTATCATAGGATAGTTTTCCACCATGAAAGTCATTTTATTTATGAATATTGTCAGTGCAGAAGTAACCTAATGTACACATATTTTCTCACCACATGGCATCAATGAAACAGTACTAATTCAGTAAAGGTATCTCCATTCATTTTATTGTGTTAGTAAAAAACTTGTTTTCATTTCATTGTTTTAGAAGAGTTCAACAATTCAAAATGAGTAGAGGAAGAATAATGGTAAAAATAGCTGAAAAAACAATGCAAGTATTCACATTTATTTCAAATAATTTATGTTTTTCACATTATTAGCTTAACTTACAGGTGAATGTTTTTTTAAATGTAGTTTTGTATTATCTATGACTATTTATGCATTTTTATTTCATAAAATGCTTATTAATTTTGTTGAATAGTTAATTCATTCATGAATCTGTATTCTTTACTTTAACTACTACACAGACCAAATCTTTCTGCTTTGTAACTACAGCTACTTTAACTGAATTGAGTTTTTTAGTGGTTCAAACTTCATGAACATATGCTATGGGGCCCTTTAATTAGTTGAAATTTAAAAACCATTTCTTGTTACTTAGCGTAATATATATTTATGTTTTATGACAACAGTTTTGAACACGTATGACTTCAAATCAACATTCTGTTTAGCTTTATTCTTCTTTTTGTTATATTGAATTGTTCATTGTATTCTGACACCTATATTGTCATTTTCTAATTAATGGTGTTATACTTTTTTCTGCTTTGTACTTTCAGCTAATTAGCTGGACTCTATAACCTTACATGTTATTTTTATACATTAATATTAGTTAATAACCTTTAATAGTAATTTAGTTTTAGAGTACTGTGATTTCAGATCAGTTTAACAATATTTTCAGATACAGAGAAAACAGATAAAGAAGGTAATGCAAATTTGGAGACAACATCTGATATTTCTGATGACATTCTCTCAATAAAGAGAATAAAAGTCAACCATTTGGAAATATTACTTTACCGCAAGTAAGTATCAATCTCCTGTAATTCATTTGAGTAGGCTTACTTTAACTATTTTAGAGTACTAATAGAGATTTTTTATTCTGATATTTACAGAAGGTCCATATGGCTTGATGTAGTGGGTTAGTTGCAACTGCTGTTTGTGTATGTCATGACTGTGTTTATTACCTTTATTGCAATAATTGGCCTATGACTAAATTTTATATTTCTAAATCATCTAAAGCTTACACTGCTTATATATATTTACATACTTGTAAATATGTGTTTTTTTTTTGCGTTTAGGAGCATCTTTTGGTCATTGGCCTTACCTTACATCGAAAAAAATTATTTCTCGTGAAAAAACACATTTAAAATCTTTATTAGAAAATTTATTTTAACTTTCTAAGAAGTTACTAACTTGGTTGCTTTTATTACAGGTTATACCACAGAAAATTTTGGGGATGATGTACAAAGTGTTATGTTTTGATATGGATGATGAAAGGCTTATTGAAAAATGTTTGGCTTCAAATGACATAGCAACAGAATGCCTAGTTGTAGATGTCAATAGTCACCATAACATTACTTTCTCACTTATTTCAATGATTATCACAGTTCCAATGATAATTAAAAATTTTCTGCTGATGAAGTGAGTCCCTTTCTTTTCAGCACTTTTGGTTCTAATTTGGATAAATTTTAAAGTTTTAAAATACAATATTTACAATACAGAATCCATTTGACAAGTTTTATACCTTTTAGTTAAGTATGTAAATTATCTACCACAAGAAAGTGACAACTGATCATTGTCCACCACATTATCTATTACTTTTATGATATAACAGCCAACCAGTGGGGTAATATTGTTGAGTTGCGTCTTGCTCATTTTGCATCTTGTCTGGCCTGTTCAGAGTCCCACCTCTTTCAGCATTCTGATTGGCCACTCCCAACTACTATCCAATCATTGAGAGCTTTATCTGCAACCATCAGCTGTTTACTCAACAGTAATGACATTTTTCTCTTTTCTAAAATATCAATATTCATTTTCTTTACATAAAAGAAAATTCATGGGCTACCTTTATTTCTCCAGCACCGCTGTAATTGTACAGTTGAATGTGAGCTTTAGTAGAAGTAAAACATTGATATAATATTTTTACATAACTGAACATGTCATTAAATAGGTGTGTTTGTGTGATAGCTCACATTGTTGATATTGTAAAGAATAAACACTGAAAATAATTTTCAAAACTGACAATCGAGAAAAATTGCAGTGTAACAGATTACCTGATACAATAAAGTAAAGCATAAAAATCCACAAAAACTTGTTCCCAAGAATGGAAAGTCACTACTCTAGAAAAGACTCCACTAAGGAATATTTAGATCCAGATCTAAATGTGGTAAAATGTATACAACCTACACAAGGAATATAGCAAAGTTAATCAACAAGAACCTGCAAACTATCAATGTATAGACATATTTTTAACACTTGTTTTTGTTTAGATTTCCTAGTAGTAAAAAATGATTTGTGCGATTTATGTGAAAAATATAAAAATGAGTCACAAAAAAATGAAATTAAGAAAACCACTGATCATTGATGATCATCTGGAAAACAAAAAATTAGCAAGAGAAGCAAAAGACTGCCAAAGAAAGGACTCATGTGGAAGAATCATACGTTGCAGGAGTTTATAACCTCCAACAAGTTCTGCAAACACCTCATGTTGAAGTATCGCAGTTGTATTATAAAAGAAAACTTTCTAGTTACAATTCACTATTTATAATTTAAATAAAAAACAAGTCCACTGCTTCATGTGGGATGAAACAAAGGTACAAAGAGATTCTAATAAAACTGCTTGTTGCATATTTAAGTTTATTGAAGCAAAAGTTAAGGAAGGCAAAACAGAAATTTTTTTTTTCAGACAACTGCAGGGGGCAAAATTTGAACAGAAACACTGCAATTATGTACCTGTACTTGGCTGTTAATCAAGGCATCAAAATAACACACTGTTTTCTTGAAAACGAGCATACACAAAATGAGGGAGGGACAGTGTACATAGTAGCATTGAGTGTATGTCGAAAAATATATCCATTTTTGTCCCAGATCAATGGTACACAATAGAAAAACAGTGTGTAGAAAATCTCCATATCATATAACTGAAATGGAACAGTTCTATGACTTTCAGACACTGAGAACTGAGACATTCAACAACATGGATAAGAATTAGATTGGAGATACAGTAAAGTGGCAGAAAATAAGACTACTTATGGTTAAATTACAAAACGCAAAGACTGTATTTTTTTAAATATAAATATAATGAAAGCAATTTCAAGGAAATTAATATTGAGTCTGGAACCAAGTAAAAAACAAATAAAGAAACAAAAGAACAAAGAAAAAAGTTGAAGGGTTAGTTAGCTCATCAAAAATGCATTCTCCAAACCAGTTTACAATTTAGTACCAAAACATTAAAGGATCTGGAGGCTCTTTGTAAAAACATAATACCAACAGCTTACCATCACTACTATCAAATTTAAAGCGTTGTAATAATGTGAAAAATGTCTAAAAACCAAGAAGTAAAGCTTCTTACAATAACATTTAACAATTTCCTTGTGTAAGTTAATTATTATTTTCCAACATTTTTTATTGAATATCATTATAATCCTCTAGTTTTTTTTTGTAATGTAAATGTTTCTACATAGTATATGGTTAGAATGACTGGTAAGAAATGACAAAAGACTCTTCTTTTCATTTATGGCAATGTATTTTTGTAATTCTTTATAATATTATATCTTGTGTTCAATATTTTTAAAAAGCTTTTCAATTGTAATTTGTAATTGAACAAATTAATATAGTAAAAACTTACGCACACATGTATTGGTATTTTTAAAAATAAAAATTGTTTTTCATAATTTGTGTTTTTTTTACTTTCACCTAATTTGATTAATACTTCAATAATGTTTTTTAAAGAAATCTCTTATAATTAATTTTTAATTAATAGAAGACTGCAGTAATATAAATACACCAAGTATTGTAATAGCATAAAGAAAGTAATACACAAAGAATAATAAGAAGCAAAAGAAAGAGTAATAATTCAATTTTAAACTTTTGAAAAGATTTTGTGCAGAAGTTCTCTTTGTTTAATTTTAAACCAAAACTAAGTTTTCTTGGGTTAGTTCTGCAACATACCTTAAAGTACAGAAGTAGCCTAAGTCCTCTAAAAAGTTAACAAATAAGTTTTTGAAAATAATTGAGAAATCACATGAAAAAGTCTGCTATACAATACAATTAATTCTAAACTTTCAAAAATGATTTTAGTACATAAAAAATCAATTTGACATTTGATTTAGCCTTTCTATTTTTAGAAAAAAAACCAGTTACAAAAGGATTATTTTAATTATTTATTAACAATCACAATCTTTAAAATAATATACATAGAAGAATATATATTCATTGTTTTAAAATTAAGTTTATATTATATGCTATAATGAAATTATCACTCAATAAAACTAAGTTAAATCTAAAATTAATTAATAATATAATAATTATAGACATAGTAAAATAAATGTTACAAAAAGGTTGGAAAACACAATGAAAAAATTTGTCAGTTCTCTTTTTTGAAAAAGTGAGTCTATAAAAATATAACATTTAACTCATTTTTTAAAAATATAATGTAAAAAAAAATTAAAACAATCTTTTTTAAAAGATACAATAAAAGTTAAATAGTAAAGAGTAAAAAATTAATAAATATACAACTATGAGAATAATAGTAATATAATGGAAATAGTTACCTCTTCAGTACAAAATTTAGACTGGATAAACATGATCAGGGAAGGCAATTTTTTTATATTTAAATTGTATCTTAACATTATTGATGTAAATAATTGTAATTAGTTAGAATCATTTGTTGGTTGAAGTGATGTTATTCTTTTTTACGTTAGTATTATGAAGTTTAACTAATTTTTCCAAAATTTCTGATCGTTGATATACTGCAATGCTTACCTTATGATGTTTGCTAGATGAGAATTTCCTTCGGACTGCCTAAAAATAAAAAATTAACAGTTCATAAATTTTCACTTTTTTTTGTTTTTAGATATTAGAATAACTAAATGTTCTTGGTATAATGCAATTGCTGTGTGAATGAAACACAGAATCTCTAATAGAATTTATTTAATCAAATAGAATGGATTTTTGATACTTAAAAAAATGAGATTGATTCACCAGTATGGAAAACAAAAATAAATTACTAAATTAAAAAAAAAGGGGGGTATGATGAATGAACTGACTCTTGCAAGAAGTAAGTAAGCTAGATTGGTTGATGAACACCCCTTAATGAACAAATATGAAATGGTGAGATGTATCATAAATATACTACTTTTTCAAGAACTTTTAATAGAGTATAAAAAGAGATTCGATTAAAAATTATTTAAAAGAAGGATGTCAGGCTGAAGAACCTTTTAAAGAATGACTGTCATCAAGTAACGCAATATTTACATGAATATCTATAGAAGCAAATTTAATTTCATTTATGCTCTTAATAAAATAAATGAACAATCAATAATAATAACTACTGCACTATTCCAGTGTGTCTGGAAGAGACGCCAGTTGAAGGTAGAAGAAAGGATCAGAGAAAAATTATTACTAATCATAACCAAAATATTGATTATTATTTGGTCTTCTGCCCATTTTAAGTAAAAATTAAGGTTTATTTTTTCTAAAAATATTTTTACATTTGTCCACAGACCCAAAATACAAATAGAATACTAAAAAGAAAAATTAATAATTTTGTGACACACAATCAGCTATTTGTAGTAATGTTGTTCACAGGACCAATACCATCTTGCTGCTAATGTTGTATGCAAGAGATCATATTTTTTCAACTGTTTCTTTACATAGTGTAATTGTAGGTAACAGTACATAGGCAAGGAGCCACTACTGAATGAGTGCGAAGTAAGTTACAACACAAGCCTTGCGAATGCCATAAAATTCACAGAGTGCATTAATGGCCATTATAGAGTTTTATACCATGTTTTACCTATGGCTAAGAAAATATATTATAGGATTACTGACTTAAATCAATGATAGAATCCATTGTTTACAAATATTTTCTTAGATTTTTCAAAAAATATATAAAACAATTTCTGTGGCAATATGTTATTAGTCAACTTCTACCTTTTCTTTAATATCAATCGGTGTTACCTCAGAATCCAACATAAACAATTAATAAACTGTGTAATATAGAAACTTTTACCTATTAGGTGTACTTTCAAATTAACCTCTGCTTGCCAGCTGATACGTTAAACAATACACGCTTCTGACTGTTCAATGGTTGAAAAGAGTAGGCTTTTGATCATTTGAACACGTGTATAATAACGAAATTTTGTTTCATAATGACCCTCATTATGATACTGGTTCCTGCCATGTAATTTGTACGTTATAATACAACCATAGTAAACAAAGTTTTATCCTATCATTATTTCCATAAAGAAAGGAATCGTTAAAGACAGAATGTTTCAGCAAGTAAAATAGTTAATTTTTAATGACTGGGTAGTTAGTAGGCAGACATGCAACAGATTTTTAGTGAAATAAAAATACACATAAAATGAGGAAATCTGTTTCACTCATTAAGTGATTCTGCAGAATCTTAGCAAGTAGGATAATAGTCACAATGAAACAAGCAAGGTCAATAAAGATGTAACCCACAGTTTTACCAAAAGGAGGTAAACACAGTTTTGTAGAAAAATGAACATATGTGATGCAATCTATGAAACCATGCCATAAGTTGGCATGCGTTATTTTGCAGTAGGGAAAAAATTAACAAGCAATGTCAAAAAAGTCAATGTTTAGGTTTTAACAACATCTGTTGAATGAATTCAATAACTAAACTAAATTCAAATGTTGCAAACAGCTTTTAAAATACCGAAAATGGATCTTGAAATACACACCATTAAAACTCCATTGCATCACAATAGAAAGTATAAATGGTTTACTTATTAATTTTTTTTTTTTAACTTTTAATAAGCTCTTTGATGATTATATAAAATTTTGATAAGCATTTAGGGTAGGGTTTGGGAAGTAAACAAATTTACCCCCTACATTGGGTGCTTTTATTATCCTCAATGCTTTGTTTTTCAGAAGAGGAAGGATTTCAAAAATGGGATAATCTATAAAAGCCCTAAAAATACTAGCACTACAAAAAAAAGCAACAGAGAAATAAATCATAACTAGTAAAACTTCAAGACAAAAAAAAATTGCTGATAAAGTAAAAAAAAAAATATTTTACCTGTAATTTTGAGTTTTCTGCATCAATAATTGTTCGAGTTAATACTGGTATATACGGTTTAATGTCAACATAAGTATACGTAGAATAAAATACTAAGCAATCTGACCACATTTTTGGCCCTGGATCCTCTTCACCAACCACACTGCCAATTCAACAAAGAGAAAATACATCAATAAAAATGAAAAAGGCACTGCAATCTTTATTCTACTTAGTGTTAAGGAAGAGGATTAATGAAATGTTTCATTAACGAGGCACTGAATCATGAACAATGAGAAAGGCAGACAGAAAACAAATTTAGGCTTTTGAGATGTGGGTGTGGATAAATGTTAGATGGAAAGAACATTTAATAACTGAAGTATTAAATAGACTCTGAGAGAACAGGAAAATGCTAAATGTGATTGAATACAGGAAATGGTGTTGGCTAGGACATTCCATGAGAAGGTGTTTATTAGTGGATGCGATAGAAGGCTTGGTGAATGGAAGGAAAGGAGAGGAATCAAATGATGGATGGGATTATGGAAAAGGGAAAATATGCGGAAATAAAGAGGTTAGCAAAGGATAGAACACAAGCTGGAGAACAGCAGCCGTGATGGGACCTGTACTAATGGCAGAACACTATGAATGTACGAATGAATGAATTCCCTTCATAACTATGCAGCTGTAGCAGCAATGAAGCTATTGCTGTAAAGTAAAAACATTTCACTTCATCAAAAATGTTTTGAAAAATACTAGTTGCACTTTGAGAACACAACTTTATTTGTTTGAATGGCCTTGTGAAGACCAATGAATTTTAACAATGCCTAAGTGAAGTATATGTTCTAGTTAGCAAAATGAAATCTGCACGACTGGCTGGTAATCATTAAAGATACAGTAATATGAAGAAATTACTACTACTTTTCACTTCACCCTTTGCAGCTTCCAGCCCAATTTCTAATGCAGTTTTAAAACATGGAAAGTCAAAAAAACCAATCTTCATGACACATTTACCATGAAAATTATCTTCTGGTTTATTGCACACCCATCCATGAATGTCCCAATGAATCTAATTTTAATTTCTCTAACCTTTTTCTAATTAATGCTAATTTCCCTGATTTTTTAACTATTTTACCTGATTATAATTCCCTAACTTCCTACATCGGGATGCTAGCACCACCTGCTTGCATTAGAAATTGGGCTGGAAGCTGCAAAGGGTGAAGTGAAAAGTAGTAGTAATTTCTTCATATTACTGTATTTTTAATGATTACCAGCCAGTCGTGCAGATTTCATTTCGCTAACTATAACATATACTTCACTTAGGCATTGTTAAAATTCATTGATAAACAAGTCTATACAAGGCCATTCAAACAAATAAAGATGTGTTCTCAAAGTGAAACTAGTATTTTTCAAAACATTTTTGATGAAGTGAAATGTTTTTACTTTACAGCAATAGCTTCATTCAGAGTAGTATCAGCAGAGCTTCATTTCACAGTAGTATCACAGCCTATAGTTGTTCCACAGACTTGTGTAGCTTTATTAATCAATATCTCCCTTAAGATATTCCAAGCTATCTCAAGTGGATCCTCTGCTGCTTCAACCTCATTTTCCCTGTGTTCAAGCTGTTCTGCCAACACCTTCACCTTTCATATTCTATTCTTTTCTTCTTTTCTGATTCACCTACCCTAATCTTTTTATGTTTTTTCTTCTGTGGTTTTATTGTTCTAAATCTAATGTTCATTATCAACAGTTTATAATGTGCACTAAGCTCTGCACTTCTGAACATCAGTAACCTTACATCAAACACTTATTGAATGTGCAAATTTATTGTACCTCGCATATTTCTTGCTAGTACTTCAAATTTGTCTTTGTATAGTTTTATGTGAGTAGAAGGTATTACCAATTAGAAAGTTGTTATCTCTTCTAAATTCTAATATTCTACACCTGTTCTCATTAATTGTCTATTTTATATCAAGCCTTCCTATGCAATTACGTCCTCCCATTTTATTGTCTATCCTATCATTTCCTTCTCTCATTACACACAACAATATGCTCTCCCCATAATCTCTAGCTTCATCAAATGTTTTTTGCAAATGCATATAAAAAGTAACCTTTTCAGAAACAACAGCAGCGTCTTCTGTTGGAACAACATGTATTTGTACAAACGACACTATCTCTTCCAATTCTAAATTTGCTCTAAGCATTCTAGAACTAATGACCTTCCCACTAAACCAGCTTCTTGTATAATTTTTTTTTAAATTATGCCAACCCTTTTTTGCCTTACCTCCTTTCTCAACCCCTGAGTAAATCAAAACATGACCTTTTTCCAAAATCAGTATTCTTACAGCTTACTTCTTTATCTCGCTAATCTCTAATATCCTTTCTCAACCCCTGAGTAAATCAAAACATGACCTTTTTCCAAAATCAGTATTCTTACAGCTTTCTTCTTTATCTCGCTAATCTCTAATATACAAATTCTGAATCTCTCTTTATCTCATCCACAATACTTCCCAATGAAAAAGGAATTATTCTATGTTCATTCCAGTACAATTTCATTATCCTGTCTGGCTACTTCCCTTTGTTTTCTCGGAATAATTTAAATTCATATTAAGTGGATTATTACCAGTGTGAACTATACAGATTAGGGACTGCCCTCTTAAGGCATCCTGGCCAGCCTGATTGTGGGTTATCCCTTCCTCACTTCACAACTTTTATGGTCTACATTGCTATTTTGCCCGAGATATCTTTGTTGTATTAAGATTATCAGGTTAAGAAGATGCAGGTCTGGAACTAGGTCCCAGAGCCCCATAAACATTTATCTGCTCACAGATCCAGATTCCCACCTCAGTTACCCAACCTTCCAATGGATTCTCAAATTACAAGGGCACACCATTAGATTAAGTGTTAAGATTGAAGTGAGAGAGGCTAAGAAAATGCTCTTGTATGCATTTTTATTTTATATGATGCGGATTTTATTTTATATATTGCTCTTAATCACTTCCATCTGCCAAGACAAAGCCCACCCCTTAGGTGTATTCCCAGGGTCCCAATTTTTTCAACATGTAATTTTCATGGCTTACAAGATCCAATATCAGGTATTTACATTTTCACTGGTGTGTTACAGGGCACCAACATGTTGTAAATTTTTGTCTCTTCTACCTATCAGTCATTAATAGAATTTGAGAATTTTATATTCAAATGGTGCAGTACCAGTCAATTCTGATAACATTAACAGAATTTAACCTTTAAAATTTCTCAGTATGACAAGACAAAAAAAAAATTAACGGAATAGGAATCTTCATGATAAACAAATGCTGTTATAAGATATATGTAACTGGTACCACAGCTAACATATTAAAAACTTTTTTAAATGTTATGTCAGAATTAAAAACTTTTTTAATATGTTTTTTAACTTACTTTTTATTCTTAATGCCATGATTCCTACAGGTTTTATTGAAATTCTACAAATCCTCTTTTCTATATTTAGATTCAAGTTTAATCCAATATAAAATTAAATTTTTCCATTAAGTAGTTTGGACAAAATAAAATGTCATTTATGAAGAATATTACAGCAACTTAGTATATATACTTACAGTATATTATTAATCTTTAAGAATTAGATGAATTTTTACTCTGCAATTTATTGATGAAAAAAGTAATGAATTTATATACAGAAAACTTAAAAATAAAACAAATAAAAACTTACCAAAATGCAATGAAAAGGGCAACAGCAGCTAGCAGTGACGGTCGAATATGACGTAAATTATATGTCACTAATGCTAGTTCCAAAAAATATTTAGCACATGCATGATGTTCTGGATCAGCCTGAAAATAACAAATCTTAATTAAATCACTTTCACAGTATCTTTATTTTTACCATTAATGGGATATCAAAATGTTTAAAATAAAATTCCTACAGTACAATAAAAACAAAAAATACTACAGATTTGACAATCTAGAGTGTCAAAAAATAGGCACAATAAAAAAATGTGCCAAAACTGCAACGTTAACATATCTATTTTAATTTTGTGGACTCCAAAGGCAAAGGATGGCCTCCTTTATAGCAACCACTTCTTACCAGACATATTTTTCCAGTAGTACTATGCAATTACAATTGACCATTTATTCACGAAAACAAATTATGACAAATAAACATTTATTTACATTTAATATAGAATATTTATTTAGAAGCTTAATCAGCTAATTCTACATCATTAATTGCTACACAGCTAAAATTCTAACAAAATATTAATAAAAATTTCAAGAGATTAAGCACTGAAAATGTGTCATGACAAACATCTAAAAGAATTGTATCAGCAGTCTGACTAGTTTCCCAACAAAAAAAAAAATATGCTACTTTCAACAAGATTTCCATTTCACCACATTTCCAAACTGATGAAAGGAATTTTTTTTAGAGGAAAAGAAAATGGAGAAGTTGAAAAAGTACTGTATAATATCTAATAAACAAAGAGATAAGGGCCTTTTTTTTTACTAAGTCTACAAACAAAAGTGATCGAAAATAGTAGTAATACTTGCATTGATTGCAAATAACTCATGGCGGAAACTTTTGTAGCTGGTGAAAGTTGGAAAAGTTTCAAGGTTGGTAAATCAATCAGGGTAAAGAACAAAATTTAAACATAACAGAGGATATTGTTATTACACTCCATGCGTAATGGCGGAAAGCTGAGTAGAAGATGTTGAAATTTAAACCATAATGTCTATGTCCACCAACTCATATCTACTTTTTTAAGCTACATACATACAGTACATGCTCATACGCAAAAATACAGAAAAAATAAAATCAATAATTTTCCTTTAAAACTCTACTGAAAATGACCAGAACACAGTGCAGTTTTCTAACAACCTCAACAATATCTTGAAAACTTCTTAATGAAAATCATTAGGGTATGTCTGCCAGTGTAGATACAGCTTTTTTTGTTTATGTGTTAAGTCCATTTTTGAAAGGGCGGATACCAAAATGGAAGATAATATATGAAAAAAAAATGTGTAAAAAATAAATATAATGTATAATACAGATTAAAATATAAAAAACAACATTACACCTTTTATTTTTTTACTTTCTGGTTAATCAAACGGTAGTCAATTAAAAAAAAAAAATTTACTTTTTTAATATTTAAACAATTAAATTTACATTAATATTGCTTTACTTTTTTTTACAATTTAAACAACCAATCAATTTTTATAATCTCATTGAAACAAAAGTGGTTTTCCAATAAATTTTTTTTATTTCCAAAATATAATTGCTATTCCTCCTCTATGAATCATGAGACCTTGCCGTTGGTGAGGGGGCTTGACTACTCAGTGATACAGAGTAGCTGGACCAAAGGTGCAACCATATCGGAGAGGTATCTGTTGAGAGCCAGACTAAGGAATGATTCCTGAAAGAGGGCAGCAACTCTTTCAGTAGTTGTTAGGGGCGTGAATCAGGACGACTTAAACGGCCATATCAACATCACTCAGTCCTCTGAGTACTGCGCAGCTGAAAGCAATGGAAAACTACAGCTGCTTTTTTTCCAAGAAAATGTGGCTCTCTGCATTTTCATATAGCAATGATGGAGGCGCCTTCTTTGGTAAAATATTCCGGAGGTAAACTAGTTCCCCGTTCGGATCTCCGGGTGGGGACTACTAAGGAGGGGGTCACCAGAAAATTAAAAAATAACATTCTACAAGTCGGAGCATGGAATGTTAGAAGTTTAAAAAAGGTTGGTAGGCTGGAAATTTAAAAAAAGAAATTGATAGGATAAATGTGGATGTAGTAGTTATTAGTGAGGTTCAGTGGGAAGAGGAAGGCGACTTTTGGTCAGGTGATTTTAGAATAAACTCAGCTTCAAATAATGGGCAGGCAGGAGTAGGTTCCATAATAAACAAGAAGATAGGGAAGAGAGTAGAATATTTCAAAACGCATAGCAATAGAATTATTGTAATAAGGATAAAATCAAAACCTAAACGGACAATGATTGTTAACGTCTGTATGCCTACAAGCGTCCATGATGATGATGATGATGATGATGTAGTGTGTATACGAAGAGATGATGAAGCAATTAAGCACGTAAAAGGAGATGAAAATTTAATAATAGTTGGAGATTGGAATGCAAGCATTGGAAAGGGCAAGGAAGGAAATATAGTAGGTGAATACGGGCTGGGCAAAAGGAATGAAAGAGGGGACAGACTTATAGAGTTTTGCACAAAGTATAATTTAGTAATTGCCAACACCCAATTTAAAATTCATAATAGAAGAATATACACTTGGAAAAAGCCAGGCGATACTGCAAAGTATCAGATAGATTATATCATGGTTAAGCAAAGATTTAGGAATCAACTCGTTGACTGCAAAACTTACCCTGGAGCAGACATTGATAGCAACCATAATTTGGTGATAATGAAATTGGGATTTAAAAACCTGAAGAAATGATGTCAGATGAATCGGTGGAATTTAGAGAAGCTTGAGGAAGAGGAGGTAAAGAGGATTTTTGAGGAGGATATCGCAAGAGGTCTGAGTAAAAAAGATAAAGTAGAAAATGTAGAAGAAGAATGGGAGAATGTTAAAAAGGAAATTATTAAATCAGCAGAAGCGAACTTAGGCGGAACAAAGAGAACTGGTAGAAAACCTTGGGTTTCAGACGATATATTGCAGCTGATGGATGAACGTAGAAAATATAAGAATGCTAGTGATGAAGAAAGTAAAAGGAACTACCGACAATTAAGAAATGCTATAAACAGGAAGTGCAAACTATCGAAAGAAGAGTGGATTAAAGAAAAGTGTTCAGAAGTGAAAAGAGTAATGAACATTGGTAAAATAGATGGAGCATACAGGAAAGTTAAGGAAAATTTTGGGGTACATAAATTAAAATCTAATAATGTGTTATGGTACACCAATATGTAATACGAAAGGTAAAGTCGATAGACGGGTGGAATATATTGAAGAGTTATACGGAGGAAATGAATTAGAAAATGATGTTATATAGGAAGAAGAGGAAGTTGAGGAGGATGAAATGGGAGAAACAATACTGAGATCATTAAAAGAGAGAGTATCATTTAAGAGAGCATTAAAAGATTTAAATGGCAGAAAGGGTACTGGAATAGACGGAATACCTGTAGAATTACTGCGCAGTGCAGGTGAGGAAGCGATTGATAGATTATACAAACTGGTGAGTAATATTTCTGAAAAAGGGGAAGTTCCGTCAAGACTTCAAAAAAAGTGTTATAATCATGATACCAAAGAAAGCAGGGGCGGATAAATGTGAAGAATACAGAAAAATTAGTTTAACTAGTCATGCATCAAAAATCTTAACTAGAATTCTATACAGAAGAATTGAGAGGAGAGTGGAAGAAGTGTTAGGAGAAACCAATTTGGTTTCAGGAAAAGTATAGGGACAAGGGAAGCAATTTTAGGCCTCAGATTAATAGTAGAATGGTAGAATAGTAGGATGTTCCCTATCCCCGTTACTGTTTAATCTTTACATGGAACTAGCAGTTAATGATGTTAAAGAACAATTTAGATTCGGAGTAACAGTACAAGGTGAAAAGATAAAGATGCTACAATTTGCTGATGATATAGTTATTCTAGCCGAGAGTAAAAAGGATTTAGAAGAAACAATGAATGGCATAGATGAAGTCCTACGCAAAAACTATCGCATGAAAATAAACAAATACAAAACAAAAGTAATGAAATGTATTAGAAATAACAAAGATGGACCAATGAATGTGAAAATAGGAGGAGAAAAGATAATGGAGGTAGAAGAATTTTGTTATTTGGGAAGTAGAATTACTAATGTCAAAAAAATGAAAAACTTTCTAGGCCTTATTTTGTACAAGGGCTTAGTCTCAATGCTCAGCCTGAGTGATTATTGGTCAAAAAACATTTTATACAGAAATTTGGTGGCGACCCAAGTAATGAGCAGGATAGATTTTTCAGTTGCTATTATGGTGAAAATTACAATGAAATTTATTGCTATTAAAATGAAAACATTGATCAAGAAGGCTGTTTGTATAAGATTTTGCCACTCCCATCTAAACGTTTGAAAACAAAGATATCTCCTAGTAAGGATCTGGTTGTAGACGAGCATGATTCCCTTAAGAGATCATCTAACCTTCAACAATACCTCCCACAGAAAACCTATAAATATGGTATAAAGATCATGGCTACCCCATAATAAAAACATTCATCCAGGTTAGTCCATAAAGCCAGGAGAAATGAACTGTCTGGAATGCCCTAATGGGGTAGTGTACACAAAATGGTTCGATAGGAGGCAGGTAAAACTGACTTCTACTAAACATCCTGTTGATTTTGTCAACACTAGGAAAAAACGAGACAGAGAGACAAGGCCCTATACTAAAACCTTTAGTGGTGAATGAGTATAATTAAGTCAAATTGGGAATCAATTTATCTGACCAAAATGTCCTCTTGCAGTTCTGCAAGTCAGGAAATCAATGTGCTGGTACAGAAGGCAGCTGAGGAACTGCTCCTTGTACAGCAGTAGTGAATTCTTGGCTGGTATATAAGGAATCTGAAGGCGCTACTGCTCATGGTAGCAGAAAACATCTTTATTCTACAACTACATTCAGGGAAAAAATAGTGTATTCATTCCTATTCACTCCACAAGTTAGAAGGCCGCCAGAAACTTGAAAAGTACAACTTTCTGTGAAAAATGCCCTAAGAAGCCATATATTTGCAGACTGTTTTAATAACAATCACAAGTAAACAACAGTAAATTTTTCTTTGTGTCACTACCTTTCATTTGATATGTTAACATTTTTTTGAAAATCAAATTAAAATCTTTGAAGTTAACTAATAAACAGTTCTTTGAATACACAGTTGTATTATTATTTCCTAATAAATTAGAAACAATTTTATAATATAAAAAATGACCATTGTTTATTTAAAAAATGTTATATTTATTAATTATATTTTTGTTACATGGTATGCCACATAACAAAAACATAAGCAATTAATTAGTAAATATAATAATTTCATAAATCACTTTATTATAATCCTAGTATAAGTGTTATGCTACATATAATATTAAAACAAAACAATAAATTAGTAAAATATTTGTGACGACCCGATTGAACCAACTAAACATAGGCTTCTTGGAATGTGTTATTTGCCTATCTTTATACTTTATACTACATTCTCTAATTCTTTATGCTACACTCTTTTGCTTAGTCTGGAGTCTCATTTGACAAAGTAGTTCATTCATTTGCCAGTACAGTTCAGCAGGAACCACCTAGCAGCAAAAGAGTGAAACATTACAAATGACAGTCCAGTCGGGTTGGAGACAAAATTAAGAATTTTATTACAAGATATACTCTCTTCAAACCAATATTCAGATTCATTACATTCTGAAATAAATTTTTCCTTCAACTCATTGCAGTTTTCTTCTGCACTCAAAAGAAAATTAGCTACTTCATCTGCAGCAGATCGTCCTGTTGCAATATTACACAGTAAGTCATTGCCCATCTCAATACAATCAAAAGGTTTCATGTTAACAGATTAAACATCGCTGACGAGCACATAGTGAATTTGTAAAATGAGTAACACCAGGTTAAGTGTTACGAAGTGTTAAGAAGCAACAGCATTTACGGTTTGTTCTAAAGTAACATCGACAGGAATTTTCAAAAAGTTTTTCTGTTCTTTTTACAACGAAAAACCCTTTTTTAAAATCTTCAGCTAACAATGGATATGTTTCATTTACTAATAATAAGTTATGATACTTCTGCTGGGTAAAATTAACAAAAATAAAAGGACACACAGCTCATATTTGCCAAAAGAAATTGGACTTTAATTAGAAAAAAAAACAACTTAATCTTTTCTATAAAATCATAACCTTAAAAAATTAAATGAAATTATGAAATAAACATTAACTTAATTCTATACAGAAATTATACAAGGAAAATCAGCATATCAGTTATAATAATACATGACAAATATATAAAAATACATATTTCAAATAATCAATTTGAAAATCTACAATTGAACATTAGCCTGAAAAACAAAAGAACATAAATCACCTTTTTTACAATCATATATTTAAAACAATTAAATGAAATCACGAGATAAACTTAACTTAAGTCTATACAGAATTTATGCAAATAATATCGACTGAAACAACATATCAATTATAATAATAAGTGACAAATACATAAATATACATGTTTCAAGCAATCATCTTGAAAATATTGCATTAAAATACGTGGCTAAAAACAGTTTAAATAACTAAATACATTATTATTCAAACTACAGAAGTCCACAATTACGACTTCACTTCAGGAGTTATAATTTTTAGATTAATAAGAAGAGTAATGAGAATTCAGTTCATGAATAAATAAGAATTAATCTCTGCACTTAAAGTCAAATTAAATGATAGAGTCAGTATTTAAAAACATTTCAAGTAAAAAGTAAATTTACCATCAGCAACTGACTTTTAAACAAAGACATTTAATGAATAACCATAATTAATAACATATGAAAAATGTCACACATGAACAAAAGGAGTCAATAACAATATAATCAAAAATGTAATAAATAATCATATAACTAGAGGTCATTTAAAAGAAAACTTTCTTGAAAATATTTAAGTTTCCTAGTTACTCTAATGTTAATAACTTCCTTTTTCCTAATTTGTGAAAAATAATATAATACTTAATAGAGCAAAACAATATTTAACAATGACCAAAAATAATAACAGCAATAATCTAACACATTAGAATCATGTAAAATAAAGGATAAATAAACTGTCTCAATAAAACTGTTATTTTCCAAACGAAAACCAGAGATTGTGTAGTTACAAGAATCAATGAAGTAAAATAGAAAAACATTTCTGGAAGTCACTAGAATGCATATAAGATATTAACCAACACAACGTTCATGTCCATGAATGTTTGTGTCACACATATATTTTATAAATTCTGAAATGGTATTTAATTACAAGTCGATTTGATAATAACGATAGTTGGCATTAATAGCACATAAAATATGTTACACATGAAAAATAATAACATAACCTTTATCTAGGCCACCTTGCATGAATATACTTGAATGAAGAAATGGTTGTATAAGTCAATCTTGGATTTCAAATTCATAATGTACAATTAGCAGTGTATTTCACTAATTTTACTAATAACATAACTGTTTAATATAATAAATAACGAATAATTTGAACTTGCCTTAATCACACATGAATATTTGTAAAAAATGAATTCGTGAAATTAAAGTACACAAAATACATACAGTTTATTCTTGGCGTAGTCTACAATGGCGAATCAAAAATAACAGAGGTAACAATATGTGATTAGAAGTGGAATAATACGAAGCAACTCAAATTCGTAGTAATGAGTTTGGAGAGAATTCGACGGCGATAAAATGGCTGGTTTGTAGCAACTGAACCACTTACAATACTAGAGGATATCTACTGAACTTGAAAAGTAACTTATCAGAGAAACGAGGAAAAACGAAACATAGAAATCTGCAAAATTCACAAAATACTGACGAGTAGAGCAAGAGAGAATGACCACAATGTTTATGAGAGTATGAAGACGACAAAAGTATTTAACACATTATACGAGAGAGAGGAATCGCAGGCAACTGCACATGGTGAAAGTCTGATCTACTCTGCTGAAACAATGGCGTGATGAGAAGAGGGGAAAAAAGGCTAGGCAGTGGACAGGAGAGAGGGTGTATAAAAAACAAGAGGTGTGTGGATGTATTAATATGGGAATGAAAGAAAAAGGTGTGTGTGAAGGCAGCAATAAATAATGCGAGATATGAATATACTGACACTATAGATGACAGTAACAGACAGTCTGGTGGTCGCCAGGAGTGTCGAAAACAAAAACAAAAACTAATCAAAAGTTAATCAAATAGTATTGTCAATTCAAAAAAATTTTACTTTTTTAATACAATTTCAACATATTAATTTTTAAAATCTCATTGAAAGAAAAGTGGTTTTCAAACAAAATTTTCTTATTTACAAAATATAATTGCTATTAGATGAAAACATCTCAAATACAATTTTACAGTTGTAAAATATTATTTTTAAATTTCAATAAAATTTTATTTTTACATTAAAAATAGGCGTAATGTTGCTTACATTGTAATCTGTATTATATGATACTCATATATTTATTTATTTTTCACACATCTGTTTTCAACTATCATCTTCCATTTTGGTGTCTGCTTTTCAGAAAGTGGACTTAAACAAAAAAGGTGTATCACCACTAGTAGACATATCCTAATGATTTTCATTAAGAAATTTCCAAGATATCACTAAGGTCATTAGAAAACTGCACAGTGTTCCATTCACATTCAATCAAAATTTTTAAAGGGAAACTACCGATTTTTTTCTGCCTGCTTGCATATGAGCTTATACACTTACATTCTTTGCACATATGAGTTGGCGGATAGACCTTTTGGTTTAAATTTTCCGAACATTGAGGCTTTCCATCAGTTACTTATCTTCCGCTCAGCTTTCTGCCATTACTCATGGAGTGTAATAACAATATCCTCTATACATATTTAGATTTTCAACTTTACCCCGAGTGATTTACCAACCTTGAAACTTTTCCAACTTTCACCAGCTACAAAAGTTTCCACCATGAGTTATTTACAATCAATGCAAGTATTACTACTATTTTTGATCATTTTTATCTGTAGACTTAGTAAAAAAAAACTGCCTTCTCTTTGACTGTAACTTTAGCTCAAAATTCAAAATCAACGAATTTATTGGATATAAGTACTTAAAGAAAAATAAATAAATATACAGAATGCGACACAAATCTCAAAATATAATTACTAATACTTTGTAATAAAAAAAAGTGATTCATTGCATGTGTTAGTTTTTGACCCATCATTGTCAGCAGAGCATTGTTGCTGTTTATGGTAATTTTTAACAATTTTTAACTTCAAAAAACAATCCAAAACCAGGATGAATAGTCATCCATTAAAATATAAAATACATGTACATTTTATTGAGATGGAATCTAATCTAAGTACATATTAACCCTTTGAGGACCAGACCTTTTTAAAAAATCACATGCTTATATTATTGTTACTAAAAAAATCTGTGCAGTACCTTAGGTGTCCACTTGTAAGCTTATGCTAAAAAATTTATATAATTTTTTATTAAAAATATTTTTTAGTTTTTTAAAATGGTTTTTTAAAAATCAACTAGAAATGTTATGGTCATATTTTATTCGAAAATTTTTCTAAAGATTAAAGAACTCAAAAAAAGTTTCAAGTGATTTAACTCTAAACCAAGAAACAATTTTAATATGGGAATCATGATTTTTAGAATTGTTGTCCTGTTTTGGTTAAACTAAAAATTTCATCATCTTTTAGCAAGAAATTGATAAATTTTAGTCAAATTTGTAAAATGTTTAAATTAAAAGTTTTTTAAAACTGTCAGTACCCAAAGCACTATCAGGATGAACATTCCTAAGTTCCTGAACAATTTCAGTTTGTGTTCATAATACATTGTATATTTTGCATATTATGGCAACTCACTAATAAATATTGCCAGAAAAAAGAAAACAAAAACACTATGATGAAATAAGTATATTATGATACAAACATCAGAAACAAAACAATTATAAACGCACAATGTTCTCGGGCTTATCGACATACTATGCAACATACCAATAAATAAAGTATTGTAAAATAAATAAAATAAAGCATTCCTTTTCAATCCGAAACTAACTATGACTTTACAGCAAACTCAGAACAATAATATACGAACGACATTTACATTACGCAATGAACACAGTTAAATGGTCTCTAAAAATAAAAAAAAATAGTCGTTAAGTTCAAAATAATAATTATTTTTGTTTACTATCTGAATATTAATTGCAACGTCACGTGTAACTTTAACAATAACAAACATAACCTTTATCTTAAGCAGACTGCCATGACTTCCAAACATGTATCAGTACAAATGTCATTTTGACACTGACAAGATTTCCCAAATCGTCTTTCTCATAGTATGAGTGATGAAAAATCACCAGTTTGTCTTTTGAGCATAAAACTGAAACTGATGAAAAATCGACAAGTGGTCTTCAAAGGGTTAAGCTGATTACCCGATGTTCTGTAACCAGAAAACATTTTCACAGCAACATTAAGTTCCATCTGTGACACGTATCAAATATAGAAATCGGAAATGCTGTTGTCCTATATCAGCAAGTAATATTAACTACCATTTTTCTTTTTTTTTTACTGTAATAATTAGTTATTATGTACAAATATACATTACCTCTGAAGCTTTACTATATCTGCGAAGAAAATGAATTGAAAGTGGTTGTCCATAACAAAAATTAAGGGTCTTGTGCATTAATTGTTCCATATCCATTATTTCTTTTTTTGTATATGCACGATCAGTAATATAAACAAAGTTTTCAACCTCAGGAGCAAACAGTTCCTCATACTTAGAAGCAATCCACATCGCTGTCACACCAACCAATTGTAATTTTTTCCTACTAATGGTGCGGTATTTCTAAAAAATTAAATAATGTTCATATTAATTTAACGTATAAAAAAATGCTGCCTATTAAAATTGAATATTTGTTTTATATTACACAAACTTTAATAAGAAAGAAAAGATGAAATTATAGCATAAAAACCAGCATGTCAATCACATCAATTGGCCAGCCTCCAAAAGTGTACACTTAAACAGGTATAAACATAATTATGTGATGTTACTTTAGTTTTATTAAAACAAACAGTAGCACTTAGGGGTTTTTTTGCATAAATTAATCCTTCATTTTTTGGTTTGTCTATATTTATTAACCTTCTGATACAATGTAATAAATTTCCAAAAATTAGGTTAAAAAAAAATTCATTTGAACTACAAGAATGTTATGTACATATGTGTATATAAATATAAGTAATTAATATTACTTATATTATATATATATATATATATATATATATATATATATATATATTAATTTACATGCAGCAGAAAATTTCTTATCAAAAGCTAATAGAGTAGTACACTAGGATATCAGAAACCATGATTGACTACTTACCACTTGTTTAAACCCTTTCAAGAATAGAAAAAACTCAGAATTAGATTGTCAAAAAAGCAAGCTAATTTTAGTTACATCTAATCTGGCAAAAACTGTTCACTCCATTATAATGAATTATCAACTTTCTACCATAAAAATACAGCTCCATCTAATACATATCCTCTGGCTTTTTTTTCCGAGGTACATTTTGACATGCTTGCTGAAATTATTTATTTATTTTTTTTACCAGTATCTTAACATAAATCAGATAAAAGTGTACAGAGTCATTCACAGTGATTTTCTACTATTTAAATCTCATACAATATTTTTAATGAATCTCTCTCTATTTATTCTCTATATTCGTTCTAACATTTTCCATAATAACTGTCATGACAAAATTTGTTTGTTTTTTTTTAAATTACTACGAGCAGCTTTATAATGGAAAAATTCAAGAACACAAAATTCTAACTAAGTGCAAAACACTTTATTTTAACTTGCATCAAATAACTTAAATGTAAGGACATATAATAGCTAGACAACTATGATTTTATTCAGAATATTACGGAAATGCATTTCAAACAAATACAGACTTGCAATCACACACAAAATTAATATTACAAATGGTTACCCTTCCTCCTATGCATACATCCTTAAAATTCTTAAAACTGAGTAACTCAAATATTACTGTGATATACAACAAATAATTACCTGAAGGAATCTATCAAAGATGCCAGTAGCAAGATGTAATGTTTCAAGAAGAAGATTGTACTGCAGTTGTACATCCACTAACCAGTCAACAACCAATTCTCTCATTTTTGAAGTGACTTCTTGACCTGTTAAAAAGCCTTCCTCAACGCTAAACTTAACCTGAATAAAAGATTTGCATTATTTTCATATGATAGGGAACAAAAGAAAAAAATTAATTTAGAAAAAAGCTCAATCTATATGGATCATACTAAGATATCAATAAAACAACATATATTTGGGTACATAAAAATAAATGTGGTGGTATAAGTGGAAGAATCATTTTATTGATGTTTAATATAAAATGATTTTCTGTTCAAAAGAAAAGTTCTATGGATGCTGATAACAGAGCGTATTACACACTATGTCATAAAAGGAAAAACGCTGACAATCAAAACAGCTTAAGAAAAAATATATAGTATTGTTTTACAGAAACAATGACAGAGCTGTTAATATCCAATGAAATCAAATATGCCCCAACAAAATATGAGGGCGGTCCAGAAAGTAACTTATGTTTGTGACTAGCGTGGAGATGGGTAGAGATAGAGTTGCCATCTGGGAGTCAAAATTTTTTTACACTCAGTACTCATCAAGCTGCCATAGTGTGTGGACTGTGATTTTTTTACTTTGTTCGTTGTGAATTATTGAATTGTGTACTTCAATAGAAAATCCCACGAGTTGTGAGGTGCTTTCAGTGATTAGGTTTTTACTGGCAAAAAACCTCAAATCCATTGGCAACTTTGTGAAGTATACATATGGAATAATGAATGAAGGTAGAGTGAGGCAGTGGTGCATTGAGTTTAAAAAAGCTGCACCAATGTTCATGATGAGAACCACAGTGGTCAGCTGAGCCTTGTGACTGATGATGAAAATCAACAATAAAATTCATGAAAATTGCCGCTTTACAATTATGGAACTCTCGCTTCATTTCACCCAAATTTCATGAAGTTTACTGCATTAAATTGTATCATGGAAGCTTAGTTATCACAAGTTTTGTGCAAAATGGGTGCCAAAAATCTTGACAAAAGACCACAAAAATCAGCATCTTGCTCAATTGCTGAATTTCCTCAAAGCCTGTGACAAGGATGGTAATGCACTACTCGATCGTGTCATTAACAGGAGATGAGACATAGGTAATGCATGTCAATTGTGAGACAAAAAGACAGTCCATAGAATGTAGGCACGCAAGTTCTCTCAGAAAACCAGTAAAATGTTTGCAAATGTTGTCAGCGATTTTCCAGCGATGAAGACCTGGTTAGCAACACAGCATTTTGACAGTGACACAGAACTGTATGCCGGTGTAAACCAGTGGTTGAAATCGAAGGCGGCAGATTTCTACAGAGAAGGAACTGAAAAGCTTGTGCATCATTATTATAAGTGCCTCAATTTAAATGGCAACTACATAGAAAAATAGTTTAAGATTGTCCCTTTCAAATGTATATAAAATTTTTCTTTTATATGGTTGGTTTTTGTTTCAAAACGTAAGTTACTTTCTGGACAGTCCTTGTATATGAAATGGGACAAAGTTGTTAGTTTACCCCCATATACATACAGTGGTGAGAAGTTCCTTTACACTAGTTATGAAATTATTAGGATAAGTGCACCTTATCTTCTACAGATCTAAAATATTGTGTGGGTTCCATATAACTTTCAAGTCCTTCCGCATATGGTCTTGCATTGTCGATCTCGAACTGCTTAACTCAGCAGAATGCTTGTACATTGATTTCACCAGTGGTCATTTAATCGATGCCTCTCAGTTGGAGTGCTTGGCCTCCCATTGCATGGGATATCAACAATACTTCCCATGTAAGTAACATTTGCCATGATGGTGACAATTTCCCAGTACAAACAAGTTATTTATAATAGTCTCCAATGTTTTACCAGTGTGTGGATGTTCACAAACGCTCTTCTAGTGAATGCACTCATGTCACCATCATTTCACACTCAACTACAGCTCATGAACTGAGGTCATCCCACCACGAATGAACACACCAAATGATCCCCACATACTTATCCTCCCCACCTTTTCCAGCAGCAATGAGCAACATCAGCAGTGAAAATTGGCAGTAGTAGCCAGATTAAGCTGAATTTATTAGAGTATAAAGGGAATTCCCATCCACCCTGAAGTATAATCTGGTAAGAAACGATACAGGCACAAGTGAAGAATGACATGACACTCAGCAACACATTTAAATTAGTTTATACTAGTAGTATTTCTGTATTTTACTTTGTAATTTTCTACTTGGCAACAAAAGCAGATTAAACAAATATAGCAATAGTTTGAATGTATTACAACAAATTAATGACAAGAAGGATGTTGCCAGATTATCACTATGCTTACTATCCATATTCATTTTAATCTAAGAGATATAATTGGTAATAATGTTTCAGTGATTAAGAAGTGTCCTCCATTAGTAATAAAGGAATATATTTTCCCCCTCAGTCATTAAACAAAAATTTGTAAAATTCAATTAACTTTTTTTAAATGTAATATTCACAAATTTAAATTAATAATGAAGATACAGAGCATTTACCCGTATTTCTATGTTGTATAGATCAGAATTTAAAATGGTTTTTATAAACTGAATAACAACTCATAAATAAATGACTAAAGGCTTAGATTTAAAATTTAAGAATAAAGTTTTAGCTATCTAGTTTAAAAATTTGAGCAGGATTGGTGTAGTTTTTTTAATGGTAAGTGATTGAACTCAAGCCTTGCACAGAAGGCTCAAAAATGTTCTTTTCTGTTCTCACAACAAATACATACCTAAAAAAATTAGTAAAAAATGAAAGGTCGGCATCACCAAACACAGAACAGAGCTTTATATTTTTTCATGTAACCTTTTTTTAAATTAGATGGAAAATTTGTTTTTTACAAGGCTTCAAAATTGAGTGAATATAAATTTTGCACCAACAGTTGATGTAACTTATTATAGCTATGGGACAGAAGTAGTCCGTTAATTAAAAATTAAATATTAATAGTCTGTATAGCTCTGTGTTCTGCAACAAGTCTTGTAATAGAGTGTTTTAAATATAAAATGACTAATGATTGAAAAATAAATTATTTTATAATAGATGTAAATAAATCTGGTGTTGATATACACCTCAACTTCCCTCATTTAAGCATATATTTCACCAGCATACTTTTCAAGAACAGAATTATTAGCAGATTCTTTTTAATTAAAATCAATATAAACAAACAACTAACAATTAAAACAGTTTCATTTATTTCAATTTAAGTATCTATTTAAAAAAAATAATAACCAGGTAAATTTTATATTTTTTCAGCATTGAAAAATCACAACTTCAAAAGTTAATTTATAATGAACTCAAGAATTCATTGAAGTTCTGTGAATTACTAAGAGTAAAATATATTTCATTTTGGACTCTTAGATTTATTTATTATAGTTTGCATAATTCTGTGTACTGCAACAAGTCTTGTAACAACATAGAGGGTTTTAAATATAAAATGACTAATGGCTGAAAAAAAATTTTATTTTATACTGGATGTAAATAAATGTTGATATACACCTCAATTTCCCTCATATAAGCATATATTTCACCAGCATACTCTCCAAGAAGAAGAGGATTATTAGCAGATTCTTTATCAATATCTCTGATATCAGAATTTTCAGGTAATACAGGAACTTTGACACGTACAGATGCAAATGTTGACGGCTTAGATATTAATGAGCTGCTTGAACTTGCAGCTGTTTTTAATAAAGTTGGCCTTGGCTGTGGTTTAACTGAAAACCAAGAGGATGATACAATAGAAGAAGATGCTGCTGCACCAGCCGCTGATGGCAAAGGTTTTGCAACAGCTCTCAGTGGTTTAGCTAATGTAGAAGTTTTGCATATTAGCGACTGACTAGACTGATTTTGCCCAACCCTGGTAGAAGTTGTGGTCTTAATGTCAACCGGCTTCCATCTGCAAATAAATAAATATAAATATAACTATCAAATGCTATATTCAATCTTATCAAGAGTTTATTACCACTTAATTACCCTACTGTACAAAAATTCTAAAAAATGTTATTCCCATTTTTATTTATTTTTTTTTTTTTCACGCCACTAATTTAGAGTAGATTTTATCACCATCAGCACTACCTCCTCTCCTCTTAACTCCTTATCTATATTGCACCAAATGGCTTTATGATAATCATTTTAAACCAATATAATAAAGATTCAATTGGTTCAAAGCTGATGAAATATGCAAATTTAAAAACTACAAATTTTATGCAACAACTATATTAATTTGAAAAATTAATGATCAGAGATTTGATGAAGAAGGAAACCTCATAACATAAATTAACATGAACAAGGATGAGATTCTATAGGCTTGTGAAAAGAATTATGGAAAGGATACTTTCCATCATGAGTTGAAAGAAAGTGAAAAATACTTAACAATTAATGATGATTTTTTAAGCAAAACAAAAGCTGAGTGTGCTAAATAATTTGGCAGGTGACTTTCCCATGTTACTGTCACAATCAAAAAAAACAATCATAGAAAAAAATTTGATTATCATAAGAAACATCAATTATATTTTCTGTGTAGAATGTATAAAACAACATTTGCATGTTGTTTTCAGTTTTACTTTTATGGCATGAAGGTAGAATAAAAGGTTTTTCAGGTGATTTTCATAAAAATGACAAATTGCAATTAAAAGTTGATATTCAATTTGTTGTTCAACTAATCACTTTGCCAAATTTGATTAAACAATTTTTAACATGACCTTTTTTTTTGTTGCAAAAAGCCTTATTATGGGAAGAGATAGGTATTTAAAATAAAGTTGGTAACATTGGCTTATCAATGAAACACTAATCAGACTACAATAATTTGAAATTTAAATAGTGATAGTATGAAGGAAGTAGATTTAAAACAATTTTAGCATTGCAAGGGTGCATGCGGTATCAGCAGTTCCCTCATTCAAGTACACAATTTCAACTGAAACACACACAGTGCTGCAAGTAGTGAAACAAACTTACTTTCTTTTTTATTGCATAACCTTTAATAATCCATGAAAATACTTTATTTAGTACATCAAAATTCTAAAAATATAAAATTTAGAGATACAGTTTACTTATTAGTCTGTAAACAAGTTAATAAATAACAAGCTGCGGCTACAGAATGCTCTGCAACAAGACTGTATTTAAAGCTGAGAACCAGCTTTATATAAGCACCTTTTTTTTTCTTTTTTCCAAAATAGTTGATGGCACATTGCCAACATTTTATTTTGATTTCAAACTGTTGAGGTTGTGGATATTACAGCAACGGACTTAAATATCAAATTTATTTGTTATCTGTCAATGCCTGGAATAAGCTTTTGCAATAAATGTAATTGGAGTTTTAAAATTAGTTAATTGACTTTATACCTACGCCAATGATAAATGTACTCTATAAATAAACTATATGAGTGATAATTGCTATTTGGCAGATGCTTAGTTGAAAATATTAGAACTCAGATTTTTATTGTCTTGTATATTTTTAAAAATAACACTGGGGAACAAAAAAGAATTTTTTTTGTTCAAGAAGAAAAATATGTAATTCTGACATTTTTTCTCCTGAATTCAAATACAATATTGGTTTTCCCCATCACACAAGGTTTCCAAGAGTGGATTCTTAACTACACAATATGCAAACATTTGACTCACCTATAAAGTAAGAAATGACAATTTTCTGCTATATTTCACCTGTGGAGCATCCCTCTTTATGGTCAACAATAATCAGCCAGCATATTAGGATTCCATTTGCCTTGATATCTCTTTCCCATAGCTTAAATATCTTGATGAAATTGTCCCCCATGCTCGTCGCTCACAGGGCTAAGATTTTCTGGGAAGAAGTCTAGGTGTGAGTGCAGGAAGTGTACTTTAAGGACATATTACAACCCAAAGTTTTATAAGACATTATAAGATCGTTGACAATATTATTGTAATTTTCCGCCTTTCGATTTCCCAAAAAACTCTGAGTAACATTTTTGAATGCTTGCCAAGCTGCTTTCTCCAGTGGATTCAATAGTTCTTCTAACTTTTCATCCTCCCTCTATGAATCATGAGACCTTGCCGTTGATGAGGGGGCTTGAGTGCTCAATGATATAGATTAGCTGGACCCAAGATGCAACCATATTGGAGAGGTATCTGTTGAAAGCCAGACTAAGGAATGATTCCTGAAAGAGGGCAGCAGCTCTTTCAGTAGTTGTTAAGGGCATAGGTCAAGACGACTTAACATATCAACATCACTCAATCCTCTGAGTACTGTGCAGCTGAAAGTAATGGAGAACAGCAGCTGCTTTTTTCCAAGAAAATGTAACTCTCTGCATTTTCATATAAAAATGATGGAGACTCCTTCCTTGATAAAATATTCCGGAGGTAAACTAATCCCCCTGATCCAGATGGGGACTACTCAGGAAAAAAATCCACCAGAAAATTAAAAGATAACATTCTACAAGTCAGAGCGTGGAATGTTAGAAGTCTAAAAAAGTTTGGTAGATTAGAAAATTTAAAAAGGGAAATGGATAGATTAAATGTAGATGTAGTAGGAATTAGCGAGGTTAGGTGGAAAAAGAGGAACCCACCAGGTTGGTCTAGTGGTTAATGCATCTTCCCAAATCAGCTGATTTGGAAGTCGAGTATTACAGCGTTCAAGTCCTAGTAAAGCCAGTTATCTTTACATGGATTTGAATACTAGATCGTGGATACCGGTGTTCTTTGGTGGTTGGGTTTCAATTAACCACACATCTCAGGAATGGTCAAACTGAGAATGTACAAGACTACACTTCATTTACACTCATTCATATCATCCTCATTCATCCTCTGAAGAATTATCTAAACTGTAGTTACCGGAGGCTAAACAGGAAAAAGAGAGGTGGAAAGAAGAAAACGACTTTTGGATTTCAGATGATATATTGTAGCTGATGGATGAATGTAGAAAATATAAGAATGCTAGTGATGGAGATAAAAGGAACTATTGACAATTAAGAAATAATAAACAGGAAGTGCAAATTAGTGAAAGAAAAGTGGATTAAAGAAAAGTGTTCAGATGTGAAAAGAGAAATTAACATTGGTAAAACAGACAGATCACAGGAAAGTTAAGGAAAATTTTGGGGTACATAAATTAAAATCTAATGTGTTAAATAAAGATGGTACACCGATATATAATACAAAAGGCAAAGTCGATAGGCAAGTGGAATATACTGAAGAGTTATACGGAGAAAATGAATTAGAAAATGGTGTTGTAGAGGGAGAAGAGGAAGTCAAAGAGGATGACAGGGGAAAAACAATACTGAGATCTGAATTTAAGAGAGCATTAAAAGATTTGAATGGCAGAAAGGCTCCTTCCGAATAGACGGAATACCTGTAGAATTACTGCGCAATGCAGGTGAGGAAGCGATTGATACATTATACAAACTGGTGTGTAATATTTATGAAAAAGGGGAAGTTCTGTCAGACTTTCAAAATGAGTGTTATAGTCATGATACATAAGAAAGCAGGAGCAGATAAATGTGAAAAATACAGAACAATTAGCTTAACTAGTCGTGCATCAAAAATCGTAACTAGAATTCTGTACAGAAGAATTAAGAAGAGTGTGGAAGAAGTGTTAGCAGAAGACCAATTTGGTTTCAGAAAAGTATAGGGACAAGGGAAGCAATTTTAGGCCTCAGATTAATAGTAAAAGGGAAATTAAATAAAAACAAACCAACATACTTGGCATTTATAAACCTAGAAAAGGCATTCAATAACGTAGACTGGAACAAAATATTCAACATTTAAAAAAAATTAGGGTTCAAATACAGAGATAAAAGAACGATTGCTAACATTTACAGCAACCAAATAGCAACAGTAATAATTGAAGAACATAAGAAAGAAGCCGTAATAAGAAAGGGAGTCTGACAAGGATGTTCCCTATCCCTGATACTTTTTAATTTTAACTAGTAATTAATGATGTTAAAGAACAATTTAGATCCGGAGTAACAGTACAAGTTGAAAAGATAAAGATGCTACGATTTGCTGATGATATAGTAATTCTAGCCGAGAGTAAAAAGGATTTATAAGGAATAATGAATGGCATGGATGAAGTCCTGCGTAAGAATTACCACATGAAAATAAACAAGAACAAAACAAAAGTAATGAAATGTAGTAGAAATAACAAAGACGGAGCACTGAATGTAAAAATAGGAAGAGAAGAGATTATGGAGGTAGAAGAATTTTGTTATTTGGGAAGTAGAATTACTAAAGATGGATGAAGCAGGAGCGATATAAAATGCTGAACAGCACAGGTGAAACGAGCCTTCAGTCAGAAATATAATTTGTTTACATCAAAAATTAATTTAAAGTCAGGAAAACATTTCTGAAAATATATGTTTGGAGTGCAGCTTTATATGGAAGTGAAAACTGGACGATCGGAGTACCTGAGAAGAAAAGATTAGAAGCTTTTGAAATATGGTCCTATAGGAGAATGTTAAATCAGATGGGTGGATAAAGTTACAAATGAAGAGGTGTTGCAGCAAAACGATAAAGATTATTATTATTATTTGGAAAAATATAGTTAAAAGAAGAGCCACATATTAAGGCACCCAGGAACTGTCGTTTAATATTGGAGGGACAGGTAGAAAGAACTGCACAAGTTAATGTAAAACAAGTTGTTAGGGATGTAGGATTGTAGGGGGGTATACCGAAATTAAATGACTAGCACTAGATAGGAAATCTTTGAGAGCTGCATCAAACCAGTCAATGACTGACAAAAAAAAAAATAAACTTTTCATCATGCATTAGCGATTGTACTTGCGGACCCACAAATATTCCTTCTTTAATTTTTGCATCATTAATCTTGTGAAACTTCTGTTTTCAGTACATGAAACCAGGAGTATTGTCCATGGCCTTGACAAAATTCTTCATTACTACTAGTCTGCTATGTAACGGAGGCAATACACATTTTTACAATTACACAATGGGTCATGTTTCACATTTTTCTGTTCAGGATGAGTGATTCACATTTAGGCCATTCTTTTCAAATGAAAGGTTTTTTCTGTCCCTAATATTACATTCACATAAAAAAACAACAGTACTACAGTACACACAAAAAACAGTGTAACCAAGCTGCAGACCAAGAATAAGTGCAATTACCTTCCAATCACCACAAATATTCCATTCATACACTGCATATTGAAGATTTTCCAAAAAAAATTTAACGTTTCCATACATTTCTTTCATACTAGTAATGTGAGCAACAGGTACTGATAGGAATTAATTGCCATTATGCAGAAGCACAGCTTTTAAACTAACTTTAGAGGAATCAATGAACAAGCACCATTCTGTTGGATTATGTTCATTACAGTCTCCATAAGAAAAATGATCAAATGTATAGTAACAATTGCAACATCTCACGCATTTATTATAATATTTTCCATAGTTAATACCAATTATGATTGGAGGATTTGGAAATTGATTAGTGCCAATAATAACTGGAGCACCAAACATAGCATTCCCACGAATAAATAAAATAAGATTCTGACTTCTACCACCATCAATCATCTTGTTAATTTCAAGATCAATTGTAGAATCAGGAATGAACAGTTTACCCGAGAAATGTAATTACAAAACACTAAACCATTTTCTTCAGAAAAATAGTCTTTATATTCAGAACGATTACATTACAATAAATACATATCTTTGTATTCTTTTGAAGATTCCATCCTTTTAGCCAGAAAGCAAGTATTTGAGACTGTTTTTTGTTAAGTAAATGAGGTTCAGGTGTACTGCTTTGTTCAATAGTTGTGTCACCAGAATTTGTTTCTTTTTCTTCCTTACTTCCATCAGACTGAGCTCTCTTCATCTAATGTCACATGTTCTGGAAGCTTTGGTATGGGCAATTCTTCGCAGTGTGCGACTGGTCTCATTGCAGATTGGAAGTTAGGGTACACCACTATAGTACGTTTTAATTTTGATGTAATCCCTCCTTTAATGTTTGTTAAGCATAAATAACAGTCAGAAAAGTGATCTTTGGGTTCCCTCCAAATCATAGGAATAGCAAATGGCAAGTGGCATGTGCCACTTTTCCATGGAGTGAGAACCCTAAAACACTATAAACAATAGATATGGGACACAGGCCCTTCGTTTTGTCCCAGACTTTATACCCAAAATAAAGTTCATAACACTTTTTTACTAATGGCATAAGGTTTTGCCTTGGGACTTGAGCGTCACTTCACCACATACATAACAAAAATTGTTAGGATGATGTAACAAACTATAGGCATTTTGTAACTAACGACTAATTAAAAGAAAAAAAGTTGTAAATACGTAATTCACAATAATTCAGACACGCAAAGCACTCACAATGACGTGTTTACTTGTTCACTACTATCTCACAACCGGCAACTGATTTTGGGATATTCGTTTTTTATCTAGTGACTGTAAACTTAATAAGTAGCTCCTTAATACCTATATAGATACAAGAGATAAATATATAAAAAAAAAATATGACTTAAAATCTAAAAAGCCATTTCTCTTTCATATCAGGTAATTAAAGAGTGTGTGAATGACCATTTTGTATATAGTATAATTTTTTAAACATATATATATATATATATATATATATATATATATATATATATATATACTAGCGGACCCGACAGATGTTGTCCTGACATGGCATTGTTGTGTAATAAATGCACAACACATAAATATAAGTAACTTATTTAAGTTAAAATTAGCAGGAATGTGGTCGAAATTTCATTAATATGACTATTATCAGTTTGTGATTGTTGTATTATTGTAACGGGTTTATTGATTAATTATGTAGTATGGTTAATATTTATTTTCACTAAATATTGAGATATCTGAAAAAAAATCGAAACATCGTAAAATTAATAATTAGTGCAATTAATAAATTCTGGTACTTACGTATTAACGCCACTGCAGCTACAGCTTTATTTAAAAACAAAGTAGTCAATCGGATTTCGGTGGAAAATGGGCCGATATAGAGTTTAACATAGAAAACAGTCTCTTTATTAATTTTAATAATGGTTATTTATATTTATTTATTTTATAAATATAATTTAACCAAACTTAATCTACGCTCGCTAACCTTGACTAATTAATAGGAGTGTTTAAATAATAAATAATTGCAATAATTACTGAATTTATTAAATAAATACTCAAAAAAATTACGGTATTAATTAGTCAAGGTCAGCGAGCGTAGGTTAAGTTTGGTTAAATTAAATTTATAAAATAAATAAATATAAATAACCATTTATTAAAATTAACAAAGAGACTGTTCATTTTCCACCGAAATCCGATTGACTACTTTGTTTTTCAAATAAAGCTGTAGCTGCGGTGACGTTAATACACAAGTGCCTAAATTTTCATCCACGTTACTTCTAATTTTCACTTTAAGATCATTTTAAAAAAGTACCTCCTGCGTTTTTTTTTCAATTTAATAATTTTGAAGTTTCATAACCATGTGATAGCTTAATTAATCAAATAAAAAAACAAAGCACTGTAAAAAAAGCAACGTTGTTAAAATTATAGAAGAAATTGTTATTTTTCTCATTCTTTATTTTAACATCTATTTTACCAAATTTTAGATAATTGTAAAAAAATTCTAAAAACAATTTAGAAAATTTTTTATAAAATTAATCAGCTACAAAAATTATAACTTCAATTTTTTAAATATACTTTAAACTATAATTATTATACGTAAATTATATTTTAATTTTATAAATGTTATAATTTATTTTACAAACTGACATTTTTATTTTCAAAGGGCCGTTCAATACTTCATAAGTTGCATAGAATCAAATGAGAACTGACAATTTAAATTTGTAGGTTAAGTTGATTGTTATTGAATGCAAGTGTATACATCATTAAAATTCATGAAAAATCATGTAAAATACTCGCGTCAATACTGCATCTTACAAATTTGCAATGTATATTTTTTAATTACACTTTAAAATGTTATTTAAATAAATAATATTATCAATAAGCGCATAATTCTAGCAGACTCGGCAATGCTTTGCTGTTGCTAGATTTGAGTATATATACAAATTAAATGAACACAATTGAAAGTTTCATAAAACCTTAAAAACAATGAACAATAGGAACTCACAAAATTTAACCTTTCACTTTATAAAAGTCAGAAGGTAAATAAATCGAAATGGCAAAACAACAGCATTACCTATCAGATTTAATTCACACCACTCTCTAATCACAGTATTTGGTAGAAAATAATTTTTTAACAAAAAGGGTTGTGGCTGCAAAATCATTATAATTAATACTCAACATTAAGAAGCTTACAAAACATTACAGATATGCAAGTTACTGATATGCGAAAAGGCAACAAAATAAAAAAATTTCCTAGAATCCGGTTCTGACTGATATGCCAAAAATTAAAAAAATTCTAAAACGCGATCGCAGCGCTGCCTACCAGATTTTTATTGTGAACCTTAGCCAACACATGATCAACAACAACACATAAATAAATTAATTAATTAAATCTATAATAATTTAATTAATGTATATATATATATATATATAGATATATACATTTTTTTTAAATGAAATTTATTAACATTAAATAGAAACTCTTTGGGTGACAGTTAAAAGCTTTTAAACTATTTTTATTTTATAATCTTTTATTTATATTTGACTATTCTGAGGCATCTTAACCCTTAGTCCTCAACTGTCATGTGAGCCCTGCACTGCCACTGTCCAGTTTTACTTGAATGTCAAAGACACCTGCACACATATTTAAATTATAACTTGACTGCGGAGATAGCTCCGACTTTTACTGAAAGTCTTTTAATTCACAAATCTCATTGCATGTTAATACAGCGACAAAATTATTATATCATAGTAAGCTATCTGTGTATCCACTTCTTAACCTAAACATGTGTTCTGTTGTTCAAGTTATAACCTTAGTTTAGAACTATTAAATCTCTTGACTTCACACAAGAGAAACCATACTGTTGAAAAGTACTTCCAAAAAATCTTAAAAAAATAAAATTGAAAAAAGGGGAATTAAAAGCATGTGTAAATGAAGACATCAATAATATGATGGTAGTGTGGAAAGATAATAATAACATTACCACTTTTGAAAGGAAAATGAAAGGTGGTATTATAAAATCAGTAGTTATAAGTAAGTATAATGAATTTATGAGAGAACATGAGCTTGCCGATCAGTACAATGCTGCTTGTAGTTTTTATAAGCATTCTACAAAATGGAAGAAAAAAAATTGTTATTTAGGTTATTAGATATTGCAGTTTTAAACAGTCAAGTTTTATATAATAAACACAAAAAGAGATTAGAAAACACCCTATCAAACAAAAATGGTTTCGCCAAACAATTGTCAAGGAACTAGATGAAGATGTCCAGAATACTCAGGGTCAGAAAAGAGGGCGGCCATCATCAATAGATAAAGAAGAAAGACTAAATGGGAGGCCCTCGCTTAATATGTTTGAACATATCTTCAGTAAGTTTGAAAAGTAATTCTAAAGACTGTACTGTTTGTAGTAACAGAAAAGTTAAAGGAGGAAGAAAGAATAATTTTTTTCTGTAACAAGTGCACCCTTCATCCCAGGAAGTGTTTTACTATGATACCCTAAAAAAAATAAGGTTAAACTACTTAAAATACCAATTATATGCAAAAGTAAAAAAATTGTAAAAATTTGTATAAATAACATTGATGTATAGAAGATGATGTAATATCCCCACATATAATTTTTAACATTATGTTAAAAATTATTAACATATAATATGGGGATAGGTAGACGAGGTATGAAAAATTTGAGAACTAAGGGTTAATCATGCATAGATGTAACAAATACTAACAGCATATTAATAAATAGACATCATTGTGGATGGATTTGTTTGCTACCTCTATGTTGAATTTATGAATTTCTGAAGGCTAGATTTTAGTGTTTTAAGATAAACAGAAAATTAATACATTTTTTTTTATTTGTACTACTACCTAATGGTCTTGTTTCAATTTAACCATTTAATGAATATCAAAAACTCTTTAAACATAAAATCAGTAAATTACAAAGGACTGAATTTGGGAATGATGTTTGCTTTAAGAAAACACATTCTGAACACTATAATTTAAACTGTCAATCTTAAATGGGATAGAAATATATTGAATGTATTGAATATATAGAAAATAAATTACACCCTGTATACATATGAGGTTTGTCCCAAACGTAAGCGTACTGATTTTCCTACAGACAAACAAGTACTGTAGAACATCATTGATGTATAACAGCGCATAATACCTTGGATTGCATATGCATACTTGTTTTAACTAGATTGGTTGAGTCAGTCGTGCACTACTGCTGTTAGTGTATGGTCATGTCTTCTAACCTCATTATGTTTGCAATGGAGGAAAATATTGTACATTACCCTATCAAAGTTTGAGTGAAACTCAACAAGTCTGCCTCAGAAAAATTTGATTCTTTAACCAAGGCTTAAGGAGATGCCACTCTATCAAGAACTATGGTTTTTAAGTGTGGCACAAAACTTTCAAAGAGGGCTGAGAAAATGTTGAAGACAGCCCTCATTCTAGAAGACCAACCTCATCAACAAAACGATGAAAATGTGGAAAAGTGGTGTGAGCTGTGATGGCAAAAGACTGCCAATTGAGTGTCAGGATGATTGCAGAAAAAATGGGATTGAATAAAAATGCATTTATACAATTTTAACAGACCGTTTGCACATGCGAAAAATTTGTTCATAACTATCAAAATCTTGTATGTGGAGCAAAAAGTGAACCAGGTGGTAATTTGTCAGAATTTACAGGAAAGACTTGAAATGAGCCAAACTTTTTGGATGAAGTAATAACACAAGCAATGAATCATGGGTATTTGAATACGATCTAGAAGACTAAATGGCAAAGTCCGGAATAGCATACAAAAAGTTCTCATCTGAAGAAAGCACACACGAGCAGATCCAAGGTGAAAACCATGATTTTTTTACTTTTTTGATAGCTGTGGCAGTGTGCACAAAGAATTTGTACCTCCAGGACAGAGGTAATAGCACCTTTTACAAAGATGTCTAGGAAAGACTTTAAAATGGGTCCAGCAAGTCCAAATGGGCATTGCACATGATTGGGTGCTGTACCACGATAACATGCCAGCTCACCCTTTGCTTTCAATTTGAGAATCTCTGGCGAAGAAAAATATTCCCCTACTTCCACAGCCTCCCTACAACCCAGATCTAGCACGGCGCAAATTCTATCTCTTAAAATTGAAGTTGAATTATCATTTTGGGATAATGGAAAACATAAAAAAATTGTAACCAATGAGCTACACACACTTAAGGACTTCCAGTACTGCTATCAACAGTGAAAGAAACATTGGAACCGCTGTATAACTTCCCAAGGGTCATACTTTGAAAGAAATAACCTGTAACTTCAGGTTAAGTCCAACAGATAAGTAAATAAAAAATCAGTACATTCACTTTTGGGACAAACCTCATATTTAATTACTTATTACCATTTTTAGCACTTTATTTTCATTCAACTACCTATTAATACTGCAAGACTTTATAATTTAGATTACAAATTCCATTGAAACTTTAAGTTTTCTGTATTTCACATGTTAAAATGATAAATATAGAGGATAAAATAAGAGGACCATTGGGAAAGTTCACGGCCTTATAAAGAAACTACAAGTTTTTCAGAGATTTGTTTTTTTTTATTTTTCAATGCAGTCACCTTGCAATTTGATACATTTACACCTACAACTTTCTAAAACCCAGTACAATGCGATTTATTCAACTCTGCAAAATAAATGGTTGTCTCAGCTTTGATATCATCTGAAATGACTCTTTCATACAAGCAATTTCTTCAGGTTTGGGAAGAAGCAATTGCTTGGAGCCAAATCGAGCAAAAAAAATGTTGTACTGCCATATTGCAGTGCCTATTAGAACTGCAATATGTTACATGTGGAAGAAATTTGAAAAGTAGGTTGCAGAGGTTTTGCAGCAACAACCCAAAACTGGTGTGCAGGTACACTAATTATCATGATGAAAGAGCACTTTTCTTTTTGACCAGATGTGAACACTTAGCCTGAATAAACCCTTCAATCAGTCCAGTAGAGAGCATACTACTCACTGGTGCACAAATATCCCAATAAACCCATAGCCATCATTCTTCCTGCAGATAGTAGTCTCTATTTGGTACATTTTCACATAGTCCCGCTGACTATTTGACTGCTGTTTGGTCTCTGGCATGTAATGATGAATCCATGTTTACTGTTCTAAAACATTGAAGAAACTCCAGCTGAGTCATATTTAAATGAGGAAGTGTTCAACCAGATGTGTTTTGGGCAAATGTTTAACAAATGCAGCACCTGATAAGCATAAAGGTTTTTCATTCCCAAACATTGTGTAAAATGTAGTGGACACAATCTATTGAGATGTATGCAACGTCAGGAAGCTAGCATACCTTCAGTCAAGATGATTTAATAGGGCATTGTGGCTTTTTGTGATGACTTCATTGGTGGTAGGGTTTCTGGGTTTCAAGCTCAAGCATTCGTAAATTTGAATAGATTAAATTCAACAGCCCACTCATTACCATCAAAAACAAAGAGCACCTCAAATTTCCCAGCATGCCATCTTAAGAATCATATATTTGACAAATATCACAGTTGTCATTAAGTCATCCTTATACTTCTTTGTGTCAGGCTGAACCTCAAATTTGTGGCTAGGTTAAATATCAAAACAATCATAAATGTTTGGTTATAAAACAAAACATGTTCTGTCTTTACATGGGTTAAAAAAAAAAAGGAAAAACTTTGAATCTTTTAAAATTTTCAATGTACTAGTCTAACAATTTAGTAAACAGTACAACATTTAATATTTTAACTTGAACATCAAAAGACAAAAACATTAAGATTGCCAGTAACCAAATGGCTCAATAAAAATATTAATAAATCAACCTGGCAGCTAACATTTTAATACATCATCATACAACAGTTACGCAGAAAGTAAATTTTATTACACCATGTCTTACAAATCTTCCATTTAAGTACTTTCTTTCAATATTCAAACCACAGATTTCATTACATTGAAGTTTGTTTACTTATTTACTCACTTTAGATTTATTTATATTAATTGCCAACTATGAAATCATGTTTTCAATTCATTTAAAATTCTATGAATATGTTTGTATAACAAAGTTCACCGCAAAATTTATAGTGCATGATGGAAATGCAATGAGTGACAGCAGGACTGTATTCAACTCAAAACAGGTGGGACAGCTTTCTGATCCTTTCATGGGGGAAGGGTAGTTCATAGAGTTCATAGTGTGGGGGGGGGGTGCTATACAATAAGAAAAGAAAGAATAAAATATGTATTTTTAAAAAAAAAAAGAAGAAAACTAATTTTGTAAAAACAGTTTGCAAGAATTACATGCAAATCATCTAACTACAACTTCAAATAATTGCTCCTTGTTAGCGAAAACCCATTATCAGCGAATGCTAACATAGCTAATCTACTTAACCAGTTTCCAACAAAAGTGCTTCTTAGGCGGTTAATGTAGGCAATTTGTCTGCAGAAAATCTGACTTCTAAAGATGATATGATGGAATCCAAGTAAGGAATTATTATAGACTTTCTCCATAATTCAGATGGATTTCTCGTTGGATGACTGCTTATATGCTTCTGTCGACCAGCAATGCGAGTGGCAATTACATTAAAATTCAAATGCATATTTTTTTTTAATCCAAAATGTAGCCTAATTACTAATATTGCTTTTGCCAGTTACTCAGTTTTCGTATCTGCAAAATCAGCTCTTTTCTAAATTATCTAGAATTTTTCAATAAAGAAAGGAAAATATTACCTTATGACAAATTTATGATTATGATATGGAAATATCCATTTTGCAGTCCCCGAGTCTAAAAAAGTGGTTTTTAAAAAATGACTGTATATTTTATCAAATTTCTATTGATGATTCTATTGATTGATATACCACATAAAACACAACTTTGATAAAAATGTAGTTAGAACCTTCCTTGCCAAACCAATCCAGAGATGCCATGTCTACATCCACATCAATGTTTGGTCAAATTAAATTTATTTTTTTGCAGTGAATTTAAAACAAAAAGAAAATGCAAACAGCAGCTATGAGGATGAAGACAAGGAAGTACAATCACTCTGGATCAAACACTGTAACTGTAGGGCCTTCTACATTTTAAATCAATGTGCAATACAGTGAAAATGAAATTGAAGACGATGGTTCTAACTAGCATTAATTGCTAAGTATTCCTCTATAGTGAAAATTTCATTCCAAAAATAAAATAATTGATCTATGTGGCGCTACAGTCAAGAAACACAGTCACATATTCCTGATTATTAGAAAGAATTAAAAAAAGGTTGTTTTTACAGCATTTGGCTGACAAAACTGCAGGTGTTTCTGGAAAAGAACAGCTGTATATTGGATTAAATTTCTTATGAAAAGGCCAATGAAACTGAAAAATTTTTAAGCTTTGTAGAGCTTTAGGGATTTAATGCAGTGAATATTACTAAAGTCACTGAAGATTTTGTGACAGACTTAAACCTAAACCCTAATGTGTGTGAAGTTTGTGGGGTTAGGCTTTGATGGATGTTCCACATGTCTGGGAAAGATGGAGGTGTGCAGGCAATCTTGAGCAAAAGTACAAAAAAGCCTTCTACTTACATCACATGATTCTTTTCACAAGTTTACCTTGTCATGAATGACTTAAACCATTCAAAACTGTGTTGTTGAAACTGTCAAGAAGATAATCACATTTTTTCGCAAGTCCGTTTTACAAAAAAGGTTATTGCTAGCATTGCTAGATTGTGTGAGACTAGATCAGAGAAATACAAGACCATCTGCGTTTTTAAGGATCACTTCATTGTTATTGTTAATGAATTACAGACCTTGACTGAACAAACATTTATTCTGAATTTTTTAAATGTTAAATTTTATTAAACAATTTTTAAGAAATAAAATGTAAAAAGTTAAAATTAATATGTAAATGTAAACAAATGAATTTATTAAAATAAAAAATATCACTGAGGTAATGTAATTAATTACATTACCTCAATCCTCTAACAGCAGTACTATCTATATTATTTCAGTTACTTAACTTATATAAAAGGGAAAGTAGATTAATAGCATTTCAAACATTAGAATACACCAACCGATAATTTAAGTACCATGTAAAAACATATATAAAATTAGTTAAACTACTTGGCACTGAGAATTGATTGAGCTTTGTCTCTGTAAAAACAGAAGAATTTTCCTTAGCCTCTCTCACTGAAACTCCAGTTTATAGTTAACCTTCAGGAGGTAAGTCCTATTTCCACCCAATCCAGTGGAAGGTTGGGCTACCAACCGAAGTGGAAAACAAAGTAGATGAATCGATTCAATTTTTTGTGGAGGGCTGGAATATGAATCAGTCCTCATAGGGATTAATGGTCCTTCAGTGGCCCTTCTCTAACAAATTTTGCTGTATCACTTGGCATTTTATGTAGAAGGAAGTTAATACTAAATCACTATGGTATAACCTTGATATGAAAAACATAAGTTATCTTATATAAACTTAAAACAATTTTCAGAATACAGAACAAAACATTTCTTATTAGGACTATATAGCAAAGCAAAGGAGAAAGAATTTGAAAAAGGTAAGGGCAAAGGCCCAGGATAGAATTTGAGAAATGGCTAAAGGAATCCAACGTCTAACAGCATGTATGGGTAGAAAAAGAACAGTAAGTTACAATTTTACAAACGTAACAATAAGTTAATAATTTTTACTAATAAAATTTGTTATTTCATAGAATACTATGGGCATTCAATGAAATAATTGAACTCTACACCTTCAAAAACTTAAAAATAAAAACACTTACACTGGTTTTTTAAGAACCGTCAAAGGTTTTTTAATTACTTCTTCCTTTTTTGCTGCATCTTTAGTTAAATTTGCAGCCTGCCTTGTGTGAACATTGCCAATTTCTCCTAAAGCAGCACGTCTCTGCAACTGTGAGGTAGCAAAAGTTTTGGCCTTCCCAATATCATTTACATTTTCTTGATTATTTGTTGCTCTCCTGGTCTGGTAAAATAAAAAACTTTTTAACATGTAATAATTGGCAACACTTATCACTTACATATATATTCTTAGATCCATAACAATAATGGTTGTAAGCAACCTGAAATGAAATTAAGTTGTTCATAAAAATGGAATGGCCATTCCCAAAAATAGCTAACATCCCATGCTAGGCTAATTGAGAGGATGTGAGAAATGAAGAGATTTTCAATTTCCTTCTTTAAAGAACTAAATATATTATTGTGTATCAGCATGTAAAGCCAACTGAAATGCAATGTAAAACAATATATTCATGTACTCCCTTTCAGTTGTGAAATAATACATTATTTTCACTGTCTGTACTAAGTTGAACATTATTATTTCACACTACTTATATCAAGGGACCTTGATATAAGTCCCTTATATTAGGGTTATGGTATTTGGCATATCAAGGGACCTTGATATGTCAAAATACTTAGGCAAATTAGAGGTAGTACACAGAAGAAGCTGTTTAAGAATAATATTCACATATCGCACAGTCTCAAAGGAAGCGACCGAAGCCCTGATGGGGCTTATGCCTATAGATGTGATAATAATGCTAAAGAAAAGATTATGAGAACAGGGACATCTGCTCCCTGTGGATGAAAGGCAATTAACAGCTATGATCACAGAGTTGATGGAAATCTGGCAAAAGCATTGGGATAGAGGAACAAAGGCATACTGCTTAATCAAGACATCAGGAGCTGGTGTAGGAGAACCCATGGCTCATTGAGACACAGTTTAACGCAGTTCCTGATGAGCCATGGAGGCTACAGATTTTTTGGATCTATGTCCTGAATGCACAGAGGAGGTACCCTCCAATGTGTACTTTTGCTGCCCACACTTTGGGAGAGAACGCGAAGAAATGCTGGCCACCCTTGGTATAGAGGCCATGTTTCATCCAGAAAAAACTCAGTGTATTGATGAGAGGACCCAATCAATGGAATACAGTGGAGTTGTATGTAAAGAAGGTGAACAAGAAGTTATACGAATGGAAGGAGACCTGACTGGGAATGAGGTGCTGGGCAGGACAGACTCACGGCTGAGAACCTAAAGGGTCTCCTGAGCGTCTGGAGGTTGCCTTGGTGCGATGAGGCCACGGCATTACCCCAAAGCCTAATGGTTGCTTGTTGTGTCTTCAGAGCAACGATAGTGGCTGTAAATGGTAAATGTTATTTTGTGTTTTTTTGCGTGAGGAGTGTGGGTGTGATTTTTGTTTGACTGCTGCGGGTGTTTCCTTTGCATTTGATAGAGTTTTGCCTGTATGATGCGTATGTGATGTTTTAGGTTGTAGCTTGTTTCTTCAGGTGTTATGTTGATTGTATGGGTTTCACATATGTTAGTGGTGTCAGATTGTGTGTTATACCCCCTCATGAAGTAATGCCACATCAGCAGTTTCCAGGAGTGGTTAGCCAGGGGTAGAGGTTTGGTCGGTAGTGCGCAGACACACACATACGCCTGTAAATGGGGTCCTCCACCTCTTAAAAAAAGTATTAGCATTATGGCACAATCTTCTGTTAAATGTTCAGAGTAAAATTTTTTTCCCATTTTGGTTAAATATTAAGATATCAAAAGAACAGCAGGAGAAAAAAGTGAAAGTACTTGGAAATATATTTAAAATTGTTGGCAACTGAAACTTTAATTTATTAAACTAGTTTATATATATATATATATATATAAACTAAATGTGTGTGTGTAAATTTCTTATATAAAGTTTGATTATAATTTTATTTATTTTCTCCTTTCAGTGACGCCATCTAATAACTAATTAACTGCAATGAAACTGACTAACTACACGTCAGCTGCAAACATCTTCTTCAAAAGTACCACATGAGTAATTTACTTTAATAATTTATAAATGTTAAGATATGGTTGAATTCCATGAAAGTGCTCCATACATAAATTGTAACGGTGGCTGTGCAAAAATATATGAAATAGACATTCTCCTCCACAAATAATAGGAAATACTCCAACATATGCTCAGAAGAATCAAAGGAGTATAGAAAAATCTCGATTGGCACTAAATCCCCAAATAAATGAATTACTAAACAAAAAGGAAAATTAACAGTATTGATTAGTATAGGCATAAGGTAATATAATGATGTATTTTGGACAATATTAAAGAAATATATATAATTTAGATAAAAAAAAAAATAACTATAAACAATCATGTAATAATTGCGGTACTTACGTATTAACGCCACTGCAGCTACAGCTTTATTTAAAATTGAGTATTTATTTTATTGAGTCTCTTTATTAATTTTAAGAAATGGTTATTTATATTTATTTATTTTATAAATATAATTTAACCAAACTTAACCTACGCTTGCTTCGCTCGCTAACCTTGACTAATTAACACCGTAATTTTTTGAGTATTTACTTAATAAATTCAGTAATTTATTACAATATTCCTCCTCTATGAATCATGAGACCTTGCCGTTGGTGAGGGGGCTTGAGTGCTCAGGGATACAGAATAGCTGGACCAAAGGTGCAACCATATCGGAGAGGTATCTGTTGAGAGCCAGACTAAGGAATGATTCCTGAAAGAGGGCAGCAGCTCTTTCAGTAGTTGTTAGGGGCGTGAGTCAGGACGACTTAAACGGCCGTATCAACATCACTCAGTCCTCTGAGTACTGCGCAGCTGAAAGCAATGGAAAACTACAGCTGTTTTTTTTTCCAAGAAAATGTGGCTCTGCATTTTCAAAAGCAATAATGGAGGCGCCTTCCTTGGTAAAATATTCCGGAGGTAAAATAGTCCCCCGTTCGGATCTCCGGGTGGGGACTACTAAGGAAGGGGTCACCAGAAAAGTTAAAAATAACATTCTACGAGTCGGAGCGTGGAATGTTAGAAGCTTAAAAAAGGTTGGTAGGCTAGAGAATTTAAAAAGGGAAATGGATAGGGTAAACGTGGATATAGTAGGAATTAGTGAGGTTCGGTGGGAAGAGGAAGGCGACTTTTGGTCGGGTCACTTTAGAGTAATTAACTCAGCGTCAAATAATGGGCAGGCAGGAGTAGGTTTCGTGATGAACAAGAAAATAGGGAGGAGAGTGGAGTATTTCAAGACGCATAGCGATAGAGTCATTGTAATAAGGATAAATTCAAAACCTAAACCGACAACGATTGTTAACGTCTATATGCCTACAAGCGCCCATGATGATGATGAGGTAGAATGTGTATACGAAGAGATTGATGAAGCAATTAAACACGTAAAAGGAGATGAAAATTTAATAATAGTTGGAGATTGGAATGCAAGCATTGGAAAAGGCAAGGAAGGAAATATAGTGGGTGAATACGGGCTGGGCAAAAGGAATGAAAGAGGGGACCGACTTATAGAGTTTTGCACGAAGTATAATTTAGTAATTGCCAACACCCAATTTAAAAATCATAATAGAAGAATATACACTTGGAAAAAGCCAGGCGATACTGCAAGGTATCAGATAGATTATATCATGGTTAAGCAAAGATTTAGAAATCAACTCGTGGACTGCAAAACTTACCCTGGAGCAGACATTGATAGCGACCATAATTTGGTGATAATGAAATGTAGATTGGGGTTTAAAAACCTGAAGAAAAGGTGTCAGATGAATCGGTGGAATTTAGAGAAGCTTGAGGAAGAGGAGGTAAAGAAGATTTTTGAGGAGGACATCGCAAGAGGTCTGAGTAAAAAAGATAAGATAGAAAATGTAGAAGAAGAATGGGAGAATGTTAAAAAGGAAATTCTTAAATCAGCAGAAGCAAACTTAGGCGGAATAAAGAGAACTGGTAGAAAACCTTGGGTTTCAGACGATATATTGCAGCTGATGGATGAACGTAGAAAATATAAGAATGCTAGTGATGAAGAAAGTAAAAGGAACTATCGGCAATTAAGAAATGCTATAAACAGGAAGTGCAAACTGGCGAAAGAAGAGTGGATTAAAGAAAAGTGTTCAGAAGTGGAAAGAGAAATGAACATTGGTAAAATAGACGGAGCATACAGGAAAGTTAAGGAAAATTTTGGGGTACATAAATTAAAATCTAATAATGTGTTAAACAAAGATGGTACACCTATATATAATACGAAAGGTAAAGTCGATAGATGGGTGGAATATATTGAAGAGTTATACGGAGGAAATGAATTAGAAAATGGTTTTATAGAGGAAGAAGAGGAAGTTGAGGAGGATGAAATGGGAGAAACAATACTGAGATCTGAATTTAAGAGAGCATTAAAAGATTTAAATGGCAGAAAGGCTCCTGGAATAGACGGAATACCTGTAGAATTACTGTGCAGTGCAGGGGAGGAGGCGATTGATAGATTATACAAACTGGTGTGTAATATTTATGAAAAAGGGGAATTTCCGTCAGACTTCAAAAAAAGTGTTATAGTAATGATACCAAAGAAATCAGGGGCAGATAAATGTGAAGAATACAGAACAATTAGTTTAACTAGTCATGCATCAAAAATCTTAACTAGAATTCTATACAGAAGAATTGAGAGGAGAGTGGAGGAAGTGTTAGGAGAAGACCAATTTGGTTTCAGGAAAAGTATAGGGACAAGGGAAGCAATTTTAGGCCTCAGATTAATAGTAGAAGGAAGATTAAAGAAAAACAAACCAACATACTTGGCGTTTATAGACCTAGAAAAGGCATTCGATAACGTAGACTGGAATAAAATGTTCAGCATTTTAAAAAAATTAGGGTTCAAATACAGAGATAGAAGAACAATTGCTAACATGTACAGGAACCAAACAGCAACAGTAGCAATTGAAGAACATAAGAAAGAAGCCATAATAAGAAAGGGAGTCCGACAAGGATGTTCTCTATCTCAGTTACTTTTTAATCTTTACATGGAACTAGCAGTTAATGATGTTAAAGAACAATTTAGATTCGGAGTAACAGTACAAGGTGAAAAGATAAAGATGCTACGATTTGCTGATGATATAGTAATTCTAGCCGAGAATAAAAAGGATTTAGAAGAAACAATGAACGGCATAGATGAAGTCCTACGCAAGAACTATCGCATGAAAATAAACAAGAACAAAACAAAAGTAATGAAATATAGTAGAAATAACAAAGATGGACCACTGAATGTGAAAATAGGAGGAGAAAAGATTATGGAGGTAGAAGAATTTTGTTATTTGGGAAGTAGAATTACTAAAGATGGACGAAGCAGGAGCGATATAAAATGCCGAATAGCACAAGCTAAACGAGCCTTCAGTAAGAAATATAAGTTGTTTACATCAAAAATTAATTTAAATGTCAGGAAAAGATTTTTGATAGTGTATGTTTGGAGTGTCGCTTTATATGGAAGTGAAACTTGGACAATCGGAGTATCTGAGAAGAAAAGGTTAGAAGCTTTTGAAATGTGGTGCTATAGGAGAATGTTAAAAATCAGATGGGTGGATAAAGTGACAAATGAGGAGGTATTGCGGCAAATAGATGAAGAAAGAAGCATTTGGAAAAATATAGTTAAAAGAAGAGACAGACTTATAGGCCACATACTAAGGCATCTTGGAATAGTCGCTTTAATTTTGGAAGGACAGGTAGAAGGGAAAAATTGTGTAGGCAGGCCACGTTTGGAATATGTAAAACAAATTGTTAGGGATGTAGGATGTAGAGGGTATACTGAAATGAAACGACTAGCACTAGATAGGGAATCTTGGAGAGCTGCATCAAACCAGTCAAATGACTGAAGACAAAAAAAAATTACAATATTGCAATTACTTAAATAATAATAATTACTGAATTTATTAAATAAATACTAAAAAAAATTACGGTGTTAATTTGTCAAGGTTAGCGAGCGAAGGTTAAGTTTGGTTAAATTATATTTATAAAATAAATATATTAAAATTAATAAAGAAATTATTTCGAATCTATGTTAAACTCTATGGCCCATTTTCCACCAAAATCCGATTGAATACTTTGTTTTTAAATAAAGCTGTAGCTGCGGTGGCGTTAATACGTAAGTACCATAATTGCATACTCTAGTTCAAGTATAAATACAGCTTTTATTTAGATTGGTTTATAGTAAATATATCATTATATATTTCTCATCTGGAATGGGTAAGCATGGTACTAAAAAAAAAGAATTGTCCAGTATTTGCCGGGATGTATAAACCCTATTAAAAAAAAAGAATTGTCCAGTATTTGCCTGGATGTATAAACCCTATTAAAAATCTTGATCAAGCAGAATCACCAAATGGACAATTAATTATAAAATAAAAAAATAAGATATGATTAAAGCCCAAATTTTAAAATATAAACTCATTCTATAGGATTTTATACTATAAAATATAATTAAATTTTTTTAAATAAAATAATGTTAAGGTAAATACACAAAATACAAAAACATGTTATTTGAATAGACACACAAAATAACATGTTCTGAACTGTTAATTATTTTACTGTTGTTTTTTATATTTGGTATCTTCATGTATTTACCTTATTTTATTTATTTAGAAGATTTATATATATATATATATATGTACTGAGTGCATGCGCGCGCGCGCGCGCGTGTGTAAAGTTGAAACATGATGTAGAAAATGGTCTATACAAATAGACCAATGCTCCAATAGCCTGTTTCTGTACCTTGAAAACTCATTCAACCTTTTGAATTTCTGAAGGGGCCCTAAGAAATAATACATTCTTCAGATGGAAATATACATAAGCAGAATTAACATCTAATAAGCTCAAAGTAAAAGAGTTAAATTTGATCTGCATAAAATAAATAAGGATAAGAGGGCACAGATATCCCAAACACAAATTCTTGTAAATTAATCTATTTATGAATTGTTATGCACTGTCAATTTTTTTTTACTTCTTGAGCTTAGTAGATCACTTATGACCTATGAGGTGTGTGAGAAAAGTAATTAGACTGGTAACACTGCGAGCGATCTGGCAATGCTGTCTACCGGTCTGGGCTAGACCGGTTTGTACATCCCTTCCACATGCTCAGCGCGAGTTTCAACTCCATTCAGCCAACACATTATTTTTGACAGTGCCATCAGTGAAGTTGTGTTTTTGTTGTGCGTTACGAAAATGGAGCATTAGAATTTAGAGCAATGTTGTACAATCAAGTTTCGTGTTAAACTTGGGGAATCCGCAAGTGTGACCTTTGAAAAGTTGAAACAGGCCTATGGGGAACATTGCTTATTAAAAGCACAAGTTTTCCACTGGCACAAATTATTTTTGGAAGGCCAAGAACACATTGAAGATCAACCTCGCTCAGGGAGACCTTCAACTTCAAAAACTGACTAAAATGTTGAGCGTGTGAAGGTTCTTGTGAGATCAGACCGTTGTTTAACAATAAGGATGATGAGTGAGCAGTTAAATTTAAACACTTTCACCATATGTCAAATTTTGACAGACAATTTGGCAAGCGAAATTGGTGCCAAAAAACTTCACAATGGAACAGAAGGGCAATCGAAGAAACGTGTGCGTTGAACTTCTTTAGAGGAATGACAATGACAAGAATTCTTCAATCGTGTGATCACAGGTGATGAATCCTGGATATTTGAATAGGATCCTGATACAAAGCGGCAAAGCAAAGAGTGGTACACTCATGTTGAATGAGCAAATCAAAGATCAAAACCATACTGATTTGCTTTTTTGATGGAAGGGATATTGTGCATAAAGAATTTATTCCTCCAGGACAAACTGTCAACCAAGTGTTTTACAAAGGTGTCCTTGAAAGACTCAGGAAAAGAGCGATTCGCGTGAGACCAGACACTGCAGACAAGTGGATGCTTCATCATGACAATGCCCCGTATCACATGGCCATTTCCATCAGGGAATTTTTGACCTCAAAATGCATTCCTACAGTTCCTCAACCTCCCTATTCATCTAGTTTGAGTCCTTGTGACTTTTTACTTTTCCCGAAATTAAAACATATCTTAAAAGGATGTCATTTTGGAACTCTGGAGAACATTCAAAAAAGAGTGACTCAGCTGCTAATAGCCCTACCAGTTGAAGCCTTCCAGGGCTGCTACCAAGAGTGGGAACGACTCCACCGGTGTATAGTGCCCAAGGGAACTACTTTGAGGGGATATGTTGTTTGAAAATAATAAAAACTTTGGTAAGCAAAAAGCCAGTCTCATTACTTTTCTCACACACCTCGTATACTATAACAATCAAATCAAGAAAAGTAACTAATCACTGACTTATATAAAATATTATGATTCTCTGGTTGGTTGTAACAAAAATTAGTTGTAAACACAATTAATAGATAATTTTTTTAAACAATGAAAAATATAATTATCTCATCTTATATTTAGACAGTAGTGAGAATTCATGTTGCAATATATATATATATATATATATATATATATATATATACAAATAATCTTTTGGGGCAGTTCAATAAAGCTTGTTAGCAACTTCCAATTATTATCTTCTGCAGTGAAAAACATTTTTGATATCAATCATTATTTATATTTAATAGTAATAAATAATAATAAAGATTATGACAATAGCAAAATGGAGGAACAGTTTTATTTTTTTTTTAAAACTGCAAGTATTTCTTGTACCCCATCCCTTTACGCTTAAAATTTTAACAACATATTACCAAATTTTAATTATAATTACTTATAGGCTATTCAATCTTAAAATAATAAAAAATATATTACCATTACCACACATATAGCTTATTCCATAATTAGCCAAGGTTTGTTTTATAAGGTGCAGGGAAATGCATACATTAAACATTTTTAACATGTGTTCAAACATTTTCAATACATGTTATTCAATGAAAAGTACGGAAACTTGTACTTTTTCTGCAATCTCTCCCTTTTTGTACAAACTCTACAATCAATATGGCCTGTCAAACCTAGCATGCAACAAATATGGATGTATGTAATCACTTTAAAGCAAGGATCATATCTACTGATAGTCCCAACTAAAGATCATGAAGACTTCCAGGTTATCAAGCAACCGATTCTCACACAATTAGACAGAAATATGTAACAAACTGAGCAAAAAAATATAATTTTATAACTATTATAAACAATATTCAACTAGAACCACAACATTAAACCTGCAACAGGGCTCAATATAAGAATAGAAATATATAATTAATGTATTTATATTAATTACTATATTAATATATTTTGCACATCAGACAAAATTTCATAAATTTTTACTACCGTAGTACTACGTAATACGGAAAGATCATGACATAACAAGAGTACTAAGGTATCCTAAGATTTATTGTTTTAAAGATAATTAAGAAATGAATACAAAAAATTCAAAGTATACAAATTTTGTTTAAAATAGATTACAATAAAATAAGTACTGTTAGGACTAATAAAATAAAATCTTCAAAAAGATAGAATTTAAGATGCACAAAAAAACCTCGACAAAAATTTTGGTTTACACACGAAAAATCAAGTCGAATTTTGAAAAGAATTCTACATTAGCAAATTTCAATCAAATAATAAAAACCAAAAGAATACTTAATTTATCAGCTTACGGTTATAGTATTTCTCATCCGAAGAGACATGATAAAACAACATAAAATACACAATATTTCTAAGTTAAAAATTAATTAAAACTGTACTGAACCGAGTCGACCGTTAAAAGTTTCTATTGTAGCGTAATGCTTGCCAACACTTGCATATCATTCTATCGTACAAGGTACCGGTGTTAAATTTTTATTTTCAAACTTAATATATCCAAGTATATTTTTAATTTAAATATATAATAATCAAAAAAAGCTATTTTTTCTAGCTTCAGAGTGTACACATATAAAACATACAGTTTTGTAAAAACTGAGTTTGAAAAAGCCTGCACTTTAATTCTTAAAGTATTAAAAATATGTTAATGACTAAAAATTTATATTTTCTATGTTAATTACAGTATACAGATTTTTGTCAATTGAGCCTGGTATCAATGCTGTTAACAGCGCCGATTTGACGTGTTTTACTATTGTTCTAGTTTAAGAAATCATCTTTTTTTCTTGTTAAATTTTTAGTCTCAATGGTAGTTTTTTTTTTTTTTTTTTTTTGTTCAATCATGTTTGACATTGTGGTTTTTAAGAAAATATGTAAAATCCGTGTTATAAATTACATCTGCATGCGTTTTCTATGAAATTTATAAACCTCATTATGTAAATGTACATAGAAACAATCCAGCTATAAATTTGAAAAAACATACACAAGTAAATAAACACTTCCCACTCGCGAAATACATAATCAGAATTATAAACATAAATTATCATCACAATATTACCAAGTTTGATTAAATAGCGGTGGCATAATACGGCAAAAATGTAAAAAACAATTTTTATTTTTACCACTTAAAATTCAGAAATTTTTTTTAGATATTCATCTTACGGATATTTGCAATCCTAAATCAAGTGAATATATTGTTTAGTGTAGTCGTAAATTGTGAAAATTTGCAATCATTGTTCAAAATGTATTTACGTACTTTTCTTCATCCCTTTCAAGGTCGAATTTCAAAATATCTGTAAAGTTAGTTTTTAGATACTAACATGAAGATTACACACACCAAAAATCAGGTTGATATCTTCATTTATTACCAAGAGATTAAAAAGGATGGGTTTGAAAAAATGCATAAACCCATTAAACTCAGAATTTCAAAAAATCTTTTCTTTGTGTTCACTTACACTACAAAGAATGTGTATATATACAAATTTTCATAAATAAGTATTTTTTGCTAGGCATTGATTATGAATCGGTCACATTATGTTTTATATATATATATTTATGTAGTTATATAAGTTTTATAAATATATATATAAAAAAAACACTTAACTGTCGGAGAACTATTTTAAGACTGCTACCATTAACTTGCAACTGACGGAGTAGCTGTATAATTAGTAATAAAATAAATTTTTTGAAGCACAATTAACCCAAATTTTAAAGTAGTTATTAAACATTTTAATAATGTTATCACATTAATCAATAAATTTAATAAAACCATAACTTCAATCATGAATATATTGAGGCTGCTTTCTAAAAATATTTTTATTTAAAAAAAAGTAATCAAATTAAAATTTTTCAGATTCACGAAGTCAATAAAAACTTAAAAAATTTTACTTTTAGCAGTGTTTTTTTTCTTCTAGATTGGCTGATACTACAAAACAATATGAAATAGCACTTGATGATAATGTTACCATGAAACAGTTTTTTAACAGATTTCAGCCAATGTTAAATAATGCATGATCAAATTAATATTGCATCTGTTCTTAATGGCATAGCTCTGTAATTAACACCAATCTACAGTGCCAGTAAATTCACATCACATATGGTAAAAATTTTAACCAACAGCTTGCAATTTAAAAAGTTGAAGTAATCTAGCTGATTTCTCTAGATCAAAGTGTTTAATAATAATTCTACCTTCCCTGTGAATATAATTTTGTCAGATTAACATACTTGTCCTTGTCTACGTTATTAACAATCACAAAATAAATACTAAAAAAACAATGAAATAGATAATAAAATAACAGAAGAAATAGTAGAGTAAATTAAATAATTGAAAATTTCATGAATGCAAAATTAAATATTATTTACATTAAATACATGTATAAAATCGCTTTGGTTGAGGTAGCTTATTCCATTAGATGTGTAGTTTGTAATCAGAAATTATAATTAGATCTTATATAACAAATTTATAAATATGGAATATTTATATAGACAGATTTTTATAATAGGTATGAAATGAAAATCCTATGTTCATATATAAATATGCATAAACAATAACTATGCAAAAAAATGAACATTTAGTTATGAAATGCAATAAACTTGCTTTGTTTTAGCATCAGTTTCATTGCTTACTAATCCCTCTATATTTTTAACAAATATTACAATTTCATTTTTTAAATGATATTTTACCTTTATTTTTTGTCAATCTAACAGGTGTTAGTAAATTTTAAAAGTTAATTTTTAAAAACTGGGCCAGCATATTTAAACGTTTGCTGTTCAGACCATCCACATCCATTGAAATCTATTTTTCATTAACATACATATCTTCCAACTCCTCCATGCAAATTTCTTCATCCTCCTTGACCTCTCGCTTGTCTTTTTCAGAGTACTACAAAAAATAATCTTGTTCAGTTGATATTTTAATGGGTTAATGTAAGTCTATCTTTTTCTAAACTGTTCAAATATTTTAATTCTTCCAACATAATGTTTTGTATACCATGATTATCTTCTTCCCAGGGTACTTCTGTTTTTGTGATATTACATTTAATTTTAAAAATATTTATTTCTATCATTATTAGTCTGTAGATAAGCAATCTTCTTTGCCTCAATCTGTTTCTGGATATCATCACCCCAGATTCCTAGTCTCTATTTCTTCTTCCTGTTGTATTAATTATATTTTACAGAATTAAGACCTGTCAATCAATCCTTGTAAAACCAGTTTTCCTCTATTAAATGAACAGAGAGACATTGTCATGTATTATCTTAATACCCTTGAACAATAAATGCAATGATGTATTAAATTAACAGACAATATAAAACCTAATACTTTTTTTTGTACTTAAGCTGAAATTATTGTGCAAAGTATCTGAAAAGGTTCTGACAATAACCTATATGTTAAATCTTTAACAACTTCAAAAAAAGGAGAAGGTTCTCAATTTTTAATGTGTTATGCAATATTTCCTACATGACTGAACCAATTTTGATAATTTTTTTAATCGATACAGTATAATTTTGCAGTGGTCCAGTATAAATTTTAACCAAATCTGATTATAGCCATAGGAAAATGTTTTTCATGTTTTTTACCAAAAAACTGAATGGCTCAACAATCTTAACCACTGACCGCTTGCACCAGTACAGTGCTGTTCTCTGTATGACTAGGCTTATTAATAACTCTCTGTATTATCATTGTTTTGTCTGTGCAAATATTCATGGCATTTCTTTCTCTATTTTCTTCCTTTTTTTTGTTGGCTACTTTCCTCCAAACTCCAATTAAATATTAAACCTATATGTAATATTTATATAAAATGATGAAAAAGTATATTATCCCTAATTGCAAAATAATAATATAAATCTTAACTATAATCATACAACAAGATTCCAACTGAATCACCCTGTATGAAGTGAGTTAAATATTATAAGTTTGCAATAAATATTCTGTATATATATTATAAACACTTTTTTTAACTGGGTTCTTGCAAACCTTGTGCAAATGTCCACTCGCAATAATAAAACCTATAAATTGGATAAATTACGCAACGCTCATCAATTTCTGCCACAGCTTTATCATCATGTGGTTTATTTAATAACATATTTGGGTCTAAATCAGGCAAGACGATGCCTCTAAAATTTTAACTTGACTTAGGACGGCATGAATTTGCCTCTTGGCAAAATTCTTCTTGCTGAGGAAAGAAAAAACCTATCATCCATATCATTAATTCTCAAAGTGAGAATGAATGATATGCCTCCTTCTACCACCCACTGAAGGAGGCCTTCAGGGGGGGTAGAAGGCCCACAGAAAATTGGGGGCATTCAGGTGGTCTAGGAAGGCTAATTAAAAAAAGGCAAAAATTACATTTTCCTGCTATTTAAAACTAAAATATAAGTTTCTACTCAGAAATAGGATATGCCACATTTGAAAACAATAATTGCAATTGCTGTTTTTAAAAGCGTATCTTAAAAACAAAAACTAAGCAAGGGTATTTGTTGCATTTGATAGGGCATTTATGTAAAAGTCCTGAATCAGTCCTTAAGTTTGGCCAACACCTCCCAGATGTGTATAGCTGTTGACAAGGGGAAAACATTATAAAAATAAGGGGATAAACAATGATGTCCCTTGTCCAATAGGATTGAAAATCAGGCAAAAACTGGGATAATACATAATGCCAAATTTCAACTTTTTTAGTGAACAGATTTATGAGACTTGGGGCAATAATTGTCTAGAAATTATTTTGAATATTCCCCTAATTCCAGTTGACTTAATTTTGTAATTTTAACTAACTTAAATACTTTATTTTCATCATACTAAAGTTAAGTTTTCTACTACCAGTAAACAAAATCAAAAATTAAAAATGGTGAAAATTACCCCTGCATCTTTTTTAATTTTGTGCAAAATTTAATACATATGTACAATTTTCATACATCTTAAAAGTTCTATGATTTTTTTAGTCTCAGGGGATCTTGAAACACTGATTATTGCAAAAAATCTAACATCAAGGTTTTGGACTGATCTATATACTTTCTATTTATAGCAGCAATAGAGCTAGGAAAATAAAAATTAAACTTTTATATCTCATTGCTTATGTTGTGATGTATCAAAATCTCAGAAAAATTAATTCCCATGATAATTTTAAAAATGCAAATATTTCAATACTTCTAGGACAGCAAGCAAAGATATTTTCAACCTATCCTTGTTACACCTGCAATCTCTCAATATGAGATTATCAGTTGTATGTTTTGTTAGCATTATTTTAATTACAAATACTGATTTTTTTCTTCATTTTTAAACACTCCTCTTACAAGCTGTATACACACATCCAGTAGTGTGAAAGCATAAAAAATATATTAAGCGCTATCCAAAAATTTGTATTGTACACATAAGCAAGCGCTAGTGCAACCAAATGTTACTAGTAGCAGCATCACCCTTGTAAGTCAGTATAGCAGCTTAGATGTAAGCATGTACTTTTGTTACTGGCTGAGAGTTTTGCATTTTCACATTTACTTGTGATTTTGCAAAATGACCAGTCTGAGAGAATAGCATATCTGCATCAAGTTCTGTTTTAAGCTTGGTAAAACAGTTGCAGATTGTATAAATTGTAAGTGAAAAAAAAAATACTGAAATGGAGGCCAAAAACAGATGACTAGTTTAAATGTTTTAAAAATGGCTTAACATCTATTAATGGAATACAACTGGTGAATCATAGGCAGACTATAGATGAATCTGTAATATTATGGGATTATCATAAGGCTATCACTGGATTTTATCACAATTATACATGAGAAGGACTGTTCCAAAGTTCATGCTCCAACTGCTGACTGATGAACAGAAACAGCATTACTTCATGCAGCAAACTGAAAGGATGCTTTGAACAAACAGATTTCCTTTCTAAGATTGACACAGGTTGGGATTATGGATTTGACCCAGAAACTAAGCAACAATCATCTAAAGGGAAGAGCATATCTTCATTTTGACAAAACAGAACTCAAAGTCAAGAGCAATATCAAACCCTTATTGCTCAGTTTCTTAGGTAATAATGGAATTATTCACAGAGTCCATACCACCTAGTCAAGCAATTAATTGCCTGAACTAAGATAAAAACATGAAAACAAAATGTCCAGAGAGGTGACATAGAAATGATTGACTGGCATAGAATACTTCATGACGTTAATGTATGGCCACATTTCACTTTCATGTACAGCATTTTTTGGCAACTGTTCATTATCTGCTGTACCCACCCAATTTGTTTCTTTGCAATCTCTTTCTCTTTCCCAAGTTAAAAGAACAAAGTTTAAACAAATACAAGAGATTCCACTGGAATCACAAGCATGATTCACACACTCACCACAGACTATCAGGAAGATTACTTTGAAGGTGAATATGATCTCTGAATGATGTGATTGTACTTAGTACTAGATTTCAGGAACTTTTGGGTAGAATCTGGCATTTCATCTGGGTAATGTAAAAAGACAAAAATCTTTGAGGACTTACTGTAAGTGGTGCATAATTTCTGCTACAATACAATATTCCGTCGTTTGATTATTGTAGTATACTATAGCCCAAAAATGTTACAACAGAAATTTTAAGGAATCAACATTTTTTACCTTTTATGGTGTTATTGTACAGACATTATTAAACAAGTGCACAGCACATGGCTGCACTGACAGGGTGGTTCCCTGTTTAAACATTGTATCAACATAAACAATAACATTCCTGTATCTGTATTTAAAAAATTACTTAAAAAGAAGCTAGCATATTAATAAACTATCTTAAAAATGACTAAAATTTACAGCTATATTTCAATTTTATAACTTCCAACATGTTGTTTAAAAAATTAATTTCATAAAATGCTACCGTGAATATTTAAATTAATCTGTAATTTAAAATACATTAAGAAAATCTTAAATCTACCTTTAACTTCCAGAAGTAATGATTAAATTTTACAATTATAACAGATGAACTAATAAAAATATTGAATATATACAAATTTAAACTTTGGATTAAATACACAAAAAAAATGTTATAAACAAAACTTGAACAAAAATGCAATTCGTATTGCAACTTGATTCTGTGATCAGTTTTTAAATTACAGGATTTAACAATGGAAAAAATTTCAATGTACCAAAAAAGTAACTCTGGGTTTTAATATGCTTTTGGTGTACATATAATCTTGACTTGGAGAATCTAGTTTTTATATTTGTTATGTATGATTATTCAAGTACTATTTCACTTTAAGGATCACCATTTAATTAATCTACATATGATCAATTAAAATTGTGTCAAAACAGAGATCATTTTATATTGTTTTTAAGTTTTATATTTCAATTTTTTTAATCTAAATATATATCAGTCAACAGGTTGTTTAAGCCTGCTGGTGTATCCCCTACTTTCTCAAGTCTTCAAACATTAACTAAATCAATCTGCATTCACATTTTCTTGCCTTAATTACATGGTGCAAATTATAAAACTTCTGCACTTAAATTTTCTAAGGAGCAATTAAATATACATAATAAAACACATTATTAAAAATATTTTTAATAGCATCAAATTAAAAAATGAAACGATTAACAATAGTGAAAAATTTTATAATACAAAATAATTAAGTATTAAAAAAGACATTGACATTAACATTTATAACAATTTTAACAGGTAACAATGTATATTCTTAAGTTACAAACTTAACTATTACAAAAAATTAATAGGAATTTGGTTGTAAAAAATGAATAGTACATATTAACAACTGAAATCACAAACAAATTATTACGATTTTTTCTATAATAAAAAACCAAAACTATACTTTACACTGCTTAAAGTGGAAGGTATAACTAATTTTATATGAAAGTTACTGCATGTATAAACATTACTATAATTGGGAAGCATTAAAAATCAAACGATGAATCAATAAACATTGAAACTTAATAAAAAATTACTTTGTTTTTTCCATGACATACTGAATTTCTTTCAAAACTAATCAACTTAATTTGACAGCAATTGCAAACATGACAAAAATTTTAGTGCCGGCATTGGATCATGAACAGAATGTATGCTATGTTAACTAAAATGTATGTCATTAATGGGCTTTACAGATTAAAACCTTCCAATACATTTATGTACTTTTTTCTTTGTATCTCATAGTTTGAAATTTGTTAGCTTTTTCTTTTGGGTTTGATGTAAAGTATTACTGTTTAATTACATATTACATACCTTGTACTGTTTTAGATTGTAATTCAATACAGTAGGACCCTGATAATTTGTTTCACTCAATAATTCATTACCCTACTGGCAAATTTGTGATTTTTTATTTTAGAGGTACAATACTGATACACAAAAGTAAATTAAATTTTCAATTACTAATAAAAAAGTACTCTTTATCTGTTTAGACCTACAGCATAAAAACTCATCTAATTGCAACCATGTTTTTATATGAGCCTGCTGTACATTATGTATAAATTACAGTAATCCAGTGAGAAAAGAACTTATCACTTTACACATCTTTCATTCAAACATTTTAATTTGGGTACTATTATCTAATCAGTGTTTAGATATTTCTTACACAGTATAGTATTTTATTAAAATACTGTGTAATGTCATTTCCTTTCCGTTTCTGAAATTCATTACAGTAGTGAACTTTGCATTGTACGAGTCAGTTGTTCGCACTAATATCGTACCTATTATTGTATACTGTAATTACAGAGTAAAAATGTTTAGCAATGTGAAGTTATAAAAGTTTACAATTAACAAAAAAGTTTGAGATTCTTCAATGCCTGTGTAAGGGTGAAAGTGCTGTTAAACAATCACAGGAGTTCAGAATTCCTCATATGTCAGTAAAGAATATTAAAAAAAAATTCTGATTAAATAGAAGAATTTATGAGTAAAATGGAAGTTACTGACGGTGATGTAACAATCAGAAAGAGAATGAAAACAGCAGAAAATAATGCTGAACCTGACAAGGTAGTGTACATTTGGTTCCCACAGTGTCGTTTGTCAAGGCCTAACTGTAAAGGCTCCTTTATTATTGAGGCAGCTTTTCAAACGAATAAAAGATTAAATGGCGATCCAGATTTTAAAAAGCCACCTAGGGTTGGCTAAATAGATTTAAAGCAAGGCACAGAATTCATCAGCTTGCAATTGAGGGCGGGCGAAAAATTAAGCGCTGACAGTCAGGTTGTGGTTGTATTTGACTATTGTGATAAAAATAGGATTGTCCTTCAAGGTGCTTCCTAAGAAAACCTTAGCATCTTCCGAGAGCACAGCAGCTGGATACAAAGTAAGGTAAGAATGCATTTCTATTCTATGTTCTAACACAAGTGGTTGTCAAAAACTTCCTCTAGCTGTTATTGGCAAGTCAAAAAACCTGAGAGTTTTTATACACATAAATTGCGACTTATTACTGGTGAAATATTTTTCGCAATGGAGTCCTTGGATGACGCAAGAAATTTTTAGCCAGTGGTTTTAAGACGTGTTTTGTGCCTGAAGTCCAGTGACATCTTGGAGAAAATAATTTACCAGAAAGGCGTTACTTGTAATGAATAATGCTCTTTGCCATCTGCTCAATAAACTGGAAGCACTAAATAGATGGTAACATTATCGACGTATTTCTTCCAGTAAAACACAAGCTGTTTATTTCAGCCTATGGAACCAAGGGGTCATAATAAGTATGAAACGATGTTATAAAAAATTAATGCAAAATTTAATTTTCTACAAAAATAAATTACAGATATAAGGCTTTTGGAAACAGTACACCATAAAGGATGCAATGTATATTAATGCAACACTTGGCAAGACATCACAGAAAAGATGTTGAAGTTGGGCTGGAATAAACTGTGGCCTGACCAGCTACCAGAACTAGAAATTGAAAATGAAGAAAAACTTTGTGATGGCATTCCTGGTTTAAATGATGTTACAAATGAGGAGATAGAAGAATGGGTAAAATAAAATTAATTTTAAATTCTATTAATATAAACCATCTAAACAGAATATTGAGATAAGACATATCTTACCATAATAGTACTTTCAGGTTTTTACCTGCATCCTCAGTTGTGATTAAATTCATTTTATTAAGTGCACGTTAAATAAATAAAAAATTAACAAAATACCATGTTACTAAAATAATCTATGCATGTGGTGTAGTTTTTTTATAGTATGTACTGTAGTATTGTAATGAAAACTATATAGTAACTTATTATGACTGCTGTTATTTGTTACTGTTTTTATAAGAATGTCTCCCTCATACACTGTCTAATGAACAAAAATCATATTGAAATTCTGTTTGTATTTATACATACAATATTTTTCTAATATATTTAATTTCTTGCCATCTTTATTATTAATCTCTAATATTTCTAAATTTGTATCAATATCAGAAATAGAAAGTTTACAATTTATTAGATGGTCTGCCGTATTATTACTTTTATAAATCTATAATGTTAAGAAATAATAGGTGGTTTATATTAACAGAATATATATAAAATATATCATAACTAATTTTGGTTCCTATAAACAAAATATTAATTTTCTACAATTAATGAAATATATTTATTTAATTTACATGAACACAAACATTAGAAAAACCTAATTGGATTCAATAAAGTTACTTTCATCTACAAGATAAAATAATATATTAATACAAAAATTTAAACATCTGAAGAAAATGCCTTCAATCTGTTTTATCTTATATGTGAATAATTTTTCAGTATCAAATCAATATCATAGTAATTGTTAATGGAACTGAATTTTTACAGTGATAAAAAAAGGAGTTGATATGCAACTACAGGATAATTCTTTTGAGAGCCTCAAAAGAATATGGATATGAAAGAAGTTTTATTACAGCGAGTAAAAGAGAATAGTCTATAATCTACTTAAAGTTATAAGAATTAATGAATTCCCTCAAAGGCTCTAATTTTATAGTAAAACCACCAGCAGAACCCACAACCCTGGGGTCTAAACTGGTTCAACCTTCTTTTATTACAGACTGTAACATATACCATAATTACTAGCTTAAGCCCTGCAAGGTTTTTCATGATTTCCTACTTAAAAATCATATAATGACTGAATGATATTTGATTATTATTTTACAAACTAGTGTTCATATACGACTGACTAGATTTGAAATTGATTTATTGCTGATTTTACTGACTAGATTTATTGCTTAGTGCCACTTCAAAAAGTCGATAGTTTTGTAAACTGAAATCCAGAAAATTAGAGAAAGAACTACCTTTGTTTATTAAAGGATAAAGGGTAAAATGTTTTGCAGTTTTTAGAGATACTCATTATAAAGACGAAACAAAAAGCTTCTGTAGGTAATATTGAGATTTTACAGATAACAGAGGTTTGTTTCAAAAATTTATGTGTAGATCTAGTTTGATTATTAAAAGGCAAAGTTCAAAATTCAATTCTGAACTATCACAAATAGGTAATGCTGGTCAAACACCTGTATACTTTAAAATGCCAGGGAATTCAACTATAAGTTTGACTGGTGATAGAAGTATTCCTATTCAAACTGGTAATCATGAAAAACAAAGATGTAGTGTTATGTTTACCGTTTTAGCAGATGGAACAAAACTTTCACCTTTTGCTACACTCAATTGAAAAACTTTGCCCAAAGGGAATAACTGTTTGATGAAATGAAAATGGATGGATACTCATTTAATGGATGAATGGTTGAAATTGGTATAGTTTTGTAAACCCAAATGCTCGCAAAAATAAAATTTATGCCCATCCTTGATAGCTTTTGGGGCTGAAATGTGAAATATTCATTATTGAAAAATAATTTTGAATTAGTAATTATTCAAGGAGGATTAACTTCTCTCCTTCAACCTTTTGATGTATTAATTAATAACAAATCTTTTAGATAAGACACATTGAAAGAATTATTAATTTACACTCATTGGATGAATTAGAAGACCATCTCTCTCCTTGGTCTATGAATGGATTTCATTACATGGGAAAAGATAAGAAGTGATTAAAAAAGGTTTAAAAAGTGTTCATTCAAATAATATAGATGGGATGGAAGATGATATCCTCTGGTAAAACAAAGATTCTGATTCTGGATCTGAAAGTGAAGAAGCTGAAAAGTGTAACTATAAAAATGTAACTGAAAAGCGTGGCAATTGTAAATAATTTTTTTATCCATTTCATTAATAAATCTATAAAACTGAGTATTATGTTTTACTAATACCAAATCTTCCATTTATTTAAGTATCTAGGTGTAAATGAATAATTAAGTTTTTTTTTTTCATTAATCTTAAAAGTAGCTTGCAGGTTTTACGTGGTGGTAGGGCTTATGTGGATAAATATGGTACTCACAAAACACAAATACATTATAAAGAAATATTATTAACTAGACCACAAACTTATCTAATTCATATCATAACTAAATAACCTAAAAAGGATGTTTCTTTTAAGATCAGTATTGCTAGTTTCATGCAGCCCTTCCATTTATCACACAATTAAATCCTGATTGCATGAAATGAATATTGCAAGTAGACTGCAAACAAGAATTAATATTCTCAAATATGTATGTATTTTGCCTAAATTAATATATAAAAACAAACTTTTAATTAAAATGAATAATTTTTGTGATATCTTATTTTATTAAATTGAAATATCTAACCACTCTAAAACAGATTTCTAATGCCTTTATAACTTTTTCAACTAGTATCAACATCATATATATTTTTGCATTTTAGCCAAACTGCAGAGAACATTTTTATTAGAAGTTTCCTTTTTTTGATATATTACCGAATAACTGAATCTTGGGAGATTTATATATGATTTTACAAAAGGATAACATCTAAAAAATAGTGGAATTTTATTTTCAAAATAGAAGATCCATTATTTTGACACAGAGGTTACCTGCTGCCACTTCAATGTAAGAAATGGGCCCTCAAAGGCTACAATTTGGAAACTAATGCAGTACTTGGGAGGAAAAAGGTTCTGTGATGAATCTCACATACTGGCAGACATCAACATGAAGACACTAAAGTATACTTTGGCTGTTCGATTGTGGCGACTAAATTTAAAATAGACACCCAGCGTCAAGGCTACAGACAGTTTGCTTTAAGGCATTCATTAAGAGTTTAGTAATAGTAGAGCAAGTGCTTTCATTCTGTAACTGGGTTTGTGCTGTCAACATCAGTACACGTACAGTTAACAAAAGAAGTGAGATGCGAATTACTATGTAATTGCGTTTAATATTAGGTAATTTATAACAAACGTATTCGTTTATATCAAATTGTAAACATGCCCCCTAAAAAATCATGCAACTGGAAAAGTCAATAATTCAGACTATGACCTTCTCAGTAGCTGAGTTTTGTCTTTGGTGAAAACGCTTGCATAAGTTCCTTGTATTGGAGGGGGTAATTTTACGATTTATATAGCTATGTCCAGTATACTTTATGGCCGAAGTATATTAAGAGTTGTTGCAAACATCTTTTATAATTGTGATTTAAGATTTACAGATGTTTTTTATAAGTACTGTTGTTAGTGGAGGAACTAAAACTTAAATGTTTAAATTATGCAATTCATACCCAGGCACAATAATGAATGCATTTCATATCCATAGAAGACAATGAGTTTATTCATAAAGTTATGTCTTGATGAAGCTCATTTTCATTAAATAGCTTCACCAATAAGCAAAAACTACTAGGTGCAGATGTAAAGGTAAACCATGGATTCTCATTGAAATATCAACTGCATCGCCACAAGTGGGATAACATCATATGAGATTATTGGTTCCTACTTCTATGAGTGATGCCGTTTCGACAGTTACTTATACAAGATGTGATTGACAATATTTTGTGTCCTGTAATAGAAAAACATTCTTATATGTAGTTCAAACATGATGGGAATATACTATCCATACACTCAGGGCCGCTGTTGCAAGCTGATAATTTCAATAAATTTCTAATAAAAGCCATTGGGTTCACACACTCTTACAGCACCTTATTAGTTCTAATAGGAATATCTGAAAGAGGTACCTGAATAAACCATATAGTTGAGCAACTCAAGAATATCCATGCTGAAATTCAAACAGTAGAGCTCCCAACTGTAACTAATGTTATGGAAAATGTAATAAAAAAGCACAGATTTGGTTGGAAGCTAATGGAGCTCATTTAAAATGTCAATGCCTAGTAAAAAAATCTTAAAGCTTTCATGGTAAATAAACAATAATAAAATTGATTTATTAATTAGAGTTATTTACATTTCAATTCCTAATCTGAATGTTAACCACCAGTAACAGTGAATTGTAAACATAATTATTAGTGAATTTCTAATTAAAATTTTTTTTAGTCTAGTTTTTAATTTCAAGTTCATTTGAGGTGATGACCTTAATCCTTGCATAGATCAAACCCCTAGATTTCATTTGATAATCATAAACAGGTACTGCTAACAGATACACCAATTTCTTGTCTGTATGAGATTTTCGAGGAATAAAAGTAAAGTACTAAAAGGACTAAAAAGAAAAAGAGTGAAAGATGTAAGAAATTCTAATATAATAAATAATAGTATAACCACTTAAGTGAGAAATTATACTAATAATACTAAAATAATTAACCTTATAAAAAGTATAGATTCAAACATATAAATATGAAAATAAAAAAATATTTTAAAAGTATAATTTACACACAATAGGAACATGCCGAGCATAAATTATTAAGATTAATATACTATTATAAACTATTAAGTAAAAGTAACATTAGTAAAATTATTTTACAATCTTAGTGAGAAAATCAAAGTAAATTGGGCTATATTAATGATATTGTGACAAAATTTTATGTATGTAGAAATCTTTGAAAAAAATATAATTAAGACCTAACAATGTTTAAACATACAATTTCTGTAACAAGAAAACATTTCGCACTGTTGTCTTTTGCAAACTTAACCGGCCTTAATTTTATATACAATATGAGAAAAGTTCCCTTTTTTAAAGTATTCAAATTTTTGAAGTTTCAAACTTACTGCCAATTTATTGTTGGATCAAAGTGGCATGTATTTTTATCAATTAGTAGTTATTGTTGGGCGTACTAAAATAATAATTTATTGTAAAATGTTTATGATCTATTTATATTAGATGTTAAAATAAATGATTTTGCCAAATAAAAACTTTGATTCTGATAATGGAATTCATGAAATTTGGGGATTATATGACATAAAAAAGTTAAATAAGGAGAATGACATCATTCAAATTAAGGGCAATACTTTTGAAAAAAAAAGTAATGTCAGCTGACAATATTGGTAAAATGATTTATATGAAGACAATCATCACTTTATAGTCATAGAATACCTTCAGACTCATGATTATTATTTTATGTTATCTTTATAAAAAGTTTTTGTAAAATTTTAATTTTGTACAACAATTACTAAGTTCATTTATAAAGGGAGTTTTTTTTTTATTACACCATATAAAAATATGTTTAAAAAAATGCCATTATGGCATAAAATATACCGATATAATTATCCATTTAATAACTTCTTGTAAAATGAGGAGCGTAAAACTTGCAGATGCAAATTAAGAACACAATCGATTAAAAATGAATGTAAAATGCCAAAAAATAATCTAACTGCAGAATCATGTCAGTGGTAATGAAAAGTATGATGAAATTCAGTTCAGTGGTAACAGTAGCATTCAAGTTTCTCCAAATCAATTGGCAAAGAGAATTTTTTATTTCTCATATTTTATCATTAATATGAAAATATAATTTAATAGTTATTAAAAACATACACACCTTTTTCAAAATATTTGAAGAATTCTTTATTATGAGTATTAAAATCAAATCAAGTTAATGTGATTTTAGGTATTTAAAATAAAACAGAATCTTAAAACAGATGTGGGCTTTGATTAACAGGATTTAACTGTATTTTAGATTCAACTATGAGCTGTTGTAATAAAATAAACATTTTTAAATTACTTAAAATCATACACACTTAAAAGTAACAAATAATATTTGTGTAACATAAAAACTGTAACTCTTAATTATCAGTACTTCCCAGTAATGTACTGTATTATTATTATTAGTTAAAGTATAAGGCTTATTATTATAAATATAAATAGAATATTAATCCTAATAAAATTACAAATTTTTTACCACAGTTCTTCTCTTTGCAACAAACTTAAACCAAATTTCACTTATTATTAAAAACGAGATTCTAACATTTTCAATTTTTTGATCCATCATAGATATTTACATTTTATCACATTTGTATAAATCAAAACAGTATTATAAAGCACCTTTTCAATTTATTTTTCGACTTTTAAAACCTCATACAGTTTCTTTTTAGGGCTTTTGTTATCGGTACTTTCTTCAACGAAACCATCATCTTTACTGTTATCACCACCATCTTCATTCTTACATTCTCCATCCTTCATTTTTCCCTTGGTATCAGACTCAGAAGTAGCATCATTTTTATGTTTACCATCTATCAAGTCGCTTCTGTCTAACAGCTCTTCTAATTCTTCATCGCTGAAAACTGAAAGATAATAAAATAAAAAAATTATTATTTGTAAAGAAAAAAAGAAGTTTAATTTTAGGATTTTTGTTAAAAAAGAAAAATCTAATTTTACTAATAATATGATAAACAAGTAAATAAATATGTAAGAAAAAAAAATTATTTAAGTATGCTTAATACTGTTGAAACAATTAATACGATTATTTTTTAATTACATACCAAACATCATTACACACAACTTTCATTTTCACAATAACCATTGTATGAGAGAATGAAAGTTCTAGGCATGACACAGAAAACTCATGATTTTTCAAATTTTTTTAATTTTTCACCTTGCAATTGTAATGCAAGGTGAAAATTTCTCTAGCAAGCCAAATCCGGCGCATGTGGAAGCACTTCGAAGTGTAGGTCATGGAATTTTGCAGCAACAACCAGAGATGTGTGAACAGGCATGTTATCATGGTGAGACCACTTTCTTTCTTTTTGAATAGATGTGACTGCTTGCCTAAATAGTATCCTACTCTTCAACTGATCCAGTAATGAAGCACAATATCACTGGTGGTAGTCCTACCTTTTTCCAAGTTGTCTCTGAGCATCACACCAGTATCCCAAAAAGCAGAGCCAAGATTTTAGCACAGATGGAACAGGTTTCACTTTCTTTAGTGTACTTTCACCTGCTCCTTCCTGCTGTAAGTGCCAAATAGGCACGAGCTGAACCTATTGTCTTCTCATAAAATATTGAGTCCAAAGGTGATCCTCACATATATAGCAACGGCTTATAGAAAACTGTAAAACCAAAACTACCTATAGAGGAATCCCGATAAAAGACAACGCTTTCACTAGGATAGCTTTAAGGCTCTCTTTCATGTAATGGGTTGCAATTCAAATCAAACATTCCAGAAATTGGGGCGTTTCTATCCACAACATTAACAGCACATTACTTAATTTTAATCAGTATTAAAAATCTTACCAGATTACAATGCCACAAAAATATTTTTTCTTCCAAAAACCAAATTATATTAACTAAAATCATAATCAGAGTATACGATAAACACTACTTTCACAATCTCAAAATAAATGTAAAAATCGGTGTTCATCTTTATTACATTAAATCAAGCCTAGCTCATTCACATCAATTCATTATAAAGAAACAATTTCCTAATTTAGCATTTTTAACGGTAAAATTTTTCTTTTTTTTTTTAACTTAACTGCCCAACAAGAAACTATGAATGTAATTTCAACTGAAGTTACGTTAGGAAAATTGAATATCAACTAAACTTCCAACAATCTCAAGCAAGAAAAAGAAATCTGCTCCTAATTTTATAATTAGTTTCTTCTTGCCAAGAATATAATACTTAAAAACAATACTACATGCAATATGAATCTTTGTATAAATTTTTATTTACAATCATTGAACCAACTTACAAATTCTAGATAAGAGAATTTATTTACAGATAAAAATCAACAGTACAGTACATTTCATTGATTAAATAACATACTATCAGGAAAAAATACTAGCACATCCCAGATTAGACTTCCTCTCTCCCCACTAAGCTGTACAAGATAATCATATTTCCTATCCATGAATAAATGAGATGGGGGAGTTCTTTGACAATTTGGGGTTGGATGTTTGAACATCTAAAATATTAAAGTATCTTTTTTTTGTAAATTAAGGTAACATTATTGATGGCATTGAATGAGGACACTTAAGTAACCATTAGTCAGAAGTACAGTTCAAGTAAATCAGTTGTAAAATAAAAAAAAGGGAGAAAAACAAACCTAAAAACTTATTTTGATTAACTGTTCAAGACGATAATGGGTGTATACTGCACAAGATATTAAAGATCGTCAAGTGTCGTAACGAGCTGGAGCAATAGAGCAAAGATGAACGCTTAACAATCTTGACAGATACAAATGAAGAGTTTGTCTGGAAGGGTGAAGAAGATAAGGAAAGAACTGACAAGCAGCACAACAGTTTGCATAGGTGTTAACCCTAGCATAATGAATTAGTAAATTTCTAAAATATATGTTCATTCACAACTGATTGAAAAATTGAATCAAAAAACTCAATCAAATATCCTATGGCATTTTTCATAGTCCTTCAGTGATAGACACAAGCTCAACAGAACTGTTTCTCATCACTATAAAACCAAATCAATGTTATTCAATGCAATGGAAACATCCTTCTTCATTTTTGAGTAAATTCAAGGTGATGTTTACAGTATTTTTGAATTTTCAAGGAATGCGCTACAGAGTTATTTCTGGGGGGGGGGGGAGAAAGGTGACACTATGAATGCTCTATTTAATGAGAAGTTCTGTAAATACTTGGAAATGTGGTCCAAAGAAAAAGTTAATTAATAGGTCGATCCAAAATTTGAATCTGTAATAGTAAAAATCAATATTAATTAATTTTAATTCAATTAATTAAGGAAGAGGAAACTGGCACAAAACTGCCAGACTGAATGATTTTTGAAATACATTTTAACAATTTCAACCATAAACAGCTGTTGAATAAATTAGGTATCTTGTTCACAGTAAGAAATATAATTTTATCCAACTAATAAAAACAAAATTCAATATTACTAATATTTACATATTAACTAAAAACTGTAAATTGCTACTATTTAGGAATTTTCAAACTTATTTTACAAAAAGAGAAAAACTGATGAGGGGGGTGCATTTTTCCACATGATTTTTTTTTTGTTTATTCTGAAACGTTGAATTAGTCCTGGGATTATTCCATTTTAATTCAACAAATCTTCAAAAATTTTATTACATATTTTTTATTTTGATGATATTTGGTGTATGATAACTACCCACCTTGTAGTAACCAAAAAAGACTTAATTTATTTTCTAACTTACTAATAGGTAAAAACAGCCATTTTTATCACTTTCTACATGAGCTGTAGCATTCTTACTTTATTTTTATAACAGTTTCCACTTTACCAACAATGTTTAATAGTATGTTTGAGCGCTTTCGGATCAGTAATCAATCCTCAAGAACACTGATGTGTTATAATTATTTACTTCACATATTATTAATTACAAACAGGCTATTATTAATTTATTTTTATTAATAATATACACAAAAATAAATTCTTACTTTACATCATAGAGGTCAAAAAGAGATTTTTGGAAAGAGTTCCATCTTAATGGAACTCATCTTAATGTACTCAAAATTCATTTTATTACATAACCAATCTTATAATGTTTATTGAAGTTAAGTATACAAATTTTTGTTTTTTTCAAATATTGGGCTGAAAATATATAATGAACGGCTTAGAGTAACAGGCCTGTTTTTTACCTTTTAACTCTTAGGTACTAGTAGTACTTATAAAATAAAAATTGGCCTGTTACAGTGTCCATTACGAAAAATGGCCACAAAATCATAAGATTTTGAAAATGTCTCAGTTTTGGGGTCCAAAAACCACATGTGGGGTAGGTGGCAAAAATCTGACATTTTTACTGTAGAAATACTTATTATGTATTTTAAAACCATGTAAAACTTTTTTGTTACTCAAAGGGGTTGATAACTAATGAAGCCATCAAAACCGCTATAATAATGTAGGCCTGCTGTACAAAATATTTTTATAATGAGAGCTTATATCCTAGATAGTTTGTTACTTAAGTATGACTCATACACACAAACTCTTATTTAAACAAGAAAATGAATGGACATGAATATTTGTATAATCCTGAACGTAAACATTTTAGAAGACTCGGTTACTGTTTTGATTTCCATGTGATATGTTGTATTTTTGCTAGTGTTAATACTGTGGTTAGGTAATGTACAGTTGTTTATAAAATAATTTTATTAGCAGTGAACTTCTCTTTTAAGCAACATCATTTATTTTTAATTTTATTAATTACATGAATTTTTATTTTACCTATAGAGAAACTGGGATAAGACAAAGTGAGATGCAACTGATAGTTTTATCATTTATACTAACTGTATTGAGATTTTAAGAACCCTCGCATTTTATAAAAACGGATTATGGAGTGTTCAATTGGCATTTACACTGAAAAAGTATTTCACAAATTGATTTAACAGATCTTCAGTATTGCATGATATTTTAGAATTTACTGAACAGCAAATAGCACTGATATCTTTAAGAAGTAGATATCAAAAAATATCTGGTACTTTTCATAAAACCGAATATTTAGATAAATATTTTCATATTAATGGGAAAAGTTGCTCTGACCCATTTAGGTGTCACACTAAACCTGTTAAGAAATCTCTTAGAGAAATATCTTTTGACACTTTCAACAAGCAATTCAAATTTAAAATTAATTTCAGGCAGAGCACTGAACAAAATGCTTAACCAAAATACAAAAACAACAAGATGATATAGAAAGTTAACTGGAATGTAAAGATATATTTGAACCTCAATGTGTTGTAGTAGTCTGTGAATAAAGCTTGATCATCACTTGACATTTCCCCTGTTAAAATTTAAAAATTATTGAACGCAAAGGAACCAATTTAAAAAAATAAAGTTACAAAAATAGCCAAGTCAGTTACCAGTAAATTAAATGATTCCTTTGATTTAAATATTTCTACAAAAGAAACCAGTTTAGTACCACAAAATTATGCTGATTTGGGTAGGGAATACAAAGAATTAATCATTAAAATAAAGGATGAAATGAAAACAATTACATTAACCCAGGAAAAAATGTTAGTCAGTATTTAGCTCGTTAAGCCGAACAATTAGTTAAAACACGTGGAATTTTTCCACAAATTGGCTAAAAGAAAACCAATTCATGAAAATGTTATAAAATGTTATTAAATGTGTCCAAGGTTTTTACCAGAATGATGCCAGGCAAGAAGGATTGTGTTCTGTAAGACAAGCTGACTGGAAGAAAATTAATATTCAAAAAAGGTTTACCTTATATAACTTATATAACTTCCATTTCAAGAGTACTTAAACTTATTGAAAATTTAAATAATCTAAAAAGGCATCATTTTATTGCAAGGAAACAAGCTAATTTCCTCAACATTAAAAAGGAAAACTTGTTGGAGGGCGAATGTATTGTAAATTGAGACTTCCCTTACACAAAGTCCAGTCAGTTATCACTAGTCAAAAACTTATGCCACAGTACATCCATTTCTCATATATTTTTAAAAAGGAAAATTACAAAACCAAAGCTACTGGAGTGATTAGTGAGTACTTTAAGCACAATACTACATTGTTCTTCTGCTTCCAAAAGCAAGTAAAAACACAGTACCAGAAGTTACACAATTTTTTATTTTTCTGATGGCTCCTCAGTCCAGTATAAAAACAAAAAAAAATTATAAATTTGTCCTACCATCAAGAATTTGAAATCACAGCTGAATGGCATTTTTTTGCCTCATACCATGGAAAAGAACCAGGTAATGTTATTGGTAGAAGTGTGTAAAAAGGACTGTGACTAAAGCAAGCCTTCAAAGGACAGTCAACAATCAAACTGTTACTCCTTCTGAAATGTACAATTACTGCAAAGACAATACTAAAAATATAAAATTTATTTTCTGCTCTAATAAAGATTACCTGATAACAAGAACTGAGGTATTCTTCAGTTTCTTGAACATCAGGTAATCACAACAATCCCAGAAACAAGAATCTTTCACAGTTATGTTCCAAGTCAGAAATGTATTCTGAAAGTCCAGGCGACCTCTGAATCAGAAACATTTACTTTAGTATCAGTACACAAGGACATTATGTTTCTGATAGCTTTATAGGTAAACCAAAGCCAAAATGTAAAAATTATGTCTGCTGTATATACGATGGAAAGTGGTGGTTAGGTGAAGTCATTGAAGTCAAAATACATGAAAATGAAGAGGAATATCGAATATACTTTTTCCATCCGCTGGGTCCTAGTACTTCATTCAATAAATCATTGAGTGATAATCAAACATGGGTTCAAGTGGAAAATATTTTTAACATTCTCATGCGTTCAGAGCTTTATCTATCAATAAAAAAGTTCTACTCAATAAAAAAAATAGCAGGAACACTAAATTATGTTAAGTGTAATGAAAAAGCGCAAGATTTATTCATAACTTTCATTAGCAGCAGTAAAATAAGGTAAAAGTGAATTCAACAACTTGTTTATGTATTTGAATTATCATTTTGTAATTGACTATTTATTAATTATCAATTTATTCATTCTAATGAGTTTATTTGTATTTTTTTAATCTGAAAAAATACATTATATTTGGATACGTTGTTCACAGTTAGATGGAATAGTATTTTTAGTGGTTTTGTTGGCTTCATTACTCGATAACCCCCCATTGAGTAACAAAATAAATTCTATATGGTTTTGAAGTACGTAGAATGTATTTACTGCTGTAATAATTTCAGATTTTTGCCACCTGTCCCACATGTGATTTTTGGGTCCCAAAAATGAGACATTTTCAAAATCTTACTAGTTTGTGGTCATTTTTTGTAATGGACACTGTAACAGGCCAATTTTTTTTTATAAGTACTACTAGTGCCTAAGAGTTAAAAGGTAAAAACAGGCTTGTTACTCTAAGCCCTTCATTATTTATTTTGGGCCAAAATTTTGAAAAAACACAATTTGTAAACATAACATCAAAATCATACATAGTGATGCACTGATCATTCATTGAACTAAAATTCTCCTGTAAATTTGGCCGTCTTCTGGGACACCTATGTAACTAGCAGCAAGAGCTTGAACAGAATACATAAAATACAGATGTCTCATGAAGGTGGGAATTTTTGAGAAACATATTTTTGATAAAATAATATTAATATAACTACAATTATGTAATTTAGTAGTGTAATACATTGCAAATTACGATATATTGGTATGATCAATCGATCATTTTTAATTAGAACTTAAGAATAATAGCATAGAATAAACAAACAAATGTAAAGACCGTTCAAATTTTACTAAATATAATTATGATACAAATATTCGTGGAAGTATTGGGGATTACTCCAATAATTATTATAACACTTTTAATCTAAAAAATTTCATATATACCTTGCAGGTGAACTCAATTTCTGTACTGACATTCTTGCAATCTCAGATTTACAAGTTACACGATTTAATATTGTTTTGTAAAATGAATGTTGATCTCCTCATATGTATTTACTTTTTGTTCTTTTGATGCAGTTCACATTGCTTTTAAGGTACGTCCACCAGAAATTGCATAATCAGGTCAGGGGATCTTGAAGGCCAAAAAATATACCCCTTTTCTCAAAATTCTACAGTTGTCACTTTGCATACAGCTGCTATGGATACATGTGCAGCGTGTATCCGTAGCAGCACTGGCGAGCAGTTTTTTTTAGACATTTCTACAATGATCATAATTTTTCAGAATATCAACAGTAGTGTAAATTAATAGGATTTTTCCGAGGAAGAAGTAACAAAAATTTTACTTTTTACAGTCTCAGATGAAAATTGGCACTGACATCTAGAGGATTTATTTAATTCAATTCCTCTTTGCTTAGCTTTTCAAGCATCCATTAAGAATTGTTGTTGCATTAGGTGATCATAAAATTTAAGTTCCTGGATGATCTGCAACTTTTACAGAAGATGATGATTATTGAATGTTCTGATGGAACATGATGTGACATTCTAAGTTAAAATTACAGCATATGGACTGCCTCCACATTATCAGCATTTTTGTAGGACACTTTGACAACAAGCACATTAGCATTAATCCAATTTTAGCACTACCCCGATTTAATTTGATAATTAAATGGCAATGTTGTGACCACTTAGTCATGTAGTTAACTCATGTGCTTATTATCCCCCACGCTTTCCAATGTTCTTTCAAAATGTACAATTTCCCTGAGATTCCTGTATTAAATTAGGTGGCTTAAAACTTAAAAATGTAAACATTCTATTTTTTAATTACTACAGTAAATGATGCGATATCTAGCAAAATTGGTGTTGGTTTTTGTCAGTTATCAGAATCACCAGATAATAGAAATTTTCATAACTTGCTACTGAAATATATACAGTATTAACACTTATGATATATTATTTGGGTTGCCTGAAATTAACGTAAAATCAACTATACTGTAACACTCGTACATATCTGGCGATTAAAACACATTTAAAGATTAAATTGTTGTCATTTAATTGCAATTGAATTTTAGCTACAGAATAAAGTATACTGTAGAATAAATAGAATTAAATAAAATAATATTGTAAAATTACAATATTACCCGACCAAAAAAATAAATGGCAAAACCATCCATGGTTGTAAAATTCACACAATACTGACAAAATTGAAAACTGTGGTTCAGTATTTTAATTAAAACAATGTACAGTAATATATAAATGCAATTGATATGCTAAATCAAAATATTAATTACTGGATACACAAAAAATGTAAACTAAAAAAAAATTATGGTAAACAAAATTTATATGTACAGTTACAATCTGCTTTTACACTACCTTATTACACAAAAAGTTATGAATATATCAGTTTACCTATTCAGTGACAATTGCTTTGGCAGAAAAACTGAATGAAACAGGTGCAGCTGCAAAATTTGTTGTTCATAGTATAACGGCTGGCTTTCAGCAAAATTTAACAGACTAGTATATGCATCTGCACACTGGCCCAACTAATCTTTTCTCTTGCATCTTCATCATCAGATGAACCACTGACATTATTTTTTGGCTATGTAGAACAGTGCTAATTAAATATCATCCATTATCTCCTGTGACGACTTAGTTTCTGCATCTTGAATTACTGATAACATATGAAGCAGGAGGTTCTTACTGGTTGATACAATTTCTTGCATGACATTTCTTCACTTTATAGACAAGTTTTCCCAAGCAAGCTGTAAGTTACTTGTTTACTGCATTCCAGGCAGCAGCTATACTAAATATCGCGTATTTTAAGCTTTAGGTTCTTAAGAATTCTTTAATTGATCCATCACGGCCAAAAAGTTTTTGAAGAGTGCCTTTTATAATGTTATTTCATATTGCACTTTGGTTCATTGACTGCCATCATCACATTTGAAGAAAGATAAAATGTGAAAATATTTTCAATTGGAATTCAACTTTGCTTGAGTGAGTGGTGCAATAGTCAAGAATCAAGACATTTTCTGTCTTTTCAAATTTTTTTAAATGGTTTTTTTTTACAGAAGGAACAAAGTTACGTAGATACAATTTTCAAAAATTTTCTTATTCATAAATGCATTTGCCTGTGCTTTATACAAATGAGGATGACCTTTTATTGCCCAAGGATGTATGGACTTTTTAATGACCAATAACTTTAAGTGATGAGTGTCAGTAGCGTTTGAACAGCAAAACGTTATGCACTCTTTGCTGTTTTTAAAGATGTAAGTTGTTTTTTCAATGTCTCCCACCAGAGCTTCCATGTCATAAGTCTTAAACTTAACTAATTATTACAAAATTTACATTCCTCTGTAATTTTCAAATTTCTGTAAAAGTCTTTGGAAAAAATTTTGAGTTACCCAATGGGCCCGCTTTTTCCAATTCTCACTGAGATCTAATGTTGTCCTGATAATGTTGAGCCAACAAATAAATAGTCTCTGGATGCAAAAGTTCATATTTTACATATTCGTAATCTGGACACACACCTAAATCCACCAGGCCAAATCGCTGGAATCTGTCTCAGAAGTAGACAGATAACCAGAAATAAATTTTGTCACATACTTGTTAGGGTGGACTTACGGGTGCCCTGCAAACCAACAACATTTGGGAAGAGATCATTCGTATAACATATCAAATGGTACAACTTAGAAATTTTAAAGTTTTAAGGCAAAGCTAGCAAATTAAACTGGTGTAAAGTTCAAAACCTAGTGAGATGAGTTACTTTTTTACGCTTTAAATGTTAATTTATTTAACCCTATAAGTGCCTATACAGTTTCTCTAAAATGCTGAGCCTTTTTTTTGGACTTTTTGCAGTCTTACATTTAAAATTCTGCAGAAAATTTACCATTATGTTCAACTATATCATTTTGATCAGAAAATTTTCAAGAATTTTATCTTTACTATTCAATGATTCTAACTACAGTGTGGACGCATACCATATTTCATTCGCGCTGGTGTGGCAGTACTAGCAGCCATTTTAAATCTATTCATTTACTTAATTCTACCATTCACTTCTGATGTTACAACATAGCAGACAACTGCAGCAGCTGTATGTCAGTGCTACACTAGTGTTCCTTGTGGTGAGAGGGAATACTAATGAGGCACTATACCCACTTAGCTACTAGTTTATTTAGAGCATTTTATAAGAAGAGTGCGATTTTGCAAAAATCTTATTTTTTTATTGTTAACAAATATGCCTAAGAAATGTAAGAATTAGGTGAATTCTCAAGATACTGAGGGTATCTTGCTCTACAGCCTCACCCCCTTGACCTTAAATATATATAAGTAATCTGATGAAGTTTGGTCAAAATCAGTCAACTAGTTCTGAAGAAATAAGCTGATTTAGGGTGCAACACCGAACATATGAACATTTGGAAAATTTACTTCTGGTTTTTAGGGTTTCTTGGGTGTCAAAATGTAAAGATCCAGTGAAAACCACACGTGCTCAAATAAGACAGATTACCATACTTTCCCTTCTAGAACTATAGCTCTGCTATAGTGCTACCTAGGTGAGAAAGTAAAGAATTACATGCAGAACGAAAATGCTAACATAACTAAAAATTAATCCATAGTAGAGTATAGCAATACCACCATAAGGCTGATAGCTATGGAGAGTAAAATTAATTGGAAAATTTTTTTTGAGACCGCACGTCTCAAAATATATCATGTAATAAAATATCACATGTAATAAACTGCAGGCCTAATAAGCTTCCTTGTCGATGCTACAGTTACGGCTTATCAGTTTCCGTTCTTATTCACAAATATAGTTACTAAAGATACTATGCTGAACTTACTGAATTATACGTACGTCTACGGAAATTAATGTAAAATATTTTTTCATTTTTACTGTATAGAAAAAAGATGCCGTGCTCGAAAAAAATGTGCTAGTTATTAGAGCATTCCAATCACCAGAATGAAACTGATTTAGTATGCATTAAAATTCAATTTGTTTATCAATACACAATTACGACATTTCTGAAATAGTGAAATTAAGAGTTTAATAGCTTGGTCTTATAATCAAGTGTACAATAAACAATACAGAAAATATAACTTACTAAATCCATTGGAATGCATTTGTTTCTGTGCATCAGTAGTTTGTAAAAGTTCCTTAAGTTCTTGTAAATCAAACAGATCATTTTTTCTTCGTGAACCTAAATTAAATGCACCTAAAATAAGAAAATAATTAATTTAGTCTGAATAAAGGTTTGCTTCCACAGAAGTTCTTTAAATAAATAAATATTTCCAAACACACAAACAACTAAACTACTCAACTAATCAATTTTTTTTTCAGAATATAATCCATGATTTTATTATTTTTAAACAAAAAAATCTCAAAATGCACTGAAGTGTTGTATTGTAGTTTCCTACTTTCAAAATTCCTTCATTTCAGAAATTAAAAGAAAAAATTTTTTATTTAAACAGTTTACCTGTGACTATCATTTATGTTACAGTTTGCACACCTATGTTTTTGTGATTGTAAGGGGTTTACAGAAAACATCGTAACTAAAGAACTACTGGTCGTGGAAGGGTGAAACAAAAAGCGGTTTAATCATACTTTCTCAAGGTAAAAGATTGGTTATTTACTTATCTCACTTCTTTCTATGAGAAAATTACCAATAAAGTTGAACATGAAAATTGATGGAAATTTCACTTTTGGTAATTTTTTTCAAGACATTTAACATACACAGTTGGAATTTTTTTTATATGTAGGTATATGTTAGTAGTTTTACCATATATTAATGGTGTCATAATTACCCCTACAATTTTGAAAACTAATTTTTTTTAAATAATTCAAATTTTGGCTTCAAAAATCTAATTTGCACAACTTGCAGTGATTTTATAGATGTTTATGGCAAATGAAAAAGTTTCTTGTGTATTGTACTAATAAAAAAGTTATAACCACTCAAAAATCATGAAAACCTGTTAAAAGTGATACAATTTTGACTCATTAAATAAGTGCTTCAAGGGAATTTTCTTATCTTCTTTGCACTTTATATTTTTTATATTTAGCTCCTATGTTGAAATTGACATTTTCAATATTTTTAAATTATTAATGATAGGTCGTAATTTCACCAACTTAACCAACACCAGTAACCTAATACAATTTTGATTCAAAAATACTTGTAAAATTTACCAAAACAGATTTCAATAAGTAGCCTACATCTTTTTTCAAGAATTCATTTTTACTTTTATATTGGTTTATTTTTGTAAACATTACTGAAGTAAAAATAAATTGAAACAAAATTTTAATTATTCTTCAATGAAATAGCCTGTTTTTGAGCAATGAAAGTTTATTATTTAGTGTGGTTAACCAACAACTGTGATCTCTTCTGATAATTCTCTTGAAATTGTGTGAGAACAACCCGTCACTGTAGTTAATTCAAGTGGTGTCAACTTTCTCAGGACTTTGCAGATCGGTACCCACACTTTGTCTTGAGACTTTTGAAATGATGAATCTAGTCCGGAAAAAATGAACCTGCACATGGCAATTTTCAAAGCTGATATCTACCATTTCTATCCACCACTGATTGTCATACACACAAACAATAGAGTTTTTTCTTAAGTGAAAGTAGTACAATACTTGACACAGGATGATCTATTCCTTGGAGTCTGAAGTAAAGTAACATCTTGCAATACCTTCTGAGACAGGAACCATTATGGTAGCTAATTAGCTACCGTATTAGAAGCTACCATAATGGTAGCTTCTAGTAACAACAACTCTTTCACAGTAGTCAAAACTGTTTTAGTTTCTAAAATCTTAGCTATCTCATCTGATTTAATAAAAAAATACTTGTTTTTGATTCATGTTTTTCAGCTTGTGATTACAAAATGAATACATTTCATAAACATTTAGTATAACTGAATTATATTTTGCTGTTCTTCCCACACCATCACAGGCGAGATTTTCCCATGGGATGATCCAAATAAGTGTGATTTGGTTTCAAGGTCAAAGTCTTTTTGTGACTGTAAAAATTAGAAAAATTATTTTTATACTAAATAGATCAATTTTTTAATGTTCTGATCCAGTTCCTTGATATGGTTTGTTAAAAGTTTTTGAAAGCAATAAAATGTTCCTGTGTCATGCTTCTAATGCTCACTTAAAATACAGACTTTATGTTGTAATAAACAGAACACAAAAGGGTGAACTGTGACTTGGCTGTTGACCAAATGAAAGCTTTGTATAAAGTCTGCCTACACCAAACATTTTTCTTCTTTAAAAACTGAGCTTGATACTCTGACATGAATGGTGTTTTCAGCTTTTCAAATTTTTCCACTAATGATTTGAGAAACTCATCTTTGGTCTGAAGAACATCCCAACCCCGTACGGGAAAGACAGCCACCTTGTGATATTACTGGTCACCACACCACCTCCTCCGTTCCAAGCCCTGGGGGGCTTTACCGGAGGTCGTCTTTAGACCCTATAACTGATTACATCTCACAGTCATCAGCCAGGCCTCGGTCGGGATGCCACTGATGCAAATGGCAGACATTTGCATCAGAAAAATACATATCATAATTTTGCCTTCATGTAGGCTTCAAACGGACATCTTCAAAACTGCAGAAGCACAAACACCGCGCCTAGTAAAGATTTGATAACACCGCTCGTGACTGTGAATGCCTCAGAACGAAGTTTAAAATTAAATTAGTGCTACTCTCATACCAATCAAAATTATGTCTTACGCAATATAGTGGTCTGGAGAACAGTAATCATCTCTGCCCTATCAGCTGTTACCCACTGTTTGTACATTATCATGTAAATTGTTATTATTATTATTATCTGGCAACACATTATACTATTCAGAAAATTTGAGCATGTCAAACATTGCCTGTTTACCTGGACATTTGGTGCACACATTCATCATACAGGTGTAGTTATCCTTGTCACAAACAAAGATGTCTATTAAGCCCTTATAATCGGCATTAAGTTTGGGACCAACAATCATGAATTTGATGTTCTAGTCGTGGAGGCAAACACAAATTGTATGAGTTCCGGATGCACCAGCCAAGATATACCCGTTTTGGACGGAGTTCGCAGAACTTTTATCTTCAAATTTTTTCCTCGAGGTTTTCACTTTTAAAGGAGTTTTCACAATTAACTTAAGTTTATAAGAACAAGGCGCTTTTGCTTATGCACTTTGACACAATCAACACGTGCTAACACAATCCTTTTCACTATGACACAGCCTGCTATTATTCTCATCTTCATAAAATAACACAACTTTTTTAACTGTGTCATTACTAATTCCTGTTTTATGTCTTTTACCTAACTATAGTAGAATGCCTTGCTCATTAACTAATTCTCTAGTAAGTCTAACCAAACGCTGAGACACATTGAACTCTTGATATTATTTTAGATCTGGTCCCAGTAATAAAGATCGGGGAAGAAAACTGATAATTTTAACCTTATCTCATTTAGAAGCAAGAACTAATTTTCTTTTAATTTTAAAACAACATTATCATATTCATGTGAATAAGATTGAGCTGGATTTTCATTTTCAGAAACTTTTGAGTCAAAACACAATCTGAGATTCTTTTTTAATTTTTCAGATATCTTATTTATTTTAAATTTTAATGCTGATGGCCTTTGATCTGTGCTTAATTTTTTTTATTTTCATGGAGGTGATATCTCCCTCTATGAATCATGAGACCTTGCCGATGGTGAAGGGCGTAGTTCAGGAGAACAGCCATATCAACATCACTCAATCTTCTGAATACTGCACAGCTGAAAGCAATGGAAAACTACAGCCGTTTTTTCCCAAGAAAATGTATCGTTCGGTATTTCTATGTAATAAAGATGGAGGCACCTCATTGGTAAAATATTCCAGAGGTAAACTAGTCTCGCATTTGGATCTCTGGATGGAGACTGTTAAGGAAGGGGCCACCAAAAAGTTAAAAAATAGCATTCTACGAGTCGGAATGTAGAATGTTAGAAGCCTAAAAAAGGTTTGGTGGTTATAAAATTTAAAGAGGGAAATGGGTAGGTTAAATGTAGATGTAGGGATTAGCAAGGTTCAGTAGGAAGAGGAAAAAAAAATTTTGGCCAAGTAACTTTTAGAATAATTAACAGTTCAAATAAAAAGCAGGCAGGAGTAGGTTTCGTAATGAAAGAGACGATAGGGAAGAGAGTAGAATATTTCAAAATGCATAGCGACAGAATCAGTGTAATAAGGATAAAATCAAAACCTAAGCAGATAACAATTGATAACAAGTGCCCATGAGCAATTGATATGCTTACAAGTGCCCATGATGATAATGGGGTAGTGTGTTTACAAAGAAATTGACGAAGAAAATTTAATAATAGTTGGAGATTGGAATGCAAGCATTGCAAAAGTCAAGGAAGGAAATATTGTGGGTGAATATGGGCTGGGCAAAAGCAATGAAAGAGGGGACTGACTTATAGAAATTTGCACAAGGTATAATTTAATAATTGACAACATGCAGTTTAAAAATCATTATAGAAGAAGCATGGAAAAGCTTCCATATGCTTATGGAAGAAACATGGAAAAAGCCAGGTGATACTGCAAGGTATCATCAGATAGATTACAAAATTGTTAAGTAAAGATTTAGAAATCAACTCGACTGCAAAGCTTACCCTGCAGCAGACATTGCAGGTGACCATAATTTATTGATAATGAAATGTCGTTTGGGGTTTAAAAACCTGAAGAAAAAATGTCAGATGAATCTATGGAATTTAGAGAAGCTTGAGGAATAGGAGGTAAAAATTTAGGAACATTGAGGAGGACATTGCAAAAAGTTTGAATAAAAAAGATAAGCTAGAAAATGTAGAATAATGGGTGAGTGTTAAAAAGAAAATTCTTAAATCAGCAGAAGTGAACTTAGGTAGAATAAAGAGAACTGGTAAAAAGCCTTGGATATCAAAGGATATATTGCAGCTGATGGATGGACGTAGAAAATATAAGAATGCTATTGATGAAGAAAGTAAAAGGAACTATCAAAAATTAAGAAATATTATAAACAGGAAGTGCAAACTAGCGAAAGAAAAGTGTTCAGAAGTGGAAAGAGCGTACAGGAAAGTTAAGGAAACTTTTGTGGTACATAAATTAAAATCTAATAAGGTGTTAAACAAAGATGGTACACCGATTTATAATATGAAAGGAAAGGTCAATAGGTGAGTGGAATATACTGAAGAGTTATATGGAAAATGAATTAGAAAATGGTGTTATAGAGGAAGTCAAAGAGGATGAAAGGAGAGAAACAATACTGAGATCTGAATTTAAGAGCATTAAAAGATTTGAAAGGCAGAAACGCTTCTGGAAAAGACTGAATACATGCAAAACTACTGCACAATGCAGTTGAGGAAGCGATATATTATACAAACTGGTGTGTAATATTTTTGAAAAAGGTGAAGTTCCATTGAACTTCAAAAAGAGTGTTATTGTCATGATACCAAAGAAAGCAGGATCAGATAAATGTGAAGAATACGGAACAATTAACTTAACTACTACTCATGCATCAGAAATCTTAACTAGAATTCTGTACAAGGAGAGTGGAAGAAGTGTTAGAAGACCAGTTTGGTTTCTGGAAAAGTATGGGGACAAAGAAAGCAATTTTAGCGCTCAGATTAATAGTAGAAGAAAGATTAAAGAAAAATAAAACATGCATGGCATTTATAGACTTAAAAAAGGCATTTGCTAACGTAGACTGGAATAAAATGTTAAGCATTTTAAAATAATTAGGGTTCAAGTACAGAGGTAGAAGAACAATAGCTAACATTTACAGGAACCAAACAGCAACAGTAATAATCGAAGAACATAAGAAAGAATCCATAATAAAAAAGGGAGCCTGACAAGAATATTCCCTATCCTCATTACTTTTTAACCTTTACATAGAACTAGCAGTTAATGATGTTAAAGAACAATTTAGATCCGGAGTAACAGTAAAAGGTGAAATATTAAGAAGTTACGATTTGCTGATGATATAATAATTCTAGCGGAGAGTAAAAGATAAGAAACAATGAATGGTATGGATGAAATCCTTTGCAAGAACTACCACATGAAAATAAACAAGAACAAAATGAAAGTAATGAAATATAGTAGAAATAATGAAGATGGACCACAATGTAAAAACAGGAAGAGAAAAGTTTATGGAGGTAGAAGAATTTTGTTATCTAGGAAGTAGAATTACTAAAGATGGATGAAGCAGAAGAGATTATAAAATGCTGAATAGCACAGGCGAAAGAAGCCTTCAGTCAGAAATATAATTTTTTTGTATCAAAAATTAATTTAAACGTCAGGAAAACATTTTCGAAAGTATATGTTTGGATTGTAGCTTTATATGCAAGAGAAACTTGGACAATTGGAATACCTGAGAAAAAAAGATCAAAGCCTTTGAAATGTAGTGCTATAGGAGAATGTTAAAAATCTGATGGGTGGATAGTAACAAATGAAGAGGTGTTGCGGCAAATTGTTGAAGAAAGAAGCTTTTGGATAAATATAATTAAAAGAAGAGATAGACTTATAGGCCACATATTAAGGCATCCTGGAATAGTTGCTTAATGTTGGAGAGACAGATTGAAGGGAAAAATTGTGCAGACAGGCAACATTTGGAATATGTAAAACAAATTGTTAGGGATATAGGATGTAGGGGATACACTGAAATGAAACAACTGGCATTAGATAGGGAATCTTGGAGAGCTGCATCAAACCAGTCAAATGACTGAAAGGAGGTGATACACCTAAAATGCTACAAGCAGCATCCAATTGTTCAATATTGGGATGTGGGGCAATGTATTGCTCTTGGTCTTTGCATTCATATAGTTCTTTGTTCCGCTGAGAAAAAATACTTTTTAAACAGTTAACAAAAGAGACTTTCCAGGAACTAAATTTAAATTTTGCAAAACATTGGAGCTTGCTCCAATGTTATTTTCTTAAGTTTTTCTTTACTATTTTTTTTTTTTTTTATGAGTTCTTAAAAGGGTCACAACAGAAGCACGTCCATACAAGTAACTATTTTGACAAACTTTTTTTCATGATATTTGCAAAGACTAATACACCTGAAACAATTAATATGTGAAAAAATAAGTTTGTTTTCATCAATAAATTCACAAATTTTAATGAGTTCTTTCGGCACTGTACCATACACTGATTTATGACTCTTCATTCACATAAATTACAACATTGTTCTTCCATTGTTTTATGTGAAATTACTTGAAAATAATGTAAAAATTTAACTGATTTTAAAATTTGAAAATATAATATTAAGTAAAACTTATTTATTTAATAAACAATTCCAAACACAGGATGAAATTTGAGATACTCTGTGAACAGGTCACAGACTAATGTTAGACTTTGCAGTCTGCAAAGCTAAATGATGTAACAAGCATAAATGATCATGTTGTAACATGAATTTTCCTGATGACTGGAAATGAATTCAAGCACCTGTTATAACATGAACACTGCAGTTGAATGGTTCAAATAAGTCTATTCAAACTATAGTAATAAGAATAAAAATATTAAAGTGCCACAAAGACAAGAAACCTCCCTGGAGCACTTATTTAGCGAGTCAAAATGGTATCACTTTTGACAAGTTTTTCACGATTTTTAGAGGTTACCTTTTTATTCCATATCTACAAAAACACTGTAGGTTGTGCAAATTTGAGATTTTTATCAGCCCATAAAATTTATTTGAAACCAAAATTTGAATTTTTAAAAATAGTTTTCAAAAATTCATAAAATGTTAGGGTTATCACCATTAATATTATTTATGGCATAACTTCTAATATATACCTACATATAAAAAAATAATTTAAACAGTATATGCCATCCCTGCCTCTTGAAAAAATGACAAAAAGTGAAATTTTTGTCAACTTTGTTGATAATGTTCAACTTTATTGGTAATTTTCTCATAGAAAGAAGTGAGATAAGGAAATAAACCACTGGAGAAATCTTTTTACCTTGAGAAAATATGAATAAATTGCTTTTTGTTTCATCCTTCCAGAACCAATTGTTCTTTAGTTATTATTTTTTCCGTAAACCCTTACAATCACAAAAATAGGTGCATACACTGTTAAAAAAAATGGCCGCCACAGGTAAACTGCTTAACTAAAAATTTAAAGAATAGTTTTAAGGTCCTAAGACATGTATGAAACAAGTGGGTTTATGAAAAAGTGGTTTATTTATGAAACAAGTAAAATATAAATGAAAATAATAGCTTAAGATTATAATTGAATATTTGATATATTTAATATATGATTTTTACTTCACATTACAAGCATAATATAGTATTAAAATTTAAATATCTTACTATATATAAATATATATGTTACCCACACACTGAATGTTAAGTATGGGAGAACCCTTTATCAATAGTTAAAACACAAGAAAAATTAATTTACTAAATGATTCTTCCACGCAACATCTACTTCTTCAGTATGAGAAAACCACACCCCAAGCATACATGGAGGTTAACTCAAAAATTTTAAATTGTAAGAGTAAATTAGTGACATTATTTTAAAGGGGATTGAAAAAAAAAAATTATTTAAAAACCTTCAGTCCAAGACAACCATAACCAAAATGGTGGTTAATGTTCATCATAGCTAGTTAGTTTAAAAAGTGATCTACAGTATCTTTTTAAGTAACTGCTCAATCGTGATACGCTAAGAAAAAATACAATTGAACAAATGTTCCCACATTAAAATAATTTATTTTTATGAATGAAACCACTACTTGGGAGATAACTGCTTCCAATACTAGCTGTGAAGAATATTATTAATCACCATCATTTTAGTCAGTGTTGTTATAGGCTGAAGTTTTTTTACACCAAACATTTTTTTTCAATGCCTTTTAAAATGTTTCACAGCCCTACATTTTCCATTTAAAATGTTTGATGAAAAAATAAATCATTTTGAAGTAGGAACATCTGGTAAATTAAATTTTTAAGTCATTTTAAATTTATTTAAGGATTCTTTTTTTATTTTAAAATTTAAGAACCTTAATACTGTTGCAGACTAACATTTCATTTGCACATTATATTGAATATATATAAACCGTTAATAGAGTGTAATTTGAATAAAGCATGAGAACAAGTAATAGTAAATTTAATAAATTATACCAGTCTACAAAAAATTCCTATATGGTATCTACTTGCTTTAAATGAATTTCAGACTGTGCTCAATCTTCAGAAAATCACATCACTGGAGGTCATTTCAAGATAAATGAAAATCAAGTACACATATACAACACATGAAGTCATAACACAATTGACAACACACAGATGTGACATATGTACACTATCGTGAGTGACTGAAGAACTCATGCAGTGCAGCCACTGCTATTGCCTGCTGACATCCTCTGATTTTATCGCCATATCGTTAAATTGGAATGGAAGTTTAAATGATCATTCAAACAAACAAACTATTTTTTTGTACTTTTTAAATTTCATATTCTTTGAGCACATCCATTCATCTATCTTTCTTACATAATGCAGTGGTACATAATTGGTTTTGAAATTGAGTACATATGACTGATCTATTATAATGTGGAGCATGTAATTAAGATTTATTGAAAACAATATTGCGGTTAGCCAGAAGTTCTCTGAACCATTTTATAAAATGTTTTCTTGTCTGGCCTACATAAAAACATTCGCAATCATTACATTTAATCCTGTAAATGGCTGATTTTAATTGTATAGTTGAGGTTTTAGCATTTTCTTAAAATTGTTAGTGGTATGGAATGATTCTTAAATGCATCAGTTAGAATCCTGGGTAGAATGTTGCGATATTATGTTAAATAAATCTGTACTCTTAATGAATTAATATGCTTTACAATTCATTCAGTTTCTGTCCTGAAATAATACACAACAATTCGCAGTCTGCTTATTATCTAAGATCAAATGTTAACATATTCGATCATGTTCTGGACTTTTCCAAAAAGTATAAAACTTTCCCTATTGCCTTCAAACAAATTAAAATTAATAAACCCAGTATTTCACGTATTAAACATTATACTGTATCTACCCTTTAATAAATAATTACTGAAAAATATTGAAAATGGTACATAATTACCTTGCTTCATAACAATTTTTTCCAGCTTGCGTTTACTAGATGCTCTGGTAATTATCTTCTCGTCAACTGTTCCTGCTACATTAAAACGATATACAACAACTGGTTTAGTTTGTCCAATCCGATGGGCTCTATCTTGTGCCTGCAAATCTGCCTGTGGATTCTAAAATATTTGAAATGAAAAATGATAAATATATTACAGGAAAAATGTTTATTTAACACAGTTAACAAATGACAAAAATATTCATATATTATGCTCCTTTCAAACAGTTTCTAAATTTTTCGGGTATGATAACAAAGACAAAAATCGTCATAAATAACATTATATTGAAAAAGTTTCACATTTTAATTATCTTAGATGTGATGCTGTTCATAAAATCTTAAAGAACAAAACCAGGATAAAATTCTACTACGCACTTGTCATACTTAACTCCCTACTAAAAATTGTTTTTAACTTTTTAACACTAAACCAATTTTCATGAAACAAAAAGGATTTTGTTCCTTACAATGGTAGAATTTATTACATATCTCATTTATGTTATTGGAGGTAGGCAGACCATGGCGCAATGTCTAACATTCCTTGAGAGGGCTCAGCTGGCATCCTGGTATGAAGTATAGTGGTCTATGGTACAAGTACAGAGATGGTGACGAAGTTAAAAGGACCTCGTGCCTCGGTAGATGCAAAATCCATAAGGAATTGCCACTTGAAGCTAATGGACACAGGTTTTTTGATCAGATGTTAAGAAACGTGGTTGTCTCTCAACATCCAGGATGGAGGAAAATGTGCAAGTTGTTTAGGAAATGACACAATCTGCAGAAGAGTTGAATTTTCATAGAAATCACATTACTGCCAGGAATTATAGCCAGAAGACTGCGATCATGGGTTGGAATATGGAGAGATGATGCTTGCTTGGTATGAAGACTGTCCGATATTTTTGGTAATATTCTGTGGTCAGATGAAGTCGTATTTCATGTCAGGGGGTTTGTTAACCGGCACAATTATTGTTAATGGGCAACAGAGGATCTGACGGAGGTTGTTGAAAAAAGCAAACATCACCAAAGGTAAGTGTGGTGCGGCAAATGTCCATGAAAGTTGTGGGTCCATATCTCATTCAGGACACAATGAATGCAGAACGGTACCTTGATATGCTTGAAGATTATGTTCATGGTATTGTATCCATATGGGACAATTACAAGAACCTAATCTTTACGCAAGATGGGGCCCTGCCTCACTTCGCAAGTCCTATCCATGCTTGGCTCAACACCCATTTTCCAGGATGCTGGTTGGGAAGTTGTGGCCCCCTAAACGGCCACCAAGGAGTCCTGACAACGCCCTGCAACTTCTTCCTCTGGGGGTTGGCGAAAGAGGAAGTTTATCAAACAAAACCAAAAACTATTGATGGATTGAAGGAACAAATTCGCCAAGTTCTTGGAAACATACCACTGGATTATCTGCAGAAGTCTGACAAACACCCCCCTTTGTTTACGGAAACTGGTGGTGCTTATGTGGAATATTAGCAATGCATAACAATTCTACCATCAAGTATTAAAGTTATAAATATTTCAATAGGGAATTAATTCCCACCCACTCTGTATTAGCCTCCGGTATCACCATAAGGTACTTCTTCGGAGGATAAATGAGGATGATATGTATGAATGTACACATAAAATGTAGTCTTGTACAGTCCCAGGTAGACCATTCCTGAGATGTGTGGTTAATTGAAACCCAACCACCAAAGAACACTAGTGTCCACAATCTAGTATTCAAATCTGTATAAAAGAATTGCCTTAACTAGAATCACTTTGCATTACCTATACTGTTATAACTATCACAATACACACATATAAAATTATCCCCATTTTTGTAGTAGAATTGAAGCTATTTTATATACTGGGTGTAAAAAGAACATGCAGGGTATTAATTTGTTATACCTCTTGGATAAGAGGGAAAAGAAGGGTTTTGGTTGCATGCATCCATGACTGCAGATTGATTCCCAATCATTCCTCTTGACAGCACCACCAGCAAACAGGGGGACTCCTGAATAGAAACTGTTGTTTTGCAGTTTTCCAAATATGATCTGTACTTAACAGTTCAACATGCATTCCTAAAAAGTTTAATTGTAATCCTTTAAGTGACAGTAACATTCATCAATGCCAAAATTGGTAAGAAACAACCAGATGTCTATAAAGGGAAAAATACAGTGTGTAAGAAGAAATATTGAACTTGTCAATGAGTATCCTGTTTAGTCCTACAAAATTTATTAGGAATGTATAAGGAATTTATTAGGAAGTTATAGCAATGCCAGTAATGACAGTGTGAAATGTTTCAAGAAGGAAACATATGTGACCATGCCGTTTACAACAGTTACAAACATTGAAGCCTACAGATTACAGTGACAAGCTTTGAAGTTATGAGTACAAATTTCTCAACTGAAATGTTGCAGCATAAAGATGACAGCTTTTTTAATCCTATTGCATTCAGTGATGAGTCAACATTTCATCTTAGTGGAAAGGTTAACTTGCCTAATGCCTGCATGTGGGGGTCAGAAAATCCCTATGAACTCTTACAATGTGAAAGAGATTCCCCAAAATTAAATGTTTTCTATCCTCACTGCAAGTTTACAGCCCTTCTTTTTCACTGAAGCAAGCGTTTGCTTATTTGGAAGTGCTGTACATAGCTCTTTTCTTAACTGCAAGATGGAATTTTATTTGATAACTCTGTATAGAATCGGTGCAATGATGTTGTCCCCGACCAGTGTATTGGTTGGCATGAACCTATGTGATAGAGCTGTTAAAGCATGGAAAAAAACTCTCCATAAAATAAGTTTTATTCAGCATGGTGAATAGTACATTTAACAGAAAATGTTCCTCCTACCATTCTATCAGTCATTGATGTTTGAAATATAGGATCAATTTAAGTATTTGAATACTCAAGGTCAGGTAAAAATCTGAATTTGAGAAGGGAACCTGTTTTTTCCCATCATTAGTTATATATTTAAAAAAAAGTTATTATTTAAAGATACAAAGTGAAAAAAAGAATAACTTGCCCAATCACTATTATATAATATGACTGTATCAGCACCAGTTAAATTAATGCCCAGACCACCAGCTCTAGTTGTTAAAAGAAATACAAATACTTTGGGATTTGTATTGAAAGCATAAATATAATTTTTCCTGTCAAGTAAGCTGGTACTGCCATCTAATCGTACATACGAATACTTTGCCATAATAACATATTCCTCTAATAAGTCCAACATCATAGCAGATGTACAAAATATAAGCACCTGAAAAGAAATCAAAAATTGTAAAACTTTCCTCAGAATATTTTTCATGATACATAATATTATAATTATTTTTTAAAGAAATGTTTAATATTTTTTAATAACTACTTACATCAAATGGTTATGTAAAATAAATTTCCTTTTAAGCAGTTTTCCTTGTCAGCTACACACTTCTGTCAAAATCTATGAAGTAGTTAAAAATATTCTTAGAACTCATTTTGATAAATGTTAATATTCACATTACCATCATTCTTATTTCTTATCCCCTTCAGCATATTTCTCAATCCCAGAAAAAAAATAAAAATCAGCTGTCACAAGAGTATTGTGAATGTTCCAAGTTGTTAAGAATTATTTGTCAAGCATGGAACGATAATGTGCTGATACATTGTCATGCAAAACAATCGAACTCTACTTTGTATTTTTCAAGATGCTTCCTTCTTACTGCATCCCATTAAGTGACAATTTCCTTGTTCAATGTCTAACCGCCAAAAATGAATTCATAATGAATAATATCATGCAAATTAAGATACTTTGAACATAATTTTTCCTTTGTTCCTATTCACCTGACTGGTGTTTTATTTGTGGATCACATAAAATAAAACACCATCTATCATCTTGCTCAAAGAATTTTGATTTGATCGGCCAGTGTTGAGTTCTCCTGCTGGTTCATGCGAGTTTCTGATTCGCAGATAACATTTTTGGAACAAGTGTTTATAAACACAACATATGTTCAGATCATTAACCTTCAACTGATATCCTAATTATTGACACTATTTCCTTAACAGCTTTTCTTTTATCACTTTCACAATATTTTCAACACACTTAATATTTTCATTTGTCAAGGTAGATGGGTGCTCACTTCAACAACAAGACCATATAACAGAAACGCTTAAGCCAATTGTACACTGCTGTTTTCATTGTAATCTGATTTCATAAAATGAACATTAAATAGTTTAAATTACAAACCACGTAAAAAAGAATATCTATTTGTCACTGTTTATACAGTGACCTATCTTACTACTGTTCAGTAATAAGAGAGGATGTTTTTTGGGGCAGTCTTAAGGTTATTTGGGGGACAAAGACTAATTTGGGCAGCAATTTTTTTAAGATGGATGTTATTGGAATGGTCTGAATTGGGAAAAATTGTAGGTTATTTGCAATCAGTTGTCGCCTACTGGAAATGTCTGGTAGTAAATTTTAATTACTAGAATATTTCAGTTGTGTGAATGTGAAAGAGAATGAACAATCTTACATGTGATAAGGAAATATGATAAAGAGGTATGATAGCTACTGTATATTGCATTAAATCTTACATATACATATAAGGTACAATACACATTACACAGTTCCATAAATTTACGTATGCACATGTATGTGATCATAAGTGTGCCAAATGTTGATTACATAAGAATCTTAATATGTTATACAGTCAAAAAAGTATGGTCACTTAAAACTAATTTAATTCAGCTATTATAACTAATAAAGAAAAACGTTTACTGGTCAGATTGCCCTTGGACATTGTTTTTTCTGAAAATGTACACTGTACTGGTAAACACTAAATATTTGTTCTTCCTAATTATTTATTTAAACTATTCGATTATTGATATCTACAAAAGATAATAATCACTGAAAGTTTTTCCATACTTTCTTACTGAACACTGTATTTAATAAAAATTGAAATTAATACTATACTAGAGGATAATAGTTTATTACTTTATTATTTGGACCAGCTACTTTATTTCTGCTCAGTATGTTTTTTTTTTCAATAATATTATCTACAAATGCAGCGTTGAGCAGAGGAAACACATGTTTTTTAAACTACCAGTACTCAGCAGCAAGTGGGATATTGACCTTTTGCGTCTGACAGACTGCTCAGATTATGCAATTTCAGTTGCTATAAAGCGTTGCAATACAGAACATTGTGTGTTTGCTGTCAAGCAGTTTTATAGAAACAATGATTCTGTGGTCACAGTTCAATGTCTTTTCTGTTGATACCTCAACTCATCGGAGTGTGGTTTCACCATACTCCGAAGAAAAAACCACCTGGTCTTCAATGTTCAGTACGAACTCTGGGAAACGTAGAAATCGGTGAGAAGGGCAGTTCCTTCTAGTCTGAAACGATCCGCTTGGAAACAGGCTGTAGTGTTGGGTATGTCATGTCATACGCTTCATCACATCTTACACTGTGATCTCAAATTTCACTCGTACAAAATAATGATCATCCAGCTGGAAGGAATTTTGTGGCGTAATGAACAATATTCTTACAGAAGATGCAAACACCCTAATATTGATGACTGACAAAGCCAATTTCCATCTGAATGGCTATGTTAATGTACAGCACATTCATTACTGGGCATCATAGAACCCACATAAACTACAACAAAAACCTCTCAAGAAGTTAGTGACATTAGAGTGCTACATTGACAAGTTAAATAACTTCCTGCATCCAGAACTGGAAAGGCATTTCAGAAAAATGTGGTTCCAACAGAATGGTGCCACAGCTCACACAGTGGGAACATCGACTGATGTCATTAGACAAATGTTTCCTGGGCATGGTACTTGATGATTCAGTGATGTTTCTTGGTCCCTGTTCTCTCCTGATCTATAGATTTGTGACTTCTTTTAGTGGGGCTACCAGAAATCAAGAATGTACATAAATAAGCCACACACAATTGAAGCTGTGGCAAATGAAATGTTGGGGAAAGCTATGCAGAGCTTTGAGAAGAGGCTCTGAATTTGCATCTGACAAGAAGGACATCATTTTACTGACATTACTTTCCGAACCTAATTAAGGTATGTTGATTTCAAAAATGCAGTAACAAAATTATTAATGTAAAACTTTTTTTTCTATAATTAAAACAACCAAAGTTATTCAGTACTGAAAAACATGCTTTTCCTCTGCTCCACTCTAGATATTTCATTTCATTTCACTTATAATTTTGTAGATATTATAACTATTCCTTTGTTATAATAAAAAAGATTATAAGTCAAAGATATTTTGGGATTGAAATCAGAATACTGCTCTATATAATTTACGTAATATGGTAAAAATATATCATCATATAACAATGATAAGTAATTAAATAAAATTGAAATAATCATTAATACAATACCTTATGCCCTTTTTGTTTCAATTTTGCCAACATAGCATCAAGTACAAGCAATTTTCCAGATACATTTTTTAAATCCTTAGTAACATGAAGTACTTTAGTGCCATTTTTATAACGAACTGGCATTCTAACTAAATAAGGATGATTAACGATATGTTTCAAAACCATAGTAGGTCTTTGCATGTGGAGTCGATTAACAAAACCAGGATTACCAGCAACAGTGGCACCTAACCTAAAATTATAAGAATATACACATTTATTAAACGTAAATAAGAAAAGACTGATGAATGAACAAACAAATTTTGAAAATGATATCTTATTCAAACAAATATACAATAATTTTGACTCTTAGGTTGGCTAAACTATTTCATTTGAATAAATATAACAACTGTGACCTTCTTACTGACATAACATATAATTATTTTTGACTTTATTTCAACTCCTTGAAGATCAACTGTTATATTTATTTTAAAATTTATTTCATTAAAATTATTTGATACATCAAGTAAACAGTTATAAAGTATAATATCATTGTTCCTGAAGATGGAGAAGTAATCTCCAAAAGCACTTGGAATATAATTTCTATTAATGAATGTTGATAAGTGGAAATCATAATTATATATACATAATTAATTTAAGTGATCAGGAATATTATAGTCGACATAATGAAAACTATTTTGAAGAAAGATGGCTAAATGATAAGATCGACAAACTTTTTTCACCGTTCAATTGCTTTCCTTCTAAAAGATGTGTTTGCCAAACACCATTATTGTTAAAATTTTGTCAGCCAGTTACGCTTTATTTATTCTCTAAATTACAGCTACCAAATATTTTTTTTTGTGATAAGAGAAGAATTTCATATTGAATGAAAAATTCCAAGCCTGGTTGGGATTAGAACCCATAAAAATTTAGGTTGAAAAGCAGCGATGCAACAATCTGTGAATGAAACAAAGATAAAAATGATTAAGTATTAGTATTAATGAAAACAATGTTCCATATTACATTTTTCATAAAATGAAATTGGCAAAACCAGTTTTTAATTATGAAAGTGAGATGCAGATTCAAAAGTTGTATAAATTATATAGGTCCGTGGTTCTCAACCTGGGGGACTCACCCCCTGGGGGGGGGGGGGGGGGGGCATAGAAGAATTTCAAGGGAGGTGTGAGTGTATTTAAAAAAATAATAAAAAAGTAAAACTATAATTTACTCAGTTTTGTGGTTGCATGTATATTTTCAAAATTATTGTAGTTTTTTGTATTTGTTATTGTTATTACAATAATCGTGTGTATGAGTACAACAGCATGATAATTGTCATATGTCTGGCAACACTGTAAGAGCATGAGAACGGTTATTCGCTGAGCTGCTTTCCCTTTGTTATCTCTACTCTGGCAGCATGCAATACCAGTGTCATCAGTTGTGTGATTCATCTCTGCATGTGAGTGTAACTGTGAGCTGCAATTTTTGTTGTGATTCTTGATGTCTGTGTTCTTTGTTTTAAACACATTAAAAAGTGAGAGTGACAATTTGTGTGTTGTAGTAGGACTGAAAATGGCTAAATCACTAGAAAAGAAAGACTATATTAAATACAGATTTACCTTCATTGAGAAAAATGAGGTAGTCATTTACCTCAGTGTGTTATTTGCCATGTTGTTTTAAGTAATGATGCAATGCAGCCCTGACGTTTTGGAATGGCATTTGACTACAGTCATTCTGCTCTGAAAGACAAGTCCACTGAATTTTTTATTGCCAAGAAAAATGGTATAAAGCGCATGAAACTTGATTCCATTGGAAGTTTTCTGATGGAAAATAATAAAGCTGTTGAAGCTTCTTTCAAAATTGCCCTGTTGATAGCAAAAGACAAGAAACCTCATACAATTGGTGAGTCACTAACAAAACCTTGTTTACTTACTGCTTGTAGTACTATAATCAGTGAAGACAGCTGTAATAAACTTGCAAAAATTTCTCTGTCAAACAACACAGTAAAACGCAGAATTGACGAAATTGCACTGGATTTAAAAAATCAAGTAGTGGAAATACTAAAGTGCTCCCCCATTCTTTTCTTTACAGTGTGATAAAACTACCAACATTTCAAAACACACAGTGCAGATTTTTTCTTTACTGCAGATTTATTGAAGGAAAACAATTCTTTGAGGAAATATTGTTTTCAAAATTTCTTGAAACGGCAACTAAAGCTGTTGATATATTTTCTACTCTTCATACTTTTTTAGCAGCTAAAATGACCTTGGGAGAAAGTTATTGGGATGTGTACTGATGCTAATAACAGGATGCCAATCAGGATTTATAGAATTGGCTAAGAAAAAGAACCCTAAAATAATTGGTTCTCACCGTATCTTATTAACAGATAAGCTTTAGCTTGTCAGACTGTACCTGAATCACTCAATGTTGCTTTAAAATACTAACTAATAACTAAAAATAACTAACAATTAAAATACTAACAAAGTCAAATCCAGCGCTTTGAACACAAGACTCTGAGGCGTTGTGTCAAGAATTAAACAGTGTCCAAGAAACTCTATCTTTTTCACAAGATTTGTTGGTTGTCCAAAGGTAATATGCTTGCTAATTATTTAACTTAAAATTGGAAGTTGAAATCTTTTTGTCTTGACTTCAAGACAAGAAGATCTGTACAGCAAATTTACAGATATACATTTATCTTTTACATGGCATATCTATCAGACTTTTTTGAAATTCTAAACTTAAACCTGAAGCGGTCAGAAAACCTTCTGAATACTTATGATGCAGTTAAGGGTTTCACAGAAAAGATGGCTCTTTGGCCACACCACCTTCAAAGTTTTCCTCCAAACTTTTCATCCTTTCCAAGATTGAATGACCTCCTCAATGAGACAAAAATTTTTCCATTACATCTAATAAATGAATTGAAGGACCTTATATCAGGGCATTTGGTAGCACTGAAAAATTAAATTGGAGACTATTTTCCAGATGTGTTAGTTCAGAGAACTGGGAGTTTAAGCAAGGAATCGCTTTAAAATCGACGTGGATATACTTCCTGATGACATTCAAGAACAGGCAATCCCTAAAATGTGATTCTCAAGCAAATACGGAGTTCACAAACACAGATGTTAAAGATTTTTGGTTATGCTATTTTTCTGTTTATCTACAAGATGCTTTGGAAGCGCAAAGTTGTTTTTATCCACATATCTCTGATTTTCTACATTAGCATACATAAAGTCAAAATATCGAACAAGGCTGGATGTCGAATATGACCTGAGGTGTGCTTTATCACAGTTACAATCAAATATTCAAAAACTTGTCAAGGACAAACAGTGCCATCCCTCTCATTAATGTTGTGATAGTGACATATTACATGCCTAACTACTTCACGTAGATCGTATATTACCTTAAATAAATTTTTATTTAATTCTACGATTCTTTGATTTTAAAAATTAATCTGAATTAATTTTTTAATTAATTATCTGAAGTTTTATTTAATAACCAGCTTCAGTTTCATATTCCGACTGACCACATATAGTAGTAGTGGTGGGGAGGCATGACCTCACATCAGTGTTCAAATGGGGCACAGAGTCTGAAAAGTTAAGAACCACCGGAATAGGTTGTAATTTTTGTTGAAACATAAAATATATGAGAAAATTCTTTTCTTATAGCATTGGAGCTTTAGCTCAAGATTTTAAAAGAATTTTTAAAAAGATAAGTTATAAATTTTGTTTTCTATTTTGCACCAGTAAATTTCATAAACAAAAACCAATAAAATAACAAAATGGATGAAAATATGTTTGTCTGTGAGGAGAGTATAAAATAAATTTGCAGGCACAATTTCCCAGAAATTTTATACAATCTATATAATTCCTTTTGATTATTAAGCTTTAGTTATTCAATAAAGATAAAAATAACTTAACCCATCTTAATACATTTCTTTCTCGAATAATTTTAGTAAGATTAGACAATAACCTTAGTACACTGAATTTTAATTTGCGTAGTACACAGAGACATAACTCAAATCTTTCACAAATAAAAAAAATATTCTTCTAGCCCAGCTCTGGATGACAAACTTCCAAAAGCCCATGAAATGTGAGAACTCTTAATAACATTGTTCATATGCGAAAACCAGTCTATCAGCATCCTAGATGCTCAGTTAAAAACAACCTCAATTCCTTGGGTTTTTCAGAACCTAGAGTTCAGTATAATTACAAAATTTAAAACTGCACCCACAAGAGAACCAAGTGACTAAAATAAAAATAACCACCTAAATTTGTTGTTTTTGAACAGAAAACCATGATTTCAAATAGTTCTAAAAACTTTTCATGGCTATTGAAGTTTGCTTTCATGTTAATGGGAACATGATTAAACAAAGCAACCTATTCTGAGGTAAACAAACCAAAGCAAACCACTCTCTAATCCAAGGTTACAATATGATGTGCGAATACAGCATTTAAACTTACACATCAAGAAAAGTAGTAGTGTGAGACATCTAAGAAAAGTAGTAATAGTAGTAGCAGTAGTACTAGTGCGAGACATTGGGGAATTTACAATATAAATTTGAAGAAATGGAGAACTACTAACAGCTATGGTTTCAAGATGTAGCTACACGCTACAAACTGTTTTTTTATGCAGCCTGTTTCCAGGTCACCTCTCATTTTGGTAATATTTTGTAACCAGCTCACTTCTCATTCTTTCAGCCAATAACTTCTTTCCATGGGTATATCTCAAAAGTTTCTCCAACAGATCTCACACCATAAATGAACTGAAACTGAAAATGTATCACAAAATTACTATATCACACCTGATATACTTCACTGTTATTAACAATTTGACATGGAAGTAGGGCATTTACACCACATAATTTTCAAATCATGTTTAAAATCTCTCAAAGTTATAGTACAATAATTAGCTGACATGTAAAATTAAGTATGCTTAAAAGAATTTCTTCCAGCTGCAGCCTTTGTTTTAAGTCATATAATTTTAGTTACTTCTACTCAAATGATGCAGTCTCATTTATAGTCATTCAATACATTGTCCTATTTTCTATTAGTTTTTTGTCTTCAATCATTTGACTGGTTTGATGTAGCTCTCCAAAATTCCTTATCTAGTGCTAGTCATTTCATTTTGATATACTCCCTACATCCTACAATTTGTTTTACATACTCCAAACATTCCCTGCCTGCACAATTTTTCCCATCTACCTGCCCCTCCAATATAAAAGCAACTACTCCAGTATGCCTTAATATGTGGCCGCCTATAAGTCTTGTCTCTAAATTTTAACTTTATTTTCATCAATTTGCTGCAATACCTCTTCATTTGTCACTTTATCTACCCATCTGATTTTTAACATTCACCTATAGCACTACATTTCAAAAGCTACTACTGATCTTTTCTTCTCAGGTACTCTGGTCATCCATGTTTTACGTCCATAAAAAGCTACACTCCAAACATATACTTACAAAACTGTTTTCCTGACGTCTAGATTAATTGTTAATGTAAGCAAATTATATTTCTAAGTGGAAGCTCGTTTCGCCTGTGCTATTTGGCATTTTATATCGCTCCTGCTTTATCCATCTTTAGTAATTCTGATTCCTAAATAACAAAATTCATCTACCTACATAATTTTTTCTCTTCCTATTTTTATATTCAGTGGTCCATCTACATTATTTCTACTACATATCATTACTTTTGTTTTGTTCTTGTTTATTTTCATGCAGTAGTTCTTGCATAGGACATCATCCATGCCACTTACTGTTTCAAATCTTTTTTACTCTCAGCTAGAATTAGAATTTTTAGAATCAGCAAATCTTAGCATCTTTATCTGTTCACCTTGCACAATTACTTCAGATCTAAATCGTTTTTTTAACATCATTAATAGCTAAAAAGTAATTCTGTTTTTTATTATGGCTTCTTTCTTACGTTCTTCAATAATTACTGTTGTAGTTTGGTTATTGTAAATGTTAGCAATTGTTCTTTCTACCTCTGTACTTTTAAAATGTTCAGCATTTTAAAATGCTGAACATTTTATTCCACTCTACGTTATCAAATGCCTTTTTTAGGTCTATAAATGCCATGCATGTTGTTTTATTTTTCTTTAATCTTTCTTCTACTATTAATCTGAGCGCTAAAATTGCTTCCCTTGTCCCTATGCTTTTCCTGAAACCAAACTGGTCTTCTAACACTCTTCCACTCTCCTTGTACAGAATTCTAGTTAGGATTTCTGATGCATGAGTAGTAGTTAAGCTAATTGTTCTGTATTCTTCACATTTATCTGCTTCTGCTTTCTTTGATATCATGACAATAACACTCTTTTTGAAGTTCAATGGAACGTCACCTTTTTCGTAAATCTATCGCTTAGATCCTCACTTATCGATAGATAAGTGAGGATTCAGATCTCAGTATTGTTTCTCCCCTTTCATCCTCTTCGACTTCCTCTTCTTCCTCTATAACACCATTTTCTAATTAATTTCCTCCGTATAACTCTTCAGTATATTCCACCCACCTATTGACCTTTCCTTTCGTATTATAAATCAGTGTACCATCTTTATTTAACACATTATCCGATTTTATAATTTATGTACCAGAAAAGTTTTCTTAACTTTCCTGTACGCTCTTTCCACTTCTGAACACTTTTCTTTCGCTAGTTTGCACTTCCTGTTTATAATATTTCTTAATTTTTGATAGTTCCTTTTACTTTCTTCATCAATAGCATTCTTATATTTTCTACGTCCATCCATCAGCTGCAATATATCCTCTGAAACTCAAGGTTTTCTACCAGTTGTCTTTATTCTACCTAAGTTCGCTTCTGCCGATTTAAGAATTTCCCTTTTAACACTCTTAGGAAGAGGAAGTAAAATCTTCTTTACCCCCCCCTTCCTCAAGGTTCTCAGATTCATCTGACACAAAGAATGAAAGCAGTTGCTGTTTTCTGGAAAAATTGGCTTACTTTACAAATTTCTTGATCATGTAATTATTATTGTTATGTATAAGAAAAACACTAGTAAAGCTACTAAAAATAGTAATATATCATGTACTGTATTTTTTCATCATAATGTGCAGCAATTTGTATTGTAGTGGATTTTTTATCACAATTCCAATATTCCTGACAAACCAAAAAATCACTTTCTGAATTTTAGACCATGCGGTTTGGATTATACAGGTTTGAAAACTAAGTACTGAAAACAGCATTATTGAACAATTGCAATCACTGGGTGAAAGAACTTTTTGAAAAAGAAAAAAATAGCATATAATATAATAGGGATTATGAAAATATTGTAACAATATCAGTATAACAGACCTGAATGAATCCTTGCCAATTAAAAAGAAAGTAATAGAAAATAACAATGAAAGAAATTTAGAAGGGATCCTTTTTCTTAGGCTAACAGGTCTTTTTAAAAATTGTTCCTTGTAATATACTGCCCATAGCGCACCTCCCACAAATGTTCAATGAAAAGGATTACCGAACTAGGGTAACTATTTATGAGAAAATGTAAGGGCACAGATAATAATTCTCAAGCATCCACAGTTAAGGAATATGGCTGGATCTGCAGGTCAGGGTACATAAAACTGTTCAGACAAGGGATAAGTTAGTATTAAGCAAATATTTTTAATTAATAATGTTTGACATGGTTGAAGTGACATCACAAGCATTCCAGTGAGGACAGTGGGTGAATGCAGAAGTTGTTTGGTGAATTACTGACTGACAATTAGTGAAAGGGATAAAGTATTAAATTCATTCATAACCTGTTAGGGTAGTTCTATTTTAAACAAGGAAGGTATTTGCAGAAAATGCACTTTAGACTTATCTGGTAGTTAATACAACAAGGTTGTTGAAAGTGTAAATATTAACAGTCTTTAGTCAACTGAACTGAATTGTGATTCTTATGATTTAACGCTGTAAATAGATCCTGTCCTTACTTGAAATTCTATTTTATATGTAATTCATTGATTATTATTGCCATTGTTATTACTGCTATTACTATTATTGTTGTTAGTTATTTATAATTATTGATTTTTCTTATTTATTTATGTTCTTAAAGTAATAAATTGTAATTATATTAAAATTTTTAATTGTTAGTCTCTTGAAGTCCTAAATAAAGAAACTATTATTACATAGCACAGTGATGGTTCTATAATGTTACCATGTCTCAGAGAAATGCATCTTGAAACAGAAGAAAATTAAGAGAAAGTGGCTGTGGTTGAAGCCATGCAAGTTAATAAATTATATAACTTACTGGTTAACTATCAGCATCATACTTAAGTTAAAAATAAGTTCAAAAAAATGTTATTCTTTAAAATCATTCTAGTTAAAGTTTGACTAAATTAGCATTTATAAGGGTAGGGATACACGCATACTAACAGATTTGTGGGAATGTGTCAAAATTAGGGACTAATACAAAACATTAAAATGAGCAAGAAGGTTCATGTGGACTGGCCCTATCTCATTCACTTTCCCATTGTCTGCAATTTTTTTAATAAAAATGTTCACGTTAGGAAAAGACTGAAATATTTTAATGAAATTTGGTGTAAATGTACAAGACATCTACAATATAAAATATTAAAAAATTTAAAAGTTACAGAACAAAGGAAACTTAGATTTTTTATTCATTAATAGTCCTATTAACATGATTCAACAAATGTTTCATCAATCATGTTTTTATTAGGTACAATTGTTAGCCTTTTATTGTAAACATAAAATACACTGCATAATTGTAAAAATTATAAGGCCTGACAATTTTCTGTTAGTTTTTACAAAATAATAATAGAAATTAACTACTTTGAATTAAATTTAGAGAAAAAGGCAAAAACGAGTACAACATTTTCTATTTTTGCACCCATCAAAAGTTTCATCCATATCTTAGCTGTTTATCAAGAGATTTATACAAATTAATTTCATTTCATTCACAATGAAATGCTTAACATTTATATAATTAAATATACAATGTTGGCTAAATGAATAAAATTTGGATAACCACCATCTTGGAATTTAAACGTTTCAAAGCTTACTTTATTTTGTAGATGTTGGGTAAACATAAAAACAAATTTTATTAAAATCTCAATTTTTTTTTTAAGATATAAATTTTGACGAAAAACAAGTGAACAGGGAAATGCCATTGGTAGGGCATTTGTCCACATGACTGTTTCTTTAGATGTCCTAACTCAGTCCTTTTAGTATGCAAACACCTCTGGAGACCCTGTGTATATTTTATTTGTTTTAATACTTTACTTTTATTTTAAAATAAATCTGCCAAAAAGGATTCCTAAACTGATTTATTTTTTCCCTTTGTAATTAAAATGTAAGATTCTACTAATAAGCTAATGTACAGAAGGGAAAATATTAAATATTTTAAGAGTTTCCACAACAATTAAAAGCTACATAGAACTGAAGACTGATTGTCTAAAGATACAACTCAAACAGTAAAGAATAGATTTATAACAATTACAAATTCATTCTAATTTGAGGATCTTATATTTCCCTAATCATACAAAAATCAAATTAATGTTTTTTAACAAACAACCTGTTACACAATATTTAGCAAGTAATCATTATACAATGAAATTATAAATAACCATAATAGAATAATGTTTTACTTCTCTGTAAGCTCTCTGCAAGCTGGCATTTTATCCAGAGGGAAGTATTCATTAGTTTTAGATTGAAATGAAGTATTCATTAACTTATCATCATCCTGTGAACCTTTTCTATATATACTGCGTGATGATCTTTTTTTATCAAAAGGTTCCTGCAATAACAGTTTAAAGTTATAAATAAATGCACACATTTATACAGAGAAAATAAATAGAGAAAAATTGTTGTAATTCCTATGAAAATAGTCACGTTAACATTTTAGAGATCAGAAATTTTCAATAAATAACTATTTTTATGTTTAAATCAACTGCTGTATGAAGTTCCTGCTATAACTTGCACTTCACCTCTTTAAAAACAAAAGCAGCTTACTCAAGAAATAATTTAAAATATGAGGAACATCATCGACTGTTTGAAGAACAGGTGCACAATCATCGCATACAACCAGTCAATTTCTTGGCTCTTTTCATGATGAATGTAACAAACTGTTAAGCTGAAAGAACAAATCCCAATATTTTCCCGCCATTCCATGACTCCTCTATGATCTATCCAGTAATTTGGAAATTGTTCATTTAAAATCTGCCATGCCCGTAGATAATAGAGATGATGCATCATCTTGCTAAAACCATATGCAATTATTTAATTCTTGTTCAAAATTTTCCCGGATATTTGGTAAAATCCTACTGGCTAACAAGATGCAGTAAGTATCTCCTGTAAGATTGTAATCTTAAAAAAAAGCCCTTCTGTGACTAACAATTCCTGCCCAAATGTTCATTTACTGAGGATCTTGTGTATGAGTTTCCAACATCCATCTGGTATTATTATTGCTCCAATAACAGCAGTTTTGCTATTATAATAACTGTTTTTGCTTTATGTCTAATTTTTGCATTATAATACCACAACACTCAACTCAGCGATTAAAATAATCTTCCAAAGTTCTTGCACCAGGTGTAGCTTATTAAGGTGAAATTTATTTGTTTTAAGAATTTTTTTAAATGAAAAAATAACTGATGTCATGTTGGACAACAGCTTTCCGAATAGATGAATGAGGGGGCCTTCAACAAAGGTCTGCAATATATACATCTAATGACTGCATTACTTGACAGTTCTTGGTTTACCAGTGGTGAGGACAATTATTTACTGTACAGATTTCTTCAAATCGCTGTACTGTCTTGATCACAGTTGATTAACATATTGGTTTTCTGTTTGGAAATCAGTTATTAGATAAATCACATACCTCTTGTAAAGGGTGAACTCAAACCCATACATCAACAGAGTTATTCTTTTGGTTTCACTTAAAAAAGGCATTGTTATTTGAAGATAAACCAACATCATGTATCGTATGTCCACCTTCCTACTTAAAAAAAGTAAGATGAATAATTTTTTGATTCATACAGTGGATCCAAGATGATAAAAATTAAAAACCTACCATAATACAGATTCTTTTTTTAACTATGTAAAAACTTTTTCTTTTTCTTTCAGCCTCCAATATCTCTCAGATATGCAGTGTAAAGCTGCAGCCATCTTATAATCCAGTATATATATATATATAGAGAGAGAGAGAGAGAGAGAGAGAGAGCCAGAGGTAAATCAAAGTTAGGTGAATATCAGGCAGGCTTCGGAAAAGAAAAATCATGCGCCGAACAGATACGGAACTTGAGAACACTCTTCAAGGCTAGACAGATGGAAAAACAAGAACACTCAGTAGAATAGACACTAATGAGCATTATGTCAAGATAAAATTCATGGGGGAATTTTTAACATAATTTGAGATACAAACAAGAGTTAGATGCTCTCACCATTGTTATTCAACGTGGTATTGGACAAAATTATCAAACTGTGGGAAAAACATGTCAATAGGATACATCTGAGAAGAACACAAGTTACCAAAACAATCATCAGATACCTGTCATTTGCAGATGACCTGGTAATATTCTGCAACAAGACAGGAAGCACATGAAGTACTGGAACTTTTACATGAAATCGTTGCCAAAACGGGGTTACAAATATCATATGAGAAAACACAAGCATGGAAAGGCAAAACTACTCAAAAACCATATTCACAAAATACAGAAAGAGTAGAAAAATCCAGGTACCTAGGGAACTATATACAAATATCTAAGTAAAGACTGCTGGGAAATTTCTCTCCTTAAAATTGGCGAACCTTTGTCGTTCATGATCACACTAGTAATGTACACATTGCATTGTTGTCTGTAAATTGTCACATTGTAGTATACCTTTGATTATGTGTGAGTTATTACGTTATAAAATAAATAGGAAAATTGATGCTGCTGCCAATTCTGAAATACATGGAGTCATAATGTTTTTTAAACCATCAAAACGTTAAGCCAGCTGAAATTCATAGGCAGTTGGTTGCTGTGTACAGCGATAATGTAATGAATGAAAATGTTTGAGAATGGTGTAAAAGGTTTAGAGATAACAGAATTAATATGCATGATGAAATCAGAAAAGATCGTTGTTCAACAATTTTCGACCTGGCACTTCTTTTTCATGATGTTTTAGAGCTGTTATCGGTTGCACTGTTCATGACCATTTAGGCTTCAGAAAGGTTTGCGCACATCTTAATGGAATGTCTCAAAATTTTTTTGGAATTTTTGATGCACTAAACAGAAAAAGGTAATGAGTTCCTTAATTAAATTGTTACTGGCGATGAAACATGGATTTTTTTGACACCAGAGAGAATACGGCAGCAAGTGAATGGCATAATCCTCTCAACTGGACCAAGAAAGGTCAAGCCACAGCCATTTGGACGCCAACTGATGGCTACACTCTTTTGGGATTGGTTTGGAATACTGCTGATTGATTTCATGCCACAAGGAAAACGACTATGAATACAGAAGCATATTGCGTAAGTTAAAGCATGCCATTCAATATCAGTGATGTGGGCGGCTGACTGACATCATCCTGCTGCATGAAAATGTACATCTACATGTTATGGTTCTGTCATGTGATTTACCGAGAACATCTGGATAGGAAATTTACAGTCCCCACCAAATAGTCTGGACTTAGCTCCTTCTCATTACCATTTGTCTGGGAAAATTGAATGGTAAGCAATTCACAGGTGATGAACTTAAAAATACTGTTAATCAGAGGCTAAATGGACTGGCGGCAGAAGAATACAATGAAGGTATATTGAAGCTGGTGTATCCTATGATAAATGTCTTAATTCATGTGGTGATTATACAGAGAAGTAGTATAAGGTATGTAGTTTAAGAGAAATAGAAAATATTTATAAAGTTTTCAGAATAAAATTTTGTACAATGAAACAGTCTTCATGTTAGAGAAATAACCTCTCCTACAAATGGGAGGAACAAACAAGGCAACATGGAAAGTACAGAAAAACTTCAGAAAGCATACAGACTCACATAGTCGCACTATAACAAGTGAGTATATATAGTCAGGCAAAATTCAGACACTACAAAAAAGTTGTGCTACTGGAAGCACTGTACACATCAGAAACTACCACAATTGAAGCATCAGGCATCACAGAAAGAGAAAATACTTAAAAACTTTCTTGGAGCCATACAGAGAGATGGATGAGACCAACCAAAAAAATATATGAACGAACCAACACACTCACAGACATGATCAGAAAACACAAATTACATTCTACAGGCAATACAGCAAATGAACAACAGACTCATGAAAAGAATCTTTGATGTAGTGAACAGCTCAATCATGAAAACAAACAGGCATCATGAAATACAAGAGGACCAAAGACAAGCAGAGATCAACAGGGAAATGATAGGAGAAAGAAGAAAGTTAGAAACAAAATTATGAAACATGAAATTTGAAGTGAAAGAGAAAACAGAAACAGTCAAAGTGGACAGAAAAAAGGAAACAGTAACAGTCAAAGAACGAAGAGATTTTGGAAAAAGAAGTAGACAACTTGGGATTGCAAAATCATGAAACATTCAAGTTCAAACACTGTACTTAAAGGCAAAAAAGAATATATATATATATATATATATAGAGAGAGAGAGAGAGAGAGAGAGAGAGAATATGTAAATTAATATTTTTAATATTTCAGCTTATTGAAAAATGTATCTTTTATTGTAAACCGTCCTTTTCAGAATAAATCCCTCTCCTCCGTATCTATTTTCAGTTGAATCTTAATTCGCTTAACACAACTGCTGCGAAAATTGGATTCAATTTGAATATGTCATCAATACTGCTGATGCAAGCCAGGAAATAAGTGGTGAGGCAGGTAAAGAAAGATGCTCTTTTTTCTCAGTCTCTATTATCACCATGGTACTCCCTATCATAATTGTAATCTAGTAACTCCATAAATGTTATTCTATCAAAGTTGTGAATAAGGGTTTTAACATGTTGAACATGTTTACATGGCAGTATTTGTATAATCAAGCAACCAGCGTTAACCCCAGTAACAAAGAAACGCTATGCTAACAAAGAAATGAATATAAAAACTTAAGCCTACTATTGAATAATTAAGATAAATTAGATGGTACAGTGATAAAATATGCTTTCCATAATGATGAGATTATTTCCAACATTAAAAATAACAATTAAAAAGTTCAGGAAGTTAATAGCAACCCCAGAACTACTGATCAGTAAAAATAATATGGTCCATATTCAACAAATTTGTGCCAATATATTTTTTATTCTAACTAAAAAGTTACAAAATAATGATAAAATAGTCTAAATTTATGATTTTTACATTCCATATATGAAATTTTCCTAGTTAATGTTATTTTTTATTCCAATGGAAAATTGATAAGAGAATGGTAATGGCTCAGATATATGAAATACCATGTGATGTGATATGAAATTCCTGGGAAGCTTCAAGAATAAATAATAAATAGGGCAAAAATAAAAGCAACATGAGATTTAGCAAAGGAAGAAGATTGTGAGATGCTTTGGACATCTGAACAGAATAGGGAAAGGAAAGGTAACTTCAAGTGTTTTAAACTTAAAAATGCTCAAAACATAATCAGCTGATCAAGAAATTTTTTCCATTTTTGATGGAGAAATGTGAAGGGATGTAAGATGAAGGTTGTTGTTCCATGCTTTTGATAATGAGGAGGGAAGTATAATGAAAGTAATTGTGCAGCAAATACAAATTAAAATTAAAAAAAAAAGAACATTATCACTTAATATACTTACTGGAACATTAACAAGGCTGGCTATTGATTTATCAACTATCACTTTATACATTTCCATTTGTACAGATGTCATCGGACAGAATACCATTACTTCTTTCTTGGGTGGGAAATCTAAAATTACATCTGTCTTTATTCTCCTCAGAAGAAATGGAAATAGAATCTAAAATAAAATAAAAAAAAATCATTTCCATATGTACATAAGAAAAAAAATAAAAACAAAATTCTATCCATTTTGCCTATAATTATACTTATAAATTATCACACAACAGAACTGACCAAACAGCTCCAAATAATGAATTTAAAATTAAATATTTTATCAACTGGATATTTTCATCTGTTTAGTATAGTTAATAAACAGAAGTACCATTATTTAGCAATAAAATGTTAGTAAGCTTTATTAATGACTGGTCTGATGTTAACTGTTTGATGTGTTTTATCATTGAGAAAAATTAGTTTCTTTCCAACCACAAAACTGGTTGATTAATAGTAGTAAATCAAAACCATGATTGAAATTAAAACTATTGATAATATTTTGATTCGGCCATTATATCAAACATTATTTACATAATGTATAGTTTTAATGACAGAGAAGGAACTGGGCATTACACTTTGCCAAGGACTCTTCTGTGGTACTACTAAGACTTTGTATAACAAGCCCATATCACAAAAACTGTCACTTCTTCACTGGACAAATCACCCAAACATAAATGAAACAATACTGCACTAGTATTTACACCTTGTATTTATAATACCTAAAACAGGTGTATAAAATATAGAATCAATCAATCAATCATACAGAAAAAATATTAACAAAATGAAGGGTTAAACGTAAATAAATATAATTTTTTTAAAGCTGAAATACAAAGGATACTAAAACTGTGAAAGAAATTAAGTAGTCTAATGACTATCAAAAAATTTGTATTTTGGCTATTAATCATCCATAAATAACATCAATTCTGTGAACCAGCTTGAATCTCTTATGTTAGTGCATAATGTGCACACTGACGGAGGACTTGTGAAACTGATACATCAGTTATCTAGAAGGTATACTGGAATATTCACTAAATAAAACAATATAATAGGTGTCCCAACTGAAAACTGCAAAGAACAATTTCTTCATGGTGACTCCTAAGCTAAGGTTATTTTGTAAGTTGCCTAGAGCCCAGCAGAAACATGTAATTGTAACAATTTAATTATACTACTCTTACAGATTTTTAATTATCATCAAACGTCTGATATGAACATGAATTCAATAGGAATTAACTAATTTACAAAGTGGTCAGCTCAAATAAAAAAGGTTATTATATTACTCAATAAAAATATGTTTTTCTCCATAATGATACTTCTCAGACAAACTTCACAAAAAAAATTTATTTAATAATTAAAATATTTCACAATGAGGAAATTACAAGGCAGTATTGGAATGTTCCCACACTGTATTCTGAGCAACTATACATCTGCGCCATTACTGTACAGAACACTAAGAGGTCATTAATCCCAATTACTCTATTAGTTAAACAAGTGACATTACATTTTACACATGCTCAATCTAGACACTCAATTTTATAACCTTGTGTTATCGCTCTTCTGCGATAAACAATACATTTGAACTGACCTACTTAAAAATTTTGTGTTTAATTTTATAAACCAGAAATTGGGACTTTTGGAATGCTTTTTGGGGCTTTTAAAAAATACATTACGTCAAATTTTTTACATACATTTTTGGGGCTTTTGAGTAGTATGCTCACTTCAATGCCAGTAGAATGTCACTTGAAAATGATATCATTCCAAAAAGTTTTAACTGAAAATTTAAACATCTGCAAAATTTGCAACTTCATTCAATAAAAAAGCAGCATGTTGATGAGTTTCATAAGCTTCGATGACAAGGCTACAAAAAGAGACTACTTTAACTCTGCAGTCTTAACTGAAATGAAAATTGGGTTTACAGCTACAATCTGAAGACAAAATAAGTCATTCCAATTACCAAGACAGAAGGAGCATCAGCTCAAAATCACAATCAAGGCCATTATTTGCTAATAGTTGTTCCTTTAGTGTTACACAGTATACTGCCTTTATTGTGGTATTTTGACAGTTGAGAGAATATGTGGGTCAAAAAAACACCCCAATAGTGAAAAACAGAATTGTGTTTCCACCTGACAATGCGCCTGCACAACTTTCCTCAAAACATTTTTTTTTAATGAAGAACATGATAACCTGCTCTCGCTATCTAGATCTAGCTACTCTCAAGATTGCAGAAGACAAAAAAAACTTTACAGGCAGCGCTGGATGGCCTCTAGAAAAGGGATTTTGCCAATACTTTTTAAGAGGGGAACAGGTGATGAAATCAATGTGATTGCACATGTTCCAAGGAGACTATTTTGAATGGGGTAATGGGGGAAGAAAGCAAATTAATTTTTTAGACTTAGTCCAGGAACTTTGCAATATCATTTCTTAATAGCAGACAATGACAAAACAGTGCGCCTCATTTTGCATAGTATCTTAACAATAAATAATTGTAACCCTCAAACTCTTAAACTACATTAAAAACCTTTGCTTTGCTATGAAACATACATTTAGTAAACAGTATTATTAGTATTCATTGTAAAATAAACACTAAAAGATTTAAGCAACAAACCTGATGCAAAGTAGATATAACTTTTTGTTCTCGTTCTTGCTGGATAATTTTTTCAGCACCTTCAGCTTTTTCCATTTCTTGAACATCAAACCAAGCTTCAAATGTAGATAAATCATCAAATAATTCTGGTAAAAGGAAATTAAGTAAACTCCATAATTCAGTTAAATTATTTTGCAATGGTGTACCAGTTAATAGAAGTCGATTGTTTGACTTGATCGATCTAAGTACTCTAGATAGATAACTATTGGCATTTTTTATTCTATGACCTTCATCAACTATGACATAATCCCAGGCTATGCTTGTCAATATTGGAGTTTCTCTCAGTGGCACTTCATAAGATGTCACAACAACCGGTCTTGTAACAAATTCACCCACTTTATGAAATTTACATAAGGCTCTATGAAGTGTTTTACGTTGTTGTTGTGTTCCATGGAAAAGAACTACTGGGACCTGTAAAAAAATTATATATATACACATCTCTTTGAAATCAATAAACTGCAAAGTAAATTTTAAATTTTGAAAGCTTAAGTAGTACTAATTTAATGATATTTAATTACAAATAAAAATAATAAATTTTCCAACAAATAATTTTTTGAAAGATCTAAATACAGGAGAATTTGTATTTAAGATCACTATCATGTCTTAATTCTAATATGAACATTAAGTTACTAGTTAAGTGTATAATACAATATAAATATTGTTTATAGCCACAACTAATTATGAAAATATCACCAAGAAAAAGCACTTGCGGAATATCTACCATATTTTTTTATATCATTCAAGAGAAAGATACAATATGATCTGTAACAATTTAAATACTAACAACAGAGGTATTGACAAAATGATATTTACTGAAAATTTAATTTAATACAAAATGGATAATATTTATGCTCTGTAGAATAATAAGCAACAATAAAACATAATAGGTAAAGAACTACTAACATATAAAAAAATAAACCAGACAATATTACAAAAAAGATTCTTTCCACTCTACTGAAATAACCAGTTCTTTAATTATTTTTTTTTAAACAAAATTAAATTACTACATCCTTTATATTTTTTGATAAATAATTAAGTTTTACATGCAACATATAAACAATATCTATGAAAACGTTACTCTTTGGTTAAATAGCATTTATTTACTTTTTTTATAATAAAATAACAGAGATTCTCCTTCACCATTCCTGATGAAAAATATAAATATCTCGATGGCAACAGTTTAAATAATTCTCTTAAAAAGTGGAAAAGAAGAAACTGTCAGGTATTCACAAAATTATTCTTATATGAATTTTATTAAATTAACTCCTACCTGACATTCAACACTGTGTCAAGTCTGGATTCAACCAACTTTAAGTATAACATTTTCTAACGTTATGATCTTTTTAAAGATTAGTTATATAACTTTTCACAAGATAAATTAGCATCAATAGTCAAACTCAAAAATATAACACATAACTGTTCAATTATTTCACATTTACAACGCCAACTCCAGTCATGAAAGACTATGGTATTTCACCACCAAATTTTTCTGCACATTACCCCATAACAGAAATTTGATGCAATTACTTTTTAATGTTCAATGAGATACCATTCTTCTTACACCAGCACCTTAATAGACCAAAGCAGCTTCTCATATAAAATTTACTTGAGTTCATGTGTTATGTTGACCTTTCATTGAATATTTTTTTAGAAAAAAATCAAAACTAAATAAAAATAAAAACATATTTTAACCATGAAGCTTCATATTTTTAGTTTAGTCCTTAAATAAAAAACAAATATTTAGCCCAAAGACATAACAATCTGTATTAACAAATTGATGCTCATTTATACCACCAATAAGAAACTTTTTCTTGTTCCATTTCAAGTTCTTAAAATTAATTTATTCTGATAACCCTTTGTAATGGAAGAAATCAGTAAAAAAAAAAATCTGCAACAGAATGACTGAATTTTTCACAAGTAAAGTCTGATATGAAAACAGATTATTAAAATTATATATACTTTAGCAATTCTTTAAATTTCTTTTTGAGGTCACTGTCAAATTAAAGAAACAACTAACCATCATCAACTTACAAAACCCTTAAATCTTCAATTTAGCAGACTTCAAAAAGTCAAAATTTAAAAAACTGAAAATGATTTTTTCATTCTTTACTGCAATATTTTCCTTCAATGCATGAATATATAAGCAGATTTGTGACAGTTACTGCATGTCTTTTTGGTTGGTCAAACACATAAATTATACATTCAAGCATTTTCAATTCATTTTATTCCTTACTAATTTATGTTATAATAATCTGTTATTTTTTTTCATTTGAGCATATTTAAAAAAATTTTTTTTAAAATTCATCATGGGTATTTTTTCAGAGGATTACTATTATTACTAAGGTCGTTAATTTTATTAGAGCCAGCCATTTCAGAATTTTTGTTTATTAAAAATACACTAATAAAATTTCAGTTTTAATTAGTAAGACTTTAGTTTTTATTATTAGTTTGTCACAATTATAATACAATATTATAATACACATATTATATAAAGTAGCTTTTCCAAAGAACATGATGTCCGTCATATACTTGCTAACACAATGGCTGAAAGTCCATTACCATCCCACACAGAAGAACTAAAACACTAAGATTTTTTTTATAGATAGGACTACTATTATAATACACATAGTATATAAAGTAGCTTTTCCAAAGAACATGATGTCCGTCATATACTTGCTAACACAATGGCTGAAAGTCCATTACCATCCCACACAGAAGAACTACAACACTAAGATTTTTTTTATAGATAGGACTACAAAGATGCATATGTATAAAAAATTATTCACAATTAACACAAAAGGGTAAATGGATAAAAATAAGAGAAGAAAAACAGTGGAATAATACAGAATATTACTAGGTATGAGCTACACTGTTTAGAATCCAGGAATATGCATTTCTTCCTGGTTAAAAGTTTCTAAAAAACAAGGCATCTTAATTGATAAAAATAAGAAAAGGAATACAGATTAGTACTAGGTGTGAGCTACTCTCTGGAATCCAGGAATATGCATTATTACCGGTTCAAAAAATTTTCAAGTAATTCAAATATAAAATTTCTACTTTTGGGATACATTAGTGCAAATTTTTAAACCAACAGTCTTGAGTATTTTAAATATCAGAATGTCATCAGGCCATATATCGTTAGGCATTATGCAATAATTATCACTCAGCAATAATTTATTTAGTTTTTTTTTATGATCACATAGGATCACTTTAGTCAGTCCATTATTCAAGTCCCTTCAATGGGGCTGTTTGGGTCTTGCAGTTCTCCCAGTTCTTTTTCATATGTTCTGATCTTTGTACCTTTTACTGTTGAAAATGTTCATAAGTTTTTTCTTGTGAGTGTTTTTCTTCTTGATTTTCTTGTTTAATTTTATCTTATCTGTGGTGTCTTCTGGTGTAAGGCCAATTTCCTTCAGATCCTTTCTTATTTTTCTGATCCACTTGCATCCTGTCTTGGTGTTTTTCGAGTTAAGATTGTATTGTAAATTGTTTCAGAAGTCTTGAATCTTGCATCCTCAAAATATGTCCAAAGAATCCTAGTCTCCTCTTACGTGTGGTATCAGTGATGGGTTCTAACACTTTGTATGCGACTGTCTGGCACAATCCATCACTTCCCAACTTTCTGGTACTCTTTATTGATGCAGGTTCTTCCAATTCTTCTTTTGATTTTCTAGAGTCTGTCTGTCTTTGATTATTCATTCAGGTGGAAGAGTTTTTCTGCTGCAAATGTAGTTTCTGGTTTTATAAGTATTTTGTAGTGTCTTATTTTTGCATTTATTGATAGGCATTTTTTATTGTACATGTACCAGGTTAATTTTTTAGCTTTGGCTAGCTTATTTCTTCTTATTTGAATTGAGGTTTTTTGTTACTATTTCTCTGAGGTATGTGATTACTATTTTGATTTTATTACCACTTATGTTTACTTCTTTTAATCGTGTTGGTTTTTGGGGCATAATTTTTGTCTTTCTCAATGATATTTTGATGCCAATTTTATTTGCAATATTTTGGAGTTCTAATATCTGTGATTTGGCTTCGTTGATGTTGTTTGCTAGCAGGGCCAAGTCGTTTGCGAAACAGAGACAGTTTGTTCTGATTTTTTGGCCTATTTTTACTTTTAGAGGACATTTTTTGAGCAATTTCCTCATTACCATTTCTAGAGCGCAGTTGAATAGTAGCAGTGAAATCCCACCACCTTGGCGCACTTCTGTTTTGATATAAAATGGTTCCAAGAACTCGCCTCTGAATTTTACCTTTGATTTAGTGTTTTTGAGGGCCAGTTTTATCATATTTATTAATTTATATGTAGTCCGAGGTGTTTTAGAATTTTTAGTACGAATTCTCTGTGGTTGCAGTCATAAGCTTTCTTGAAATCTACAAATGTTATCACCACGCCTCCACTACTTATCCTGTTATAATCCATTATTAGCTTCAGACTCATGATCTTCACATCTCCTCCAGGGTCTGAAACCTCCCTGGTAGTCTTAGAGTTCTTTATAAAGTTGTGAACTGATCCTGTTGATGATAATTCTTGAAAGAATTTTGTATGTTGTGTGTAGGAAATTTTTTTGTTAATTGTGAGGGTCTGTTTTGTTCCCTTTTTTGTGTAGTGGATGAATGACGGCTGTCGTCCAGTGTTCTGGCAGTTCTTTGATCCAGATGTTGACAAGCTGTTGATGAAGGGCAATTTTTGTTGATCTTCCTGCACGTTTCCAGATCTATATAAAAGTCTGATACTTTAGCAACAGTTATGACAAACAAAATGTTTTTTGAAATCATCTACTTGACCAAATTTTTAATTAAAAAAAAAATTAAAGATTACATGTGAACCACAGTAATGAACACGTAAATCTTTAAATTACATGAAATTAAGATATTACTGTATTTTTAATGCAGTATTACTATACTCCAACTTACAAATAATTTAACAAACTAATAAGATATTGGGTCGCAGAGTCCTCTGATACAGAAAAAGGTACCTTCTCTCTAAAATTATTACTATCAAACTGAGAGCAAAGGTTAACCAACTTTTTGAACAATGTCACATTGTTAACTCACAAATATTTATATTAATTTAATTCCAAATCATTGTAAAAATCAGAAAACTAAATATTATAACTCCTTACAGTATCAACTAAAAATGAAGTAACTCATAAATAGTTAATTACTTGCCTGAGGAGCAAATTTTTCAAATTCCAATATCCAATTGCTGAGTGTAGATAAAGGCGCAACAATTAGATACGGACCTTTTATGCCTTTTTCTATTAAGAAACAAATAAGACCAATGACCTGAATTGTTTTTCCTAATCCCATTTCATCAGCCAATATCCCATTTAATCCATTTTCAAAAATCAGCTATAACAAAGAAACAGTCATAAAATATGAAACAGGAAAAAACATTAGTCAAAGTATGATTACAATACAGAATAGCCTCATCTGCAATATTATGCTCTATTCTTATGGAGGCATAAACCAAGAAAATTTGAATCATACTGTCCATTTCTTTTGCTCAATTCTATCAGGTTATAGTGTAAACTATCATCATACAGAAATTTAGTGAACAGATATTTCATAAGTGGGAGTTAAATAACTTAGGTGTAAATCCATTCATTCAATTTCAATCCACTGAACATATTCATATGTTAAATTCCTAAAAATCAAACAAGAAAGAAAGACAATCAAATTTTAGAGCTTTGCTTCTATTACAAGAGATCTTAAAAATTATTTTTTGGATAGAAACCACAATACTTTTGGATTTTAAACCTGTACTTTAAATCTCTTTTAAAAAAAATTATGTATATTATTAGCATCATAGCTCTAGAGCTATGCAATAAAGAAAGATTGGTACCAATCAGTTAAAAATGGTGTATGGCATTTCGACATTTCATGTCCTAAGGACCCCAAAAAAAGCAAAAACGGGGGTAATGTTTGACTGTAATAACTTTTGACTGAGACCCACCGGGTTGGTCTAGTGGTTAACGGCGTCTTCCCAAATCAGCTGATTTGGAAGTCGAGAGTTACAGCGTTCAAGTCCTAGTAAAGCCAGTTATTTTTACACAGATTTGAATACTAGATCGTGGATACCGGTGTTCTTTGGTGGTTGGGTTTCAATTAACCACATATTACGGAATGGTCGAACTGAGAATATACAAGACTACACTTCATTTACACTCATACATATCATTCTCATTCATCCTCTGAAGAATTCTCTAAACAGTAGTTACCGGAGGCTAAACAGGAAAAAGAAAAAAAAAACGTTTGACTGAATAATCTAATTTTGATTAAATTTGACACATATAAGGGGCAATTTGTTGGTCAATATCTCCACGGGGCTGGGTATAGTTTATTTGGGATCAACTTCCTGAAATTTTGCAACTTAACCCCCCCACTTTATATTAAGCTCAATACATGTTTGTCTTACCATTAAAAAAAAAAATGTTGCCCAATTTCTTCCTCTTAAATACTGTGTATTTTTTAATACTTTTTTTTTTACTTCCTAATCGTAAGATAAGTAAATAGTAAATAGTAGTAAAAGTGGTCAAAAAAAAAAAAACTTTGGGGGCAATATTTAGGGGGAGCAGGGAGCAATGATAGTTTAAAAATATTGATTTTTAAAATTTATTCATGTATCACATATAAGAATAATAACCTGAGCCATGAATGTATAACAACTTTGTTATTATATTTGTTACTAACATGTTAGTATTTTAAAATATTCTGTTTTAATACTCGTATTATTCTTCTCTGAAGCTTATATAGTTCTTGATTCATTGATGTATTTCATTTTTGTAGGATTTATTGGTAAAATCAACTAAAAAGAGGATAATCTTGTCACGATTTTGTTTGACGCACCATCTGCTAAATGTCTTATCAGGCACCATCAGCAGTTTCCTTAATGCCTCATACCTCACACATATTCCAGTTCAATAAACAGATGTAATTATCTCTGACCTTAGTTTAGTATTTTCCTAAGTTTACTTAATAATGATAATTAACTTTCTTTGATTTTGCATCAATTTTCTTTAATGACTATCACACAATATAATTTGAGGTTGATTTTACTGTCAAAAAAAAAAAATTTGTAAAAACATTTTTTCTTTTCAGGGTAAAATATATACAACACTAGTATGTCATTTTCCATTCTCTTTTCGTTGGTATAAAAAAAAGGGGTTTAAGGAGATTTTTGGAAAAGTAAAATTTAGGCAGCTATAAATAATGACATCAATAAAACTGTTATATTTTAGTATGTCATTCACCTAACCCTTATTTTATCACTCTGCCGAGTAACAGATCAATCAAATGAATTTAAAAATACCCATGGCATTGTTTGCAAAAGCACATTCTAGGATCTGATGAGAATTTGATTAATCGCAAAAAAAAACAAAATAAAATGGACATAGATTTGAAATTATCTTATGAAAGCACATGTAGAATGGCAGTTCTCTCATTCTAAGTACAAACCTCAACTGAACTATACTATAACCATTGAGATAAATTTGTAAAAGTTAATAACGCATTGTAATCAAGAGAAAACAGGAGGGTTCCCACCAAATTTTAAGATTCATTTTTCCCGGACTTACTGAGTTTTCTGATCAATTTAGTAAAAATTTTTTGACTCCAATAATGTTAAGCTATTCCCATTTATTCCCCAAAATATATAGGTATTTTATTTTTTTGCAGCCTTCAACATCCCCATAGTTGCCAAACTCATATTTTTTTCTTTATTATTTATAATTATATTCATTTTTAAACTATTTTTTAACAATTTTTTACATTTGGGCTATTTCTTGTGATAAATTTTCAGTAAATTACATAGTAAAACAAAAAAACTAACAATATTTAATAAGATTTTTTCATAAAACTTGTTTTTACCATGAACAATCATGGTAACACAGATAAGAAATAAAAACTAACTAGAGCAATTTTTAAAAATAATTGGCTTGCACCTAAGATATCTAAAATTTTTCACAAAAACTAGCCTACATTATTCTGCAAAGTAAAAAAGAAACAATATTTAAAACTTGGTTTGCATAAAAATGCAAGAAGCACAGATTTCAATTAACAAAGAATGTATGTATAACAACTTTTAGGAAAACTAAAATCACTGACTATAAAAGTAATACAGATAAGAAAACAAACAGAACAGAAAACATATTTTGTACAGAAAACAAACATTATTAACATTTACTTGAAAAATATTTTGTAATTACCATTCTAGCATATTTGCAGAATGCCATCAAAGTACGGTGCAAGGCCATGATTAATGATAAAAGAGTAAAGTAGCTCAGCTGAAAGTTTGATGCTATACATAATTATAAAAGCTGTACTGATATCTTCACATGAATGTAAGGATAACTTATTACAACATTGTGAATCGAATTTGATGTCCAAACAGCAGAAAGAACATTGAGTGGACAATTGCTGGCAACTCCTTGAACAAGCCAATGTTGATGAAAGTTCAATCAACAAAAAATTGCACATTACAGAAATCACTACTAACACTTAAACATGTAGCACTCTGATAATAACACGAAAACTAATTAGATATCAACAATCCAAGAACATGTGGTGGTTACAAAGGAGGTTATACGGAACACAATGCTACCAACCACTTTTCACTGAATATCTCCACTGGTGTATAATTAAAAATGTTCAGTCTTTTTTGAACAAACCTGTAGAGTTGCAATGTGTTGGGCAATGGGGTCGCCAATTCCTGATGCTGGTAAAGTTTATCAAATACATTTTGGCATTATTTAAAAAATACTTTATTAATAACAATCTTAATTCATAACAAAAATTTAATTCTCTGAAATTTTTTGCAATTTTTCCGAAGAGAATATTACCTGATATTTACTGACTTTTCCTGTCTGTGGGAATCATGATTAACTAAAATTCCAAAAGTCTTTTAATTCATAAAATAATTTTAAATCTACATCCATCTCCATCAATTTCTTCCAATTTCAAATCATTATAATCAAATTTATGTTACGCTAATGATTCCAACAGTATCAAATTTATCACAAAACACATCTTTTGCAAAAAAACATCACAAGTGTTGATCAATTGTAAGCTAAGCAACATATTAGAATGGCACATTTTTATTGTTTGGAAAAACTTTCCTTTTTCCTATTTTCATGCTAATAAAAAGAAAGTAGAAGATTGCATACAAATTGTGATATGTACATTTTACATAGAAGATATTTGATGATACTAATGGTATAATTATACTTGTTTACAATTTTTTTTTTTGACAATTCTAGCATAGCAGTCCCCCACTAAGTTATATCGACACTTGGTTATATGTTGATGGAAACCAATTTTCTATTAAAATATTGTAAATATCTTTATTTTAAGTTGTAAATATCTTTACAACTTTCACATATTTGTTTACTTAGAAAGTAAACATTCCATGTTTTATTCTAAATACAGCGTCACACTTTTTTGCATGTAATGTTATAGACACATGCAAAAAAATCTTAATAGGATGTTTCAATAAAAAAAATATTTAAAACAATCTCTATACTCATACAAAGCACAAACTCAACTTACTTTCAGCCATTCAATTCCCTGAAGTTGATAATCTCGCAATACACCGCCTTCTAATAGATCTGGTTGATTAACAGGCACCTTAAATCCTAGACCAGTTATTTTTGTTTTATCTTCTTCATTATCAGGACCATTCTCATTATTACAAACATTTTTATCACCTATATCATTTAAATCAACATTTTTAATATCTTTATCCCTGTTTGATTCCATACGAGCCTTTTTCACATTTTCAAATTCCTTAAAAAAAAAAAAAAACACATTTTTTGAACAGTTACAATATATATGTAAAAACAGTATCTCTGAAATAAAAAATAAGCAGAAAATCAGTTTGTAATCTAATAACAGTGACAGATTTCATGGTATGTTTTATGGTCAACACACAACACACATTGGCCATCCCAAATACATTATATTATGAAAATTAATATCCTAATGAAAGACAAAACACAAAAAAAACCTTTCAGAATCATATAAAATCTTACACTAATGAAATAACATTATGCTATTACCAAATACAACATCATAATATTACTCTTCATCTACCAACTCCACAAATAGTTCCAGAAAATATACTACATTTTGAACCCACACAGGCATTAATTTTTAAATGTAAATAATAAAATCTATCTTTAGAATTATCTGGAAAATTATTTATTATAAATTTCATGTCTTGTATATGGTTTTTTATTTTCATATACAATAAGCTTAGAAAAAACTGGGGATTTTACTCAATAAAAAAAAACACAGCAAAGTGCAAGAATGCTAACACCTCCTAACCATGTGAAAGTTTTCTAATATCAGGAACTGAAACTTCTTAGGAAATAGAGCATTCTGGAAATCGAAGGGGCTGACACAAGAAGTTTCATGACATTGGCCTTTTTTATTCAAGTCTCATTTAATAATGTTCCTACAGATAACTAAATACAAGAACATTGGGGGCAGTTTCATTACAAACTGTTGTTATAAGACACTAACGACCAAAACAATTTGAATTTATTTAACTTAAATTATATACAAAAACTTTTTAAAATACCAAACAGATTAAAGAAAAAAGTACCCGTTTATCAGAATTTTTCTTTAAGTAAGTCACTTTTTTGTCTTCAGTCATTTGACTGGTTTGATGCAGCTCTCCAAGATTCCCTATCTAGTGCCAGTCGTTTCATTTCAGTGTATCCCTTCCACTTCTTTTTCCTGTTTAGCCTCTGGTAATTACCGCTCAGATATTAATTCAGAGGATGAATTAGTATATGTATGAGTGTAAATGAAGTGTAGTTTTGTACAGTCTCAGTTCGACCATTCCTGAGATGTGTGGTTAATTGAAACCCAACCACCAGAGCACTGGGGTATCCATGATCTAGTATTCAAATCATGTAAAAATAAGACTTTTCTAGGACTTGAACGCTGGAACTCTCGACTTCCAAATCAGCTGATTTGGGAAGACACGTTAACCACTAGATCAACCCAGTGGGTTTCGGTGTACCCCCTACATTCCTAACAATTTGTTTTACATATTCCAAATGTTGCCTGCCTGCACTATTTTTCCCATCTACCTGTCCCTCCAATATTAAAGCTATTCTAGGATGCCTTAATATGTGGCCTATAAGTCTGTATCTTCTTTGAACTATATTTTTCCAAATGCTTCTTTCCTCATAAATTTGTCGCCATACCTCTTTATTTGTCACTTTATCCACCCATCTGATTTTTAACATTCTCCTATATAACCACATTTCAAAAGCTTTCAGATCGTCCAAGTTTCACTACCATATAAAGCTACAGTCCAAACATATACTTTCAAAAGTGTTTTCCTGATGTTTAAATTAATTTTTGATGTAAACAAATTATATTTCTGATTAAGAACATATAATTTCTCATTTCGCCTGTACTGTACGGCATTTTATATCGCTCCTGCTTTGTCCATCTTTAGTAATTCTACTTCCCAAATAACAAAATTCTTCTACCTCTGTAATCTTTTTTCTTCCTATTTTTATATTCAGTGATCCATCAATTACTTTTACTAAATTTCATTACTTTCATTTTGCTCTTGTTTATTTTCATACAGTAGTGTAGGTCATCTATGAGAAACATGGAATTTTTAACACAAAAACTTGCCCTTTGAAAGAGACATTTTCAATTTTATTTTGTAACCCTGAAAACAAAATTTTCAACCTTCTTAAACAAGAGGGTTTTAAGTATTGTGAGATTTCATTAAAAAATTAATTATTTCAAAAGATCATAAACTTAAAATAGCTAAGATTTATTGATATATTTAGTATATATGGGGAAATAAGCATGAATTACATTTTACATGAACTTTTTTGGAAGAATCCAGACTTTTCCTACTATACTGATCAGACAGATTTGAATTTATTTCAAATATTAATGAGAGGAAGACTCCAGGAACTTCACAAACGTTTGTTGTTCAGGATGTCAGACTTAATTACAAAAATATTCCATGGCCGCCACTCATTTGAAATCAGAATTGAGTTCTAAACGTTTTTGAGATGTTGGCTAAAGCTGGATATATATATATATTAATTTGGCGAAATCAATTCTGTTTTTGTTATTGTATCTGCCCACATTCACCTACAGCGAAGGCAAAAGCCGCATTATTAAATCACCGATGCAAATGTCTACCGAGGCATTTACATCGGTGACATCCCAATGTATCCAAGCTTATTACTACGATGTAAAAGAGGGTGATAGACAACTCCTGTTAAAGCCCATCAGGGCAAGGAATGGGGGGTGGGAGGTTGGCAACCAGAATGTCACTAGGCGGTTGTCTTACCCTACAGGGTTGGGATGTCCACATTCACCTCTGTGCTAATTATGTCCAAGACAAAAGTATAACACAATTTTCCACGAACAGAATGGAATTCAACAATGCCTCTTACCTTATGCTTATTGTTTTTTTCATTTAACAGCACTTTTGAGGGTTTCCCTCATCAGTTAATAAAAAAAAATATTTAAAAAAAGTACAGTATACTGTGTGTGGCTGGCCATATGAAAATTTTATTTTTGACTAGAAAATTTTATTTTTGACTACAAATTTTTATTTTATGTTGACAATTTTATGTTTTTGAGATTGATGTGTAATTTAAAAAAAAATTATTTTTATAAACTGACGAGGGAAACTCTTGAAAGCGCTATTAAATGAAAGAAAAAAAACAATAAGCATAAGGTAGAAGGCATTGTTGAATTGTGTACTGTTGGTGGAAAATTGTGTTAAACTTTTGTCTTTGAGATAAAAAAACAACATAATGTTTAACATACACACATTTTTACGTTTTTTTTTTTCTGTAGATGAGATTCTATGAATGCATGTAAATGCACTTTTGTAGGGTTATCCACATTTTCTCATAAAATATGGGAACCCTTAAATAACTTCAACAGTTAAACATAGAAAAATTAAATTTAGCAAGAATGCTTCTACACTGAAATGATCTATTTTTTAGTATCATACTGCCACACCCTACCCTCATAAACTCAAAACTTTTTAACAAACAGGGCCTCTACCCTGTTGCGTGGCATTATTTTATGAGGCATTGAAAAATAAAAATTTGACTTAAAAAACTTCAGGTTAAAATACTAATAACCAAAATGGTTATCATTTAATATTTTTTACAACTAGTTTCAAAATTTTCTAGTCTTCCTTAAATAACTTCTCAACAATGAAAGACTAAAAACAAAAAACTTAGCAAATGCTCCACCTCAAAAAGTCTATTTTTCAGCACGAGACCATCACAACTCTAAGCCTCCATCAGGAAAACTTAAAAGTAAGTTATTCAAGGATTTCCATATTTTATTAACACTGCGATATACCTGTATATCATTGTAAGTATTCTTTTTATTAATTTAAGATTACTTTTTTTGTTTCAAAATTTGTCTATTTACAATATGTTCTAAGAAGGAACTACAAGTAAATAAAATTGACAAAAAAACACTTGATGAGAGGTCTCCAACAAAGCCTCTCAATAAAATAAATACTCATACACACAACACAAAAATTCATTTAATATATAAACAGATGTGGCATTTATATATTATATAATGTACTTGAACTGATTCAGTCCATATAAAGTTTAAAAATCCATAAAAGGCTAATGAAAAACAAAGCAAAACTCAATAACATTACAAAACAAAAAAAAGACAAATAAAAAAGTAACATAATTAGCTAATGAAAGGAGAAGGAAAGAAATCAGGCTCTCCATCAAGATACGGAGAAGTTGCTTATCATTTCAGAGATGTGCCCCAACATCTCAAGTCCCTCAGGTCCAGGACATGAAAACATTTCAGTTGCCACACACATCCTCACAATTTCACAGTTGTCTGGAGATTCAGTGCTACAAAGTTCAAAATCAGAAACTATCTGATTTCCTCATGAACATAATGCAATCCCAAACAGTCATGAATTTCTTTATTCAATGTAAACCATGGCACCTCTGAAATGGTTCTTGCCAATTTACTCTGCAAACTTCAAACCTCAACGTTGCTCTTGTTTGTTGTAATGGATACAACAAACAAGAGCAATGTTGAGGTGTACAGCAACATAGCTGTACATCATACAAACAATTGGATTCTCTGAATGACTTAGCAACAAATAAAGCTCCTTGTACCTGACGTCCAGCTATTTTCATTTCACTCTCACATGGTTCTTCAATGTCAAGCGACAATCAATATAGAGCTTATGATAGTCATAATTCAAACTTCTCTTTCTTATTTTAATTCGTTGGATACGAAGCCCCTAGTTCTTAACGTTGCCTTTGAATAGCTACAAAATGAAAATGTGTAAAATGAAGGCATAATAAATTAATTGAGATCAATATCACAACAGGAAAGTAACAAGTTCTTTTGAGGACTGTATTTTTAAATACTTAAATTTTTGTTATACAACTAAAAATTATCAGAATAAAATTCGATACACTTAATGACATCATATTTTGGGAACTTTCCTCATACAAAACAATCAATTGTTACCCAACATTATCCAAATAAGTCTGCATCTATTGATAAACAAGATAAAAAGATATGAATACAAGAAAAATATTAAATCACACCTCTTTGGAAGTAATGTCTTTTATATTATATGTATCATTATAATAGACGGAAGTAACTTTCCTTTTCCTTGAAGATGTATGTGAAGTAGGTGCTTTTGGTGTAACATTAACACTTTTTGTACAGTTATCCACGCCTTCATTACTATCTGTTGTTAAATTAGAATTTTTTTCTGTTAATGTCTTCGAATTTTCCTTTGAATCAAGTTGCTGCTTTGGTTTCCTCGTTTTTTTCCTGCAAAATACATTTTAAGATTAGGAATAAATAAATTAATTACTGGTATAAGAGGCGTGATAAAAAATTTTTTGAATTCTGCGCACTGTCTTTTCAACAGAGTTTGTCTTTTTCCCATGCAATGCATTGTCTATAATTTATATCAATATTTTCAGACATAATAGACATGCACAAGGGCTGTTTTTTTTCAACCTCCAATGGGCTGTAAAAAAAATTGATATTAACAAAATGATTTTATTGCTAAAAGTTTAGTAGTAATGAACTTATTTTTCTATATAATTGCAAACCCGATTCAGGCATTTGTCACTTCATGACACCAGCTTTTCGATGCCAAAGAAGTTTGCCAGTGAGGTAAGGTACATCTTGACAGCCTCCTGTAGTTCCTCGTTGGTGGGGGTAGTGTTGTCCATTCGACCATGCTTTCAATTCTAGAAACAGGTGAAAATCACTAGATGGTAGATCTGGACTATACAGTGGATGGTCAAAAACTTCACACTTGAATTGTTTAAGGTCTTGTGTCACAATGGCATAGTGCAGTCGTGCTTCAAAACCATGCTTCATTTGTACTGGATCGCTCTGTGGACACAACAAAGACTTACAATGAACTTTCTTTGTTTGTCCCCTGCTCCATAAAGTCCACCAAAAAGACACCTTTATGATCCCAAACAACTGTAGACCTTGTTTTCCTGTTAGTGACTGTATGAACTTTTTTGACTTGTTTGGAAAAGTATGCATCCATCCACTGCTTAGACTGTTCTTTGGTTTTTGGATTGTCATACTGGATCAAAGTCTCATCACCACTAACAATAGACTATAAAAACTCTTTCTCTTCATTATCGTGTGAGAAACATTAAGGCTGACACCATTTGCTGCAGTTTGTGTCACTCAACATTATTGGGGCCCAATGCGCACACAGTTTCCGGTACCCTAGGTCTTTCTATAGTAAGAATTGTGTAGAGAGAAGGCCTTGAAATTTTTGGGATTTCACTTTTTCCTACACCATTCCCGTACATTACCATCATTTATAAAGTTTTCACCATATTTTAGGCTCATTCTGCGATTGATTTCAGCAGCGCTACATCCTTCTGTTTGCAGAAAATATATCACACTTCGTAATTCACACTTTACGGGAGTATCAATCATAATAGCCATGTTCAATTGCCCGTAGCTTGGATCAGAGTGATGCAATGAAGCCAACAATGGCAGAGGTTTTAGTTGTGATGGGGGGGGGGGCAGCGCAATCGCAAGATGCACAGATCTGGTTCCCGCCTATCTCTTGTTTATTTAGATGCACAATCGAAGGTTGAAAAACAACCAGCCCTCATAGTTCAAATTTGGCAGCCCATTAATTAGGATATTATTAATTAATTATATTATATTATTAATTAGGATTTTATTTGAAAATTATGAACTATAAGATTTGTATTAAAAATAAAATGCCTAAATGTTTTTAAAATAAAGTGCAGTGAAGTAGTTTTTGACGAGGATGTTGCATGCTATAATTTAATGCTCCACATCAATAAGTGAAATTAAGGGTATACCAAAAAATGCTTTTCTTATATGTTTTGAGGATTAGAAGAAACATTGGCATAAATGTGTACAATCTCTGGACTAATTTAAAGGGGACATCACTAAAGAATAAATAAATTCTTTCTGATAGGAATTAAAACTGTCAATTTCTTATCACACCTTGTATATAAAATAAATAAGATAATAAGATATGAAAGCAAGTAAAATAGTCATTAACAAATTATGAGGAAAAAAGTTATAACAAATTTTGACATTATTTAGTTTTAATCCTGGAGTTTCTTCATACATACAACTTAGTATTTAAAAAAAAAATCAAATATAATAATAATCTCCACTTACACTGATTTTCCTTTTTCATCATTAGAACCTTGTTCCAGCTTTTTAAAAAGATAACTTGAATAAAACTGACTTTTGCTGAGGAGATGCATTAACCGTTTATATCGTTGTTCCTTCTCCTCTTTCTTCATATGTTCCTAAATGGAAAAAGATAAAAAACTACTTATAAAAGGATAAAAATTAAACTTTTTTTTTCATGAATGATATAAGAAAATGCAACTTAAATTATTCAATGATTTCTAGAGTAAGCTCCTAAAAAACAGGTTGGTGAACCGCTAGAAAGAAAGTTTACAGATTAAAATAATCAACAGAAAAAAATATATTTTTTTAAAATATTATTGAAAATGATTAATTAATAAAAACTGATATGTGAGCCTTAAAAGCATCACTACTTTTGTTATTTTATGATTTTTGTTCAAGTATACTGTGCATTAAATTAGTATTTTGGAATAAAAATGATATATTATATTGAAAACTAAGCCATGATGCAATATGATTAAAATTAAACAGCTGTTGAAAAACTGTGATACTTTATGTATTTTTCTTTAGAAAAAAATGTGTGGAAACAAGCATATTTTTTTTCTGAATCCACATCAGGTTACAATTACAAACTCATCATATGTAAAGAGAGTGAAACTGAATAATACAGAATCAAAATTATGGACATGTAAGAAATTTTGGTACTTACGTATTAACGTCACTACAGCTACAGCTTTATTTAAAATTGAGTATTTATTTTATTGAGTCTCTTTATTAATTTTAAGAAATGGTTATTTATATTTATTTATTTCATAAATATAATTTAACCAAACTTAACCTACGCTCACTAACCTTGACTAATTAACACCGTAATTTTTTGAGTATTTATTTAATAAATTCAGTAATTATTGCAGTTATTTATTATGTAAATAATGTGTTAATTAGTCAAGGTTAGCGAGCGAAGCAAGCGTAGGTTAAGTTTGGTTAAATTATATATTTATAAAATAAATAAAAATAAAATATGTTAAACTCTATATCGACCCATTTTCCACCGAAATCCGATTGACTGCTTTGTTTTTAAATAAAACTGTAGCTGTGGGGGCGTTAATACGCAAGTACTGAAATTTTATACTTTGATGAATAACCTGCTTCACAAATAGACAATATAGACAATTTTTATTGTAGTCCAGAACTAGCTACTGGCCTAAAAGGTAAGGACACAGATATGGTAGGAACAGTCAGGCAAAACAGAAAGGTGTCCCTAAATGTTTTTCTGTACAAAAATGAAAAATCTAGCAGTAAGAATAATCAGGAAAAATTATGATTTTAAAATGGAAATGATAAAAGAGGAGTGCTGTTTGCTGACTGTACATAAAGTTTCTCTAGTTGAAGTAAAGAGGAAGTGATAAAATGTTATTGTTCCTTCCTGATAAATGTCTAAATTTATGCAGGAGGAATCTACAAAATGATCAGATGCTTGGTACTAAGTGGAAGAAAATTTGACAGAAGTGGAAGAAAAAATTCAAACACTTTAGGAAATATGTGTACATAAAATGCACATATTTTCCACCATAAGTGTGGAGAAATGTACACATCAGAAAATGTTTAGTCAAACCAACTGTGGACTAACACACACTTCATCAAGAAACCGAAGAAAGGAAGGCAATCTCTTGCACACCCATTGAGATTGAAGGAACAAAGACTTTCCTGAAAATGTACTCAAAACAGGAAAGAAATCAAATGCTTCAAAATGAACTGATGTATGTTTGTCAACAAAAAGAGCATAAGAAGATATAATGTACAGTGTGCCATAAATGGTGCACAGCCCCTTGCTTCAAAATATTTCTACACAAAAGAAATATTAAAACCATTTAGGATAATTTAAGAAGATATTTTGCATGCAAAATAATTTTTTTTGATTGAAGATAAAGAACAGCAAAATATCATTAACATCTATTTGAAGAAATGAAAATCAGTACGGGGTCATTAAATAATATTTATTTAAATTCAGAAATTTTTTTTAGTAGTACAGATGAAATACAGGTGGAAATTACATCAAATTTTCTGTAATAACTCTGTTGTTTGTCAACAGTTTTCAATAATAAGGTAACAATTTACAAAACTTAACATATTTGCTAGCTAATAAAGCATATTTTGAAAAAAAAAATTCTGTACTGAAACATAAATTTGTATATTTTATCCACAATACAAATATTTACCTCCATTTCCTTTTTCAGTTTTTCTTCTTCTCTTGCAGCTTCTGCAGCAAGCATCTTTTCCTCCTCAATCATTTTGTCAGTAATAATAACATCACCACTTTCCATGGAGCACTCTGTAGAACTTGTACTTGCATCATCATCATCATCTATTAAAAAAACAAACAACAAAATGAGTGTTATATTCATGTTCAATGCTCTCATATAATCAACCATTACAGAGTAAAGTTTCATCTACTCTGAAGACTAATTGATTAATCTTCCAGATATTCACTGAAAATAGGCATCTATTAGTCTGGTTTCTAAATAAAATTATGAACTAAAATCCTTGTAACTTGACCATTTCGCAGAACAAGGTATCAACAAGAAGCATAATCAAAGTTTTAATGGATGCAACTTGAGGATTAAAGTCAAATTTGTTCACACTTTAATATATCACAGTAAATATGCTTAAGATCTGGAAAACAAAAGATCTAAATGTCAGAAAGCAGGTGACCTGTAAAAGGTAAATTCCTTGTTGCATTATCAGTACTCTAGTCAATTTATCAGTTTTGTGGGTTACCAAGACCTATTCAAATTCTAATCTATTCTGAGGACCAGATGTCACTATAAAGGAAATATAGTCACTATAGAGAGACTACACCAATGTCCCATGGTATTAGTTATGTAAACGACGGACGAACAGCACAGTTGATCATTTTTAATGACTGACAAGTTTGACTCTTTTAACTATTTAAGGGTAGTTTATGGTTTATTCCTTTCTCCACAAACTCTAACCTTAACTTCACCTCTAAGCTCTCTCCAAAGAACAGATTAGCCATAATTCGCAAAACTGATTGCTAAACCTTGCACAGGTTACACATTGTCCAAACCTGCTTTAATCAGATCTTGTGCCTTTCTGATCCTAAGCACATCTACTAAATATATTAAAGTATGAAAAAAATTAAGGTAATCAAGTAACTGTTCAGAATGACCAATAAATTTTCATTGTCATTTAAGTTAAACAATACTAATGCAATTACTTCTATGAAGTTTGCATTTGTTAATGGCTAATAACTCTTTCACTAGATGTCACTTAAAATGTATTAAAAAATTAAATCAATAAATTTAAACTATGCGGGCAGTCCAAAAAGTAATCAAAATAGCTCTAATTAGAAAAAACTTTATTCTGACTCTACATCTACTCTTTTTAAAATAGTATGTATCCCTTAAATGCAACACACTTCTAAGTGCCTCATCCACTTTTCAAACATGAAATCTACCCCATCTTTCAAAAGGACTTTTCATTTCATCTCCAGGGCTTTCATGAGCTATAGATTCAATTCAAATTTTCACCCTTTAAAACCCTTCTTTACTTCTGGAACAACCCGAAGGTGCACGGAGCTAGATCTGAGCTGTATGGTGGGTGAAGAACAGTTTCTATCTTTTTCCATTCAAAGATCCACAGGCTATTTGAGTGACAATGGAAATATCTTGATATAACAAAAGTTTACTAATTTTATTTAGGTTTTTTTTTTGTCTGAAACAAGTTAGCATTTATCTTTACATTGACTGATTAGGAGCTTTATTAAACCACTTCAGTTATTTTACATAATATGTTTATATGTTACAAACCTTAAACATTAAATCTTAACATATCTATGTATCTTAGTGATACATATCACTAGAGATAAACTCTATCACTAATAATTAATCACAACAAAAATTAATTCATTTCCCAGTTTGCACATTACGTGATTATTCAACGCTCATTTTCACATAATTTCTATATGCTCTTCTAAGTTTTACTATAGTAACTTCATACTTTACTTCTCTTGGCATACTATTAAATAATCACAATGTAACATAAGGATCTTTGTGTTACTACTTTTTCGTTCTTTCAATCCTCAGCCTGTTTTATTCCTTAAGAATAACCTGCTACAATTTTTGACAAATGCGATATCTTTCAATAGTACATATGAACCTCTCAATCTCTTTCTCTAAAAATTAACATTAAGCTCAATAACTATATCCTTTGCTCAACATTAATCCAGTATAATGTCAACATTAAATTAACATCTCTATATCGATTAACTTTCAAAATTACTCTCATTCCTCTATTTTGTAAATTTTGTATTCTGTCAATTTGGCCCACATTACTTACAATTAATACTGTGGGACAAAAATTTACATAAGGTGCCACCATGCAGATTGAAAAAATTAAATTTATTTATAATTCTACCAAACACAATTTTTTTTTCCTTTTTTTTATTTCATGTACCAGAGAGCTTTTAGTATCCTGTAAATACCCGATGTTGGTAAATGAATCCACTTTCATAATCCACCATAATCATGACTTTACTGACATTGCATGCAGTTTTCAAATTATTCAGAGGTGGTGAAGGAGTTGACTCCCATCAGGAGCTTTGTTAATTCATCCCAGGATCATAATGGAACACCCAAGACTTGTCAAGACACTAAACAAGAAGCAAGTTCCTTATTTCTTGTAGCAAGCCAACAATTCGTTGCAGACAAATATGCAGTACACTCCATATAATTAGACGTTTAGTACCATGGAACCCAAGATACACAAAACATTTCATACTTATCCATTCACTCAGAATATTGTGAGCATCGCTGTTTGAGATGCGTAGCAGTACTCCTGACTGCTACACAATGATATTGACCTCAAATGATGCTCAGTTAACCTGCTCTCACCATATTTTCCATGCTTTATTGTCTAGCCAAAACTGTGGGTGCTAAGAAAATGTTGCACGTGACACATACTCTTCATTAAAAACATTTTATGTTTCAGAAGCTTGTTTTTTTGTTTAAATGGACACAAAACAGGATTGCATAACATTGCTATATATTTTTTCCATAGGTGTGTTCGGTAATCACCCAACACACTTTACAAGAAAAATCACTGGCTACATAGCTTGAAATAGACAACAAACTTTGATACTTGCAGTCTACTTAAAATCTTCTGGAAATTATCTGTCAGCTGTGGCTTCTGATAAAACAAACTCTCACCTGATATCCAATGTAAATGTACATAACTAGATCTGAGTTACACTAGATAAAGCCTATTTTTATATTATATCAGATGAAGAATTTCTTAACTTTACTTCCTGGATTGAACAGTTAATGGGAAAATCACTTAAAAGATTTTATATAAAACTACACCATACTCATTGCTACCATAATGTAAATATGCAAAACTATTTCCAAGCAGATGGTCAATGCAAAACATTATGCTGTCAATAAAATACTGTTGCATACAGGATACACAGCAATTTATGACAATCACATTATTTTGCCACTTGTAGGTAGTTTTCCAAGCATATTATCAAATAAAGTATAGTAATACATGATTTTAAGATTAGTTATGGAACAATTTGTTTATAAATTAGTACAGTCAACAACAGAGTATGTAATCATACTACCTTGAACTTTCGGCAATAAGTGTTTAATTACACGTTAAAAAATGGAAGCTTATTAAAAGAAAATTATTAAAACAGAGTAATTAAAAAATATACATCTAAAAACATTCAACTGAAAGGTGTAAAACATCTCTTTTTAATTAAAAATGTATAATCATATGCACAACAATACTTACTTCCAGCTGTAAGATAAGTTAAAACTGAAGACTCATTCGAAGTAGAACATGGTAATAACATACGATCATTGGATTCTTCCATCCTAGAATCTACTGAAAACATTCCCGAGGAAAATATAGTAAAAAAAAAGGGAACAAATTAACACTTGTTCATTCTTGTAACCATGTACCAATAAATTCAATCTGAAAGCTAAAACTAGGCTATAAACTATTTATTAAAAAATAAACATATAAAACGTTTGAAAATCAATCTTTGGAGCAATTAATTACAAATTACATCAATTTAGAACAGACTACAGAAATCACCATATTACAAACCGTACTACACACTACTATTAACAATGGAAAGCGCGGCAACCGACAAATCGACAAACAGAGGGAACCACTGCCTTCAAAATCATGTTCGTAAACAATATTTTAGCCTCTTACAACAAAGTAAACTGTTTATATCAGTGGATTTATGTGCATGATAATAATAATGTTGTTAATTGATATTACTTAATTGTATTAAGTTATTTTAAAAATGGTACGAATTATTTGTTAAGATCAATTCGTAAATCCTTTTTGTGAACAGAATGCCAAATTATTTTTATAGATAATATTGAAAATAAAAAATTTATATATATATATATTTTTTTTATAAAAAATAATTGTCTTAAACATCGTCAATAAAATGTGAAAGCGAGTAACCAAGTTGCACATACTTTAATCTTTTGAACTACGGAAATATACTCATGATGTTTTGTAACATCACATAATTTTGGATTTTTCAGTTTAATCTTTGTAAATGTAGGTTATGTTTTCCGTAAATGAAGTGTGTATGCAATCTGTGCTGTGATATAGGTATGAACTTAAACTAAAGTTGCGTTATATTTACGAATTAAACATGGAGCAAAACGAAAAAGGCACGTCAGTGTTTAAAAGTACTGAACCTGTAGACGATGCTTGGTCTATGAAAATACCGAAATTTGGTCCTGAAGACAATAAACACTCGCTGTTGGAAGAAAGTTCTTTTGCAACTTTGTTTCCTAAATACAGGGAACAATACCTCCGGGAAGTTTGGCCACTCGTGAAGAAATGCCTGGCTGAACATCATATTAAAGCAGATTTGGATGTACTGGAAGGAAGTATGGTAGTAAGAACTACAAGAAATACTTGGGATCCATACATCATTATAAAAGCTAGAGATATGATTAAACTGATGTCTAGAAGCGTACCATTTGAACAAGCGAGAAAGGTTTTACAAGACGATATTGGTGCGGATATTATAAAAATAGGTTCTATTGTTAGAAGTAAAGAACGTTTTGTTAAAAGACGTCAGAGGTTGATTGGAGCTGGTGGTTGCACGCTGAAGTCAATTGAGTTATTAACAAATTGTTATATTCAAGTTCAGGGACAAACAGTTGCAGCTCTTGGTCCTTATAAAGGTCTTGCTCAGGTTTGTACATTTGTAACTTATTTGTTTCAATTATCTTGTATTTATATTGTAGAAAAAATAACATTTTATCAATTATATAATTTGTGATATAAAAAATACAATGTTGATTGTCATGGTTCAGGTTTTCAACCCAGAAATCTTTGGCTAGAAGGCAGATATACTGTCATGAAGACTAGTTGGAGCTGTTGAAATAATATTACTTAAATGTCATTCCATGTTAAATCACCCAGATCATGTAACCCACCACCTCAGATTTTAATAAAACTTTATATTTGCTGTTATTTATCAACTTCCTAAGAATATTAACAAAAAAATTTGACCTCGACACTTTTTTCAGTGAAATTTTCAGATTTGAAACTTCTGTTACTCAAGATTGTTCAGGGAAAATGCTATTACATTACAAAATAATTTTTTCTTTAGTATTTCTGTAATTTTTCTTTTTTTTAAATTTTATTCATATACAGTAATGTAAATTTCAAATGCTGAAATGTCCAAAAAGATAAAATAAATGATGTTATTCGCACCTTTCCTACCTCTTAGGGTTACACTTAGTTTAACCATTAAAGTTTTTTTCATAAATCAGTTTTGTAAGTTAGTGAATCAGTTTTTTTTATTTTTTTTAATGTATATTATTTTAACTAAAAACAGTATAGTAATATTTATTTCTTGTTTTACTGTACTATATATTGAGTTGGCATATATAATTTCTTTTAAAACAGCTTTTATCACATTTTATGACATTCACACACATACATCTCTATTACTTAATTAACTGTTTCAGTGAACAAACTGTTCATCAGCTAGTGGTAATTGCCTTTACCACTAATTTTATATTATAAAAAAATTATTTTTGTAATTGTTAAAATTAAGATTTTTTCTTTTAATCCCAGTTGGTAGTGGAGTTCTCCCTCACCATTTAAACTGGCCTCCGTAGCACAAGTGGTAACATCTCAGCTTTTCATCTGGATGTCCTGGGTTCGAATTCCAGTTGGTCATGGCATTTTTCATACAATACAAAATATGTGGCAATACCATAAAGCTAAAATAAAAACAATGCTTTTGACTGCAGGTTTATTGTATGCTAGTTGTATAGCATTTAATAATTATTGTATAAGCTCAAAATACCTAACCTAAGGGACAAAAATATCTTTGTTGTCAAATTCTGTGTGGTATTTTTAGCCCATGCAATTACTGGGAAAGTCGTTGGGACCCATATTTGTAGTGTAAGGTGCTTGGCAAACTGTACAGGAGTATTGTCATGATGAAGTTTTTAGTTGTACAATTTTCTCATCTGAATCTTTTTGATATTACTATTTGTTATTTACTTTCCCATCTAGTTTTTTTTTTTTTAGATAGATTTCATAAGAAAGCTACCTACTGTAATGGGTACCATGAATTGACTTCTGGAAAATTTTGACATATCTTCATGTTTCACATCCCCCAGACCCCAAAACCACTGTCAGTTCAAAAGTTTATATATACATATATTTCACTTTCTTGCAGACACAATAACTGCTGTATTTTGCGCCAATCACTTTCAAATTGATACATAAAATATAACATCCCAAAATCTTGGTCAAGTTCATTAATGGGCAAAATCGGACCATGGGGAGCTTTTTCAAAAAACAAAATATAGCTATAACTTTCTTATTAAGTAAAACTAAAATATTGAATTCATTTAAAGTTCTAACTATTCTTTGGATAAGGGCCCAAAACTTATCTAAGTAAAGTTTTTTGATATCACCAAACATTGACCCAGGGGGTGGAACAAGTGGGGTTTCGAAGAAAAAAAATAAATATCATACTTCCCTTAATAGGGACAGTATCGAATCAGTTTAAAGTGGTCATTAGTTCTCTAAACATTACCTAAAACTTTTGTCTGAAACCATTTTTGATATTACCAACATTTACGGCAAGGGATGACCAAAATGTTGCTGGAATTGTAAGATTGTGCTTTTTATATGCTAAGCATGTTGAACTATTTTCAGATGCAACCATTGTCATATTAAGTTTGAAGTTTTTCTTAACTTTAAGAAGGAAATTTTTTTATCCCTCACTTAGCACTGGTGGTTATCTACCTTCCAGCATGCCGAAAGGGATATTTCTAAATTCTGATCTTATATCAACATTTCAGTATCTCTGAAGTTCAGCCATTTTTGAAACAATTACAGCACTTTAATCATGTAACTTCCAAGAATATTGCAGGATACTTTCTGAATTATGCATGTCACTTTTAACTTTGTATACAAAGATTATGAAAAAACTTGACACAGCAGTATTATTAACATGTTATCACAACATGCAAGAAACAATATGATGAAAGCATTTAACATAATTATTCACAAAGATTGGTGGGCTGTGATTTGTTTTGCTGACAAGGTTAGAAAAAAATGCATGTACAGCAAGCAAGGATTCACTAAAGCAAAAAAAAATGTGATAAATTTTGAATATTTTCATATAATGTACTTCCTTCTGTACTCATGGATCCCGAGCAAGCTGGTAGACAATCCCCTTCCTCTTTTGTTCTTTTTCATTGGATGAGTTCAGTAGAAATTTGGTCTGCCGCTGCCCAATTCTGTCTATGGCATCATGTCATAGTTGACAAAGCCAGTCACTTCTTTCTTGAATGAAGTAGCAGCTGAGGACCTTATTAGATAAAACTAGGCCTCCTATTTCTCATTTAATTTAAACTTACAGTATGAAAAAGCTTAGTGAAAGACATCAACCTATTGAGAACAGCCTTTTTTCAGATTTTCGAAAAAATTTTAAGTAGCTTTTTTTGCTATTTAAGAATCATGTTCAAATTAGGGATGTGACAAATTGTATTTTGTAATAGAAACATGAAACCAGTACACAGCTAAATCATGCACTGTATTCTGTATCAGGTCACATGCTAAGCAATATTATGCTCAGTGTACAGAATCAGTGCAGTGAACAACTACACACTGCATTGTGATTGGATGGTTCAGTTTGCCTGTAGTTCTAATCGTTTAAAATGAAACTAGACCAATTCTTTTTCAGTTCAATTGAAGTTAAATCTGAATCATATACAATTGCCTTTACTTTTCTGCCACCACTTCGAAATCATACTGTACTCTTTTTCTCCTTTTAATTGGCGTATGGAGAACTAGCATTATAAAAAGCTGTGGTTGTAGTTGTAATCAAAAAGGTGTTACGCCTTGGGGAGTGCATGTGTAAACTATTGTTTGACACAATGGGTGTGTCAATACAGTTATGCAAGCTAGAAGGTCATAGAGATTCATGAACTTCAAAACATTGTAAGTCAGAATGCATTGATAGAAACAGTAGTAGAAACACAACCTTAACTTCTTTGTTTCTTTCAGGACAGACAGAAACATAGACTATGTATATAAGAATTAGAGGGTATTCTGGCACCAGATACTAAAAGTTTGTGATTCTTTGAATCAGAAACATTTAGTTTTTATTTCAATTTGCTATTTCTATTAAAATTAATATGCAAATGTCAAGTGCCCCAGTAACATTTCAACAAAATCCTGCCCATTTCACTTTAAGCTACTATATTCTCATAACTACTTTAGTGAATTCTCGATTGTACATGAAATTAAAATCCACCGAACTTATCCCAGTATTTCTCAGTGTAACTAACAGTTAATGTATTTAATATTGTAGACTTGGATTTTTTATTTTAAATTAGAAATTTTTTTTTTTTTTTAGGTAAGGGAAATAGTAGAAGATACGATGAAAAATGTCCATCCAATCTATAACATTAAAGCTCTTATGATTAAAAGAGAGTTAGCAAAAGATCCTAAATTACGCAATGAAAGTTGGGAAAGATTCTTACCAAAATTTGTGTCAAAGAATTTAAGTAAAAGAAAACAACCAATGAAAAAGAAACAGAAGAAGAAATATACACCATTCCCACCTCCACAAACTGAAAGTAAAGTTGATAAATTACTTTCTTCAGGTGAATATTTCTTAAAAGATAATGAACGAAAAAATAAAAAACATGAAGAGAAATTTTTAAAGCAACAAGAGGCCAGTAAATCTAGAGAAGAAAGAAGAAATAAAGCATTTGAAGCTCCTCAAGAAGATAAAATTAATAAATCTAAACCATCACAAAATGATATAGATATTGAACACTTAAAGAAAAAATTAAAAAAAAAGAAACTGAATATAATTTGAACTTATTTTTTATTTATTGTTTTTTTTTTTTTTTTTATTATAAATTATTCTTTAAATAAATATGTTAGTAGGAAATATTGCATTTTTGAATTCATTTCTCATTTATAATTTATTTAGGATATTACTTTAATCTTTACAGTGCTTATTCAAATTGTAGAATTACTTTAATTAACAAACCTTCAAAAGAATTTTATAACAAATTTTACATTCAAATTATAATTTTTTATTGTTCCTAATGTGTATGTTGTAATTTGTTCAACAAGTGAACAATAAGCAACTGCCCAATAACCATTGCCCAATGAGATGAGCTGAGATATGTATGACATGTAAATGAGGTGATATTTTTGAGATGAGTGGTTAATTAAACCCTCAGTCACCAAAGTATGCTGGTTCAATGACCGGTATTCAATTCAGTATAAAAGTAACTAACTTTTACTAGGATTTAAACCATCCTCTGAAATTAGTGGTGTAGCCTCTGCAACCACCTTACATGATTGCAGAGGCTAAACAGAAAAAGAGGATCTAAACCTCAGAACCTTCGACTTTGAAAATCACCTGCTGAACAACTGATTTGTGATGAGTTAACCACTAGACCCAGCTTGGTGGGCTCAAATTATAATTAACTAAGATATTCTAAAAAAAGAATGGAAGTATATCTTCTTTACAAACAAAACCTGAGTTTATCATTGAACTCTTGGTTTTCTAAGATAACGATTTCATCTTCTATAATTGGTGGCTTATTAAACTGAAATTTTATTAATTTACATTAATTTAATATTCATTGTTAATTTTTAAGTATTTATTGTTATGATTATTTTTGGTCTCTTATGTTCAAGTGTTTTTCTTCATTTTTATATATGATCAAATAGTGGAAAGTTGTTGATTGATGTAAAATAGTGGTTTCTTGGAGTACTCAATCCTGAATCACATCTCAGAAAAAATTCACTGATACATTGAGGGTAAAAGATTCTCATTAGTTGTATGTAGTTTCTTACACATAGCTATAGTAGTAGAGCACCATCATACTGACAAAATTTTACGAAGTTTTTTCTATGTTTCAAAATCCTAAAATCACATAATTCTGATGCTTGTCCAAGTAGTTTATTTTCTGTTACTGATGCTAAAAATAATCTTAAAAAAAATGTTGGTTCCTGTAAGTAAAAAGATGATATAAAAACAGCCATATCAAATTGTTACGCCAAAATAAGATTCTCTGATTTTTGTGGTACCAGTACATGCAGTTATATTTATTAAATCACCTACTTTACTTAGAACTTGCTTCATCAACTAAATTATTTTACAGAATAAGTCTTGAGCCATGGCCAGGGTCTAAGCACCAATTAACAAAATTGAGGTCTGTAATCTAAATTATTTTCAAGCAGAATATGTACAATTAATTTATTCCATTACTCTGGCCTTGAAAAACTTCAGAAATCAATCTTCTACTTAATTTTTCAGAGCTCAAGCCATGGGTTGAGACCTAAAATAAATAAATAGTCATTTGTTTACCCATGTGTAAACAAATGACTATTTAATTTTCTTCTTTTCATAAATCCATTACAGAACCATATTTTTCAAAAATACCACTTAACATTTTTAAAAACTGGATGCAACAACCATACACTTTTTATACGTTTCACTTTAAAAACTATTCCTTAAACAAAATACAGAATAAATATTACAAATTTTGAGAAAAAGTTAATACGGTCATAAAATGGTTAAAAGGAAACTTACACTCGGTAACAGAAAAAAGTAAATGCCTATGTAGATATTGTTGGAGGATAAACTATAGGACTTTTTATATTGAAAGAAGAACAGTGAATTCATATCATCATCTGTTGCTAATGAAATAGCTGCTATTCGATTCATCAATTGATGTTCAGTATACAATCAATCAAGTACATATATCATTCCAACAGAGCACCACCGCACTTGGGTTTATAAATCTAATATTTAAATGAGCCCTCCATTGACAGTTAAACCGTGTTCAGTCCACTTCTCGAGTAGGATTCTATTAAACATAAGGAGATGCGATTTAATGTAAACAATAATTTTGAGTTAGCAAACAACTAATCAACACCTACTTAGCGGAATTAAAAAAAAATGTACAGGAACGAGAAGTTCTCACAATATACTTTTATAAAACTAGTGCAGATTTTACACGTAAACATGCAAATTATAAAATTTACAGCGCAGCTAAACCATTCTATCCACTCACAGACGATTGCCACACCACACCGAAACATAGTGCACCAATACGCCCGCAGTAGGCCGACTAATTGATAAATTTCAAATTGTACATGTGTACTCTTTCTATATGTGACCATTGCAGTGACTCATCACTTATACTCTACCCATAACTACTAAGCGATACTAGCCGCGTCGTAGACCTAATTACGGCGAGTCCAGTAGCCCACCAACTAGGATATAGCTCTACGAGCATGTTAGTATGCGGGAATTATAGCCACATAAGTCAGAGAAGTGAACCATTAATAGACCAAATAACGAAACGTGAATTTGTCTTATAAATACATCCACTCAAATCTGCGTAAATCACATCGAGTTTCCACTGACCGCGGGAACATGTTAACACGTTCGACCGTACGCAAGTGTCACAAAATGCAATTTACTTAAGCTAAAAGGATCAATTTTATAAAACCATACAGTAAGATATGAAATGTTGCCTACGTAGGACGCAGCAGAATATGGCATTGGAAAAATTGAAAGAAAATATAAATAAATTAAAATAATAATAATACATATAAATCAGCAAAAGCGAACTTAGGCGGAACAAAGGGAAAGGGTGGTAAACCTTGGATGTCGGAGTATATATTGTAGCTGATGGATGAACGTAATAAATATACGAATGCTAGTGATGAAGAAAGTAAAAGGAACTATCGACAATTAGGAAATGCAAACTAGCGAAAGATGATCGAATTAAATAAAAGTGGAAAGGGAAAGACCATCGGTAAATTAAACGGAGCATAAGGGAAAGTTAAGGAAAATCTTTTGGAACATAAATAAGAATCCAGTAATGTGTAAAACAAAGATGTTATGTACACCGATTTATAATAAGAAAGGTGGGTAGAATATATTGAAGAATTAAACGAAAAAAATGGTGTTATGGAGTAAGAGACAATACTAAGATCTGAATTTAAGAGGGCATTAAAAGATTTGAATGGCTGAGGCTGATGGTATAGTCGTAATAAAAGCAGAATTACTGCGCAGTGCTGGTGAGGATCGACAGATATATTATACAGACTGGAATTTAATATTTACGAAAAAAGGGAACTTCAGAAAGAGTGTTAAAGTCATGATACAAAAGAAAGCAGCAGCAGATAAATGTGAAGAATATAGAACAATTAGCATAACAAGTCGTGCATCAAAAATGTTAACTAGAATTGTGTACAGAAGAATTGAGAGGAGAGCGGAAAAAGTGTTAGGAGAAAACCAATTTGGTTTCAGCAACAGAATAGGAACAAGGGAACCAATTTTTAGCATTCATGTTGATATTAGAAGGAAGATTTAAGAAAAGCAAACCAACGTACATGGCATTTGTAGGCCTAGTAAAGGCAGTCGATAATGTAAACTTGAATAAAATGTTCAGCATTTAAAAAAAGTTAGGGTTCAAGTACAGAGATAGAAGAACAATTGCTAACATTTGCCAGTCACCAAACAGCAACAGCAATAATTGAGGAACATAAGAAAGAAGCCGTAGTAAAGAAGAGAGTCCGACAAGAATGCACTTTATCCCAGTGACTTTAATATTTACATAGAAGTGGCAGTTAATGACGTTAAAGAACAATTTCGATCCGGAGTGTCAGTGGAAGGTGAAAAGATAAAGACGCTACGATTTGCTGATTATATAGTAATTCTAGCTGAGAATAAAAAATATTTAGAAGAGCAAATGGATGGCATATATGAATTCCTACGCAAGAACTACCGCATGCAAATAAACAAAGAAAACACGATAATGATGAAATGTAGTAGAAATAATATAGATGGACCACTGCGTATAAAAATAGGAAGTGAACGATTGCGGAGGTAGAAGTGCGTTGTTATTTTAGAAGTAGAATTACTAAAGATGGACGAAGCAGAAGCTACGTAAAATGCCGTATAACGCATGCCAAACGAGGCTTCAGTCAGAAATATAATTTGTTTACTTCAAAAATTAGTTAAACGTCAGAAAAACATCTTTGAAAGTATATGTTTTGAGCTTAGCTTTATATGGAAGTGAAACTTGGACCGTTAGATGAGGTGCTTAAGGTATTTTGGAAGACCAGGGGGATCTCAACCAGCGGATACCATTGTGAACTAATTTTTTTCTACAGATATGATATATTTGCAAGAGACTTGTTCAAATTAGTAATATTTCAGTTCTATCTTGAGGGATGGTTATGGATATCAAAATCATTAATCTTATTGAAGTATATATCATTAGAGTGGTGTAAAACGGATGATGTAATTACTATGTAGTCTTATGGTATTTGGGGAAAAAATTAATCTTTTTAAAGTGTTTTTAATATCAGCTCAGATTAAAAAGCAACAAATCTTGTCTTACATATATAGGAATAGGTATATAGATAACTCACTTATATGCTTGAGCTGTTAAGTTCACCACCAGCACTTTGTAAAATAATGTTAAGAAAATTGTATGTTTTTGCTTTTTATTAGCTTCAACTTGGTTAAGTTATCTTCTTTCTGTCCATTAAATGCATATTTTGATTCTCTTTGACATATATATTATGTATCTCTTTAGCCAGTTTATGCTGTAATAATTTTAATTTTATTTATATAAAATGTGATGTCATTTATATTTTCTGGGTTTGATGTTGATAAATAATATTTTAGGAGTTTGCAATAATGAAGGTTCTTTAATTTCATATAAAGTTTTTCTTTTATAAATAAGCTTATATGCATTAATGATAGAATTGAAAACAATTTTTTTGGAAAGAAAATTAAAAGAACTCGTTTGCATTCATTAACCTAATACCAATTCCACAGGTTTGGTTGTTTATCAGTTTAATTCTCAATTATATCTATCGATTTTTAGTTTTGCTTGTTCGTCAGTATTCGTCTGTGCAGCTCTGCACTGAACGTTTCCCGCATTTAGCTTTCAGTATTTCAAAAGAGATTACTATTTAAGTTTTCTCATTTAGCAATTTTTTCGCTTAATCGCTTTGTCCAATATCTTGGTTTTTTAAAAATAAATTATTGGTACTGAATTTATTATTTCGATAAATGTAAGTTAAAGGAGGTAATATTATTAGTTTTGAATTTTCTAGTAATTCCAGTGGTTAACGTTAACATGTGTTCGGTAGTGGTGGGATAAACGATTATTTTTCAGGAATCGATTCTTTCGATTCGATTCTCAGAAAGGATTCGTCGGAAAAAAGAATCGTTCGTCCAATTCAATGATTCTTTTCCTTCCCACCATTACCAGAGCTGTAAACTCTAATGCGCATGCTCTCTTTCTCTTCTTCAGCCAAGTTTAGCGGTTCATCTCTTCGACTCAACTGATGCATACATACTAAGAATCTTCGATTCTTTTATTTTCAACTCTTATTCTCGATTCTTCTCTTTACAGCTCTTAATCGACTCCTTAAGTAAACATCTGATTCTTTTTCAATACGATGTTTAATAAACTTAGAAATATATCACTTCTAATGCGCATGCTCTCTTTCTATACTTCACCCATGTTTAGCGGTTCATCTCTCTTCATACTCCTGTTCGACTCAATTGATGTATACCTACTAAATGTCTTCGATTCTTCTCTTTTCAACTTTATTCGACTCTTAAGTAAACATCTGATTCTTTTTCAGTTGAAACAATTTTTAGTACCTATCACTTCTAACACGCATGCTCTATTCCCTTCATCTACCCAACGATTCTCCTTATTTCATCTCTTATTCGATTCCTTTACGAAAACAAGCTTGTATCAACAAACGTCATCGCTAAACAAAGAAGGGAAAATTTAAACTGTTACGCACACATTCTATATGACATCATTATTCTTTTTTCTTTTAATTTCATTCGGGCGGGAAGCTATGTTGTACAATATTAATTACTGTCGTTCTTTTGCGCATACTGTCATGCTCAAGATATATTTTACAATTATTCTTAGTAGACCTTCTAATGCATTATAATTTAAATCCTACTACGTCTATTGCAACTGAACCAAATGAATCGTAGCAATTAGCCCTTAAATTAACAAACCTTGTTGAATCGCCTAATCCTTCTTCTGTGCATCCAATAACATCTTTCTCCTCATGTTTAATAAATTATTAGAAACAAAAGAACCACTAATTTCGATTATCGCTTTGGTAAATCCTATTCTTAATAATATTACATTTGATGAATGGACAGTTACAGCTTAAATATGCAAGTTATTGTAAATGTTTGAAGAGATAACTATTGAAATAAGTTCTCAAAAAATGGTCAAGAAGTATGTAACAAGATGTTAGACAACTGCAACATAGATATAAGGATGTTGAAAATAATAATATTTTGCTTGAAAGCATGCTATTAGATACTCGCTTTAAAGATGAGGCATCTTACCAAAACGCTTACATAAAACTTTCACAGAAAGTTCGAAGTATTCAGATCGAACAAGGCGATAGGTTTGAAACCGAACATGAAATTATTGAGCCCTCCATTTCAACTGCATGGGAAGATTTTGATAAAAAAGTAACGCCAATTTTGACTAATTCAAACCCAACAGTAGCAGGAATTTTAGAGTTAGATAAATATATAAATGAACCGCTCATCTCAAGAACACAAAATCCTCTCTCTTGGTGGAAAGAAAGGTGGTTAATTTATCCAAGATTATTCAAAATAATGCAAACTTGACTTTGCATTCCTGCAACCTCTGTTCCCTGTGAACGATTTTTTTTTAAAAGCGGGCAGTTAATAACAGAATGACGAAATAGACTTGCAGCAAAGAATTTCGAAAAAATTGTATTTCTACATGTAAATAAGTAAAATACTATAAAGTTTATTTGAAAGGTATTAACTAATTATTTATTTTGATTAATCTTAATTATTTTTTTTGTGATAATAGAACCAAACATTTTTACAAACAAAATGTTTGTGTGTGGCTGTGTAAGTAATGTAAGTAACTGTGCGCGTATTAGTAAAAACATCAAAGTAAATATAAAAATAATAACATCGATGTGATAAAAAAAAACAAAGACGGAATCAATGGCTCGCTCATAAATAAGGTACGGTACAAGCTATATTATTTTAAATTATCCATTTTTCATTTATAGCTTTAGAGAAATTAGGTTAAGATAAATTTTCTAATTATAAATACTTTTACCCACCGGGTTCGTCTAGTGGTGAACGCGTTTACGCAAATCAGCTGATTTCGAAGTCGAGAGTTCTAAGGTTCAAGTCCTAGTAAAGGCAGATTACTTTTATACGGATTTGAACACTAGATCGTGGATACCGGTGATCTTTCGTGGTTGGGTTTCAATTAACCACACAACTCAGGAATGGTCAAACTGAGACTGGTCATATACAGTCTACACTTCATTTACATTCATACATATCACCTTTATTCACCTTCTGAAGTAATTCTTAACGGTGCTTCCGAAGGTTAACAAGAAAAAAAATATATAAATACTTTTAATGAATTGAAAAAAATATATATTTGTCTCTCATTTCGCTGTAGTCGACAAACTAAAAATGTTTTATGGGGCTTACAGATAAAATTTAATTGTTTAAGATTAACTCAGTTAATGAAAATATTTTATAATCAGAAGTAATAAATTTGCCAAATGTTCAATAAACGTTAGTGATGGTGGTGTAATAAGTTATGCGTCATGTGTGGATATAAGGAAACGCAAGCTGAGTTTGGATACTCGAGCCGTTCGGACGTGTGTTTGTAGCTCCGCGTTATACTGTGAATTTGGTTGGTTTTTTACGGATTTTTGATCGGAAAAGTACATAGGATTATAGTGGAAAGGTTAACGGACAAGTGCTTAAAATTTTGTGAGAGTTGGTCAACGGATTACATTTTTATTACGTTTTTTTTGGTTACGAAGCCATTTGGCTTATACAAGAATATAAGTACTGGAGAAGTGTTTTTTGGACAGTTAATTTTTGGTGCCAGGTTCTGGAACTTAATAACTTTTCAAGAGGAAGGGTTCAAGAAACGTACGTAAAGTTTTATGAGATTTGGTGAACTGGAAAATTATTTATAAATATTTAAAATAATTTATAGGTTAAACATTGGTTATAGCTGTAAGATATACAGCTGAATATTTTCTAGGTCGATTGGCAGGACAATACAGGCCTGTCAATAGAAGTAAACAACAACTTAGAAAATATTTCGTTGTTTGCTGTAAGACAAGTGAAACATTTTTTCTAAGTCAAACTGCTCAGTTATTAGGGAAACTTCAAACCTTAATAACTTTTGAACGGGTGGGTTTAGAACAAAATCCTTTCGGATCTAGGCGAATCACGAGTTTGTGCATCTTTTGGCGCCCCAAAAAATTTTCCCAAATTGGGAAATTTTTCAGTCAAACCGCCTAGTAATTGCGGAAACTTTGATCTCAATTAACTTTTCACTGGGTGGGCCTAGAGGAAAATCCTCCCGGTTCTGGACGAATTCATAAGATTGTACATCTTCTGGTGCCCCCAAAAAATTTTACCCAATTTTGGGCCCCCAAATTTGAAAATTTTGAACCCTCCCTTGTGGGGTCCTAAAGTAATAGGAATTGGGCGGAGAGCCCAAAACCACCAAAATAGTTAATATCCATCAACCCCATGGAGGAGGGGATGGAGGTAAGTGCCTCAGGGTCTTCAAGGTCACAGGAAAAGAAAACTTGTAGGATTACGGAGACAAAGAGCGTTAAACGGGCCAGGGCGGGCTCATCCGAGGAGGAGGATGCCCCGCTAACTCTTAAGAATAGTGCATGTAGATTGGGACACGCCCTACTACAATTACACCAAGGCCTAGGTAAATCCAGCCCGGCTTTTATGAAAGCGCATGAGCGGGAGTTATCTGAGATTTACAAGGCGCTTCAACTGGTAGAGGAGGAAGCGGCTGGTGTTGACACAAATACGCAGGGGACACAAACAGATAGACCCCACAGGGAGGACGATATTCTAGAACAAGACCTTACTGATGACCAACTATTAGAGAGACTGCCAAGCAGATGGTCAACCTGGGCGATGAATAGGCTTACCCAGGTGACCAACTTAACGCCTGGGGAGGACAGCTGCCACTATGTTAACTTGACCAAGACGAGACCCGGCAGTCTGTTTCATGGCACCAAACGAGAGGCCATGATTATCCAGGACTCCACCGTGTTGGAGGATAACTGTGTTACCTCGAGGAGTACAAGGTACACGGTGGTGTACAGCACCGAAGAAGGAGAAAAGGCAGCCACAGCGCAAGTGATTAAGGCCATGAGGAGGGTCGTCAGTAAACCCGAGGAAGTGGTATTCGTCATACCGCCTGGACCGGAGGGTATATTTATAAGGAAAATAGTTATTTACCTGTCACGGGAGAAAAAAAATCGCCTCCAAAAATGATCCTTCCTAATTTGGGGGATCAAACACGAGCCAGATCGCGATCGGCTTCTGTGCGTAGGGCCGCCCCACCGGTGACGTAGAGTAAGACAGTGGTGGTGAGAGCACCTGGGAAGTCGTATGCTGACCTCTTAAAAACAGTCAAGGACAGAGTCTCCAGGGAGGAAGCAGGAGAAGTCCTCTCAATTAGAAAGGGCCGCAACCAGGAAATGGAGGTCCGAATCCAAGGAACAAAAAGGCCGTCGAATTTACTAATATGTTAAGAGACCGAGCGGCAGATCTACAGGTGGATCTTCGTACGAGACGCGACAGAAGAACCGTGGTGCATATTAAAGATCTGGAGTATGACACCACGGAAAACGAAATAAAGGAGGCGCTAGACAGGGTCCTTGGCAAAGAGGAAAGCTATAGAATAACATCTCTAAGAGGTGCATATGGAGAAACAAAAAATGCTACGGTCATCACTACTCACAGAGGGGCGACCAAGCTGGTTGCCTCCAGGCTTCTGGTGGGGTGGGTCCACTGTCGGACGTATATCAGAACACAAAATGAGCGCTGCCATCGATGCTGGGCTACTGGGCACGGTAGCAGAAATTGCAAGGCTCCTGACCGTGGTAGCTTATGCTACAACTGTGGCGGTGCGGGGCACCTTATTCGAGAATGTCGAGAGGCCACTAGGTGCCTAGACTGTAAGAGCTTGACGCACAGGACCGGCAGCTCCGATTGTTGTAAGACATGTTAAGGATCCTGTTATCGAATCACAACCGCAGTCTCCTTGCCAATTATCTGGTGGAGGAGATTGCCAACCGTAGGTGTTTTGATTTTATTGTGGCTACCGAGCCAAATGTCCTCGCGGCCGCTCACTCGCAGTGGGTGTCTGATATGGCGGGGGACGTCGCGATGAAGCGAGAAACAGGCATTAGGGACTTTAGTCTGTATCACAGAGCACAGGGTGTGGTAGCCGTGGAACTGGAAGATCATATTATGTACGGTGTCTACATTAGCCCTAATGTGTCCGTTGAAGAGTACCAACACCGGATGACACAGTTGCAACGCTTGGTTATGCAGTCCCCCAAGAGAGCTATTATTTTGGGAGACTTCAACTGTAGGACAGTGGCGGCGGGCGCTGGGACCACGAATAACAGAGGAAGTGTCCTGGAGGACTTCCTTGCAGCTACCGGTACCACATGCCTGAACGACGGAACTCCGACTTATCGAGCGAGGGGCCATGAATCCATCCTCGATCTGGTGATCGTGGATGGGAGAATGGTCACTGATAGAACCGAATTCCGAGTTTTGGAAGAGGAGACCGGGACTGATCACCTTGCGGTCTCCTTGATAATACACGTCTGTTCGGCGACCCCTGCTGTACGGAACACGGCAAGAAGACTCACTAACAGACAGGTGAACATAATTGTGGAGAGAGCGGCACGCAAAATCTCCGACGGCAGAAGGTTGGATCCGGAGGTCCTCCAAGAAATAATCTCAAACGAAATTTCCAGCATACCGGAAACGGAGCATAGATACCACCCTGTGTACTGGTGGAACCAGGAGATCGCCGAACAAAGAATCATACTTCAGCGAAATAAACGAACGGCCCAAAGATTAAGAGCTAGACAGGGATCTGAGGCTCAGATTGAACAAACTATGGAGGCCTGTAGGACGGCTCGGAAAACGTTGAACTACCTGATTAAGAACGCCAAGAGATCTAAGTGGAGGGAACTGTGTGGTGAGCTCGATGCTGACCCGTGGGGGTGAGCCTTCCAAATAGTAATGAAGCGATTGGGGAGGCGTGCCTGCGCTGAATGAGGACGAAGTGGCGCGCCAGATGTCCGTACTTTTCCCACAGGAGGAGGAGATAAGACGGGAGGCAGTCTTGTGCGAACGTGGCAGGTTCGCACAGGATGAGGTGATTGCCGCAATTAACAAGTTAAATAACAAGAAGAGTCCGGGCCCAGATGGAGTTCCGGCAGCGGTCATTAAAGGCCTGGCTAGAATAGTACCGTGGGAGATGACGGACATTTTGAGTTATGGGCTGCAACACCGCACTTTCCCTCAATGCTGGAAGGAGGCCAGAACGGGTTTTCTTCCCAAACCAAAGACAAACCCAGGCGTTTGCGAGTACCGTCCTATCAGCCTCATAAATAATATGGGTAAGGCTGTTGAGAGACTTCTTGCTACCAGGTCCTCTTGGATCCTGGACCTAAACGGAAGCCTACATTTGGAGCAATATGGATTCCGTAAGGGCCGTTCGACACTGGATGCGATAAACAGGGTGGTTAGCTGGTAGCCTCCAAACGGAAACTGATTGCGTCTGCGGCGTTATACGCGGCGCCGGTTTGGGCTGATGAAATCAGGATACAAAGAAACAAGAATAAACTGCGAAGAATGCACAGAACGACATTGTTGGGAGTGGTGGCAGGGTATCGTACTCTGTCATATGAAGCTATGTGTGTGCTTGCGTCGGTCCCGCCGATAGAACTTCAGATCAAGAGCAGGAAAGCGAGAGCGGAAGGGTGTAGTAGAGCTGAGACCGAGGCGATGACCCGACAGTGGTGGAAGGAAGTATGGGCAGAGAATAACGCTGCGGCCTGGACCAGAAGGTTAATAAGTGATTTGGACGCATGGCTGGATCGCTAACATGGCGAGGTGAACTTTTACATAACACAGATGATGTCGGGTATGGATGTTTTGGTTACTATTTAAAAAGATTCGGCAAGAGAGACACACCCAACTGCGACTACTACCAGGAGGTGGACGACGCAGAGCATACGATGTTTGAATGCCGAAGATGGGCACAATACAGACAGTTCATAGCAGTCAATAACCTGAACGCGAATAACATAGTAGGGATAGATGGTCAGCCCCGTCTCTGAGAGCCTGTATGCCCTGGCGTGTAGGTTTCGGTGAGGGGACGGGGACTCCGGGGAGATTTCGCGGGGATAAAATTAAAAGACCTAGACCCGGCCAGCGTGGCTGTTTTTGGAGGTGCGCGCGCTCCTTGTGCTGGTCGCACCGGTTTGAGGCAAATGACATAAAGACCGAGACCCGGTTTCTGTTGGCGTGGGTGGGGAACGGCATAGCCGGGCTTTGCCCTCGTCGGCGGGAATTAGAGGCAGGCAAGAAAAGATCTAGTACCGGGGCGGTTGACCTGCCGTGCCGGGTGTAAAACCGGTGGGCGGGAAGACCGTCTTAGAGTCAAAAGAACGTCTCTGGGCCGAGTATACTTAATTGGATGTCCGGCCCAGGGATGTAGGGGAAAAAACTCAAGCTAGAATTTTGTGTGGTAGGAGGATCCCCCTACAAGCTTTTTTTTTCTCTTTAGCCTCCGGTATAACTACCGTTTAGATAATTCTTCAGAGGATGAATGAGGATGATATGTATGAGTGTAAATGAAGTGTAGTCTTGTACATTCTCAGTTTGACCATTCCTGAGATGTGTGGTTAATTGAAACCCAACCACCAAAGAACACCGGTATCCACAATCTAGTATTCAAATCCATGTAAAAATATAACTGGCTTTACTAGGACTTGAACGCTGCAACTCTCGACTTCCAAATAAGCTGATTTGGGAAGACGCGTTAACCACTAGACCAACCCGGTGGGTTCCCTCACTACAAGATATGCACAAGAAAGCTTACTATGAATCGAATCGTAATTGTGAAAGATTTGGTTTCCTGTCGCCTATCCAATTCATTGTTAAGAATCGTAAAGAGAATCTGTTTCTCTTGCAAACCGATTCTCGATTCTTTCATTCAGTATAAATAATCTAATCGAATCGAAGGAACGACTCGTTCACGATTCTTCCCATTACAAGTGTACGGTAATCCTAACCTCATAAGTGTCACGTGAAAGTTGTGGACGTTATAATCGCTTTAGTCGATTCGGTAGTTTTCTGTGTTGTAGTTGAATTGTTAAAGTAATGTTTATGAGTTAATGTTATTATTTACTTTACTATGGCTGGTGTTAAAGACAAATGTAAACAGAGAGCGATTACTGTTTTTCCTAAGACACTAACATTCGGTTTATTTACGGGGGAAGAGATTCAACAGTTAAGCGTTGTGAAAATTTCAAATCCTAATTCTTTTGATGCCATTGGCCATCCAGTCTCAGGTGGTTTGTATGATCTTTCTTTAGGTCCAGTAGATAGATTTTCTACTTGTTCAACTTGTTTTAATAATGTTGTTAATTGTCCAGGGCATCTTGGACAGATCGATCTACCGTTACCTGTAATAAATCCACTTTTTCATGATGTTGTTGCAAAAATAATTAAAATATCTTGTCTTAAATGCCACACTATATTTTTACCATTTGAGAATAAGTATATTTTAATTAATCAATTAAGATTGCTAGATCTTGGAAATATTAAAGAAGCTCTGGAATTTGAGGCTTATTTTAATAAACAGGAAGACAAACCTGCTCGGTTTACACAGGAAGTGTATAATAGTTTGATTGCTAAATCGAATGAAAATTATACTGAAAAAATTAACGGAAAATTAGGAGAGATACTAAGTGAAGTAGTAGCCACCGGAAATATACAAAATATACGTGATGAGTTTATTAGTGAAACTTTAAGGTTAGGGGCAAAGTGTACAGTGTGTCCAAACTGTAATGGAAGAATACAAAAGATTAAAGTTTTACAAAAAAAAATTATTATTAACGTTAAACTTGAGGTAGCAGAAAAATTTAAAGACAACAAAGTAGATGGTAAATCATTGCAACTGAGCGGTGGACAAAGATTTATTATGCCATCTGAAACATTAGAACATCTTAGAAAAATATGGTTAAATGAAAAGTCATTTTTGAATGAAGTTATACCTGTTTTAAAAACAACATTAGCTGATTATGCTACAGATTTATTTTTTTTTACAGTTGTCGTTGTAACACCATCCAATGTAAGACCAGCTAATTTTGTTGATGGTATACTTACTGAACATGTCCAAAATAAAGTGTATAAAGCCATATTAGATGATTGCTTTGTTATTAAAAGTGTAATACATTTAATGAAAGATAAAGATAATGCAGCTACGTTATCAGAAGAACGTAAAGTTGTTGTTAAACAGTTACCTGGTCAGACATTACCTGAAAAATTGCAATTTTCATGGCAAAGTTTACAGTCACATTGTGATTTATTATTAGTTGAAGATAAAAGCTCAAGGTTTAGTATTGACTCTATAGTAGGATTGAAACAGATTTTAGAAAAAAAAGAAGGTATTATTAGAATGCATATGATGGGTAAAAGAGTTAATTTTGCAGCACGTACTGTTATTACACCTGATCCCAATTTAAATATTGATGAAATCGGTATACCTGAAGAATTTGCCAAAAAATTAACTTATCCTGTACCTGTAACGCCTTGGAATGTTAAATTACTTCGTAAAATGGTTATTAATGGTCCTGATGTTCATCCTGGTGCATCTGTTGTTGAAATGGAAGATGGTAATAGAATTAGAATATTAGCTAATAATTCTACTCAAAGAGAATCAATTGCTAATCAGTTACTTACTCCAGGTGGTGTTAGGAGAGAAAAAGACAAAACACAAGGAATTAAGGTATTGCATAGACATTTAATAAATGGTGATGTATTACTGATGAATAGGCAACCGACTTTACATAAGCCTAGTATAATGGCCCATCGTGCTAGAATTTTAAAAGGTGAAAGAACAATTAGATTACATTATTCAAATTGTAAATCTTATAATGCTGATTTTGATGGAGATGAAATGAATGCACACTTTCCACAAAATGAATTGGCCCGTAGTGAAGCATATAATATTGTTAGTGTATGTAATCAGTACTTAGTACCGAAGGATGGTACTCCATTAGGAGGTCTAATTCAAGATCATATGGTTTCTGGTGTTCGACTGTCTGTTCGCGGGAAATTTTTTTCCCGTCAAGATTATATGCAACTCGTTTTTCAAGCGTTACCATATGTTCATGGTGATATTAAAACATTACCGCCTTGTATTTTAAAACCTGTTCAATTATGGTCAGGAAAGCAAATAATTTCAACTGTGATTTTAAATATTATTCCCAAAGGTAAAGCACCAGTTAATTTAGAGTCTACTGCAAAAATTAATGCAAAAGCTTGGGTAAAAGGTGAAACTAGAACATGGAAAGCTGGTGGTACCCCATTCAAAAATCCAAACACTATGACTGAAGCTGAAGTTATTATTAGAAATGGTGAATTACTTTGTGGTGTTTTAGATAAAACACATTATGGAGCTACACCATACAGTTTAGTACATTGTCTTTATGAATTATATGGTGGGGAATGTGCTAGTAAGCTGTTAAGTTCCTTTGGTAAATTATTTGCTGCATTTTTACAAATTGAAGGGTTTACATTAGGAGTTAAAGATATATTAGTGACTAAAGAAGCTGATTCTGAAAGATTAGAACATATAGCAGCAGTCAGAAAAATTGGTTATCAAGCAGCTACCAGTGCTTTAGATTTGCCAAAAGATACTGATGAATCCGAATTAAAAATTCGATTGGAAGATGCACATAAAAAAAATCCAAAGTTTAGACAAATTGTAGATAGGCATTACAAAAATTTACTTGATTCTTATACAAATAAAATAAATAGTGCTTGTATTCCAAATGGTTTAATCGAACGGTTTCCACATAATAATCTACAATTAATGGTACAGTCTGGTGCAAAAGGTTCCACTGTGAATACTATGCAAATATCATGCCTTCTTGGCCAAATTGAACTAGAAGGAAAACGTCCACCTTTAATGGTTTCAGGACGATCGTTGCCTAGTTTTCCACCATATGAAACATCTGCTAGAGCTGGAGGATTTGTTGATGGTAGATTTATGACCGGAATTAAACCACAAGAGTTTTTTTTCCATTGCATGGCTGGACGTGAAGGATTAGTTGATACTGCTGTAAAAACTAGTCGCAGTGGTTATTTACAACGTTGTTTAATTAAACACTTAGAAGGTCTCACTGTTAATTATGACATGACTGTACGTGATAGTGATGGTTCAGTAATACAGTTCCAGTATGGTGAAGATGGTATGGATGTTTCAAAAGCACAGTTCTTTAAAAAAGATCAAGTACAGTTTTTAGTTGAAAATTCTAAAGCTATTGTAAATAATGATGTATTGAATAAACTTAAAAATGACAATGATAAAAGTGATGTTATTAAAAAGCATCATAAAAAATTTAAGTCCTGGAATAAGCATCATACAGATTTAGATAATATGCTGTTAAACAAACAAGCTCCATTTTTTTTATTTTGTTCAGAAATGGAAGAAAAAGTTTCAAAGTTTTCTCCATTTAAACTACGCAGAGGAACTGGAAGGTCTGCAAAAGCAGCAAAGTTATGTAAAATGTGGAATGAATTAAGTAGTGAACAAAAATCCGTGTAAGTATATACTTGTATTTTTACATATTGCTTAATCTATCTTTATATCAATGTGAGTATTTTCTTTGTATTGAATAAATTAAATTTTTTGTAGAAATCAAATGATCGTTAACAGCATATAATTGCTGTTACTGTTATTATTTTTTTATGGAATAAATTTGATCTTTGGAACCATTCAGCAATTCATATTGTTTAAGGTGGAGGAGTTCATCAGTAAAGTGATGAACTCCCTTGCTTTTCTTATTAATGAAGTCTTGAATCACCCTGTTTGCAAATCACACTACTGTACCCAACCTGAAGATAGTTATTTGAAATAATTGAAGATTCCATCTTTTAAGATAACATTAGCAGTTACAAATTTTTTTATCATCTAACATTAAATGTGGATAAAACCATTGCATTATGCTTCTCAGGTAGACGTAACAATGGTGATAACATAGATAATATTCCCATTACTATAACATTAGTATTTGTGTTGCACATAGTGTGAAATTTCCAAGTATTTTGTTAGATGACAAATTCTCTGGGGGTACTTAAATTGATTTTGTTTGCAAAAAAATGTGATTAATAAGTGTGTTGCGAATTAATGTGTCTTATTTTCTTATTTTATAAAAAAATTAAAATTTATAAGATAAAAAGGACCTTTTTCAGTAAGGGTATCACTTTTTTTTAAAAATAAACTGTAATTTTTTTGTTTTTTAATAATCAAAGTAACCTCTAAAAATAACAATAAAAACATGCATTTTTACATTTATATAACAATAATTAAATAAACCAATATAAATATAATTTAACCAATCCTAGCTTCATTCGCTAATCTTGATGAATTTATTATTTAAATAATCAAAACATTACTGATAATTAGTCAAGGTTAGCGAGCAAGGTTAGCTAAATTTAGTTAGATTTTGTTGTGAAACAAAAAAAATGTTATTGGGTTATTTTAATAAAATAATGTTTTGGGGGTTACTTTGGTTATTAAAAAACGAAATAAAAAAAACAGGTTATTTTTTGAAAAAAAGAAAATAAGTAGTACCTGCTTACCAAAAAAGGTTCAATAAAAAGATTACTTATTCTTGATGAATTTTATTTATATTACTAAGTTTGGTATCATGTGAAAATTTTTTACTTGTCACCTAGCTATTCCAACTTAAAACAGTGGATTTCTCCCATTTTTCAGTATTGAGAATAAGAAACTTAGTGATTATTTTTATGATTTTGGTATTTATTAGCTGTTATGTACCAAAATCATTGAATGATTACTTTTATAATTTTTGTATTTTGACATCTTTTAAAAGTAAAATTGTGTAGAATTGTAAAAAGCAAACAATATTGGTAGAATTATTATTATTTCTAATATTAATGTTTTAGGTGAATTGAAAAGTCAGGCTTATTGCAATGCTCTCAGCTAATTGGAAAATTACCAGCTAATTGCAAATTATAAATATAATCTAACCAAACTTAATCTATGCTTACTAATCAACATTAGTGAGCGAAGCGAGTATAGGTTAAGTTTGGTTAATCATATTTATAATTATACACAATAATGGAAATATAATTATATTTCATTTTCCAATTAGCCAGGTGCATTGCAATAAGCCTGTTTCTTCAGTTCGTCTACAACATGAATATTGCAATCTCTTAAACTAGTGAACAAGTAACATATGTATGACACATTAATGAGGTTTAGTGTTGTACAGACTCGAGCCGACCATTCCTAAGATGAGTGGTTAATCGAACCCCAACCACAATGTATACGGGTATTCTCTTTTAAACAAATTTTCAAAAATGTTATTGCCCCACTATTTTTGATTTTGATGGTATTTGGTATATGATAACTACCCACCTTGTAGTGGCCAAAAAATATTTTTTTGTATTTTAAAAAATGTTTTTCTTGGGTAATAGACTAATTTCTAACTCTCCAACAGGGAAAAACAGCCATTTTCATCACTTTTTTTTGAGCTGTAGCATTCTTATTTTATATTATACAGAGGTCAAAAAGAGCTTTTCAGAAAGAGTAAAGATGGAACTTCATCATAGTGAACTCAAAATTAATTTTGTTACATAACCAAATCTTGTAATTTTTACTGAAGTTATGTTTACAAATTGTTGTCTTTTCAAATTTTGGGCCCAAAATAAATAATGAAGGGCTTAGGGTAACAGGCTTATTTTTACCTTTTAACTCTGAGATACTAGTAGTAGTACTTATAAAAAAACTGGATGGTTACCAAGTGTCTATTAAAAAAAATGGCCAGTAAGATTTTGAAAATGTCTTATTTTAGGGCCCAAAAACCACATGTGGGCATGTGCCAAAAATCTGAAATGTTTACAGCAGTAAGTACTTTCTCTGTGCTTTAAAACCACATAAAATTTATTTTGTTAATCAAAAAAGGTTAACGAGTAATGAAGCCAACAAAACTGCTAAAAGCACACTGTTCTTCTAACTGTGAACAGTGTATTTAAATATACTGATGTTATATATTTTTTCAGATTATAAAAATTATTGTTAAACTCATTAGAATGAATAAATTGATAATTAATAAATGGTCAATTACAAAATGATAAAGAATTCAAATATATTATCACGTTGTTCAATTCACTTTTACCTTATTTTACTCCTGTTAATGGAAGTTATGAATAAATCTTGCATGTTTTGATAACAAATTTAACTAACATAAGTTAGTACCCCTGCCATTTTTTTATTGAGTAGAATTGATATAGCATTGAGTAGATCTTCTTCCAGTAGTTCGTAGTAAAAGCTCTGAAGGCTTTAAAATATTTGAATCTTTAAAATATTTTCCAGTTGAACCCATATTTGATTATCCCTCAATGATTTCTTGAATTAAGTATCAGGACCCTCTCTTTTTCCTGTTTATTCTCCGGTAACTACCGTTAAGATAATTCTTCAGAGGATGAATGAGGATGATATGTAATGAGTGTAAATGAAGTGTAGTTTTGTACATTCTCAGTTCGACCATTCCTGAGATGTGTGGTTAATTGATACCCAACCACCAAAGAACACCGGTATTCATGATCTAGTAATCAAATCCGTGTAAAAATATCTGGCTTTACTAGGACTTGAACGCTGGAACTCTCAACTTCCAAATCAGCTGATTTGGGAAGACGCGTTCACCACTAGACCAACCCGGTGGGTTAAGTATCAGGACCCTGCGGATGGAAAAAGTCTATTTGATATTCGTTTTCATGTATTTTGACTTAAATGACTTCGCCTAACCACCACTTGCCTTCGTATATGCAGTAGACATAATTTTTACATTTTTGCTTTGGTAAACCCATAAAGAAATCAGAAACACTATTGTCCTTGTGTACCGATACTAATGTAAATGTTTCTGATTCAGAGGTCACCCGGACTTTCAGAATATATTTCTGACTTATTGGAACATAACTGTAAAAGGTTCTTGTTTCTAGGACTGTTGTGATTACCTGATAACAAGAACTGAGGTATTCTCCAGTCTCTTGAACATCTTTATTAGAGCAGAAAATAAATGTTATATTTTTAATATTGTCTTTGCAATAATTGTACATTTCAGAAGGTGTAACAATCTGATTGTTGACTGTCCTTTAAAGGCTTGCTTTAGTCACAGTCCTTTTTATAGTTCCACCAATACCATTCCATGGTCCTTTTCCATGGTATGAGGCAAAAAAATTCCATTCAGTTGCGATTTCAAAATCTTCTTTATGGTAGCACAAATTTATGAATTTTTTTTGTTTTTATTCTGGGCTGAGGAGTCACCAGAAAAATAAAAAAATTGTTTAACTTGTGGTAACTGTGGTTTTTACTTGATTCATAACTTGCTTTTGGAAGCAGAAGAACAATGTAGTAGTGGGCTTCAAGTACTCACTAATCACTCGGTAGCTTTGGCTTTGTAATTTTCCTTCAAAATATATGAGGAATGGATGTACTGTGGCATAAGTTTATGACCAGTTATATGACAGGACTTCATTCTGTATCACATTAGGAAAATTTTGACAGAAGTCTCCCATTACAATACCTTCACCCTCCAACAAGTTTTCCTTTTTAACATTGAGGAGATTAGCTTGTTTCTTTGCAACAAAATTATGCCTTTTTAGATAACTGTTTCAAAACCAACAGTTTCGATTGACGAGCTTAATACTAAACTCATTTTGAATTTTTTGAATCCTCTAGCTGCTTGGTAATAAAATATTAATTTTTTCCTGGATTGATGAAATTGTTTTCATTTTATCCTTTATTTAATGATTAATTCTTCATATTCATTACCTAAATCAGCATAATTTTGTGGTTCTAAACTGGTTTCTTTTGTAGAAATATTTAAATCAAAGGAATCGTTTAATTTACTGCTGGTAACTGCTTGGCATTTTTGTAACTTTATTTTTTAAGATTGGCTCCTTTGTACTGCTCGATAATTTTTGAACCTTAATGGGGGAAATCCCAAGTGCTGAACAAGATTTACTCATCGACTCGAATATAATGTGTTGAGGCTCAAATATATCTTGACATTTCAGTTTGCTTTCTGTATCATCACGTGGTTTTTGTATTTTTTAAGCATTTTGAACACAGTGCTCTGCCTGGAATTAATTTTAAAATTGAATTGCTTGTTGAAAGTGTCAAAGATATTTCTTAACCGGTTTAGTGTGACAACTAAATGAGTCAGAGCAACTTTTCCCGTTAACATGAAAATATTTATCTAAGTATTTGGTTTTATGAAAAATACAGGTATTTTTTGATATCCACTTCTTAAAGATATCAATGTTATTTGCTGTAAACTCTAAAATATCGTGCAATACTGAAGATCTGTTGTTAGTCAATTTGTAACATACTTTTTTAATGTTAGTTCCAGTTGAACACTTCATAATCCGTTTTTATAAAACGCAAGGATTCTTACCATAACAATACATGTAGTATAAGTTATAAAACTACCAATTGCACCTCACTTTGTCTTATCCCAGTTTCTCTACAGCTAAAATAAAAATTTCTCTACTTAATAAAATTAAAAATAAATGATATCGCTTAAAAGAGAAGTTCACTACCAATAAGATTACTTTATAAAAAAGTGTACATTACCTAACCACAGTATTAACATTAGCAACAATACAACATATCACATTGAAATCAAAACAGTAACTGAGTCTTCTACAATATTGACGTTCTGGATTTTACAAACATTCATGTCCATGCATGTCTATTCACTTTCTTGTTTAAACATGAGTTTGTGTTATGAGTCATATTTTAAGTAACAGACTATTTAGAATATAAGCTACCTCATTAGACATATCAAAATATTTTGTATAATAGGCCTACATTATTATCTAAAAAAATACATGCTGTGAATTTTTTGGATACATTGTTCATGGTTAGAAAGAACACTGTTTTTAGCAGTTTTGATGGCATCATTTCTCGTCAACCCCTTTGAGTAATAAAATAAATTTTATACATTTTAAAGTACATACTGCTGAAAAATTTTCAGATTTTTTCCACCTGTGCCACATGTGGTTTTTGGGCTCCAAAAATGAGACATTTTCAAAATCTTACTACTTGGTGGCCATTTTTTTTTTTTAATGGACACTTTGTAACCATTCAACTGTTTTTAACTCTTAGGTACTTGTAGTACTTATAAAAGGTAAAAACAGGTCTCTTACTGTAAGCCCTTCATTATTTATTTTGGACCTAAAATTTGAAAAGACAACAATTTGTAAACATAACTTCAGTAAAAATTACAAGATTTGGTAATGTAACAAAATTAATTTTGAGTTCACTATGATGAAGTTCCATCTTTACTCTTTCTGAAAAGCTCTTTTTGACCTCTGTATAATATAAAATAAGAATGCTACAGCTCAAAAAAAAGTGATGAAAATGGCTGTTTTTCCCTGTTGGAGAGTTAGAAATTAGTCTATTACCCAAGAAAACTGTTTTAAAAATATAAAAAAAATATTTTTTGGCCACTACAAGGTGGGTAGTTATCATATACCAAATATCATCAAAATCAAAAATAGTACGCAATAAAATTTTTGGAAATTTGTTGAATTAAAATGGAATACCCCATGGGTATTCACTGTGTAGTATTCAAATCCGTATAAAAATAGTTAACTTTACTAGAATTTGAACCTCAGAACCTTTGACTTATTTCGGTAGAATAGAAAAAAAATCACATATAAAACATTTCTGTTTACAAAAATAAAAAAATAAAAAACAGTGGAATGTAAGAGAGCTACATGCTTCTTTCTTTCTTTTCCTGTTTAGCCTCCGGTAACTACCGTTTAGATAATTCTTCAGAGGATGAATGAGGATGATATGTATGAGTGTAAATGAAGTGTAGTCTTGTACATTCTCAGTTCGACCATTCCTGAGATGTGTGGTTAATTGAAACCCAACCACCAAAGAACACCGGTATCCACGATCTAGTATTCAAATCCATGTAAAAATATCTGGCTTTACTAAGACTTGAATGTTGCAACACTCGACTTCCAAATATGCTGATTTGGGAAGACGCGTTAACCACTAGACCAACCCGGTGGGTCAAGAGAGCTACATGTTACATGCTACATTAAGTACAGTCTTCTTTCATCTAAGGGTTGATGTATCAGCATTCTTTCTCTTAGAGATTTTTTTTTATTATTGAATGATTAAATTTTTGTAACTTATATTTGCTTGATTTATTAACAGTACTGGCTGAAATTCATAAACTTACAGATTTCATGTGTAATAATACAAAAGCATGTTTGTTTATTTATGATTTTCCAACATTGGTTCCCTTAGTAAAAAATCTGATTATGCTTAAAAACCAATATATAGTGTGAGTGAGTATTTTATCTTATTATGTTTGGTTTTTAAGCTTATCTAGGAAAAATATTTTTTTTTAATAGTATAAGCTAAATTAACATAATAAAATGCACCAAAAAATAATAATTTTTCTACTTAAAATTTTGTTGAACTTACTGTCTAATTTAAAAGTAAAAATTAACAATGAGTAAAATAAGTAATGAAGTAATAAAATAAGGAATAAGTAAAAATTAAAGAAAACATGAAAGTAAAAATTCAAAGATTAATAAAAAATTATTTTTTTGTTGTCAGTACAGTTTTTTTTTTTAATGAAAATATTATTTTATAATTTATAATTGTTTACTTTTACTTTTGTTTAAAATTTGAATAGTCAACATAGTATGTTCTTTGTCTGAAAAAAAACCACTTGCAGAAAATGCAATGGTGGGGTACTTTCATCTTGATAAAATAAAGAAAAGGAAATAAGAGAAATACTGTAAAAATGCTACAAATGAGTGTGAGCTGTGAGGCTCTAAAATACAGGATTATGTATTTTATTTTTACTCTTGAGTTTAAAAACTAATATTCTTGATTATTCACATGAATAATCCAACATGACGTCACAATATATGACAAAAATACAGTGCTTGATTCGGATTTGAACTTGGAATCTCAGGACAAAAGACTGAGACACTACAACTTTGCTACATATATCAGTGTTTATGTAGAATTTTTTTTGTTAATAAAAATTTTATGCAATTTAAATGGAAAAAGAGACCACTTGTGCAGAGCAACTTTCTCCAAAAGTGAAAGTGGAAAAATCATTAAATTCAATCCGTTTGGGGAAGAATAATATTTTAGTATAAAAAAAATTGTGTAAATTTTTAGTGTTAATCATGAATGCATCTTGGTTATTTATGGTAATGGTTGTAGACAGTCTGATATAAATCACAAGTTTTACTCATAAAATGATTCCATTATCAAGAAAAACAAGCAACCCATCCCAGTTTTATTAAGAATGTGAGGAGAGAAGTGTTTTTTTTTTATTGTCTTCATTTAGCTGAATATGTATGGTTGGATATCAACATGCTGAACCTTGAAAATTATATTCGGCCATAAAAGTTAGATCATTTTGTTTACAAAGTTACTGGCTGTATAGTGAAAGTAATTACTCTCAAAGATAGCATCTTGTTTGTATTCAAGGATCTTGGCATAATTGAAGACATTAAAAAATTCCATTGCATTGTGTGTATAATTGTGTATTCTCTTATTAAATAACTTAAATGCTTATAAAAAATGCATCTATTTCAATTTGATTCTTTGAATATTGTATCTCTTGCATGCATTAAAAGTGATATGATATATCCTAAGCTGTTTTAATATATTGTTACATGTATTATTAATGATTATTATCATATTTAAGAATTATTTTTTGTATTTTAATTAATATCACTTTTATTTACATAAATAATTCTTTTTTTCTTTTAGGTATTATAAAAAGTGTAAACAGCGTCCTGATCCAATATCATGTCAGCTTCAACCAGATAGAGATTTTGGTGTTATATGTGAGAAATTAGATTCATTAATTAATGATTATTTTTCAGACAGGTATTGAGTTGCATATCATGTAATATAAATAAATCTATCTTGTCATTAAATAGTGTAAGTCTTATCTAATTTGTAGTTTTTCCAGTTATAGATTAATTTTATGTTAATCTTTTACTGGTGAAATTAGTTTCTGTTCGTTTCTGAAAACAATTTAGTATATTGTTTATATTGCCCAAGATAAAAAACCTAAAAACCTTTTAAGAATAATTGAGTGTTCTTTATTCTGTAATAATTCTGTATATGTAAGTGTTAAGTTAAAACATTGTAGGGAACCCACTGTATGGTCACAAATAAACAATACAGCTCTCCTTAAGATTAACAAGCATTACATGCCAGGTTTATTAGGGAAAGTAAAGTGATTTCCTGTTGTCTTCTTCATTTAGCCAGATATATGGGTTCATATCAGCATGCTCAGCTCACCAAAATGTACATGATATTCACTTCTACTTGACATCTTCATTTTGTTCACCACAGCAATAAGAAAAACTGCAACATAACCATCTGTGTAGATAAAGTAACAAATTAATTTGTTCCTTTCTGCACATGTAACTATTATAACTAAGTTGTTTCAACTCAGCAAGGATAAATAATGCCATAATACTTTTTAAAATAGATATAAATATTTATAACGTGTGTTTTCAATAAAGCATCTGTATATTTGAGATTGGATAATACAGTATATATTACTTTGCACTAAATGTTATTTCAGTAGGGTGTATATCATTTTTAAATTATCTTGACTTTCATTTGTTCAGACCACCTCCATTTCTGTCTAGTGTGGATAAACGAGGTTATAATGCATTATATTAAAAAACCATACTTTAATATAACATTACCTTAATGTAGCGATGCCATTTTTATGTAATTTTATTTATTTTTTGCTTTTAATGTTACTTAATTTAGTACTTTCTTGTTTGGTTTAACTTTAACATTTATGTTTATTGTATTTTAAAAATAAAATTGTTTTATTAATTGAATAACAGCTCAAGGTACACATCTGGTAATTAATATAATGGGCAACTAATCAGTTGACGTCGGACACTCGATTGAGAAAAATCAGACACTATAAAAATTCTCAGTGTATGTCAGTCTAACTATATCTAAAAAATAACCAGCTACTGCAAAGCTTGTCTCATTATATGATCAAGGGGGTAATCACGTAGTGACCACCAGACCCACGCTGTCATTTTGATGTCACCTCACCAGTTGAAGGTTATTGGGAGGTGATCAAAGTCAAGCCATGTAGTAGTAGATTTTAAAAATAGTGAGAGCAGAATTTGTTTTTACAGTAAAAACATAGTTTAAAAAAGTAACAAAAAAAAAATAAATGCCATAATCATCAAATACAGAATAAAATCATGTAAATTTTGACATGACTTATTTTGAAATTAGATGGATAATTTTATAAGGCTTTAAAGTCAAGTGAATGTAATTCCGGTGCTGCAGTAGTTATGATTTGCATAAACAATTAGTGGTGTTACTTACTCAGGCACTGCTTAACTAATTAAGTTATGTTATTTATATTTCTACCATATTTATTTGTATAAAAATTATTTAATGTTAATTATAACAAGTTCTTATATGTATTAAAAAATAGCATAAGTTGGTAAATTGAAAAATTTGCTTAAGCATGTGCACAATATCTGTGTTCAAAAAAACATAACACAGTTTACTAAATTGATACTTTGCGTATATAATTGTGAATATAAAAAATGATTCTGTCAAGGCAAGTAATTTTTTATGATATAAAGGGAAGGAAAGTTTTGCAATTTGACGGAATGGATAATTACAGGCAGTTACAAGTTAGCACAAATTTAGACAGGTTCCAGCTTGCATTGTAGCTGGCCTAGTACTCTATCAGTATCATTTGCTTTAAAGCTGTGTGAGTGAAAAGATGTAATGATGTCAAAAATTGAATACTGAGCAATGTTTTGCTACAATTTTGCATGTGGATTAAGTGTTTATCAGTATTTAAAGGAAATGGTTCCCATGCTTGGGGAGGGTTGTTCTCATAGTACAAGAATATTTAGTGGTACAGAAACTTTGATAGAGGAAATTTTGGTCTTGAGGACACTCCAAGTGACTCTTCGATAGTTGAATGTCTTCATCTATAACTGAGGGAAAGGGAACATTGCTGCAGTATGAAATATACGTGAGACAGACAGATATGTGACCTACCACCAAATAGATGTGTCCTTGGGCATTAATGCACCAGCAGTTTGAAATATTCTGTGAGTTGCCATCAAGTTAAAACACTTTGTCATCATTTAGCTTTGCAGTTACAGACTGGTCTGTCTGACATTAGTCAGTGACCTATTCACATCTTTACTGAGTGTCTCAAATTTCATCCTGTTTTACTTAATATTATATTTGCAAATTTTAAAATCGGTTAAATTTTTACATTATTTTCAAGTAATTTCACGTAAAACAATGGAAGAACAATGTTCCATAGGAATTTATGCGAGTGAAAGAGTGTTATAAAATAGCGTATGGTACAGTGCCAAAAGAACTCATTAAAATTTGTGAATTTAGTGATGAAAACCAACAACTTATTATTTTTTTTATGTGTTAATTCAGATGTCACTAGTGTTTGTAAGTATAAAAAAAAGACTTTGTCAAAATTCAGTCACCAATATGGACAGTTATGTTGTGATGCTTTGAGAACTCATAAAAAAACAGTTAAGATAAATAACATTAGAGCAAGCTCTTAAAGAACACATTTTTCCAAATTTAAATTTAGTTCCTAGAAAGTCACTTTGTGTTAACTGTTTAGTAAAGTAAAGATGCTACTTTACTTCAGAATCCAAGGACTATGAAGACCATTCTTTGTCAAGTATTGTATCACTTTCACTTAAGGAAAAAGACTCTATTGCTGATCGTGTGTATGACGATCAGTGGTAGATCATAGCCTTGAAAATGGCGATGTGGAAGTTCATTTTTTCCACCAATCTGGACCACCACATACATCTTTTCAAAGTTTCAACAAGACAAAGTGTGGGTATCGATCTGCAAAGTCTCAGTCATTCTCACACAATTTCAAGAGAATTATCAGAAGAGATATCACAGCTGTTGGTTAACCACACTGAATAATAAACTTTCATTGCTACAAAAACAGGCTATTTCAATGAAGAATAATTAAAATTTTGATATAATTTATTTTTTCTTCAATTATGTTTACAAAAATAAACCAGTATAAAAATAAAAATGAATTCTTGAAAAAAATATAGGCTACTCATTGAAATCTCAGTTTGGTAAATTTTACAAGCATTTTTGAATCAAAATTGTATTATGTTACTGGTATTGGTTAAGTTATCACTAAATTACAACCTATCATTAATAATTTAAAAAAAAACTATTTTAAGAATATTGATAATGTCAGCTTCAATAACATAGGGGCTAAATATAAAAAATGTAAAGTGCAAAGAAGACAAAACACCCTTGGAACACTTAAGTCAAAATGGTATCGCTTTTAACAGACTTTTCATGATTTTTGAGAAGTTATAACTTTTATTAGTGCAATACACAAGAAATTTTTTCATTTGCCATAAACATCCCTAGCCCCCCCCCATCAGAGTTATTTGAAGCCAAAATTTGAATTTAAAAAAATATAAATTTTCAAAAATTCATAAAAATTTAGGGGTAAGTATATCACCATTAATATTATTTATGGTAAAATTACTAACATATACCTACATATAACAAAAATAATTTTCAAACTGTGTTTGTCATCTCTGCCTCTTGAAAAAAATTTCCAAAAGTGAAATTTCATAGTTTTTCATGTTCAACTATATTGGTAATTTTCTCATAGGAAGAAGAGAGATAGGCAAATAAAACACTGGCCCATTCTTTTACCTTGAGTAAATATGATTAAACTGCTTTTTGTTTCATCCTTCCAGGACCAATAGTTTTTCACTTATGATTTTTTGCATAAATCCTTACAATCACGAAAATAGGTGTGTTCATTGTAACAAAAATGGCAGCCACATGTAAATTTCTTATAAAAAAAAAGGTTTTAAGGTCCTGAGAAATGTAGAAATGAATGTAGAAAACAAGTGGGTAAGTTTCAATTTCTTTGAATTTGTCAACCAACCATCGTATGTTTTTTGAGACTCTTCAAATGGATGATAATGTTATAGTACAATGCTCCAGAGTTTGCTCCGAGTATTTGGCCAGCACTGGAATAAAACTGTTAGAGCATCCTTCCTACATGTGACTTTGCACTCTCTCCAGGAGAACAATCTGAAAAGCAGGTAAAAATACCTGCTTGAGTGATGACCTCTTAAGGGTTTGGGACAGTGTGTGTGTTCAGATCTCTGATGAAACATGGCAGGGTTTCTTTGAAGACTTGTTTCAAAGGATGGAGAAGTATATAATGTATAGTGGAAATTATTTTGAAAAATTTTTTAAAATAAAGTCATGTTAAAGTTTCCTAGTAATATTTATGAATATTATTATCATTTAAATAAACAAAATAATTTTGAGACATGGGTAAATTTTATATAAAAGATAATTTTAAAGTGGTACTTGAAATTTCAGATACTATGATTTGTTAGTTGTTTTAAAATTTATTGTTCTAGGTGTACTTTTGTAGAAACACATTTTTTTTATATTTCTATGAATACATCAATCAATATATTATAAGGGTGGGTTCTGAGTGTCACACAGAGATGTTAGTAGGCTTAATTTCTTAATGGCATTGCATGATTCCATTCTTCATTAGTTTAATATAAATTTTCAAGTTGCTGCATCACTTTGTATAGTAGTTGCATTCCATCAAAGTGGAGAACTAGATTGTTGTTTGGAAAATTGAAGATTAAATACTTTTTTCTGAAAGGCTTAACTGTAAGGAAATTGAAGAAGAGCTTGATATGACATTTGGAGACTTCTCCATCAGTTACAACAGTTAAACACTGGGTCATAGAGTTTAAACTGGGTTGAACATGCACTAGCAGTCAACTATGCAGTGGATGCCCTTCTAAAGTGAATAAACCAGAAGTGACAGTAAAAGTGCATAAAATCATTTTGGCAGATCAAATACAGTGAAAAATTAACAGATTATGCAGGTATGTCAACAGAATGCCTGTGCAATATTTTGCATGAAAATTTGGGCATGAACAAACTTTATGCTAGATGGGTGCCATGTTTGCTCATGCCCGACTGTAAACAGTGCTGAAAAAACATTTCAAGTGATTGTCTTGAGCTCTTTCAGAAAAATTTTTATGTCGATTGTGATGATTGATGAGACTTGGGTTCATCCCTACACTCACAAGATAAAACATCAGACAAATCAGTGGGTTGAAAAAGGTCAACAAAAAAAAAGCAAAAATGACGTTATCCTTTAACAAAGTTATGGCAACTGCTTTTTGGAATGCGTGTAGAATAATTTTCACTGACTATCGTAAAGTGGGTGAAATAATAAATTGCGAATATTGTGTGACACTAATGCAGTATCTCAGCAATGAAATTAAAGAAAAACGACCGCAAAAGAGTGCTTTTCCATCAAGATAATACTCCAGCTTACAATTCAGTCGTTGCAATGGCAAAAATCAACAAATTACAGTTTGAATTGCTTCAACACCCACCATATTCATCTGATCTTTCTTTCTTTTTCCTGTTTAGCCTCCGGTAACTACCGTTCAGATAATACATCAGAGGATGAATGAGGATGATATGTATGAGTGTAAATAAAGTGTAGTCTTGTACATTCTCAGTTCGACCATTTCTGAGATGTGTGGTTAATTGAAACCCAACCACCAAAGAACACTGATATCCACGATCTAGTATTCAAGTCCGCGTAAAAATAACTGGCTTTACTAGGACTTGAACGCTGGAACTCTCGACTTCCAAATCAGCTGATTTGGGAAGACGCGTTCACCACTAGACCAACCCGGTGGGTTATATTCATCTGATTTGGCTCCCAGTGATTATCACTTGTTTCCTAATCTAAAAGTTGGCTTGGAGGGAAGAAATTTTCGACCAGCATAAATTTATTGCTTTCATAGATGGTTATTTTAAGGAGTTGGATAAGTCAACGTACTGAATGGGCATAAGCACTCTTGTGGAACAGTGGGCTATGTGTATAGACCTTAATGGTGACTATATTGAAAAATAAATCAAAAAGGTTCCCAGGAAAATGTTGTTTTCTTATTTGGGCCTGGAAATTTTCACCCTACCTTGTATAATCACAGGAAGCAGTTTCCAAGAAGCAGCCATTATATTTAATATTACGATTAAATTTTTCATGCATTTCATAGCAATCATTTTTTAATGCTATGAAAAATCTAACTCTTTGTAACCAGTAAGATTCTTTTTTATTGGGGGACTAAAAAAACTGATTATTATAAATATTTTTATGAATCTTTCTGTTTCAGGAATGGGTTTATTTCTTCATCTGTAAAAAAAGAAGTTAGAGATATGATTTGTCTTAAATCGATGACATCAATGTGCTCTCCTGGAGAACCAGTTGGTATATTAGCGGCTCAGAGTGTTGGTGAACCATCTACCCAGATGACACTGAACACTTTTCATTTTGCTGGACGTGGTGAAATGAATGTTACACTCGGCATACCTAGATTAAGAGAAGTTTTAATGATGGCCGCTAAAAACATTAAAACACCTTCCATTGAAGTACCATTTCGTAAAAATATGCATGGGTTTGTAAACTTTTTTTGATTGACATTGATAAAGAAGGATAAATAGATTAAACTTTAAAGTAATGGTTGGTCTGTGCTTATCCAGTAGGTATTTGAGCTGCTAGTTTGACGAAAAAATCCACAGACAGAAAGGGTTACTGTCCTGTTGTCTTCTAGAAGATACCAGCATGGCACTGCAAACAGTATGTTGGCCACAACTAATCCAACTGTCATGATGTTCATCCAACAGAAAATAAATAAAGAATAAGGAAAAGAGCAGACAGTCAAAGAGGAACTGTCTACAGTTCAATCATACTCAATCCATACTATAAAATTCTGATCCTGGGTCAAACTGATAAATCCATGTTTCATCACAAATTATGGGATCTAAAAAGCATTAACTTCTGTTAAAAACTGTCATCTAAGTTCCATACAAATGTGATTTCAGGTGTCTTTGTGATTTTGAGTTGACCCATCTCTAATTTGTTTTGTGGTAATTCAGCTTATCATGGATAATGGAAAAGACAGTTTCAATAGTTGCAATACACATTTCTGTAATTTTTAAAATTTTTATGTGTTTGTCTTTGTGTTTAAGGCAATTAATGCAATATTAAAAAGAGTCTAACAGACTACAGTAGACAAAGCTGTAAAAGAGTCAAAATTTCTATTGTTCTTCCACTTCAATGAAAATCAGTGACACTTGCTTGTTTCATTTAAACTATTCAATCCACTTATAAAAATTTGCCCAGTTAATACACTTTTTTCCATTCTTTTTAATGCTTTAACATTTGTGAGTGAATTTCAGCTGGTTTTAATCCTAGTGAAAATAAAATCTTCTCACACCATACTATTCTTCCACCGTACACATTTCCAGTGTAGCCCAGTTTTGAAATAAACAAAAGAGGTTGTAATAATAGAAATCCATTTTAAACAGCTGATATTTTCAATGCAGAGGTGCCAACGGTAGACAATTTTAGTATATTTTATTAAATAATTTTTCTGCTGTTGCTATTTGTCTTTAATTACTAAACAAACCTTATATTTATTCAACTATTTTATTTATTTAGTTGGAAGAGATCATTTTATTATAATTATAATTACTTTAGTAAAGAAAATGTAATACAATCTTTGTATAATAATTTATTTACTTTTATAACAACAATTTTTGATGGATGATAATGAATTTGTAGTGTGTAAAAAATGGGATGTCTTGCCATAACTCAAACCTGGAACTTATCACTCCACCCCATGGTAAGTGGTAGCAATATAACAGTTATTATTCCAGTCTCTGTAATTGCATTAATAAATAATGAAAGGAATAATAACTTTCCAAATAAACAGAAGCAAATTTACAGGTGTATCAGGTTAATCTTCTTTTTTTTTCATTTCCTTGGTACTTCGTTACTGGTTATATTGTATTATTAAGAGTTATATAATAATAATAATAATATGCTTAATACTACATTTTATTTCTTTATTATACAATACAAATGATTTACAACAATTTTGTGTATTGATAATTATTATTCTTGTTTGATAGGTTAAATAAAAAGGCTGATAGACTGCGTAAGAAGATGACTAGAATAACTTTAGAAGAAGTCTTGGAATATGTTACTGTTACTGAACGTCAGGATTTAGGAGATAAGAAACGTCGACAGTTATATGATATTTATTTTCGATTATTACCAAAAGAAGCTTATGGTAACAATACAAATCTTAAACCTCATCATATAATCAAGTAAGTAATCAAATAAATGATAATTTTTAATTTTAATTCTTAAAACTGATTAAATGAAATGGATTCCATTTAAAACAATTTTCAAGTGGATTAGCAATATTACCTTTATTTTGAAATAATTAAAAATTAATAGTTGGTAGTAATTAACTAACTCCTGATTGAAAAAAAGTAGTATTATATATTAGTTAAGTACTTTTTGAGATTTCTTCTCAGCAGCTAAATATAATTATTTATAAAATTAAACTTTTTTATTTAGTGCTTGTTTTTTCTTCAGTATTAAGTAATTTCACAGAGATTTTTGCTGCATCAGAATTTTGTACATGTGCGCACATACACACATTGGGCATATTGTACACATATTGGGCACTGGTCTTGAATCATCGGAATTTGTCTGATTACTGGCGTTACCCTAATTTCAGTGGAATAATCAACAGAAAATGTTATGTACTTTCATATGCATTTATTAATTTGAATTACTGATGTAATTTGATTAAGAAAATAATAATACAACTAACTACTTACTTAACAGAAAAATACTGGTCAGTAGTCTTTTTTTTCCTTTAATAGTTTAAAATTATTTTCTCACAAAAGTTTTAATGTTAAAATATTGGCAGCTGCCACTTCATTCTCTTCAGCCCATTTGATACATATATTAAATGCACTCAAAGCAATTTTGTGAACTACGATACTAATCGATGGTGAAGCTTTCATGTTTTCTCGCTGTCATCATTGTCTTCATTCTGATGCAGCACATTTTCAATTGTGGTCAACTATTTATGTCAACTTCATTTATATCTTCTTATGTCAGTCCTGAGTTGTCCTGACTGCACAGTTGGGCTAGCGACTCCCTAATGTCTTTATTTCAGCATCAATACTGAAATCATTACTTTCAGATGTCATCGGTGTTTATTCATTTTCCAGTGGTTTTTTGCGTTTCTTGTAAAAATGTAAGAGGATGAGTTAGCCGCAATTTTTCCAAGAGCACACTATTGTTTTGACAGGAATTTTTTCCCATGCTGGTGCGAGATCAAACACAATGTCTTTAAAATTTATTTTTTTTAAACATTTTAAAATAGGCATATTTTTCGATTTACTCATTACACTATAGAATAAACTCTTTTTGTAATTTGTTTTAACAATATGGATTACATTTGATCCATTGACTGAATGATAGCCGTAACATTTGGTGAAAGAAATAAGACATGGATAAACCCATCTTTTCTTTGTAAGTCTTCTTCATCTGGATACTCCTTACAGTTGTCTAAAAGTAACAGTGCTTTTTCTGGTAACTGTCTATGTGTAATGAATTATTTACTGATGACACGAACTGCTCATTAAAGCATTAAAAAGGTGATTTTTATACTTTACAGGAAGTCTTACGTGTTTGGGCTTTCCTATAATAAGCAATTCAAGTTTATGGATACCATCGCATTTGAACAAGGCATGAATGTAGTTCTGTTTTTTGATGTTCTTCCATTAATGGGAACATGACAGATTTTGATGTTTGCTGATCACTTTTACAAATCACATCTTTTACAAATTATTCTATTTTTACCTGATTTTTTGCATGTCATAAATTGTTACATGTCCAATTCCGTACAATGAAGCTATGTCACTAATTTTTTTGCCTTTGTCAGTTCTTTAAGAATTTTTGCTTTTTGAAATAAACTTAGCATGTTGTGCTTATGTTTTTGTGGTTTTGACATCTGCAGAACTAAAAACAACAAAGTGGAGACTGTTGTAGTGTAAGAAGTTTAATGCTGTCTGGGTCATTCTGTGTTAAATCAACAAGGCCCATAACCTGACCAACTGGGATTTTCATGAAATTTAGTATGAATTAACTGTTTTGTTTTTAGAGCCTTCAGATTTGCTGGAAAATGACAAATTTTGAATTATGGTAATAGTGTAACGTCGATATAATTTTATTTATTAAGGTAGAGTGATAAACTTGGACTTATTTTAAAGCTTACTGATGCCTTTTCAAATGATATACAACAAGCCTATGTTTATATAAATCTTTATTTCAAGATCACCTTTGACTTTTGACATTAAATTTCTGAAAAAACAGGTCTTCAATTTTTTAATAAAAAATATATGTTATTTGCTATTATACTATGAAGCAGTTGAGAAAATTTGAAACTGGGACTGCTTTGGGATCAGGAGGTAAAAAATGAAATGTTTATCAACGTTTTAGCAAAATTTCCTTTTTTAGTTTTATAACAAGACTGCAATGAATATTAATTAAATGAATTGAGGTTGAAAATCATTACACTTTATGCTTAAAAGTGAAATTAAGTTAATAATTTTAAGTAAAACAATAAATCTCATACATTTAAATGATCTAAAAAACTGTAAAACATAATTATGTATAAAGTATAATTCTCACCTCTCAAAATACGACACATCTCCTAATACAAGAAGCTACAATATTATAAATAATAATTATATGACTAATAATAATCAAAGTATAATAATGATGTCTTTAAATAATTACAGTTATGGCATTTATGATTTGGTCATTTTGACCATCTTAAAATCTTACACAATATACAAAAAGTAAGGCAAATCAATAAAGATTTCAAATTAAAGTTTTATACATTCTTAAATTAACTATTTTATTCCAGTAGCTGTTATTTTAAATAAATATTTTAATTTGTTTGTATTAATTTTAACAATAGTCTGATAAAATACATCAACAGAACTTGTATATTGATTAATGCTAATGTACTGATTAATTTTTCAAAGTAATTTTTCTTAATAAAAATAATTTTTTATAATGATTTGATAAATGTAACCTGATATTTTCATTGGCTTTCAATTATTGCTACTTACAAATTATACCAATAACAATTAGTATTAAGTTAAATTTTAAAAGATTGTTTATGTGCTAAATACCTGATTATTTAGCTGTCAGTTTTTCATTTGCCTGAGTAGTTTCCTTTTCAGATAATGTATATGTATGTCCAGTAGCAGTTTTTGGATTAACTTTTGTTAGTACTTCCTGTCGAGTTAATATTAGAGAATCACTGTGTGCTGGAAAAACGTAAGGAGATGGACTTAAGGGGTGAAGAAAACTTACTTCTACTTCTGTCAATTTGTTTGTTCATAAAACACAAGCCAACCACCAAACACCCCTATATATGCACATGACAAAACTTTTTATATCAGAAACTTCAGGAAAACTAACTTCTGTTTCATATAAATTTTTGTTGTTCATATTCTTCATTTTTGGAAATAGTTTTTTTTTTTTTAATGTACCCTTTCCTGACTGGTAACAAAAGCATGTAGCTTTTGAGTACCTGGGATGGCCGCTGCTTTTGATAAACAAGGTGCTGAATACTTATCTTCTTTCTAATATTCTTCATTTGAAACAAATATGAAATTCATATTTCTAATATTTGACTGAACTCAATCGTAAAGCTAAGCAACTGTTGTTATTTGATCTTGATGTGGGTTTTGTAAACTTGTTTTTCATGCTAATCTTTTAAGAGTACCACCAACACCTGTGAGCTTCTGATAAAACATCAGATTTAAATAAAACAGAAACAAAATTTTATAATTTTTAAAGAATAAATTTTTAATAAACAAAAAGTGAACTTACTATTGTTGGGATTTGCGAAACAATGTACTAGGACTATGTTGCTTATGCTTCTCTTGAGTTTTACAAAAAAAGTTACAATAACTCAACAAATCAAAAAAATATTACTAACAGTGATGAATCATACACATTACTAATAAAAATAAAGAAAAAATGACAATAAACATATTTGACTCAGAAGTCCTGTAACTAGTTTACTTAAGTTTGTAGAACCGCTATTACTTAAATACTTATATACATCAAAATTTAACAAAATATCTTATTAATAAGTATGATAGTAAGGAATTGGTGAATCCAAAATTAATTTTAATTACAAATTTAAACATAATTTGTCATTTTAACATGTTATAATTAAAAATCAACAGATGAATGTCTTTATGGAGTGGCTTTGATATCAAATTCTCATACCTGTATTCTGTACAAATCACAGTCTATGATTTTCCTTATCAGTTTTTTTTTTTTTTAAATACAACACTCATCGAACCACGATGAAGTCCCGCATATAACTGACGCTTTGCGATGGTGTCATAGGTCTAACCCCCACCACTGTTTCTCCAAATTGTCCGAGTCTGTTTGAGTATGTGTACTCACACAAATGTAACACTCTTTGTATAGAAAATGTTTGCTCATTTTTCACGCATGTCATATTTCTTAAAATTCTGTTTTAAGAAGGAATTTAATAACTAATGAATCATGCTGCTATTAATTTAATTTTTACATTTTTAAAAAAAGATATCGTCCGTCAACCTATTAACATATCCATATAACAAATAATTTACAATAAAATAAAATAAAATAAATTCACCAATTTAAATGAGCCAATTCAATTTAATTTAAATTTAGAGGTCAGAATTTATAACGGTTACACACCTTCACATGCATTCTTGCCATGTGACGTGGCAAAGAGTACCATTCCACCTTTGCACCGAAGTCATCCTTATAGTACGTTTAGTTCACAAAAATTCACAAAATTTTTATGATTTTTATATTATTATAATTCTATAATTATAATATTATTATAATTATTATTATTAATGTGCTGCTGAGCCATCTGAGAAGTAAATTAGTTTATTCACAATATTATATTTTTCTTTTAAAAAGAATTAGTTTTCCTGAAAAAGGTGAACTGATATTGTGTCATGTTTAAGGACATCAGACCTATAACAACTAATTATCATTTAAAGTGTTTACAAATTCTTGGCTTTTAAAATAAATAGCAGAAGAATGAGTAGCCTGTTGATTGTTCCAGTGAAACCCTTGGACTTCATTTCGTAGCACAAATTTTCAGCAAAGTCACATAAAGATGTTGGGTTCAATTAGAGTTTTTAAACTTTTTAAGAAGTATGATTGCTGAGAAGCAACGAATGAATGGTGAACGAGAATTGATAATTTTTTAATAAACGTCTCAATAAAATCTTCTGGTTCTTCTGTACTGTTTCTAAACTTGAACGATTAGTTGATACGCAAAGTTATTTTGCTCACAGAATTTTCAACAAATGTTGAATCCAAAATGTTTTTACAATTGTCAGAATCTGGACAATTCTTACACTCACAAAGATAACAAATTTCTTGAGGTGGATTACAAATAATTTGTCCCGCACAGTGTTTATAATAAGTAAAATGATTGCTGCACTCTTTTGTTAAATAATTTTATTTACATCCTTTAAATATTAATTTTACATTTCAATGGATAATGTGCGTGCGGGTTTTCTCTTGAAATATATGGATTTCAAAAGTAGGTTGTTGTTTCTGCAGAGATCTACAAGTTTCTGTTTTTGTTTATTTTCTTTTGGGCGGGCCATTTTCTGATGATGTCGCAGTATCTTCTTTCTCTGCCTAGTTGAGCATTGAAGAAGTCTCTGTTTAATTCTTTAACATGATTTTTGGGGATGTTATTTATAGTCAGTTTGAGTAGATCCTAGAACGTTTCTGTTTCTTAAGGTCTTTTAGAAAGTTATTTTTATTAGTAGAGGGTGTACAGGTGTTTATTACAGTGTAGATTTTATTAGATGCTTTTAGGGTAAGTGTTGGTTGATTTTTGGGAATTGTGACTTGAATTCTTGTATGAAGTTTATTATTTTGAGGCTGACTTTCTTTCTTTCTTTTCCTGTTTAGCCTCCGGTAACTACCGTTTAGATAATTCTTCAGAGGATGAATGAGGATGATATGTATTAGTGTAAATGAAGTGTAGTGTCTTGTACATTCTCAGTTCGACCATTCCTGAGATGTGTGATTAATTGAAACCCAACCACCAAAGAACACCAGTATCCACGATCTAGTATTCAAATCCGTGTAAAAATAACTGGCTTTACTAGGACTTGAACGCTAGAACTCTCGACTTCCAAATCAGCTGATTTGGGAAGACGAGTTAACCACTAGACCATTCTGGTGGATTTTGAGGCTGACTAAAAAGCCTCTTCCAAACTGTGGGATATTTTTCATGACTCTTCCCAGGTATACCTTAGTATCTTTCTTGTTTATTTATAATAATAATGTTTTTATATTTTTGATATGTAAAAATTTAACATATTTTGAATAAGGGATTGACTATAATTATTTCTTAATTAGTTTTTTCTTTTTGTTAATTTATTATATTATTGGTTGATACAACATGAACGTATTAGTTTTAATTTTTCTCTCTTTCAAAATCATCATCACTTGAAAATTCAATGGAAATTTTACAATTATTAATAGTTATGCATTTTTTTAATCATTCTACAAAATGTTTATGAAACTTCAATGCAATTAACATTGTTGAAAATTCTATATTAGCCGTTGAAAAAATTATTCACTGGATGGATTGTAATCATCTAACTTTAAATACAAATGGATTAAACCATTGCATTGTATTTCTAATGTAGATGTAACTTTGCAAATTGTGTGGGTAGATTTGCTACTATTGTAATTCATCATAACAATAGTATTTCAATTGCCTATTGTGCAAAATTTCTGGATTTTTTTTATTGATATGTTTGCAACAAAATTAAACAATTCTGGCTTTTTTAAGCATTATAATAAAATTCTAACATTGTTTTTATTAAATATTTTTTATACTTTTGTATATTCCCTTCTGAAGTATAATAATATAATTTTTTGAGAGGCCCCTCAAAAAGTCAAAAACAGTTTTCAAGATACAAAAAAGGGTTGACTTTATCTTGTACTCGTAAGTATGAATCAGGAAGACTGATATTTAGAAAATGAAAAAAAAGTTGATAAAAGCCATTTATTCTTAAACGACAATATTCACTTTTACTAAACCAGACAACAGATTTGTTTTTGTAATTCAATACAATATTAATGGCTTACAAGAAAGGCCCTTATTAAAAATGGCTTGTTGCAGTTTTTAATAAATTACAAAACCATAAAAAAATTTTGTGACAAATTTATTTAGAATGCAATTAAAAGATTTTCTTTTACCGAAACAGTATTACTTAATGAATTTTTTAAATAATAGTAATTAATATATGTATTTTTTAATTCTATAGTTTCTGCACGTATACATTTCAAGGTGTGTGTGTAAATATGTGCCCAAGTAATTTTCATTAACGCCTTCTGAATAGTGAATTATTTTATAGTTATTTTTATGTTTAGTGTTTTCACACTTACCGTAATATTATTTTATTTGTTTTCTAATTTAAATAATTAATGTGGATTCACCTCTGCTTTTCATGTTATACTTAATTTTGTATATTTTTTATGCTGCTCATCATGTGGTCAGAGCATATGAGAAACATGTGCTTACGTTTCAGCAACATTTATTTTTTTATATGTCTTTTTTATTGTTAATCTTTACAGGCTTATTGAAAAAAATCTTCCTAAATTGTTGAGTAAACCTACATATTCAGGAAAAGATGCTTTCATTATAGCAGAAACTAAGAAGACGAAGCGGTCAAAACGTAATGAAGAAAGTGATGATAGAGAGGATGATATTGATTTTGTTGAGGTTTGTTTTAATTTTACTCCATTTAAAACGATTTAATTTATTTAGTATAGTTTTATAAAAAATAAAAACTGGATTTATTAGTAAATGACATTATTATACATATCTTCACTAAGTTACTTATTTATGTTAAATTTATTTCAGTGACTAAAGAACAGAAATAAAGAATCTTTGAGATTGATAAATTATGTAAAAAATAACCAAACTTAATCTCTCTGCTAAGGTACTCTGTATTTAATTCTTGGAAAGTATCTGGCATTTTCTGCTTATTATTAAATCCTGATAAATTATGTAAAAAATAACCAAACTTCTATCTATCTGCTAAGGTACTCTGTATTTAATTCTTGAAAAGTATCTATCTGGCATTTTCTGCTTATTATTAAATCCATTTTATCTTGCTCGTAAAAATACATTCTGAGGTTCCAATAATTAAAAGGTTTACCCTGTACCACTGTAATTAAAGTTGAAAATTATTACTATCCTGATTATTTCTCATTTAGATTAAAGAAAAAGATAAATAAAAATGTTTCAAGGCAATAGGTCTAGCAGTAAAAAAATTAAAAAAAGTTGTTTAATGTAAAAATCCACATATTAGAATAGTTAATATTTTTACTTTTTAGGGATGATTGTGTTTATTTTAATATTACCAATTTTTTTAATAATTTATCTGTACTTTAAATTTTGACTTTTTGATTTTAATATCAAAATTGGTAGATGTTTTTAATGTAATATACTTAAAACAGTCAAAATAAGAAAGAAATTAAAAAGATGAGTTTTTTTTGGCTTACTATTATTTTTAAAGTTCTTTTTTTTGAATTGTTGTCAAGTGAGAGGATATTGTCAATAAGGGTTTGTTGATTAATTGCCCATTAATTCAAATTTATAAACTATGCTGGTGCCTACTATTCCCAGTTTTATCTAAAATAACCAAAAACACAGTTTGGATTTTAAAGAAATAATTTGTATATAAATGATTAAGGTTCATGCCATAAAGCCAGTTTTTTATTTGTTGTTAATTTTATAATTGTTTCTTTCTTAAAATACTTTCAGGATGAAGCTAAAGAAGATACTAAAGGTAGGCATAAAAATGCTGAAAGTGAAAGTTCTGAAGAAGAAGAAGAAGCTCTTGACGATGATGATGCAACTACTACTAAATTAAGGTTTTTGCGTATAATATTTAAAAAATAATTTTTCATATATTTTTAAGAATGATGTTAATTGAATTACCAATTTATAGTTTTATTTCCAATAAATTATTTATTATATAATTAATATTATTATTGATATCAGGTGTTGAAATATATATATATAGAGTAAATTTTCTCTGTAACAGAGCTCTTCACAATGAAAATTTCTCTGTAATGAAAGAACCTACTGAACCCTTTATAATTTTATATCCATCAATGTATCTTAGATTATGCAAAAGAAAAAGTTGAAATTTCCCTTTAATGACCAAGAATATTTTTCACAACTACTTTTGAATAAATAGGTGTTGTGATTTTAGGATTAATGACCAAAGTATTTGAACACATTAAATAGAAAATTAATTCACTAGATCGCATCTGCAGGTTTACTCCTGTTTATGAATTTTTTAAATAGTATTCTTTAGCTACTACGTTACAAAGATAGGCTAACAATTGAACAGCACAGTATAATTCCCTTTGCTACATGTAGGCCTTATATATTGGCCTATATCAGGGAGTATAGTAACCCATGAGGAAATAAGAATCATGCTCTACTGCAGTTCTCATTGAAAAGTTTTAGGAATTTTATGACTTGCCGAACAACTACACAGTTTGTGATTAAATTTAATATACCTGAATTTATTTTTCATCATTGTCTTGTGACAAGGAAACTCAGTACTGAGTGGTATTGACACCTTAGTGGAACGGTAGTGGACAGTACCAGTGTACAGTCTAAATTTCACCGTTAAAGTTATAGTTATTATTGAATCCATGACTCGGACACAGTAATTATTATATTTTTGTATAGTGCAATACTACATTATAGTATGTATATATTACACTCTGCTGTTGTTTTAAAATCTGTTTCTTTTATTTTTGAGATTACGTCAAAGAAACTTAAAATTCTTTCTATTGAAGAAAAAATTTAATTACTTGTTTCTGTGTAGTATAAACATTATGGAGCAACAGTGTAAAATTACTGATGATGTACCACAAGGGAAGCAATAATTGTAAAAGAATTTGAATACTGGTTTATATAAATAAAAGAATTTTTTTGTTCTTTAGTAGTAAATGTGGTTAAATAAAATGAATGTGGTTCTCTAACAAATTATGGTTTAAAAAAATCACTAAACATTTTTATTACCTTTACTGATTTATTACACTTCTCATAAATCATATTATTTTTTTTTAACAAACTGAAGTAACTTGTAATTTTTGATTGCTTGTATTTTAGTTGTTAATAATAATCCTCTTCAATCACATTTTCTATATTCACTGTTTGCTGTTGTAAACAGGACTCAATACAAGTTAAAATGCATTAAAATATATCTTTTAGTGACCAAAGTGTATTTAGAAGTTGGTGGCAGAGTTTCTGGGTCAGCTTTTGTCTTTTCTGCTATCTTCCTTTTTATGACCAATGATACTTTTAATGATATTATGATCTATAAATTCAGCTGCTGCTGCTGCTGCTGCTACTTCATCACCAACCTTTGGATATTTGTTAATTCAGTTAAATATATTTGAAAGTGCTGCAGCACATTAAATTTTTTTGATTCATTTGCTGAGCAGCAGATCGTCACGTTGTAATGTTCTTCAGGAATTGTTTTTTGCATAGTAATATTTTATTGTTTCAAATGTAGCCAGGTCCCAAGTCTTTTTAATCAGTACATATGGCATGATACAGATTGAATGTTACTTTATAATGTTTCTTTCTTCAATGAGGTAATGCAGCATTTTGCTGTTTAGTCATTAAAGCAGAAAGTCTTTAAAAGTCTTAAAAGTCTTTAAGACATTTGACAACACTTATGTTCATTGGTCTCAATACAGTTATGGTATTGGTAAGGCAATTTTGATTTTTGTGAGTCCTTGGTTGTTTGGATATGCTGCACAGTAATCCACTAGTAAAAGAATTTTTAAATTCCTTTTTTAATCTATTATCCCATTCTTGTACTTCACAATTGATGAGTTAATGATTTTAAAACATCTACGTTTTTCGTATTTCCATATCCAAAATAACTGCATAACAGTCAGCTCCTGTCTTATCAGTGCAGACTAGAATAGTTAATCAATTTTCCACTTATATACTTTTCACCTTTAAACTTTAGTGTCATATCTGGCAACACTTTAAAAGAAGTTCCATTTCATCAGCAAAAATGTCTTCTTTGTAACCTAGATATTCTAAGACACTTATCTTCAAGATAAATCCTAATCACCCTCTTGGAAGACTATTGTAGGGCGTTTGTGGTATCTCTATGTATTTTTAGGAGGTGGTGATTTGTTAATATTAATAATTTATTTGCATGTGTACATTGTTACCCAAGGTTGGCTTTTCACCGGATCTCTCCTAGTTTGCTAGGTTTACAGTTATGACCAATTACTTCCCTCCTCATTGAAATGTATTGTTCAATAATTATTAATGTTTTGCCTGGAGAATAGTGTTTACAATGCTTTGTCTGTACTATATAATGAGTAAATAATTTATAGGGTCTGAGGATAACATATATCTTTGAAATTGAAGTATATTAAGTGTTATCCTTACTCAAGGATAAATAGTGTAAGTATTTATTCTTAACTTTTTGTTATTTATTACTTTTAATAAAAAAACTAATGACCGCATCATATTTTCCGATATTCACAAGTTAAGTAGAGTTAGGATTATGAATTAATAAAACTGTTAATATAAAATAGTTTTCCTCTCAATAGGCTGTATGCTTAGCTAAGTTGTGTCTAGTCTGAGGTTGAGCTTGATAGTACCTCTACAGAGGTAATATTCAGAGTCCCTTAAAAAAATTTAAAGTTGAAATTGAATTTCAATTTGGGTCTTACAACGTCGCAAACATAGCTATGATTACTTGCAATTATGTTTTTCATTTTGTATTTATATGAAGATGAAACTTATTTTGCTTTATTTGCTATTCAAAAGTTTGGTTTATTTTTTTAAAAGTTGAATGGAATATTGAAAAATAATTGATTATTGGTAATTATTGATAAAAGTCTTTACTACATTTATCATTAAGAATCATAGTCAGTTTTATGTTTTCATGATTTATGTATAATATTAGATTTTAAAAAAATTCTTTATTGTGATGAAGGGCACGTAGGATGGAAGAGCAAGAATATCAAGAAAAAGAAGATGACGATAATGATGGTGATGAGGATAAAAAGAATGAATTTATAGAAGATTTTGATGTAGAAAATGATGATAATTCAGAAGTTGATGAAGAAGAACAGAAAGAGAGAACGATGAATGTTATTGAATCAAGTGAACACATTGAAAATTACAGGTAAATCTGTATACACCAAAATAATTTAGTAAATTAATTAATTAATAAGTAAAGTTACTATTTTGTTACCTTAATGAGGGACACTGTTAGTGTCAATGATAATTGTTAACAGTTATTAATTTTTATTGTACCATAATTTTGAATTAAACAAAAGGTGTTTTAAAGTTTTCTTAATCATGGAACCCTGACCACTATGTCTTCTTCATCGAGTTTATTGGTGTTTCTTTGGGCTTCAGGGAGTAGGAGTGTGTGAACCTCCTTTTTACTGCACCCCAGAAGCGAAACAATATTGAAAAACGTTTTTTGAATAACTCAGTATTGGAACTTTCCTCCCATGTTGATGTAGAGGTTTACAGATGTCTACACCCTTCTGATATCCATAACAAATCTGCTGATGGTCCCTCTCGTGTCATCCCTAGAATCGCTGAAACTCTTTAGTTTGATTTAAATTATTTGCTGAAAATGACTTTTAATTGTTTAGACATTATTTCTACAAGCATTTTGATATATATTTAGGAATGGATAGACAAGTATAGTGTAGTATTTATTTTTTCCTAATTTGCTTATTGCAATCTGTTCACTAATGAATAGTAAGCAATTGCTTGAATTCTAAATTCTATTTGGAAGTAATGAAATGCCTGGTGCATTGCATTTGTTGAATCTGGCCCAAATTCTGGGATCTGGGCAGTTGAACTCTCTTGCATGACAATGCCGCTGGCACACATGGCAACAGTTTTAACACATTATTATGCCACAAATCAAATCACCGTCTTATTCCACCCAACTTGGCTCCAGCAGACTATTTTCTGTTCCCAAAACTCAAGTTGAAGATGAAAGGCTGCTTTTTCGACATTTTGGGCACCCAAAGGGCTTGCACCGAGCAGTTGAAGGCAATCCCACAAAGTGATTTCTCCAAGCGTTTGACGGGCTCTACCAGTGTTGCAATGTGTGTATAACTGGAGAAGGGTTCTATGTAGAGGTCTGATATGAGTAAATTTATTTATCTTTAAATCTGTAGTTTTATTTAATTTAGTTCGGTAACTTTTCAGACATACTGTGTACAGTATAAATGTATGTTTGATTTAGTGTTGTTTATCTTTGTAATGTGTTTATGAGTTTTAGAGTGTGGCCAATTAAAATGTGCTAGGCAATCTTGAAATACTGCTGAGTGTCTGCATGTGCCCTTTTACAGTGAATAATTTTTCAATGTTAGCATGAATATTAACTGAGTTTTGGCTTAACTGAAATTTGTCCATCATAATATACTGTGTTTAATCAACCATTATGTTTTCACACTTTTTGTTCTTTGTTATTTCACAGTATCAAATAATGATATCAGTTTTAAGGCAGTCTGTATTATAAGCCATTTTTTTTCACAAGGTTGGTCTTTTTACCAAATCCAGTTTATCATACTATTAATACAATTTCCTTGAGTTTTAAAACATTTTGTGAATTGCAACTGTAGTGTCCATCAAAATATTCCATTAACTTATATTTATAACATACATTGATAAATGGTGTCAGCAGTGTATTTTAATTTTTATTTTTTTAATTTTTATTTTGTTTATAAATTATATGTTCTTTATACTTATTATGTAATAATTATTGATTTAATGATTGTTTATTTGTACTTAGGTATGATGCTGAAAAACATATGTGGTGCGAAGTAACTTTAAGTTATCCACATTACACTGGACGAATTGATTTTTGTTCTCTTTTAAAAGAGAGAGCATCAAGTTGTGTGTTGTCAGAAGTATCTGGAATACGGAGAGCATTTACTTATACAACTGATGATAAATTAATGTTTAAAACTGATGGACTTAATTTCTCTGAAATGTTTAAATATGACGATTTACTTAATTTAAATAAACTTTACTCGAATGACATTCATGGAATTGCTGAAACTTATGGTATTGAAGCAGCTGCTAAAGTTATTGTTAAGGAAGTACAGGATGTTTTCAAGGTGGGTGTAAATTTTTATATTATTGATATATATTTCTTATATTCTCATTATTCTAACTTCACGAATGTTTTGTTATTTAATTATCAATCTGTTGTGTATCAGTTTGGAAAAACGATCAATTTGGAATATATGAAGGTTTGTTTGGTAAGTCCATAAAATGTTAAAAGAGATGGTGCTTGTAATGTATTGTGAGGCCATTCTTAGTTTCTTGCATCTCTGTTAGGAGCATACACCAACTTTCAGTCTGATGCATTCCTAATTCTATTGTTGATAGGCAAATCAATCAGGTATTGGTTTGTGAAAAATGGGCAAAGAGAATTTCATGTGTGACCAAACATAACTTTTTGAAAGACAAAACTGATTAGAAAGCTAAATGCTGAGCCTGTAAATTTAAATGATATTATAATGTGTGGTGAATCGGGCTCCATTGATTAGAACAGTTCATAAGTGGTTTGATTATTTTCAGAGAAGTTATATGAGCACAAAAACAACAAATGTTTTAGATGTCCTGTTCAGAATATATCTGCAAATAATACAGTGTTTGAGGATAGAAGATGGGAAGTTCACGAGCCTTGCTTCGACAATAAACATTTTGTGCAAAAACTGTCTGCAAGATGGGTGCTGTATTTGCTCGCAATTATTCAAAAGCGTGAACAAATAAACATTTTTAAGCACGTTTCAGGGCCCTTTCAACATTTCTAGAAGAAGTTTTGCATCATTTCTTAACAGTTCATGGAACTTGAATACATCACTACCAACCTGAAACCAAGGAACAGTCAAAAGTGTGGGTTGCAGTTAGGGAACTCACCCCAAAGGAGGCAAACATAGTTCCATTAGCAGGAAAGATGATTATCATTGACTTTTGGCATTAGCAGAATCTTCACTGACTTTCTGTAGCAGAGTAAAACAATAACCAGACATTAATATGCATCTTTATTTGATTGAGGAAGTAAAGATAAAACCAACATATTAGATGAAAAAGAAGGTTTTTTTCCACCAAGCTCATTTACCTTTGTACACTGGCTCATCTTTCTGCAATTGTGACAGCAGAATTGTTCTTATTATGATATGAAATTTTTTTTGTGTCCCTTGTACTTGCCAGACTTAGCACCTTTGGACTAATGCCTTTTCCAAATTGTGTCTTCTTATTTTTGCACGGACTTATCAATCACTCCTTGTAGATTATATTTGTTGTATGGTAGGTAATGGAAATTCTAATTTATACTTCAATTGTATTTATCAACAATATCTCAAAAATTCTGAAGGTTAATTATTTTGTATGAAATAATGTTTGCATCAGTGATAGTAATTTGTTTTATTTGGTATATTTCTTCTAATTCAATACTTAATTCTAATTATACATGTTAATTGGAAATTTATAATGCTTGGTTAGGTCATTGAAAAACATAACCCATTAGAAAGCTTTTGGTCCATTTTTTTGGTAGTCACTTTATTTACTTTATAAATAAATATCAAAATGAGTAACATACTGAAGAATGTGTATAATATCTTTGTTTTTGCCAGTGAGTTGTGTAATAATCCCAAGTCACATCTTATATTAAAAATATCACATCAAGTAATATCATAGTTTTAGTATCAGTACGAGATAGTAAATGCATTACAAATTATAGTTTTTTTGCAGTTACAATGATTATATATACCGCTGCACAAATATACACATGTATAACATCTTTGTATATATATAAAACTGTATAAATATATGTGGATCTAAAGATGGTGGTGCTACATTGTTATATGTATTACATTCAGTGATAGTTTGTGCCATCTTTACTGACTCCAAAATACTTTACAACTATTGTTTTATCTTGTCATTTAAAATTTTTGTACTGGCTTAAAGTAATATTTCAGGAATAAATCATCCATGTTGAGGCAAATCTTCTACAATATGAAAATATTTTCTACAATATGAGATGTCCTACTTCCTCCTTTCAAATTATTTCCCTCGTAGATCAGTCCAAAAATCATTAATACTCTCTTTCTGCATCTGTTGTATTAGAGACAATGTTTTTATTTAAAATATTAACATTTATTTATATAATTACATCAAATAATTTTATTAATACCCAAACAAAACATATTGATCTGTTTTTTCCATTATACTTTTCAGTTTTGCATTAAACTGGCAGATTTTTTTACACAATTTGTTTAAATGAAGTATGCCAAGTAATCTGCATTCAAATTCTTTTTTTAAATTTTGTATTTTGACTTATTTTAGAATCCGCTGGGTTAGTCTAGTGCAGCGATTCTTAACCTTTTTAGCTCCACGACCCCCAAAAAGTAAAGAAAATAAATAATGAATACCTGATAATAATGAATTCCTGATCACCCAACCCAATCAAACCTAGTTAAAACTATTTAGCTGCATTATTAGCAACTGGTGTGAACATGCATGTATGAAGTGTACAGACATGTGCAATTTATAGGTTCCAACTTGATGTGTATGTGCTCCTTGTAATTTGGTCTGCTTGCATAATATTCACGGTGAGAGCATCACGGTTCAAACATGCGTATGATGTTTGAACATGTCATGCTGTCAACAGTATAAAAGAGGTGTAAGGGATTGCAGAACGTCAATTTAGTTTTGAATGCAAAGCGTGCATCTGGTGTCTTTATTTACGTTTGTAAAATCACTAGGAAAGTGTTTACAGGTATAAAAGCAGTCTCTCACATTTTTTTATTTATTAACTGCATGTTAGTATGGGAAAAGTCTTTAGAATTGTAATTGTTATTGTTTTAAGTGTATTTAATCTTTAAACACTCTTAGCGCCATGTGTATCAATCTGATACATTTTTAGCTATGTCAGAACGGCCAAGTGTATAATTTTGATGCACATGTAATGGTCTTAATAAATAAATAAAAAATGTCTGGCCTGGGGTGAAGTTTTACTGATTTAGGCGTGGCGCTAAGAGTGTTAAAATTAAGAGTAATCATGTATTTGTCATTTGTCTGTTACAGGTTTATGGTATTACTGTTGATCCACGACATTTATTATTAATAGCTGATTATATGACTTTTGATGGTACAATCAAACCCTTAAATCGTAAAGGCATTGAAGGTAGTTTATCACCATTACAACAAATGTCTTTTGAGTCGTCAACACGTTTTCTAAAACTGGCTGTAATGCGTGGTAAAACGGATAGTCTAAATTCACCTTCAAGTCGTTTAATTTTAGGACAACCTTGTAAATCTGGAACTGGTATTGTTGACGTTAGATTGTCAAGCAGTATATTTTTGTCAAAGTAATACTTAAGTGTGTTTATTTCATTTATTTTATTGAACAATTTTTGTATGTCTATATTAAGAAGATTTTTGTACATTATTTTTATTATTGTTATGAATATTGTTACCATACATCATTTTTATTAAAGAATGTTAATTGTTACTGAAATTCTCATCAAGATTCGATAAGGACATAGTGATATGATCAAAACATCTTAGCTGAAATGTAGATCTCTGGAATACTCTTGATTCAGAATTATGTGTCTAAGTTAAGGTAAACATGTATAATTGAGCAGAATGACTAACTCTTCTTTAAGGATCAAGTGTTGTGCAATAACAGATCAATAAGATTAGAAATGACTACAATTTTTGTAGGCCTTTAAAAAATCTACTAATACAAACGTATAGTCAAGATGATGACTATATGACAAGAATGATTTTTTTTGGTGAAAGAGACCACCCCACTCTCCCCATCAACATGAACTATATTCTTAAGAAGAAAAATCATTTTTTAAATATTAACCAGTTTCAAATCGATTTTGAGAATGATTTTGTTTTTAAAATGTTGCTATTGTTTTATGAAATAATATTTTCATATTCATTCGTGTAATAATTATATCCTTAATTTGTTGTCATTAGAATTAAAAAAAAAAAATTATAAAATAATAAATGTATAATAAATTTATGGTATTAAATTTATTTAAAAATATTTACTTAATTGTAATTTAAATGTACATTTAAAATTAAATATTAAGTTATCATTTAATATATACAGTGTACTATGATATGTTTATTATATTGAATAATTAATCTTGTTTGTAATTTACATATAATGTAAAGAATACATATTAATGACCCCAAGGATTATGCAGATTAAAGTAACGTGACACTAACACTAACGTTTACTATGACATTTTGTGATCTAGCCTATGACTGCTATCTAGAAGTTTTTATTATTCTTGAAATTTAAAAAAAAAAATGATATTGCTTAATTTAAAAACACTCTGTCATGTTTTATTTTATGTGTATTCATTGTATAATGTGTTAATATTTTTAAAATATGTTATTAATAGATTAATTTTACCATTATTTTGGAAACAAATTAATTATAAAAATATGGGACAGTGGGCAGGTATGTATTCACAGATTTTTTAAAATAAAATGTTAATGAGTCAATCTTAAAGAAGTCAATTTATGTTTGCTATTTTATTTGAAAGTACAATTAAGTTGATCTATTAAACTGCTCTTAGATCTACTATTGATTTAGTAGATCTATCTCATTGATTATTTATATGTTTACAGCCTATGTTTGTTCATAGTCTGATTATTTACAGTCTACAGTATCAATTATTTGGCAAAGCTGAGTAACAAACTGGTGTTATGGTGAATCAAATGTTTAAATTGGAATCTGATGTTTGTCAATAAAATTTTTAAACACTAAAAAAGTTCATTATTTTTAATTTAATTAATGATTATTAATAAAATTATTGCTAAAAGAAAGATGGTAAAGGGTTCCCAAAATTGAATGTTTTTTGTGCCATATCCCAAAGACATGGCTTTTTCCTCAGTTGCAGTATGAACCACAGAACTTTATTTGGCAACAAGATTGTGCACCTCCTCAATGGTATATCGCTCTAAGTGATTGGTAGAATTAAATTCTTCCTGACAGCTGGATTGGTCACCGGGGAGGTGACAGGGTTTGTTTGCCGTGGTCTCCATGTTCACCCGATCTGATCCTGTGTGATTTTTTCTTTGGGGGTTTATAAAGGATCAAGTGTATGTACCGTCATTACCCAGCTGACCTACCCAATTTGAGACAGGATTGCAGCAGTTGTCACATCAGTTACTCCAGCTTTGGTGATTAAAGTACAGGATGAATTTTCCAGTGGCTAAATGTGTGCTGTGTCACCAATGGTGCTCACATTGAACACTTTTAGGAAAAACTGTTTGAGTTGCTTTTTCATTTCATGTATAATTTATCAATATAAGAAAAACTTAATATATATTATATAACTTTAAAACCCCGATATTCATTTTGAAATACTCTGTATTAGTATTAGACATTGATTTTTAAACTGAAAATAAAAGTTTAAGTAATTGATTTTTTAAAAACTGGCTCCCATTCAGCCCCCTTGTTTTTTGGGGTTGAAGAAATTATTTACGTTAGTTTATCTGAAGAAATTACAATAAGTAGTTTGATTTGGTCCATGTTATTTAACAAGGCTATAATAAAAGTATTATTTTGGCTATATATATATCAAATTCCAATTTTATTGATTTAACAGTTTTCAAGGTATGAGGCCACAATTTTTAGAAATATTGTTGAACATCCTTCAATCCTAAATCTGACCAATTTAAAACTTTGGAATTATAAATAATACATACTTTCATCAGGCTCTAAAGCTAAATTTTTTTAAGATTATTATACCAAAAGTCAGTAACCTCTTTTTTTATTCTCCTTAAATTCTGTATATAGAAATGTATTTATATATATATATATATATATATATATATATATATATAGAAATTTTATGAGCCATTTTTGAAGAATTTATATTGAGCCAGGTTGGAGATATTAATCACAATATAGGCCAATACACACATGCATCTGGAAGTTTCTATGGTTTTTAAGTTTTTTTTGGATTCGGGGCTTATGAAACATCATCATTCGCAAAAAAAAACCTGACATCAAAATTATCCCATTATAGCTATTAGTCCCTTTATAGCAGGAAAATAAAAGTATGTGATTGATCAATATTCCTTTGAAATTTCAATATTTTCTATTTTATTGGAAAAGTCCAATTTAAGTTCTATATAAATTTATTGGTAAAAAAATAAATCAAGTGTTAATTCCAGTTTTTACTTTTTTATTATAGTGATAACAGGATGTACTGATGGCATCGGCAAAGCTTTTGCATTTCAGGTATGAACAATTACAAAAAAAAAAACGAAAAATTTTGAAAATGTAGATATGTTAAGATATTAAATAAATGGTATATTAATGTAGCAGATTCCTTGATATATATTTATACTAAGTGTAGTGGTTCAAGATACCATGAAAATCAAAGTTTATTGTGCAATTATTACACAATTATGTAATTTGGGACTGTTTAGCTAAATCATAATTTTTTTTCATTAACGTTAATTTCCCATGTCATAAAATTAAATATATGGTCCTACTTTACAGAAGTTCTACATCCATATTCAAAGTAATTGTCTCCTTCTCCATTGATAGTGCTGATTTTTGTGTTTTTTAATGGCATCCAGAAAAACTTCTGGATGTTAGCGGTTTTCAGGATGTTCATTACCTCTTACAAGGTTTTTATTAGTTTATTTAATAATACTATTAGGAACACAGGTGCTCAAAATGGAATCCTCTAAACTCTAGGCAGTAGCATTTTCTATCTTGTGCTTTCCTTATATTTGCGAGCATATCAGGATAAGGAATTGATACGCATCACTCATTCTGATCATTAGGTTTTCCGTACGTGCTACAGGGGTTTTGTAAAGATTAGAACTTAAATAGCTCCACAAGAAACAATTCAGTGGTGTAAGTCCTTGAGCTTGTACTGGCTGATCCACTGATTCTTTTTGACCTATCCATTTTTCTAGAAATTCAGCATTTAAGGATTCTCTTACTTCTCTATTGAAGTAGTATAATGAACCATCTTACTGAAATCATTTAACCATTGAAAGTGACTAATAGTTCAACCAAATTACTTGTAGAGAAAAAAAAATTGTTACCTGGACTTTTATAGGTGGAAACAGTAAAGGGGCTTCTAATAAATGTAAAAAAAAATAAATGCGTGTGTAAAGATGGTGGAGGGATGATTTGGGGGGGGGGGGGTTGAAAAAATATGAAATACAAAAGTTGTAAATCATGCAAAAATCTACAAATTTTATAGAGGTCACATTATTACCCCAAAATTTCTGAGAAAAATGTGAAAATCTTTTTTCCCCGTTTTTTATTTTTCATTTCCACAAAAATAATTTAATTTTGACAAAACTTTGTGAAAGTATACCTTTCTGTGTCTTAAATAACCACAAATGTTTTTGGCGTCAACTTTAGCCAGAAATCGTAATACCATTTCTCACCCTCTTTTCAACCCTCCACTGCCGCTGCTCACGCATTTAGTTTTTTTACATTTATTAAAGCTCCTTTACCATTTCCACTTATAAAAGTCCAGGTAAAAATTTTAGGCTTTTTGACATTCAAAATGTGCAAATGTTTAACATCGTAATGTTTTATAAAATTTATGGATTTTGAACAATCATATTGTTCAATTTTGTTTGAAAGTTGTGTTGGTGATATGAATTGAGAAGGGTCAAGATCAGTTAGATCATAAGTTTTGTAAATAAACCATTTAAATACATCAGCTATTGTTTTTAATTTCATATACCAGTACAAATACCTTCCAATTATTTTTAAATCAAACCTTTTCATTAAATCTTAGATCTTTTGTAATCTCATTCTGATGCTACCATATTTTTAATGGGGCATTTATTGACTGTGATAAACAACCCTCATGAAAGTTTGTGGTCAATATGTTTTTTGTGGTGGCCTTACCAATACCATTTACAATAGTATATGTATACTGTGTCAGTGATACAATAATAATTATTATTGATGCATAAATACCACAGATTCTAAACTTATCTTTAACCACCAATTTTCTATATTTGTAAGTACCAAAAATCTCATAACAATGCACAAATTTTGTAGTCTATATGGTCTGTTCTTCAAACCTTCAATATCATCCCTTTTACTGGGTACTCGATACCCAACATGTTCAAGGTTTGTAAATAATTTTTGTACCTTCTGGATTCAAATACATGATCACGATTACAAGCATGCGATACTTCACGGTATTCACTGTGGAATAAGGTTGGGTATGACTTTTGTTTGGTGTGGTGATCTTCAGGACACTTTATAATCTTACCCACATCTATATACACCGCCTTGTGCCCATGTTACCGTGTGTTGCTGATGCGTTTGCTTCAATCTTTTGATAGAAGCAAATCTAGAAATATTTTGAGATCAGTAAATATTTTGATGTATTCTCCTTCAAATGGATTAAGAACTTTAGCTACTAAATGGGCGGTCTTGTGTTTAATGCATTGTCTAGTAAAAGTTGAATTCCAATCAATCGGCAATACGATAATTATTGAAGGAGCAGGGACGCAAAGATTCCGGGGGGATTTTGGGATTGGAATGATAGAGGTGAAGAAATAGTGGAAAAGGTTGTCCCCCTTATAAAGCGTGCAAGGACTTAGTATAATTCTCGCTTGCCTCAATGAAAATTGTTGAAAAATTTTCAAAGTCATTGTTTACTGCTATTAGTAGTGACGTCACTGATTTGTAATTCCCTGTCTATTCAACTTAGAATATTTCTTCTCTAACCCCAATAACTTATACACTGGTTATATGTGAAAAACTAATGCACACAGAAAAATCAAAATTATGGTACAATCCATAATCCAAAAATCATGAAACTTCAAACACTTCTTCCGTAACCTTATCTCAATAAACCACACTACTTTTCCAGTTTAAAAACCACAAAAAATCAACCAAAAAGCCACTAGAATGCAGACAAATACAACCTCTCAGTATGAGCTTCCTTACTCGACTAGTTGATGCACTTAACACTCAAAAAACAAATTATTATGCAAGTTCTGCAATTACGTATGTAATTATTATTAACATTATTATTTAAAGTACGTAACTATTTTTAAAAACATTATTTCGCTCAACTGAATGAAGTATTGTAAAGATGATTGATAGAATCACGATGAATAATAGTAATTGGAATAACGTAAATATGTGTAATAGTAGTACAGCAAAATTAGAACGTGAAATGAATGCATGAAAATTTGACCGTTATTTACATAAAACAGTTAATTTTATCATGGATGCAAATGCATTATTATTCAATAACTTTATACTAAACATGTTAACGAGTCTGAAGCAACATAATGGAAATTATCATAAAACACTTAAATTTGCAGACTTTATCAGTGACGCAAATGCATTATCACTAGATAACTTTAAAATAAACAGGTTAATTAGTAAACAAGGTTATTGCAATATCATTACGCACGTGTAATCTGCACACGCCCCTAAAGCTTTTCGATTTCGCGTTATGTACTTCCTGCACATGAAACCTTTTTATTTTTTTGTAACGTCATCATTTTTAACCTTTGAACTTGTCCCAGAATCGGCATGACCTTTTGACCTACACCAAGAATTGGCAAAAATGTACGAAATGAAACGTAAGATTGCTAAAGAACTGCATAGACCTGTTAGATGCAGGTTTAGAATTTAATTTTAGAATAGAATGCAATAAATAATTTCTAGCTGATATCAGTTAAATGTAGAGTGTTATAGTACAAGGGCTGTTCAGAAAGTTCTTGGCCTGACAAAGAAACAAGAAAATTTTTCAAAAATTAAAAAAAAACATTTTTCAATGTAGTTAACTTGCAAATTCTATACATTTAGACCGATAACTTTTCAGCATTTTAATAACCTCAGTATAATGTGATTGTCTAACTTTGGAAAATAAATGGTTATCTCAGCTTTGATCTCATCATTTGAAGTGAATCTTCATTTAGTAAGCCATTACTTCAGGTTTGGGATCGGAAAGTGGGAGCCATATACAGTGCACATGAAAGAACTTTGAAGTGCAGGTCATGCAATTTTGCAGTAAAAAGCAAGACATGTGTACAGGCTTATTATAGTAGTATAAAAGCACTTTCTTTTTGGCTAAATATGGATTTTTAGCCTGAATAGCACCTTCAGTCGATCCAGTGGTGAAGCGTAATACATCAAGGGTAATACATAGGATCATCAAGGGATCCTGCCTTTTTCCAGATAGTCTATATACACTATATCATGAGTATCCCAAAAACTATAGTCATGAGTTTTCCTGCTATGGAACCATTTTCACCCGCTCCCAATCACTGTTTGGTCTCTGGTGTGTGTTGGTAAATTCATGTCATAAAATGTCAAAGAAACTGAGCAGTATTGCATTTAAATAAGTCTAAAAACCCTAGAGAATTTTTTAGTCAAACAAGTTCAACTGCATACATTTCGTAGAAAATGTCAGAACTTGTTTGTTTTACTTGATCATCACAAATAAGTAACACGAGAATATAAAAGATCAAAAATGACAAAACATTGTAATCATTTTATCATATCTCTCTTGTGTCAGTGTCATACATACTAATTAATTGTTGGTAAAAAATGAAATCCCTTCTTTTATCCTAATATCTTTCCATTGATCTTAAGCCTTCGTTCAAGTATAACAAACTTATCTATCTGAGGTGCTCAGTGAATTTTACATTTGGTACTTAGGTAATAACATGATTAAATATAGGCTTTTTTAGGAAAATTATAGAATTTTTACCGTGCTCATTTAATGTAACAGCAAACCAGAAGTAAAGTGGCTTTAAAAAAGAAAAAACATCACAAAACATGTTATGTTTTGTAACTGGATTTAATAACAAACATAATTGTTAAAAAAATGTAAATAAAAACAATGCTTTCTAAATTGTTAAAATACAAGGTGTACCTATTAAATAACAATACTGATACAGTAACACCTTTATTTATATTTACATCTCTAATGCTTGTCCTCTTCAATGTAGTCTTCATTTACACTTACACGCTGATGTAATCTTGATTTCCACCGGTCAAAGATTTGGAGAACAACAATTTCTGTCAGCTGTTTTGACACATCTATCATTTTCTTCTTTACTACATTAACTGACCAAAAACATGCTCCTTTAAGGACAGATTTCAGTTAAGGGAAAAGTAAAAGGCCACATGGTTTCAAATCTGGGAAATAGTTATGTGTTTTTCAGCCAAAATGTGCTTCACAGAAAGTGCTATGTGAGCAGGCACATGGTCTTTATGAAGAATGAATCTATTTTTGGTCATTTTTTCTTACTTGCTTTTGTTCTCATTTTTGGTGATATAGTGTTTTCTGGTGTATTGACTGTCATGGTCATGACCTTCCTGCATTCTCTGGAAGGCCTAGGTTTCATTACAAATGATGATTTTTTGAAAAAGATCAGTGTTGGCATCAAAGTTACTGCTGTATGTCAGTGCAAATTTCCTTTTGCAATGGTGTGAGAACTCAAGGGATGGTTTTGGCTCAAACCTTTTTAATGTTGAGATAAACAAAATTTTCCACACAAAATCCTTGCTGACAAATCAATTAAGCTTCAACTGTTATTCAGACACTGACTCAACGGCTGTATCAAATAATCTGGCGTAATTTTTTCTACAATCTTTTTGTAAGCATTTGAAAACATTCTGTTGGTGGTTTCTTAAATTTTGCTAAAATTTGAAATTGACATTTTGCTCAACTTTTAAACTTAGCATTATATGGGGCACACCACAGAAAACAAAACTTCAGTAAACAAAAACTCAACTGACTGGCCAAGAGTGTTGATGTTTGTCATGCAGCTTCAGACATTCCAAGGTCAGTAACACAGTGCTCACAATCAGTTCTTACTGCTTTCTCTAAGAGATAGAAACAATTTCATGTAACAGACACACCTCTTAACTCTTTCAGGCATGAATCGGCCACAACATTTACAGACCTTACCAGTACAGAAATATTTTTTGTAAATTTTACCCAAATTTATTACTATTCATACTAAGTAACCATAAATATACAAGGAAGAAAATAAATATATAATTATTTATCAGGTAGGGGGAGGTTCACATTTTAGACCACCATGCCATAAAAATAATTATTAAATCTTCATAAAACTAATTTGTACATCAACAAATTATTTTCAGTACACACAATAAAATAATTCATTCAAAATGTTCAGTAACAAACTGTTTAATATCGCAGATAATTTGTAAAACAAAAAACAAGCATAGTCAAAACTTGAAAACTATTATGAACACAGTCAGTGTTATTAACACAGTACCAAATAATACAATTAATATTTAATACACTAGCCTATCATTAATATAATTACAATGCAACAAACATAATCAAAATTTACAATGAAACATAATAAATAAAAAAAATAAATCTGGAGAAATATTAAGTTTAGAGTGTTTAATTTCAATTGAAGGTAAAGCAGCAAATCGCTTTGTTGACAAACAAAGCGAATAAGCGATTAAGAACAAGTTAAGTTGCGATTAGCAACAAGTTAAGTGAACTGTCATTCACTTAACTTGTTACTGACAAGACCATCAATGACATCTCGACGAAAGTCTTTTAGGGTTTTTTACAGTTGTTGCAGATTTTTGTATAATACATAAGAATTGATAATACTGGCATCTAAGAAGTGAAATAATATAACGATGCCACCACTTCTGGCTTTTTCTATCTATTTCATAGACTGACTTCAGTTGATCAAATTTTGTCAATCGAATTCATGTTTAAATTAAAATCTTTAATGATTTTTGGACATGATACTGCTGAAACAACACCATTTGATAAGACAAACACATCTTTTGTCTTTCTACAAGACAGCTAATAAATAATTTCGTTTCCACCAAACTCACCCTGATGGAAAGATTTTTCATTTACAAATTTTGGTAAATTTCTCCCGTTCTTATTAACAGTTCCAAAAGGTAATATTTCATCATCCCTTCTTAATTTTTTCGTTAAATCTATACTATTGAAATAATTGTCAAAACAGACAGTGTGAAAATTATTGCATAACTGAGATGTCATTCTTAAAATCACTTGTTCCCCTAATTTTTTTACTACTAAATTTCCAACTTTTCCCGTGTAAGTGTCAAAATCATGTATATACCCTATTTGTCAGCCAGGACCCACACCTTATACCCTGTTTTTATGGGCTTGTTGGGTAAGTATCATTTAATACTGGACCTTTAAACTCAATCATGCACTCATCAACAGAAACAATGGCTGATGGCAAGAAACATTTTTTATATTTTCAGGCTGTCTAACTAAGATTTTACCTTGTAGTTTATTGTAATCTGGGGAAGTACAAATAGATACTATTGTCATTTATGTGCAGATTACTTAATAACCATCTAAATCTAATGACAGTTATCTATTTGGATATGTATGGATCATTAAGGTCTGGGGAACTACTCCAATAATCTCTGTAGCTGGGTGATTTCTTGATTCCCAAGAAAGGTTCTTATTTCAGTAAAAATTGGTGGGAGTGTATCTTTTACCGGACTGCTGGGGATAAAGGTTCATTTGATACACTAAATTAATAATACTATCATCAAATATTAATGAAAATAGTTTATATGGGCTTATGCACTCTAGATTTTTAACTACTGCTGTTGGTTCACTGTCAAACAACGGAGGGAGCTGATAATCATTATGTTTATTCCATTTCATATGTAATCTGTCAGGTAACAGTTCATTTTTATATTTTCTTCTGACAATTCTTCAGAATTACTATTGCTGTTACCGTCACTAATACACATTTTGTTTATAATGACAGTAAAATCCAGGTCATCTACAATGTTTTCTTTGTTTTCATCAACTGATTCAATGTCCAATGGAATTTCATCCATTAATACATCTTCAACGAATGAAGTAAGCTGAGTTAACAGAATTCATTCCATTTCAGATGAATTCTGAAATAAAAATGGTACACTGTCAGAATTGAGGTTATGCATCAAAGATACACATTGCTGCATGGTGGTCTAAAATGTGGACTGTGTTAAAATTGCCATAAAGTAAATAAATATTGGTGTTAAAATACAACAGATTAATTACTTATCATCAAAACTTAGTAATAATGGGGATTATTACAAATCCAGACGAATAAAACACTTTTAAATCATGTAAATAAATGTAAGACACACATCGCACAGCAACAATGGTAGATATTTATTTGCTTTATTAACATCTGTTAAATGTTGATACGACTAATTCTGCCAACAATAATGTAAAATGGAACTACTAGAATATAATACTGTAGAGATGGTCAATTTCTAAACTATCGTGCTGCAAATAAGTATAATTTTCTTATGTGGTCTAAATTCTGAACCGTCATGAACTAACAATGGTGGTTCAAATTGCAATCCACCATGCCCAAAAGAGTTAAATTGCCAACTTTACATTTCATGTATTTTGTTACATCAGTAAAAAATTGTTTAAGGCAGTTAACTGCATATCTTTTCCAATTTTAGCTACATTGAAGACAATTATCTCAGGACCTATTAATATTACAGGCTTCAAATTTTTTCTGGATACTGATATTCTAAGTAGATTAGATGCATGTAGAATTATAGAATGCATCTAAGTTATACAACTATAACTATAAACTACTTTCCTAATGAAATATAAATTAATAATAATAATAATTTTTTTTCAGTTTTTTAGGATTTATTTTTTATAACTGATAATTCACATATTTTCATAATTCTAGATGTATTGAAAGATATATACATATAGAATAATGACAAAAAAATTCAATTTATCTTTAGTGGTTCCTAAGATAATGGGTCATAAATATAGAAAAATATGATTTTTGGAAAACTGACTTTAAAAATGACAGAGATTTTTAAGTCATGTTTTAAAATTGCCCAGCTTCATAATCTGGGTCTGATTTTATTAGCTTCCTGATCTTCTAGCTTTGGCTTTTTATTTCTGCTTCTCTGTCTTACCTTTTTTCTGCATTTCTTGAACTGTGCCTTCTGCCTGGGTTACCCGTTCCGTATCAATATTTTAAAAAGTTTCTATGGTACTAAGAACAGGATTGGTTCCAAGATGCTGCAGAACTTCACATTTGCTAATGTTTGCCATTATTTAATGTTGACACTATATCATGTACACCAAACTCAAGTGTTTCCTTTCCACAAAAATATTTTTTGGCAACTGGTTCCAAATTATGTGGCTGAAAGACTCAAGAGTTCTGTGTCTGTCCATGAAGACATTTTTCAACAAACCTTCAACAGATAAACTTTGAAGGGTATGGACATATGTATTATGTAGTACTTTTGAAACAGTTTTTATCACATTTCTATAACACACACACACACACACAATATTTAATTAATTGTATTCTGACACACAAAAAACACAAATGCACTAAACCATAACTCACAATTAACTGGGTTGATATTTATTATGCATTTTTAGACTGGTCCAAGGTTTTTGCCAAAGAGCTTACAATCAGTTCTTGCTACTTTATATTAGATCAAAACAGTCTTGTTATTTTATAAATATATCTTGTAGGTTTCTAGATCTTTTTGTAGATTTTATTCAGCTTTACTAGCAATGTTTCACTAGCATGTGATGAAGTCAAACTTCAGAAATTTAGAAACTTAATTTTTATTTATTTAATTGTAAATGTCATATAATTTTTAAATCATCATGTTTTTATTTCAGAAGAAAAATATAATATAAAAACTAAAATAGTTGTAGCCGATTTTAAAGATACAGAAAAAGTAATACCAGAAATAAGAAATGAATTAAGCAATATGGATGTTGGTGTGCTTATAAACAATGTTGGTATGGCATTAGAGTTGGCTAAATTTATTGACAATAACAAAAGAAAAGTTAATGACATAATTAACGTAAATGTTAAATCTGTGGTATGCATGTGTTCAGCTGTAATGGATATAATGTTAAATAAACAAAAAGGTGTCATTATTAATGTATCATCGCTTTTGTCTGTATTACCATGTCCAAATGTGACTGTTTATGGTGCAACTAAGGTAAGCTGAATATAACAATTGTTTCCTTTACTGACAGATAAATATTGGTGTGCCTAGGTTGATTCATCATTTTCCATTCCCCGTATAAGAAAGTTAGGTTTTTGAAAACATTACTAGCCTGCTTCTTGAATTGTACTATATAATAATAATAGTGTACATTATTAATATAACAGACAATCTGAAAATAACAGAATGAAAAATAATAATAAATTAAGAAGTTTCCACATTAATATGACTGTACAGATTTAACTAAAAAATAAGAAAATACATTCCTGTGATAATTATATAGTATCTCTCTCTCTCTCTCTCTCTGTGTGTGTGTGTGTGTGTCAGTACACTGCTTTTCGGTATGAGACCACAACAACTCAAGCATCCATGAGGAGTAACTCGAAAATTTTTTATTGAAAGTATAAGGTTGTGATATCATTTTAAAGGCAACTGAAAAAAAAAAAAATGGCTGCTAAACAAAACAGAAGCTATTAATGTTTTTCACAAGTAGTTTCAAAGTGTCTAGTGTCTCTTATATAATGCAAATCATTAAATTTGGAAGTTCTTCAATCTTTAAACAATATATTTTTAGAATCAGATCACTATTTGGATTGTACTATTTGTCACTTTTGAAGTTAGCTGTAAAAAATATTAAATGGTAGATATTTTGGTTAAAATTGTTGTAGTTCAAAGTTTTCTGCATAAAAAATTTGTTTTGTAATGCTCTTTAATATGGTATATCATACTTTTACCTTTTAATTTAAAATTTTTGAATTTGCCTTACATGGGGCTGCCTGAGGGGTTGGGGTGAGATCTTCTACCAAAAAACAGATTATTTTGAGGTAGGGGCATTTTCTAAATTTCAGTCTGTTTTATTCAATTTCTTTCTTTTTTTTGTAAATAAGGTTTCCAAAGGAAAAACCTTGAAAAATAAGTTTGCCAAAAAACCATTGCAAGATTTAATAACATATTGAGAGAGCTATAATGTCATAAGGAATAACAAAATGGTCTTGGAAACAAATACTAGACTAAAAGACAGAATAAAACATCAAAGAGAGAAGAATCTAATGCACAGCTGTTGAGATTATGGAAATGATGTGTTGTGATTGGAATAGGTCCTGTCATGAGAGGAAGAGAAACAATGTGTGGAATGTGTAGCAGTAAAGGCTTGGTGAAGAAAACTTCCTCTCTACCATCTTGAGGACTGAAGGAACCATTTTGAAATGGAAAATTTTATGAACAATCATTACACACACATTTTTCTGCTTAACAGCAAAAATATTTCACAGAAAAATTTTGTAAATATCATAAAATATGTTTGGTCTTAACTGCATCAAGTTGAAGTAGGACCTAGCTATGTGTGGTCAAAAAATATCAACTGTTTCCTTGGATGCTTTCCTTTTAAGAGCATGCTGATTAGTTCTACATACAGACCTGTATCAATAGATCTTAATTTCAATATCTCTATCAAACTCTTAAGTAATCACACAGAGCATCTAGTTGAAAAGTGTGACTTTTTCCAGTACTTTCAATATCTATAAATACTTTAACTCCTCTGCCCCAAAAATATTCCACAAAAATGAAATATTTGTTTATTAATAATTTACTTAATCATGTTTTACTTTGAATCTTCTTAATAAAATCGGCAGCTTATCATCACTGTTAATTATTTATTATGCTTCTATTATTTCCCTTTGAAGTAGATCATCTTGACTTTCTGAGGAAGTTGCAACTTCCTCAGAAAGTCAAAATGAGTTTTTAAGATATAAAAATCCATCTCTTTACATTTTTTAGCTTTCATAATATGAATCATGTAGACTGATACTTAGAAAATTAAGATTGTTTTTTTCATGTGATTATAATTATTATTGGGCAATCTTTGCTAAAAAGAATAACTTTATTCTTAAAAAAATAAAAATATCCACCTCTATTCATGTAACTCAACATAATACTTAAGCTTATGAGAACCATTTTATGCTTTCATTTTCTTTAGTAAATGACCAAATCAGTTAAAAAAATCTTCCCAATTATATTTAAAGTAAAATTAAAAAGTTTTCCTTTACAGAAATAATATTACTCCGTTAATTCATTTGTAAATATGAATTAATAAACTGAATTTTTTGCAACTTGTTCAACATTTGCATAAATACTTGGCTCAAATAATTCTCATCAACACCTTTTGAATTGTGAAAATTTTTTTTATATTTAATGTATTTACCTTAACATTTCATATGTTTATATTCAGAAAAATTAATATGAACTTTAATCACATCTACAATTAAAAAAATTTTCTTTTTTCATTTGTGCAGTGTAGCACATTTACCAATCCAATGATCAGAATAAAAGATTTAATTATTTATTTATATCTGTTTATTTACATTGCACTGCTTATTAATTCGGTCAGTTTTTGCATCGATCTTGAGCATGGAGAATCATCTGATCATCTGCGTAAAGAATAGTATGATACATAATGTTCCTGATCCATTCATACCTCAATATAGATAACTCAATAATAGATTCAACAAGTTACACCTCTGTTCATGGTTTGATTTGCTGCAATGTGGAGATTTGTTTTCTGCTTAAATTACAATAGTAGAGCAAAATTTCAGAGTTCTTTTCATTTACTAATTATTTACTTAAACTGTAACATTAATTTTAACTTTTTATATTTAGAGAACAGCTAGAAGCAGATTTTACACCCTTTGAGTTCAGTATACTTTTTTCCAGATTTTTGTAATCCACAGTAAATGATATTTCTTTTCAGGCCTTTGTATTAAAATTCAGTGAAGATTTACATAAGGAATATGGAAAACACGGAATAGTTGTGCACTGTTTAACAACTGGTCCGGTGAAAACTAAGATGTTCAATTTGAGCATTTCAGAATGGATTACTCCTGTTCCAGATATATATGCAGAAAATGCATTGAAAAATGTAGGAATGCTTAACGTTACTACTGGTTATTCATCTCATGATCTTATTGTAAGTAATAATCGACCAATCAGCGCTCGTGAAAAAAACCTTAGTTACAAACATAAAGTGGTGGGGGGTAATTATGTCTGGACCTGAGGTTTCTATACTACTTGTGTGTTGATCTTTGATTTCACACATTTAATTCAGTAGCGGCGAAGAGGTGCAAAGAGTGACAGAAGAATCAGAAGGTCTCCAGCTGCCCGTGGCTCGCTGCGGGTAGTCGTCACGCTTGTGCCCAATATCTCTAAATAGAAGGAATACAGCGAGCATTTTGTTTGTATACTGTTAGGTCAGGGCATCTCCGACCATGACAGATGTCAGTGAGATAGGTAGGAAGCCTAGCTGGAGGAAGGGTCTGGAGCTTTTTCCTTCGACCACCTCGAGCACTGGTTCTGACAATGATAGTTCAGAAGAAGATATAGAGGTGACCACCAGGGAGAGTATGAACCCATTTATTGAAAAGTTTTTCCAAGCCGGGAGCAGGCCTAGCAGTTCTGCTCCGTTGGGCAGTAATGTTTTGGCGGAACTGAGTGGGGCTTGTCTTTCTATTTAAATGTACTAGAGCAGCTACCACCAAGAGATTATTACCTCGGCTCGAATTCTTCCGAGCGGCTTTCACAGCTCTCGTCGGTGGTTTTGAAAATCTTGCCTCAAGGCCTAAAGAAATAACTGTAGCTCAGAAACCGGCCTCGGCCCCAATGCAACCGCGTAGGTATGCTGAGGTGGTCAGGGGCAGACATGAAACCAGCCAGTCCTCTAAGAAACCTGAGGTTTGAGGTTGCGTTTGTTCATAGGGCGGAGGGCACGACTGTGTCCAGCTGTCAGTTTAAGAAAGACCTCCTGGTTGCCCTTCGGGGTAAGAACGGAAAGGTCTTAAAATGAGGAACATTAAAGAGACCGGCAAGAGTTTAGTTGTGGTAATGGATGATAGAGACTATTCAGGCAATTAGAGATTCCATGGCAGTTAAGCAATTGAATGTGAAAATATACCCGAAGAGAACGCGTAGACCCCGTATTATAGTCTGATATTGACCGTAACCTGACCGACGAAGATGTCTTGTCTCTCATTAGAGAGAGCAGAACACGGATTTGGATGAAGCTGCCTTCCGGCAGGACTGCAGGTTGGTTTTTAAAACGGGTAGGCGTGATACCCAGAAATATCATGGTCTTTGAGGTAAGTTCTGGTCTCTTTCAAACATTTATGTCTGTAGGTACACTATTTATCAATTTAGGGTCCTGCCGAGTAAGAGTACGTGGATGTTCAAAGATGTTTCAATTGCTGCAGGTATAGTCACAGGGCTAAATTTTGTAAGTTTGCCTTGGTGTGTCCACCACACCAATGGGTGTGCCCATTGTGGCGAGGAGGGCCATAAGCGTGATGATTGTTTGCATAGGTCCGAGGCTCCGGCCTGTGCTAACTGTAAGAGTTTGCATGAAGATTATGAGCACCCAGTGTTTAGTAAGGGCCGTTGTGCTGTGTACTTTTAATTCATTAGATGGTTAGGTTCGGTCAACTAAATGCCCAGGGTGCTTATGTAGTCCAGGTTGAGTCAAGCGAGATTGTAGAGAACGGAGCCTCGATGTTGTCCTTCTGCAGCACCCATATGTAATTAGGGGTGATCTAGGCTTTCACAGCTGTATAAGAGCTGAAGCAAGGGACCCTGAAGCAAGTTTGGTTTTTAAAACGGGTTGGCGTGATACCCAGAAATATCATGGTCTTTGAGGTAAGTTCTGGTCTCTTTCAAACATTTATGTCTGTAGGTACACTATTTATCAATTTAGGGTCCTGCCGAGTAAGAGTACGTGGATGTTCAAAGATGTTTCAATTGCTGCAGGTATAGTCACAGGGCTAAATTTTGTAAGTTTGCCTTGGTGTGTCCACCACACCAATGGGTGTGCCCATTGTGGCGAGGAGGGCCATAAGCGTGATGATTGTTTGCATAGGTCCGAGGCTCCGGCCTGTGCTAACTGTAAGAGTTTGCATGAAGATTATGAGCACCCAGTGTTTAGTAAGGGCCGTTGTGCTGTGTACTTTTAATTCATTAGATGGTTAGGTTCGGTCAACTAAATGCCCAGGGTGCTTATGTAGTCCAGGTTGAGTCAAGCGAGATTGTAGAGAACGGAGCCTCGATGTTGTCCTTCTGCAGCACCCATATGTAATTAGGGGTGATCTAGGCTTTCACAGCTGGAAAACATTTTGTGTTGAGCATACCTGCATGTCTGCTATTCTATGCAGGAAGTAGCTTGGTAGTGTCTTTATACAGCAGGTTTCTGACCCGCATCATGTTGTAGTCAGACTTGCCATTCGCAGAAAGAACCTTACAGTTGTTAGTTCATATTTCCAATACAGGGATCACACTGAGGAACACTTAGCGAGATGGGATAGGATCCTTCATATTGCGGGTAATAGTCCAATCCTTATTGGTGCCGATGTTAATTCGAAGTCGCTTTTCTGGCAGAGTGGGATCACTGATCATGGCGGTGGCCTAATTTACAATTTCATCGCGCAGCACAATTTTGAGGTATTTAATGTTGCAGACCAGTAGGCTACTTAAGTTGGTAAGGTTAACAAATGAAGGGCCTTTTTAGGCACAAATATTGAGATCACCATTGGTATTTTAGGGACATCCCTAGCAGGGTCATTGGTCGAAGATTGTTCTAGCGATCATTGGTTGATACTATTTGAAATAGCAGATCAGCTACGTGTTGGCCATGAGGGACACTTTCCTGTTTACCGAGAGCGCTCCTGCATAGGATGGCGGACTGGCCGGAAATTCTCCTCTTTGTTGGAGTCCAAACTAGAGACCTTGACGGCCTGTCATTAGATGTCCTGGCAGAAAATTTCACTTCTGTGGTGGTGGCGATGGCTGAAGCTGCCATTTCTAGAGGCACTGGCCGGAAACGTATATCTGATTGGTAGTCTCGGAATCTGACAACAATGAAGCAGTCTGTGAGCTGACTCAGAAGGGCTGCTCAACGAGAGGGTGATCCCGATCAATGTGCGGCCCTAACTGCAGATTACCGCAGAGTGATGGCTAGGTTTTCAAAGAGTAATTCCTGGTGCTCCTTCCTTCAGGAGCAAAGGAATAGAGACCCTAGGGGCATTGTGTATAGGGCCCTTGGACATAAGCACAGGAAAGATGTCCCCTTGTCAGGCTTGTCAACCCACGAGGGTGTGGTAATTGATAAGGACCGTGTCTTTAACATTTTGCTGAATGATTTGCTCCCGGATGATACTATGGTGGGTGAGGTTTCATACCACCGGCGTGTCAGGTGGGAAGTGGTGATTTTCGAGACCAACTTACAATCTTCTGAGATCACTGAGGCGGAAGTGCGCAGGTGATCTGCAGTATGGCAAGGCACAAGGCACCCTAATATATGATTGTATCACATTGGAGCTCCTCGTCCGAGCGCTTCCTTGCAGTTGTCCTTGGTCCTCTAGAATATATAATAGGTTGCTCTTTGTCGCCCACTTTCCGGCGTGGAGACTCGGTATTGGTTATTCAAAAGTGGCGACAAAGATCCTACTGTTAATTCTTCTTAGCGTCCACTAACGCTCTTGCCCATAATTGGCAAGGTTTTCAACATATTAATGTTAGATTGGCCAATGTTGTTTCCGACTGGTCAAGAGCACTGAGGATGCCATACTAAAGGTGATGGATATAGCTTCCTCTAGTCCATGTAAATATGTATTAGGGATCTTTCTGGACATTCGGGGTATTTAACAACTTATGGTGGCCCTCTGCCCTGTTTCAGATGCAGAAGCATAAGTGTACACAAAATGAACTAGTAGTGCTCTCAAAGTTATTTCAGCCATCGGACCGTTTCCCTGCGTGACAGCAGCTTGGTGATTCGTAAGACATTAACTAAAGAATGACCTCAAAGCGGTGTTCTGAGTTCCCTTCTTTGGATCATAGAATTCGATTCGATGTTGCGTTTAAGGTTGCCATGTGGTTGTCGTGTCATCGCTTACACTGACGACCCACTGCTACTGATTGAAGGGGATTCGCATAACGAAGTAGAGTTCCGAGCTGCTCGTGCTTGTTAGACACTCTGATTGTGGAGTCTCCAACATAAGATGATTTTCAGCCCAGAGAAAACCACAATGATGTTGCTTAATAAATAAAAAATTACAGTCTAAAACAAGTTTATAGATTTCAAAATGGTATCAAGCCACTTTATAATGTGATAATCTTGATAATCAATACTTTTATCAAAATACATTTTAATAGTTAACATGTTAAGTCGATATCAAAAAACAGCATGATATTTATATTTTTGAAAATTGGTCAACAAAACAAAATTATTACACAATATAATTTTCAGATGCATTTCATCTTCACCATTAATAAAAAATTACCAAACTGGAATAATTAAAATTAATAAATACATGAAATTTTATGTGCTCATCAAATAAAAATAAAAATTTTATTTAGCTTAAAAACTGTTTAGGCTTTAATCGAAAGCTGAGAAAGTTATGCAAAATTATTAGTAATTTTTTATTTATTTTACAGTTACTGTAATGTCAGTGTAAAATTTACGTTGTTCGAATATAAGTATAATATTTCAGATTATATAAAGTTAATCACAGTGGGTTGTATTATTGTATTTAGTTTCATTTATAAAATAACATGTGTAGAATAACTCTTTGGTGAATTATATGTGTTTATTATTAGCTATATTTTTTCAAAGTTTTTAATTATTTCAGGAATTCATCAGCAAGTCACTGATAGAAATTTTTCCCATGTTTTATACGAAATTAATGGAGACTTTAGAATCTCTTATACCAAAGAAGTCAAACTGTAAACAAAAGTTACAAAAAATAGTATTATGAATATTAATAAAATTAATAATAATATGGATTAAACAGAAAGTAAAAATTATTCTCTAATTTAAAAAAAAATAAAATTATCGACTGCATAAAAAATTTAATATAAAGATGTCTAGATTTCATAATGGAAAATAAATTATTTTGATATACCAACACTTCCTAATATTTTTTTAAAAATTAATAGTTGACAAATTATTTAAGGATTGTGGCAACCTTTAACAACAAACAAAGTATGGAACACTTTGTTTAACTTTTTTTTATTACTAAAAATTGTAGACAATTTTATTGTTAAAATTGTAGACATTTTTCACTTATTGTGAAAAATGTCTAAAAAAAATGAAACTTCTTATAAATAAATAGAAAATGTAAATGAAAAAAATGCAATCTTTTCTTTTACTCTACATTTCAAGTGAATGTGAATGTAGAGTTTCCTTACTTTATTCCTCACTTACTTTCTTGATTCATAATTGCTGTGTAAATTTATTATTTTTTTAATAAACACAATAAAATTATAAAAAATATATTTTTTTTAAATTATTTTAAAGAGAAGTGTTGAACTTGTAGTACTATATCATTTCAATAAAACATATCAATAGTTAAAAATTTAATAGTGTTTTTTGTTATCAGCCTCAGATTGTTTTTATTTTTAGGCCACAGTTAGATTTTGCTTCAGAGAATGAGATGAAATGGCAATTTTGTAGCATGTGAGCCATGCCTGACCGGTATTTGAACCCAGGATCTCTGAATGAAAGGCTGAGAACACTACTTACTTGCGATCTTCAGAGTCCTACAACTTTTCCAGCTGACAAGAGTTTGTTAGCCTTGATTGGTGTCCCCTTCTCATTTGAAGAAGAACAAGTATGGAGTCTTCTACTCCATACTTCTTCTTCTTCTTCCTCAAGGTGAATCAGTACCACTGACAGATGGTCTTTCTATACATTTATCTGTGCCTACATTTATCTGAGATGGAATCTGAGGCACAGATCCCATCTCATCAACATTTTGCTGTATCCAAGAGTGTCTTGACAACATTGTATGTAAACTCCTCCACTTAGCTTACCTCTTGATGCAATTTCAGCCAGAGTAATGCAGTGGTCACCTTCCACAAGATCACCAACAGCCTGAATGTTGTCATCATTAATGCTAGTCTGTGGACGATGTTTGTGACTTTTGTTCTCCAATGCAGCATGGCCATGAGTTTTGACAGGGTAGCATCTCTGAACTGTGCCTGAAGTCGAGTAAAAATTTCAGAGGATTTAAAACCTTCATTGGCAAAGAAAGATTATAATATGGTGTTCCAAACCTTTTATTTGGAAACTATTTATTGTTGGAAAATATCTGGAACTATTTAAATGGATCAACTCAAATTTGTTGAATAAAACTTCAAAATTCTATTTTTTTTCATAAAAATGAGTTTTTATTTAACAAGTAAAATAAATAAATAAATAGAATGTTAGAGAAGAAATTCAACTTATATTACTTTGTGCATACTTATAATATTCTGTAGCATCATAATCAAATAATTCGAAATCGAGTTTATATTTTTGATATAATTCAGCCACATTATTCTGTGTTAATTGTGAAAAATATATTTTTGATATATTTTTAACATTATCATTAATTGTTTTATGTTTCCAAATTGGTTTAATTAAATTCTGTAAATTAGTTGCTCTTATTATATATATTTGATCTCTAAAAAATGTTTCAACTTTTGCTAAAATATTATATTTTAATAAACACGGTGTACAGAATAAATAATATGGTATCCAGTGGTCATCAGAATAGTTAAGTAAATCAGTGTCTATTAGATATCTGAAAACAGAAAAAAAAAAAGATAAACAATAAAAGAAGACTAAATTATTTCTCAAAATGACTTAGCAATTCTCAAAAATTACAAGTATTCCATATCAGGCTCATTTGGAAAAATTTGTAATAAAATGGTTTCCTGTCACTTTCTTCACTGAACCAAATATGTTTGATTCAAAGCAAAGAAAAGCACACAGAAAGTGTCAGAGTGACACTTTCTGTGTGCTTTTCTTTTTTTTTATTCTGTGTTCCTACATTGAACACTCTGTTCAGTGTAGGAACTGCCTTTACAATGAATATCATTAATCTTAGAGAAAGTAAGCCTGATCAGTGTAACCTTATACCTTGAGGTTTCACAGCCATTGTAGTCATAAGAAAGACTGAGACTGGTAGCATGCAACAACTAACTAATGTAAAAAACATTGAATTATATGCACTGGATCTTCTTAGTATCAGAGGACATTCTCTACCTTCACGATAAAGGTTGAAAACTATTTCCATCCTGATAACACTCATTTATATTAATACAGTGTGAGCAACATAAAACTGAACCCATAACGTAACTGCTGGAGAATCGGTAGGTTATGTTAGAATGAAATTTTATGAATGATACGGATAAAGTAAATAAGAAAAATATAAAACATAATTTAAATGTTCCATTTACTTACCTTATTGTTACAAAAGATATTCAAAATGACCATCCTGAACACGATTCAGTGAAATGTTTGATGTGTGACATGTTGCTTTGTCTTGTTGGAAGAAGCTGTATTTTCTTTTTCATTAGCAGTTTAATAATGAATATAATTCTTCGAAAACTGTGAGGTAAACTTGTGTATTGACAGTCTGGTTAAAAAATATTGTCCCACTATACAATTACTGGAAAGAGCACACCAAAAGAAAATTTTCTCATTGTGAAGTGGACACTCAAATATCTTGTGAGGATTCCACATCATCATCATCATTCAAAACCTGGAGTTCTGCAAATTAATAATATGGCCAGATAAATGAAACCATGCCTCGTCTGACATGAAATAGGACATTGGGTCTACCTGTCCACCAACAATGTTTTTGGGAAGCCAATTGCAATAATCAAGTAGTTTTGGTTTGTCTGTCTCCTTCAGTTGTTGCACAGTTGTAATGCAGTATGGTTTCAATTTTAATTCATGAAGAATTTTACATGATGTATATTTAACACCAGATTGTTAGGATAACTTGCGTAGTGATTTTTTTGGACTGGCAGTAACTCTCCTTTCAATATCAGCAATGGCCTGTGAAGTCCTCATGGAAAGTTGCCTATTTCATTTTGCATTTGAAACCAAACCTGTTGTATGCCATTTTTTAACTAAATCTTGTATGCTACTTTTCACTGGGATGCAGGCAATCTGAAATTTTTCTACAGATACTTGACATGATTCTTCAAATGATCCAGAATGAATAAAGGCGTCAGCTATAGCTATCCTCTCCTGGAATGGATAAGGCATTTTACACAAACACAACTGCACTGCAACAAAATGGCAACAATAATCAGTAGTACATACACATCCACTAGTCGTGTGTGAGTCTTTCATAAATAGTGTTTGCTAACAGTTTCATTATGGGTTCAGTTTTATGTTGCTAACTCTGTACAATAAAAATGTTTCAAGAAGATATATCAAATAGAACTCCTCTTTTTTAAGGTGAATTTTTTTTATTTTTAACATGCTGATAAAGTTTTAAATGCTTGTTTTAAAGTCTATGTATCAAGATGGGCAAAAATTAACAAAATACTGAAAGTTTGTTACCTAGATTTTAGTATGTTTAAATGGAATAGTTATTTAATCACTAAAGAAATAGTTTAAATTAAGTAAATCATATTTATTTATTCATGCAATAATAACAACAGGATAATTCTCAATAATAGTTACTATGATAGAAGATTCTGAATTTTATTGCCTTCAAAAATGCTGTGTTCGAGTTGTGGGACTTAAACTTGGAACCTCCAATTGAAGGCAGAGGAGCTATTACAATCATGAACAGTGGCAAATTCAAATATTAAAAAAAGCTTTGTAGAAATAAATTTTTCATGGATAGCAGTTTTATGAACTATTTTAAACAATTACTATATTTTTTATTGCTATTAAATTAAATTGTTATTATTTTATTATTTCTGATGGTTATTTCTGTTTTTGATTACATTATTTTTTCATAAGTAAATTAAAAGTGTGAGAAAAAGTTTTATAAAATCCAGCTCTTTGAGATATATTTCCCTACCCAGCTTGTCAGAACCTTAACAGAAATAACACTAATAGAAACTACATCACCAAATTTTATGATTATAGATAATTGTTTCAAATGTTACGTGACTGCGCACAAACAAATTTTTGTTATCAAGATTTTAGTATGTTTAAACTAGAAATTTCAAATTCTGAGACATACTAAAATCTGGGCAGATGTACTATTTTTTAGTTGATATCAAATATTTTCTGTCTGTTAGCTGGGAAATTAAAAAAATCATAAAAGCACTTTATAGCATAAACTGGGCTATTGCCAGTCATTTTTAACAATATGACTTAATACTATTACATTTATACATTTAGAAAATGTATAAAAAATACTAAGAAGCCACAATATGATCTGTGAAGTATGTTATTATTTCCTAATCATAACAAATAATACATCATATGTTACAGGTAATATTATTCTAAGTGATTTAGTGATTAAACAGACTGTTTAATTAGATATTTTAATTACCTGACAAATTCTTGGAAAGTAGGCTCAATTCCAGAAGGTTGAGGTAATGTTTTATCCCAAAAGTAAGTTCCCAGTTTCAAAATAGTATGTGTTTTTGTATTATTACCACCTTCACGGTATTTTGAAACAATTTTTGATCCATACTTTCTATAAAAATGAACTGATCCATGTTCTGCTCGTACATTTATATTTTCGAGTTTATCTCTATAAGCAGAAAGTATTCTTTCAAATGGATGCCTTACAACTAATAATTTTAATGTACTTTGGAGTGCCTAAAAAAAAAATTATTACTATGAAAATAAGATAAAGAGTTTATGAATAAAATACTGTCAATGAATATGTTACTCTAAAGAGTACAAGTCCATAAATTAAGTTATGTTATTTCAGACTGTTGTACTATAAAATTTTAATGAAATCCTTGTCAAAAGCATGGAAATTTCCTGGAAAGCAGATATATATATACTTTGGGATTTGAGTTCACACATACATGAAGAAGAAAAGAATGCCAGTTACATGAAAGGTACAGAGAAAATCATTTTTGTTTACCTGGAGAAAGGTGACATTCATCATCGTGGTATTTAAAGAGCAGTAAGATAATGACCAAATATAGAAAAAAATTCAATAATTCATGAACTCCCACAAGACTTTTTGTTAGTCAAACTTTCTTCACCTCATAAACAAGCAGTTGAAATTTCACTTTTTGATATGAATACACATGTAAAATGAAGCCCAAGCTCAAGATGTAGAACATAGAGTTCCATAGGGAACTGTGCTCAGTTCCTTGCATTATTATTTATTAATGATTAATCTCAAAATTTGAACCATTCATATTGTACTCTTTTTACAGAAAACAAAATTGTGTGTGTATCAGTTAATAATTATGTAACATTTTAAAAATTCAATATTAGCAGTTCACAAAATTATTCTCAGGATGGATAGTATGGATAAATCCTTTGCATCGTGTTTGTTATTAAATAATTAAATAAGAACATGCATTTTTGAATTATAAAACAATATTTATTAAAGAGAACATAATGAATAATTGAAACATAATAAATTAATTTAACATAATAATAATAATTGTTCCGTTCCATGTTGAGCTGGCTGGTGCTGCACTCTAGCATCTACTAGCGCTAACCGGTGAAATAATATAATATGACTATTCTTTGTTAGGATCACACCCAGTGTGGTTGCATTATTCATTTTGTCCGGACGGACAATTAGCGTTAGTTATATTCTAAGTTAGAATCCCGTACAGTACGGTCCTGTTTTTCATTTCAGTCCGAATGGACGCTTAGGCTTAGTGTTAATTGAAAATGTTCAAGTATATATATATATATATTAGTTGTAATTCTTGATAATGTTCAAGTATATTTAGGTGTAAAAAGAAATTAAACACAACAATTCATCAAGAACATCAAGGCGTTGTTTTATTTTATCATCATAATCATCATCTAACAACAAAAAATACAGTTCACACTAGCTCTAAAATCTACCAATAATAATAATAATAATAATATTGTAAGAACACATCATCACTTCAATTCTCAATTTGATAGTCGGCTTAGATCGATATCTTGAACATTGGGATACAACAGTCTCCTACGCTTATTGAAAAAAATGTTGAATTTATATACATTGAAAAATATTGAATTTATATACATGTTTACTGATTTAAATTGTTAAAGTATAAAAAGGATACGTGTAGTTTTGCAGTCTTATTGGCAATCGACGTTCTCTTTCTGATCATTTCAAAATAGGTTGTTGCTGTACTCCTAATTGCTCTTGAGATTCCTGCACGGCCTTGAGAGGCACCAGGCAGAGCTCTGAGGTTCCTGCACAGCCTCAGGAGGTGCCAGGTGGAGCCTCTCTGGCGATCTCTTCTTGGCTCATCATATGTGCATCATAGTGATGGAGCAAATGTCACCGTTTTCTTTGATTTTGAGTCGATAGAGATGAATAGTAATTGAACAATGTATCTCTTCAGGGAATATCCGCTGCCATTGAGCTTAATCATAGTGAAGTTTTCCAAGCTTCTGGACTACAGTTCTGAGCCTCCACATTGGTTTTCCAGTGGAGGGATACTACCTTGCTTGTACTCGATCTCCCATGTTTAGTTGACGTGCTCTGGGAGTGATGTTAGAAGGCAATGGTATATGTAGTGGCGGTTTCAGAAGGTCTAATTTAATATGCAATCTTTTTTTTAGCTATTATTCTGATGGAGATTTGCCAGATGAGAGAGGTGTAGATCTATCTATAACGCATTAAGATTTCTTGAATTTTTCTTTGAATGGGTAATTTAGATGAAGTCATTGCCTGTAATTTTTGCTCGAGAGTCTATAGATTGTGTTCGATGAGCCTGTTGTTGCCCTTTAAAGATTATGCCATTTTGAAGGTAATACTCAGAACCATAATTTTTACCATTCAAAAGGTCTGATTTCAGTTTTAATAAGTGTTTATCACAAAAAGTTTCTTCAGCGAGAGTTTTGTAATTTAATGTTTCATTGGAATTGTAATAGATTACTTCATTAGAAATTAGAGATACTTCTTCTTCTACATACTGTTCAATTTGAGAAATATTTTCTTGAATAGGAGATTGGGACAGAAAATCAGCAAGGACACTTTCTTCTGCCTGTTTATATCGGATTTGATAGTCAAAGTTTGTGAGCAAAATTTTGTAGCGTAGAAGACTTGTGGATGTCATAGCTGGAAGTTTTGAGTTTTTATGTAGAATGTCAGTCAGTCAGTGGACAGTTATTGGTATTCAGTATGAACTTTTTGCCATACATTTAATAATAGAAGATTTTTATGGCAAACACAATTGCTAGTGCCTCCCTGTCAAGCTGGCTATAATTCATCTCAATTTTGGTTAATAAACAAAAAGTGAAGCAATAGGCCTTTCTAATCCATGTGAAAGTATTCCTGACATCCCTGTCAGAGAAGCGTCGCAGTTCACTGTCAGTGGAGAGTCTGGGGTTAGTACACGTTTGCTTGTGATTTCATTTTTCAGTTGTATAAATACAGTTTCACATTTTGAGGACCAGTAGAAATGTGGTATAAACTTTGCACCGTTACCTAATAGGTAACCATTCCTAAGATTCTCTTGACATCTTGACTTACTGGTCTAGGTACATTTATAATTACTGTGACCTTAGCCAGGTTTTTGAAAATTTTTCCTTGTTCAATTACATAGCCTAGGTATTAGACTTCAGTTTTGAAAAAGTCACTTTTATTTGTTGAGGTGTAAATTGAACTTTTTGTAATTTATAGAGGAAAGCGTCAGGTTTTTGTAGCATTCTTCTTGTGTTTTTGGATGACTATTATGTTGTCAAATTATGTTGTAACCCCGCTGAGTCCTCTCAAGACTTTGCCCATGATGAGATGAAAATCATTTGGTTCAGTTTTAATTCCAAATTTGAGGTGATTGAAGGCATAACTTCCTTTATGAGTAATAATCGTTTGAATTTTGCACTAACCTCATCAACTGGTACGTGAAGATATGCTTTAATTATGCCTACGGAGCAATAATATAAAGAATCATTGAATGTTGTAAGAAGGTCGTCGATTTTTGGATAGGGTAGTGTGCATCTTGTAGTTGGGGGTTCACCCCTGCTTTGTAATCAACACACAGATGTACGGTACCATCGTGCTTGGGGATCATGACTAGTAGAGAGATGCCCAGTCACTTTCTTGGACTTTTGAGATAATACCTTGGTTTTCGAGTGTTTTGAGTTCTTCTTCTACCTTTATTTTGAGAGCATGAGGAACTTCCCAAGCTTTAAAAGCTACTGGTTTCATGTTTTCCCTTAGTCTGAGAGAAGTTGTAATGTTTTTGCATCTGCCAATTTGTTTTTTGAACAGAATGGCCTGTTAATTAGTATAATAGCTAGTTCTTATACTGTAAACTGACCTTGGAAGAAGGAATCTTTCTCTGCATCTACTGTCTTTACACCTTTCTTTTCAGACATTGGTCTTTTAAGCACTTTTTATCAATGTGACTTGCAGTTTACAGTACCCACCATTTTATCTATATGGGTCAATCCTACATTGGGAAGAAGTATGGTTATTCCTGGCACATCTTAAGCAGAGTCCTTCGATTCCTAAATATTTTAAATTAAGTTGAGATCATGGTGTGAATCTTGGTGGAGGATTTCAGAGTTCCTTATAACAATATCTTGAATTTGTCGAGTCTCTATGTTTTGAGGTAAAATTGCTTGTACTCCTATTTCATGATCCAGAAACTCTGTATACATCGTTGAGAAATTTTCTATTGGGATATCAAATTGTTGATTAGCCAGCAATGACGGTGCTTTTAAGGTTTGAGCTTTTGAAACTGCATCTTGAAAAGTTTTTGAATTATCTAGCAACAATTGATGATGTATGTTTTGGTTGGAAAGCCTTCTGATAAATTGTGAATGCAGATAAATTGTGAATGCAGAAAAAGATCTGCTACAAACTTTTTACATTCACATTGGAATTCACATGTTGAAATAAATTTACGTAATTGTGTTAAAAATGGTTGATTAGACCTTTGTTTTTGTGAGAATTTATGTCTCTCAACTAAAATGTTCTTTTTATAAAATAAATAACTGATTGTTATAAAATAAGTTAACTGATCATTCAAAGTTTGTACTATTTCATTATAAGTTACATTACTATTTCGTTAGTAGTTCTTTGGGCGCCACTGATAGCTTTAATAGTTCAAAGTATTCAGAGCCTATACTGTTTAAAAGGACTGTTTTCGATATGTCTTATCTGCTGCTAATCCTTTCATAAGAAAAAAGTTCAAATTGAATCTTTCTTTGTATTGTTGAAAATTTTCTTTAACTTTGTCAAATTGTTCAAAATTATTTACATTATGCTGAATAGTTGGTCAAGGATTTTGATTAATTTTTAATTATTGTAACATCATTTGAAATTGTTGTTGTTGCATTTGCAAAAACTAGGTAAATTGTTCGGCATTCATTTTGAGGTTATGAAGGTTCGTTGATATTGATACAATTATCTTTTGAAAAATTTATACACTTAAAAGACTTAAAAACAGAACTATAATTATGAATGAATATTATTAATCGAACAGTTTGAATTTGAGTGTTATAAGTAAATTTGTTGAAAAGTTTGAACATGCAAACAAACTTGTTATGTCTCTAACTAAATAAGCACACATGTTTTTAAATTATAAAACAGTATTTGTTAATGAGAACATAAAGAATAATTGAAACATGATGAATTAATTGAACATAATAATAATATTGTAAGAACTGTCCACATCATCACTCCATTTCTCGATTTGATAGTCAGCTTAGATTGATATCTTGTAGATTGGGATCCAACAGTGTTTCTCTGGTAGATGTAACATTTGATAATTGCATGTATAGAATTTCCATTAATGATAACAGTGACATTTCTATTGCCCATATAGTGAAACTTTTGGGTGCACTACTGCATGTCAAATTCTCCTGGGATGATAAGCTTGTTAAAATATTATTAAAGCTTATTAAAATAATTATTAAGCTTGTGTATATTTCCATATGAAGTACATCACCTCTAGGGGCTCCTTAAAATTCAGAACAAGTTTTCAAGTTACAAAATTGAGCTGTCAGATCAATTTTCAGCGCCTATAAGTATGAATCATGTAGACTGATATACTTAGAAAATTAAAAATTTTAACTTTTCCTTATGTAATTCATTAATGTGTGATTAAATTTATAGTCACTTACTCTTGAAAAATAACAATATCTACTTCTATCTATTGAAATATTTATAACTCAATATAATACATTGGAGTATTCTTTATTATGTATCTTGCTATTTTTATTAAATTATTCTACAATCTAATACAATTAATACAAATTTTTAAACAATACTAATTAAAAAATAAGCAATTTTCTTCATCATTATTCAGTGTACAAAGTCTGTAAATACAGTAAATAAGACTAGTTTATTTTTGGCAGCCAAAGTGGCAACACTGTAAAGTTACTAGTACACATATGGTTATATGAAACTGATTTATATTAGGTATTAATATTTTTAGTCTATTATTGCCACGTGAGATATAAACAAACTTTCTGTGAAAGAAGTTTTTGTTGTGCATTACAAAAATGAGTGATACTAATTATGAGCAACATTGTGCAATCAAGTTTTGTGTTAAACTTGGTGAGAATCCTACTGAAATTTTTTCAAAATTGATAAGGCTGTATGGAGATTACATTCAGTCACGAGCCCAAGTTTTTAGGTGGTTTAAAATATTTTCAGATGGCCGAGAATCAGTTGCAGATGATCCACGCTCTGGAAGACTGTTAATGTCAAAAATAACGACAAAGTGAATCAAGACTTGATATAGTATGACCGGCGATTAACTGTCAGAATGATTGCAGAACAATTGAATATGAACCATGCCATGGTCCATGAAAGTTTGACAAATGAATTTGGTGTGAAAAATGTTTGTGCAAAATTGGTCCCAAAAACCTCACTGTTGAACAAAAAAACAGCAGTGTGGAAGTGTGCTACGATCTTCTAGGGCAAATTGAAAGCAACCCTGATTTTCTAAAAAATGTTATTACTGGTGATGAATCTTGGATATTTGAGTACAACCCAGAAACAAAATGCCAGAGCAGAGTGGCACACTTCAAAGTGTGCCATTCACCAGCGGACGCTGGTGTAGCTTCGTAGGGATTTTCTTGTGCCCAGTATCTGAAATTTTGCTTGTTAACAAATCCACTGAGGTGGATGTCTGACATCCACAGTTCATGAACAAACTCTTCGTTATCATTTATCTTCTGAAGCATTACATTACAGAATTGTGCTCGCACAACTGCATAGTTCGGTTTCAGTTCCTGGATGATCTGCAACTTGTATGGATGGTATTGCAAGTCCTTCACTAACATTCTTCGAACACTTGAACTATACAATTGTAAAGATGCTGAGAGATGACGGATTGACCGATGTGGACTTTGTGTGACAGCATCTTGTACAGCTTGAAGATTCTGTGGTGTACGGACGGTTTGCTCACGGCCTGGGGGTTTCTTTTTCATTGCTGAACCAGTTTCCTCAAAATCAGATATCCATGTTTTAATTGCATGTGCTGATGAAACATGGTCGTACCGTCTCAGATTAAAATGATGGCGAAATTCTCTACGCGCTCCCTCCACACTGCCATTGTTTTTGTAAAACGCTTTGATAGCAAATACATGTTGCACACCACTCCAAGGATCCATGATAACTAAATGGCAGATTAGGTTAGAGAGGCTGGCGCCACTTATCAAGTGGTACCAATCACCCACGGCTACCAACACAACTTTCAAAATTTCCTGTTTCTTTGAATCACCTGTATATCAGTGGTAACCATGTTTGAGAAAGTAAGTCTTTTTATTTGTTTATTTTATCGAATTTAAATATTAATTATTTATGTTTATGACAAAGATTATTTATATTCATATTAAGTGTGAGTCAATTGTAACACCAAGGTAACTTACATTTGGGACTTTCTGAAATTTCAGGCATTGACACAATGTTAATGATATGAGTTGTTAATGTATTACAATTTGATAAGTGCACATTACATGGGATCACATTAAAATTAAATTATCATATATACTATATGATCTATTTAATGTATCTATTTACAAAAATAATGTACCTAGTTAAAAGATAGTTTATTTTCCAGTTTGGAAAACAATAATACAGCCTCAATGATCGTCTCAAAATTGATTCTCAAAATTTGTGGCTACCGTATTGAAAACTGACGATAAAGTACCAAACAATCAGAAAGAACACATTCAAGTTTTACAAAACATTGACTGTTCATATTTATATATAAATTAAAATGAAGACTGGATTCTAAGAAAAATAAATAGTCCTAATGAAGGAGTTATGTACATAATAGCTCTAAAGAGATCTTCTAGAAAGTTATCATGTACAGTATCTAGAAAGCATGTTATTTTTATTTTTAGAGTTTAACCATATTTTGTCATGCTGATTAAAAAAAAATTATTAATTTTAAATAAACAATTATTTTTCCTGATCTGTTTCAGTAGTATGTTCTATATCTTTTGATAATAAATAAGAGAAATATGATTATACACAGTAACTGAAAGTAATTTTTAAGTTAAATAGATGTAAAAAGAAAAAAATTATTACTAACCTCTTCAGCTTGACGATAATCCAATTCTGGATATATTTTCCTGGCAATTGTACTTAATTGTTGTTTTGTAGTTTTTAATTCATCTTCAGAATATCCTCCCAATAAACATAAGTTATATAACAAACTAGAAGAAGCTGCTTTATAAATAGGGCACCAAGATAATTTATGTACTCTGTAAACAAAAATAAGATTGCTCATATTATAAGTGAATTTTTATTTCACTAACTAAAACTTGCATTAATTTAATAATACATTTTCAACCTGTTTAAAATTGAAGTTTAAAAGACAAATAACACAACAGTAAATTTTGTAAATTGAGAATGTACAAGATATCTCAAAATATATCGTGTATGAAATACTGTAATACAGATTGGCACTAAGACAAATTTGACTCGTGCTTCATCTGAGAACATGTGAGGTGTAGTGAGTAACAAGTGCATCATGGAAAGCATCCATGTTTGCAGTTTCTTATGTCAGTGTTCTGTAATGAACTTTGTGAACTGGGTGGTGGAGCATCATACCTTTGGTATGTGTACATTTATTGAATGTAAAAGCATAGTGCAAATATAGAGACCATTTTAATTACATTCTCAGAACGCTTGGCATGGTTCTGTCCCATTAAGAAATACCATATTAAAATAAGTTAAACAGTTTGATGCTATTGAGAATATTATCAATCATCATTTGGCCAGCACTAGTGGAGTCTGGCACTGACTGATGTTACGCGAGTCTTAACACTCTGCCTAATAACAGTCTCTTGCTTTGAATATCTCTTGAGGAAGTCTTTTCTGTAAATTGCATCTCGATCTTCAACTGTGTCGATACAAAATTCAGCTTATACAGAAATTATAACTGAATGACATCGCATACCTATAATTTTGTAAAACAATGCTGGACATTTTAAAAAAATATTTTGTTTTTAAAAATGCTTATCATGTCTGATGAAGTTGATTTTCATGTATTGGGATAAATCATCAAAATTAACTGTTACAATAGACAATCTGGAAAGGTTTTAGCAAAAACATTACATGGCAATAAGGCAACAGTTAGGCAAGGTAATATTTTGAATGTCTGCTTTCAGCATCATTAGGCCCAAATTCTTTTTAGAATAAAATTGAAACTTTGACTAAAAACAAAAACTTTCAATTGACGAAGCCCCAAAGAGATGATAGATGATAGTATAATTTATATGGAAATATATTTCAGTAAAATAAATATTTAATAATGATGACAAGGTTTATTTTAAGGTGCTTCAGAGCAAAACAGTATAGTTTGATTTTATTACAAACCAATTTGAACATCCCACAAGAACTTGTCATCTAACAAAAAACCTAAAAATATAACTTTGAGAGCAACAGAAGATTTTCTAAATTTACTGTTGTGTTATTTATTGTAAACTTAAATTTTAAAGAGGTTAAAAATGTATGAAATTAATACAAGTTTTAGTCAGTGAAATTCAAATAACTTAATAGTTGAACTTTAACTAAAACAACAGCCTGAAAGATTCTTACCTAGTGTTGTTTGTTTTCTGATCTCATAAAAATATAGTGCATTCTATTTTCAGCAGAATGACAACGCCACACACATCTCAGGATTTGATGAAGTAGTGCATATACTTTTTCCAGGCCATATAGTTTCAAAGTCTGAAGACATCAATTGGCCAGTAAGGTTTCCAATCCTGAATTACTGGATTATTTGCTTAATCAATTATGAGATATACTCATAAAGAATCTGAAAGGTCACACAAAACAATGGCGGACTCAACCCATCGTACCATCGCACAAGTAACCTCAGACCCCTCATTTCCAAACCTAATGGCACTGGATTTTTTCTTTGAGAATATTTATAATCAAAAGTTTGTACTAGTAAACTATGATACATCCACCAGATAAAAAGGCCCTGTGCATTCTAGTTGAGGTAAGAAAAATGTACATTAATTTACTGGAGCACATGGATGGTTTTTTCCATAGAATGAATGGATGTGCTTCTTCACTGGAGTGGCCATTTATCTGACATCATTTAAAGTGAAACCTGTACTAAGTTGCAAATGATAAAAATTTATTTTATAAAAATAACAAAAATCGTTATCTTTTGTTTTTTCATGTAACCAATTGTTTCATTCTACTTATTTTTAATTTATAAAATTATAGGTAAATTTCATTATTATATACTTTTGTTAATATTCTTAACAAAGTTCAGTATGGTTTTAGGAAAATATTTCCTGCTGACACAGCCATTTCCCTGTTTCCAAAAATATTTTAAATTTGTAGATAACAAAATATCCCATTTTCAATTTCTTTGTGATTTCAGTACATTTGATATACAGTTCATTTTTTTGAAATGGAAAAACTTAGTAGCTATGGTATCAGAAGTGTTGCTTACTATAGGTTAAAGTGATACTTTACTAACTGTAATGAAGTAGTTGAAATTTTATTTTTTGATAAAAATACACATCTAAAGTTTAGATCCTCACTTAAAGATACAGAACATCTGACGTGAGTGGGCCGAGTGTCTCAAGAGGTGTTCTCAGTCCTACTTTTTTTTTGATTATTAGTGTCATCCCTAAAAGTCTTGAGCCATTCATTATAAATCTTTTCTCACAGAAAAGAAACAACTGTATCAACTAAAGATACAGATACTACTATGTATACATATTCTGCATAGATACATCTGTATCTATAATAAATGTACAAATGTATGTATAATAAATGTAAATCTGTACTTATAAGGAAATAAAAGTTGTATGATAGCAGCTCAAAGAAATATTTACTGGATGGATTTTGTAACCATCTACGAGGGTTATTTTTTTTTCCAAGGTCCAATCGGTTGCGAAATAAAAACCCATGCAAAAATCAGGTGAACCTTTGCACGTATGTGTTGCTCAGCATCTCTAGTATGGTTTTCAAACACGCCGCATCACTTCATTTAGTTCTGAACACGCAGCTAGCACGTAAACATGTCTACAACAATAGCATCTCCTGCCAAGTGTGAAGTGCGTGCAATAATTCGATTACTTCAGGCTTAGGAGTGTAATGCAGCTGAAATTTATAGACGAATAAGTAATGTGTACAGTGAAACCTCAATGAGTGACAGCAACGTGCGACAATGATGCAGGAACTTTAAAGCAGGACATGCAGATGTTCATGATAGCGGTCAGGGAAGGAAGCGAGTGTCAACCGATGATGTCGTTGAGCAAGTGGATGAGGCAATTCGAAAAAATCGTCAGTTTGCAATTTCTGTATTGAGTGATTTGTTACTTGAAATTTCAAGGTCAGCTCTCTACACCATTGTGATTGACAGACTTCAGTACTGCAAACTGTGTGTGAGATGGGTTCCCAAGATGCTGTCTGACCATCACAAAGCAATGAGAATGGGTGCCTCCCTAACATTTCTCCAGCGCTACCACAATGAAGGAGAAAATTTTTTAACAAAATTGTCACAGGGGACAAGACATGGGTCCATTTTGAAACTGAAGAAACAAAAGAACAATCCAAACAGTGGATGCATTCTCATTCTCCCAGTAAACCAAAGAAGTTCAAGCAAACCTTCTCCAACAGAAAGTGGATATGGCTAATGTGTTCTGGGACCAGAATGGAGTTCTCTTGGTGGAATTCATGGAACGTGGCATGACCATCACAGCAGCCTCATACTGCGTGACTCTTCAATGTCTACAAAGGGCAATTCAGAATAAGCGGAGAGGAATGATGTCATCAGGCATTGTCTTTCTCCATGACAATGCTCGGCCGCACTGCTGCAGCATTTTCGTTAGGAAGTGTTTGATCACCCACCACAGCCCAGACTTGGCTCCATCCGATTTTCACCTCTTTACTCACATGAAACGCTGGCTAGGAGGACAACAATTTGGCACAGACATCGAGCTACAGACCAGCGTAGAAACATGGCTGAAAACACAGGCGGCTCCGTTCTATGATGAGGGTATTGGAAAGTTGGTACCATGCTACGACAAAAATCTAAATCAGAGTGGCGACTATGTAGAGAAATAGCATAACTATGTAAGTACTTGTTACAAATAAAAAATTTTTTATTTTTACTGTGGTTTTAATTTCGTGACTGATCGGACCTTGAAAAAAAAATAACCCTAGTAAATTTAAATATGGATAAACTGTTGGCACTATGCTTCTCAGGCAGACGTAACATTTCTAATTGTGTAGATAGAATTCACATTAGTGATAATGATAGTATTTCTGTAGGTCATGAATCTAAATATCTGAATATTTTATTAATGACAAAGTTTTTTGGGACTACAAAATTAATTTCGTTTTTAATACAATCAAACTGCACTGTTTTGCTTTGCAATGCCTTAATAAATCGCTAATTCAATGTCATTATTACTATGACATTAATTACATATTTATTATCATTATTAAATATTAATTATTTATGTCATCATTATTAAATATTTATGTTATCATTATTAAATATTTATTAGGACCAATATTTAAAAAATTGAATATGTACTTATCTTTTAGTGTTTATATTTCTGAATGTGCAATCTCTGTTACTAATAATAGTCACTTACTCTTAAAAAACAACATTATCCACTGCTACCAAACCAGATAAAAGAATTGTTTTTGTATAATCTAACACAATACTTGGCTTACAAGAAAGGGCTATAACACACTTCTGCTGACATTTTTTATAAATTGCCAAACTATTTGAATAATCGTAATACAATTATTCTGTTTAGTGTAAGAGAGACTCTGGGGGCTAGTTGATATGATTTTTATTTTATTGTCTTATAATTTTTTTAAAGAACATTTTTGTTAAGTTTTAGAATTTTCTAATACTATGAACTATTTTTTTTTAAAAACTCAGTTCACTTCACTAATGAATAACCTTAATTCTTAAAAAAAAATTTCCATAAGCAAGTCAAGTGTAATCAACTTTCCCCACCTTTCCCTCAGGGCTAGCTGATACTAGAATGGAACAAGTTGTACTCACTTACACAGGATTTTATTTTGGCCTGTCACTGAAAATAGGCTAACTGCAAGAAAAAAAAAATTGGTACCCATTATATTTGATATCATATAAGGAATCATAATAACAATAAAATAACTAAACTCAAAAGACTATATTTAGCCAAAACGAAGTTAAAACTAATAACAATTAAAGGAAATAAATCATATAAAAAAACTATTAATTAACAAATATAATAAAAAAAATTATTTTCCAACCCTGAAGCCTATTCAATGCATCAGATGAACAATGGATGCATATATATAATTTAGTGTTCTTTCCACATTAAATATGTGCTTACTTTTTGCAGAAGATGCATTGGGTCAAGTTTTACCTTGATTTTGATTCAGAGTACAGCTTTAAACACACTACACAAAAATCACCTTGGTGTTTATCAAACTCTGAATCCGGCTCCTTTTGTATGCACCGTTTTTGATATTGCCTTCTTTTAACTTTTAGAAGATTTTGTGTTTTATTCTCAATATACATGGATTTTTTACAAATTTTTTTTGCCCTGTTTACTTTTTTAATCTCCTGATTTCTTTTCTCTGACATTATTTTCTAACTAATCCTTCACAGGAGTACTACCGATTTTATAGACTGTTTTCCTTCACGGTCCCCAGTTTTTGGATATGGATGACTAATTACTTGAAAGGACTAACTATAAGTTGAGAGGCATTCTTACTTCTGAATTGTGTTGGTTCTAATTCGCCTACTGTAATTTCTTATGGTCTTCATCTGTACAGGTAGATGGAACCTGCTCAATCTACCGTATTGGTCTATTGGTGAACTCGTCATCGCAAATCAGCTGATTTTAAAGTTGAGAGTGCTAAGGTTCAAATCCTAGTAAAGACCAGTTACTTTTATACAGATTTTAATTCAAGACCATGGATACCGGGGTTTTTTGGTAGTTGGGTTTTAATTAACCACACAACTCAGGAAGAGTCGACCTGAGACTGTGCAAGACTACACTTCATTTACATTCATACACATTATCCTCATTCATCTTCTGAAGTAATGCCTTATGGTGGTTCCAAAGGCTAACAGAAAAAGAAAGAAGATGGAACCTGCTCAGTTGCAGTCAGTGGTCTGTTTGTTAACTTGAAAGGAAGTCAGCATTAGTAAAGATGACTATTAATTAGCACGATTCTAATGGCCTCAGATCCAGAAATTATATTTTTTGGCTCAAAGCATTAGGAAGAGCATTTTTAACAATTCTTTTCATAAATTGAACCATCTTTCCTGGACTGATAGCCATCCAGTTGTCCACCACTGCAAATTAAACCTTTTGAAAGGCCCGATTACCAAATAGTCAAAAGGTTGTAGGGGCAAGACGTATGTAGTGGAAATGACAACATTATGCTCCAATTGTCACTCCAGAAGTTCAATACTTCACTATATAGGTGGGAATCATGGTTGTCCAAAATCAGTAGGCAAGGATGCTCCTTTGACATTCTTATTTGACTATGAAAGTATTTAATAAATATAAACAATGAGGAGGCTGTGATCCATCCTAAGGGGTAAGAAGTTCTGAAGCATTGAGGTGGTCCACTTTGGATAAAGTGTCTTAAAAAAGACTCTTGTGAAGATGAACATGGATGGACCATGTTTAGTATAGCTCTTACATCAATGAACCATGATGACAGTCTGTCCTCTCTCTGCTGAAGTAGCTTTTGCTACTAGGTGGGTTCTCTTTTCAGCTATTATTTTATTGGTTCTTGAATGATTTGAATACCTGTTTCATCCACATTCATTGTCTTACTTTCGAACCTATATCTACAACACTTTTCAAGTTATCAGAAAATATATTGACATTGTTCTTACTGAAACTTATTGCACAGCCAAATCTTATGCCTAAAGTTAATCTAACTGCACTTGTTTAATGGTTCCTTTGGTCTAGATATTTCTGAATTTCTTCAATAACTCTACTGAGCTGTTGTACCAAAATTCTTGCTACACAAATATCTGATAATATTTTCAATCCATGCAGCATTTTACAATCACACACACATACATATATAGTATTAATTCTTGAATACAGCTTACCACCACTTGGTCAACTTCTTAAAAGTCAATTAAGCTCAATTGCACAAGACTGTATTAATAATTTTTATTTATTTTATAAAATTTAAAATAGTAAAACCCATTAAAATAGTTTACTAATTGGTAAAATAATAATTATCAAATGTAAAATAATATTTAAAGTAAATTTTATAAAGCTGACAATTACAAATCTAAATTTTATAATAACATGCTTATAACAATTATAATGTTTTATTCTTATGCAAAGTAATATTTATCACAGTAATAAGGTTAATAATAATATATCAAAAATCATTATGAATGTAAATTTTACAAATAGTACTTACAAAGAATTAGGTCAGATATTAAGCCCACCCAAGTTAATTATTTAATGATGGGAGATGGAGCTCCATAAATCCAACAAAAATGAATTAAGTAGTATGTAATATTATATAAGAACTCTCTAATTAAACATTGTACTAACAAAGGCAGACAGTCAGCTTGGGATGGTCTTTTGCAGGATGGTAGGCGGGAGTCTCTACTTTAAATCAAAAATGCCTACACCTTCCGACTTGGTCCCACCTCCAAGTAAAACCATTTAAAGATTTCTGAGTGGTTCAAGTAGCTTATTTATATATCTAGTCACAGCAGCAGCAACCGAGTAGGATGTGTTCACATAATGTGAGGTCTTGTGTTCAAGTATCCTTATTGTATTTTTTTAACTATTCTTTTCTTACATATACATTAATACAGAGGATTTTTTATTATTTAATGATTTTTTTTTTTTTATTAAATAAATAAGTAAATTAATTTTAATTTTTAGTTTATGTGCTACAAGCTAAACATATTTTCTGTTTGTAACAAGCAAACTGAAAATTAAAATAAATCTATTTATTTTAATTTTTTCAAGTTTTATAAAATAAATCTGTTTATTTGCTTGCTACTCCTTCATTCCCCATGTAATTCCTACTTCCACATCTTCATAAAGATTTTTAAGTTAATTGTTATATTAAAATAAAATAATAATCAGCACACATGAAATTCATATAGTTTCTTTTCCACAGATTCTTTTAAATGTTATTATAAATGCTATATTATAGAATTCATCTGTGTTAATGCATATTAAAAAAATAATAGAATTAAATAAAGTCAGCATAGAAATTTTGACCTGAGACATCTACCAATTAAGACTAATGCTTGCCTCTTGGCTGTTGGCACTGCTGTGATTGTAGGTACAAATCAGCTACTTGAACCATTCAAAGACCATTGGGAATTGGGGTAAAAGTTGGAAGCTACAATTTTGAATTTAATGTAGGAACACTCCTCCTACCACCCTGCAAAAAGGCATCAATAAATTCAATTGTAAACTCATTGTCCACTTTTGAGTTGATTAATCACACTTGTGTGGCCTAAGAAATAGCTTTTACTTTCTCCATCCTTTTACCTTATACTTGATTTCTTCTTCCTGTGTAGGAACTGTAGGACCTAAACTGTTTACTTGCTATACTGGTTCCTTCCATCTGACATCTGAAGTGATACAAGTGTACTGGCAGTTAAAGTAATTACTTCAGCAACAGGACTTTGTACATAGTGGATCTGTATGTTGGCATATCTAAGGACAAGTTTCCCATCCAGGGATTCTACAAGAGTCCAGTTAATGGTAGTTTGGCTAAGATCCCACAGTGTGTGTAAACCTGAACATTTTACTCTTCTTATAATTTAAATGTAATGTAATCAGTTTATAAGTTAAACAAAGTGAAAGTATCCCCTTTAAAACCTCTATTTTAGTAGGCTGATGTGCAAAAACATTTTATTTATTTATTTTTTTGAGAAAAAGAAATTGAAAAACCTATTCATTTCTCACTTTCTACAGGTTTGTTTATGTATGACATTTTAAGGTGCAATTTATATTTCAAGTCATAATCACAGTTGTGATTATAATAGATGTAAAAACTTACTAAATTAAACTAAAACAAAAAACTTGTTAATAACAAAAAATAAAAAAATGTAAATTAGCACTAGTAAATAACTTATTATATATAATAATATATAAATAATAATATAAAAATATAATAAATTATTATATCTTTTTAATTAAATTCACAAGCAATAACGTACTCACAGATCAATATAAAAGACACTGTACTGAGGAGTTGGAGGATGTTTAAATGGTGATGCCCTTGCTTCATTTTTGAATAAACCCAAGTTATAATCCTGACAGACTTTTTGAACTCGTTGAATGCGTTTTGAATTAGAACTTTCAGCATCTCTCTATAAAATAGTATTAATATTTAAAATAGATTTTTATCATATTTTTTAAAATAAGATTCCAAATTCTTAAATAATTCCTAAAAAAAAATTTATAAATACTGCATTATCAAATACACACTCTCTGTCTTGTCACATATTCTAGTCAGTGGACATGAATAACTCATTCAAATTTGTAGCAAATAAATGTTATATAAATTTATTAAAAAAATCAAAAAGCACTGTAGCGACAGAAAATATACATAACTAATTAATATATGTCAACCAGCAGTCATACAAAATTTATAACAACTTCAGGAAAGAATGTCTTGTGTTACTTTCAAGACCATTTATAAAATGCATAAGATCATATAATAAGTTAATGAAGCACAAACTGTAAATGAACACAAAGACCCAGAAAAATTCAGATTAAGCTCGTAACTACTGCCCTAAAGTAACATATAAAAGTTATAAACTTGTATTAAACCAGCAAATTAATATTAAACAACAAATTTTAATTTATTACATAAATAAATGCACATTTTATTGTATTTAAATGTATTTTACTGATCTAAAAAGAGTTTGTACTATAAAAGAAAAAAAAAAAAATCACGGCCCACTTTCTAAATAACTGAAAAATATGCTTCCATTCGTCTGCACCTTTCAGTGCATTGATTGTTTTTATTAAAGTTAGTGTATTACTTTTTACAAATAAGTAAAAAATTACTTCAGTAATTTTTGAAAAGCTGAAAATTAACTAGATAACTTTTCTGGCAAAGGCAGGAAGACTAATTTCCTCACCTGCTCAACCAATTGTAACCAAAATTAAACTGCATCAGTGACTTGTATTCAGAAGTCATCATACAAAATTTTATAAAAATTAGTTAATCCAGTCTAAAGATAGAAGCAAAACGTGATAAACTAAAAATATTTAAAAAATTATGTTTCTTATGATGAAATTAGCTGAAAATTTAATCTAAGTGACATACTAATGTAATGGAATCATCTAATTACTAAAAGAATATGACTTCAGAAATGTGAGTCCAGAAATTATAAATGATTTTTGCCTCCACCTCTTTATTGAGGTCTGAATAAGACCAAACTTAATCAGAAATTAGCTATCTAAGGGAAATTAAATTAAGTGAAAAAGATTCTTCTATCCTTTAAATAAAAATTTGAAATATGGAACCCTGGTTTTCTGTATTCTTCCTGCTTCCTTGAGCAATTGTGACCAAAATAAAACAGAATCAATGTGTCCAATCTACAGAAGTAATCATGCAAATTTCAATCAAATTGGTCCATTCAATCTGGAGATATAAGGCAAATACAGGCCAACATAGATAAATTCATACATAACACACATACATGCAAGTCCAGAATCAACAAAGAAGAAAAAAATTTTTTTGCTTTCATTCACCTCTTTATGAAGGTTATTTGACATAGTACGCACTATATACTGGAGCTTACTGGAAGCTATTTATGCTGGAGGTGTGCACACACATGCGCACGCATGCACACACCCACACAATGGGATTTTTCAATCCTAAACTGTTTTTTTGTTAGAGGGGATCGTAAAACATCAAAATTTGCAAAACTCTTTACATGCAAAATTTGACCTGATAAGTAATAACATAACTAGCCAGAAAAGTAATTACAGAACTTTCTAATTACATATTAACCAACAGATATTTCAGTCAGTTTTCTTTTCCTATGTGATAAGATTAGACATTTTCGTTATATATTGTTTAATATAACACTGTTGATGAAGCAGTTGCTTTGAAATGTATTTTAACTATCTTTTTTGAAAGAAATTGCAATATCTACACTTGTCAATACAACAATGTGTTTGTCAATACTACCTGGGCAAAAGTTTTTAGTTCTTGATTTTTGTGGTGTTCACTGTTCATTGTGAGCTATTTGATAAACTCTTAGTATTAAGCAAAAAATTATCTAGTAATATATTGCATGTAAACTGTATCTAGCATAAATAAAATACTCACTGCAATACTAAATTACTGAATTAAAAAAAACAATAAAAACAGTGTTCTAAATTTGATCTTATACCAAAATTTCAAACAAAAATATAATGCCAAACTATAAAATATAACAATAATTAAATGGTTAATGTCATATAACATTTTTTTAACATATTAATGCTGGGAGGAAAACAGCGGTGCTATAAAAATTCACAAGGAGCTGTCCAACATGGCATTTCCTGTGCCATTGTTACATTTGTACTGAGATTTGGCAGATCTCAGATCTTTCAACAGATTTTATATATCAATCAGATACCAGATCAAGATTGGTTTTTTTACATATAAACTGTAGATTGAAAATAGTTGATAAATCCATTTCTATTCCCTAGTAGTAACTACAGATTTAAAACTGGTACATAGTATATAATTTATGCTAAGGAACAAAGTAGGCTTTTTAAATTCACTCTCCAATTAAATAGATAACATTATTATTTTAAAGACATAACTTTTGTTACTTAGTAATTTAAAACTTTTAAGATAACACTAACTTTTAAGAAATATAAATTAAAAAAAAATATTTTCATGCAATACAACACATATAGGAGAAGTTTACACAGGGTGGATTAATGGCAAAGTACTTGAAAAAACAAACATACTTGTAAAATTAAACAATACCTTCTGTACCTCAAAACTAAAATCTATGAACATGATGTACCACTACTACAGGTACGATTAACTATCATTAACTATTCAGCAGCTTCTACAAACAAACTAGCAAAGCCATGCGTGTCAAATTATTACACCACATATAACATTTGAAAACAGCAAAACACAAAGGAGAAAAAGATGTAATTGGCAAAATTGTGAATGTATGTATAATTATTATTAAATATACATATAATTATTGGTAAAACAAATACATCATTTAAAGAAATATTTACAGAACATTACACAGTATACAAAAATAGAAATAGAGGGATATCTAATGTAGCTGACCACCTGTTAGAATTCTAACATAGTCCTACAGATTGTAGAAAAAACTTAAGAAATTTTGGAGATTTGGATGATAAATGATTATCTAGAGTGTCTAGAAACACTATATTTATATATAAACAAAAATATAAAATGATGAACTACCAGATCAAAATTGAAGATGATGATTTAATTAAAAACATAATATAACTACAATCTAATATTCATTCATTCTAAGATACTAAGAACACTGAGCATCACACATACATCAAAATTATTAATTTTCAAATCATCTCATGGAAACTGGGTACATATACATTAATATTAACACAACATTCAAATTTTTCTATATACATGTATAAGTCAAGAAGGCACATTCAAATAATAAAAAAATTACAACACATTAAATGTGAGTCCAGTCCAGCTTCTCACTCACTTCCTGACCAGATATAGGAGGACAGCTGCCAGCATGCTCAGACTGACTTAAATAGAGAGATTGAGAACAGAGAATGCAGACATCTATATGAAATTCAACGAGAACCTACTGATCTGGCACTATACTGGAATGTGCTGAAGGCAACTTGGCACAATTGCGGCTATAGCTCGCATTGGCTATACCATCTCCTCCGATTCCATTTAAAGGATTCCTTGGGATCTGGGGTCTATGACAAAGACTATTGCTAAGCAAATTCTGCTCAGGTGATGTGTGAGATGGAACAATGCATAAGATCTCAGAGAATGTATTACAGAGGAAAGAATCTTAACAGAATCTTAATTCTGAAAAAAAATAATCAATTGTGTGCACTTGCTGCTGCAGCATACCATGGACATTGAGCCATCAGTGTTACTTGATATTGGATACTCACTCCAAGAAGTACAGTGAATTCCAGTTAATAGGACCGCCAGTTAATCAGGGCAGCTGTTTAATTGGAACAGTTTTGTAAAAACAGAAACATATTAGTATAATTCATGTAAAATTATATTGTTTTAATGGCCCAAAATGTCACTTATAAGGTCCTCAAATTTGTAAGTTTTTTATTTTACTATTATAATAACACAACTCTATTAGTGATGTAGGTCATTTAGCCATTCTTTAAAAATTATAGAGAAGTAAGTAATTAAAAATTATAGGGAAGTAAGTAACTTCTCCTTCTTCTTCTTCTTTGATCCCTAGCTTGTGTTTGGATTGGATCAACTCCTAAGTCTGTACACTGCTGTAGGTACCAATGGTTGTCTTATTTCATTAATAAGATGCTTCCATGCATGGTGATCCATGGCTGTTGTCCAATTGGACGATGGCATGTGAGCCATCTGTTGTTAGTACATGTGTCTTCTCCACATTTATTTTCAGGCCATAAGATTGGGCAATGCAGGAGACAAAGACAAATCAAAAGTGAAAGGCATATCTACGCAAGATGCAAAAAGATTCTTTGACGGACTTCAGCAGTATTTTATGCAAGAAGGTAGTGAAGGAAGCCTGCTAGCAGAATTGTGAGTCTGTGCCAAATTTATAGAAAGTCAGGTAATGAAAAGGAAGACAACAGAGCAAAACATAAGAATTTTTTCAAGAAGTTTAACCAATTAAGAGATATAATTTATGATTTTAATGTCTTATTCAAAATTTTAATAATACAGTATTAAAAATAAAATTTTGAATAATAAGACATTAAAATCGTAAATAATAATCGGTATGTACAGCACCATATTTGTGCATATCTTCTCGTTTTTCATTAATATTGCTTAATAGTGGCAGCTGTTTGGTCCCAAAGTGTTCCAATTATCTGGAATCCACTGTATATTATTGTATGTGATAAAAACAGCATGCCAACAAACAAGCAAACATAACTACTTTAAAATGACAAACAGCCGTCTAAAATACTACAGAATCATATATTTGAAAAGAACTTATTAAGCATACTTCTAGTTATTTAAAAGGAAATCATGACTTTATATACTTACTTTTTTAATGGCTTAACTCAAAACCATTAATGAAGCTGTGTAGTAACTAGAGAAATTCTTCTGGGAGCACATATTTAGAAAGCAAGTTTTTAAAACTAGGAGAAAAATAAGGCAAATGCATTTTATAACTTCTTGAAATATAATTATAAATTCTTTGACAAAGTGTTAAATAAGGTACTTACAATTAAAATTTTAATATCTTCCTCACTTAATAAAATGCTGCTTTGTTTCTTGTGTTGTCTTCCAGTATGAAGAAAATTTGCTATTGCTATTGTTGTTAAAAAAACAATTAATAATAATCCCGATAATAATTTCCAACATAATGGATAATTTACATATATTTGCATTTAATCTGAAACTTAAAAAATTAGTTATTAGCATATACACATAAACAATATATCTTCTTTTATTTTTCAACAGCATGTTTTCTTTGTACCTATAAATGAATGTGTATCTGTCAAATTCAATGCATTAACTGCAGTATAATTTGTAACAGTTTAATTTGTAATCCTGACTTGTTTTATTTATCAATGTGTGTTTTGTTAATGTTTTTTTAATATAATCTTGTTCATTTTATAAGTAGTTTTGAAATTACCACAGTGTTATTTTTCCTTGAAAATATTGGAGAGCATAGCTTTGTTCAATGTATAATTGCGTTTGTTTTTAATTTAATTCTGCATTTTATCAAACTGTTTTTTTTTTTTGGAGGGCAAAAAACGCTTTCGTATCATCGCTTGGTATAAAAATTTGTTTATAAAAAAAATAAAATAAACTAAAACTAGTGTAAAAAAAAAACTTACAACTAATATCACAGCAAAAAACTAACAATAAATAACATTCAACAAAGTCCAAGAAGGGTGTAAAGGGCCCCTTCTCGGATAACAGACTAAAAAACTATAACATATAAACTAAAATATTAGAGTGAAATAAAAATTAAAACTAATATCACAGTGGGAAACTTAATTTAAATAAAACATCAATAAGTCTGAGTAGGGTGTAGAAGGTCTTTTCTCAGATACTGAATAAAAAAAAAATAAAAATCAAAACAATTAAATGAAAAGAAAAACAAACACATTAAAATAATTGTTCAACACGAGAACAAAAAATATATTACAATTTTAAATTTTGTGTAAAATATTAACACTCTGTAAAAATAGCAACACCCGGTCTAAACCTTACTTATTATTGCCCAGAATTTAATGAATGTTTCTCTGGGATTTAAAGTTACAACAACGCTGCATAAAGTATGCAGTCCACAAATATGTGACACACAGTCAAGCGGTAGTTGCATCATATGCATAGTGGTGTGTGTACTGACATGAGGTACTCATGTATAATTCTGCTGTGTCCTAACTGCAATTGACAGAGGACCACTCTGTTGCATCATGGCAACACCGAATCTTTAATGTGTTGGAGTTTATTATGAATGGTAGCCATCCAGTCACCTTGCCACTTTGCTCAAAGAGACTGTTTTATACAATTAATAAAATAAGAAGCAGCAACACAAGTGATGAAAGGAGGTTGATTACATGTGTCTTTAGCAGCGAAATCTGCACATTCATTACCTGTGATTCCCATGTGGCTAGGAATCCAACAGTTTGCTCAAAGAGACTGTTTTATACAATTAATAAAATAAGAAGCAGCAACACAAGTGATGAAAGGAGGTTGATTACATGTGTCTTTAGCAGCGAAATCTGCACATTCATTACCTGTGATTCCCATGTGGCTAGGAATCCAACAGAAACTCACTTGTGTGTTGTGACTGTTCAACTCAGCGACTGTGTTATAGGTTTCAGTGAACAAAGGATGATGTTTAGAGTAAAAATCTTCTAAAGTTTGCAGTGCACTACATGAGTCATTACTAAGGATATTTTGGTACTTAGGGTTAATGATATTCATAGTCCTATTTATAGCAAATAGTTCAGCAGTAAACATGCTTTTAATACCAGGAAGACCAAACATATAAGTTCTATCATTGAAAATAAATGCGCAACCAACAGTATCGTTCTGTTTCGATCCATCTGTGTATAGTACAGCATCTGGGTTTATCTTGGAGAAAATACAGTGAAACATTTACTGGAAGACAGTAGGTGGTGTTGATCCTTTATTGTATATTGTAAGATCAAACAAGTTTATAAGGTTGATTCCCCATGGAGGATATGAGCACAGATGTATTGGAAAAATTGAAGGTGTGTCAACATTTATAACATGCAGTAGATGTAGGGCACAAACACCTACAGGTGCATTACAATGTGGATGGTCCTCATACCTTTGTAAATTAGGATTCCCAAGGACTGAGTCAAAAGCCAGGTAATTTGGCTGTCCTTTGAGACAGGCAAAATAAGATGCTAAAAGCTGGTCCCATCTATTCCAAAGTGATGGCTCACCACAGTCAACAAGTAAGCTTGCGACAGGGCTTGATCTAAATACACCTGTCACAAGCCAAAGGAAAGCATGATGTACAGCATTTATCGAACTGTTATCATAATTGTATTAGTCATAAATTTGAGTTATATCATTGCATTGAGCGCTTCATTATAGTTGTCAATCAACAGCAGCCAACTAATTTAACAATTTAAACAATCAATCAGTTTAATAATCAACTGACTGTTACATGTGATGTAGGTAGATGATGAATCAGCTCTGGTGTATTTTATTTCCTAAACATTTTAAAAATGAGCTCATTGTCTACTTTGAATGCATTAAGCTTTTAAGAAATCAATTGTTATCAGTTGGGAATGACATTGTTTTTTTATATGACTGTCAAAAAAAAAAGTAAGATATTTAGGGTGTATATATATTTAGGGTGTAAATATATATACACATGTATATATTTAGGGTGTAGGGTGTATATATCAGTTTGTTTGTTCCATCGTAGCAGATGAACAGCTGAATTGATTTAGATGTATGACCCTGCATGGGGGGGGGGGGGGTCAAAGAATATATATGTTTAAATTTTAAATATTTGAAAAAATTATACTATATACAAAATTGTCACCCGCACACTCTTTTATTTAATTATCCTATATTAGTAATTATCTTATACTAAAGAGCAATATTTGTCAGCAATGATTTTTATTTTGGCAGTTGTGCTTTATTTATCTTTTGTTTTGACTACCATTGCATCAAATAATGCAATAAAAATAGAAAATTTTCTCCGCATTGTGCTAATTTCATAATAAATTATTACCCAAGCCTTGTAAATGTATCAGCCAAGAAACCTGGCTAGGAGTTTGATCTATGGCTTAAAACCTTACCTGAGATAACATTGAATATGTCTTGAAAATTTGAAAGCAATCCGTTGGTTCTTGTACAATGCTGTTGCAAACAAACAAACTTTTGCATTTATGCATTAGAAAAAAGAAATAAGAAGAGAATGAATAAAGAAAAGCAATAGAAGGTAAAAGCTGGAAGTAAAAAAAATAGGGTACTCATTTGGAATGAAAATGTACATGTTGGTTTGTTGCTTTAAAAAAGAAGGAAAAATGAATTATGAATATTAAAAACAAAAAATGGCTACAAAAGTAATATGAAAAGCACGCACAATAAAAGAAAGACAAATAAACTTCTTAAATACTAATAATTTCAAACTAATTCTAATAGCCTAAAAAGCAAAATTGATTTAAAACACATAAACAATGAAGGCCAGTTTTAAGAAAATTTTTATGAGAATCAGAAATTAAAAATTACAGACTACAACTCTATAAACTAATATAAAATGACAGCCCTTTTTGATGTAATTGCATAGTTTAGCACTTTTTCCCCAAGACCAAATCAGATACACAGATATTTAAAGATCAACATTTTGAATTTGGGAAACTAATTACATCTCCCCAATAATATTTTAAAATAAAATTTTTGCGTGATCACATTTATTCATTTATATGTACTTAGTATATAAAAAAATTGCAAAGAAAAAGTAAAAAAGATTTTTTTCATTTTTTTTCAGATTTTGAAATTTACCAAATTAAAAACAACTAATTTGATTAACATTAATTTGCCACCAACTTTAAAAACTGCAATTTGGAGATTTCAAAAAATTATTTTGTAATTTTTATGCAACTTTTTCTAGTTAATTAAAAATATGATTGACCCTATAAATAATTCTAACTATATTGAAATAGATCAAACACAAAAAAGTAAACAAGAAGAAACCATATTCTTGTAAATAAAAGAAAATGAGTGCAAAGAAATAAATGTTTTACACTGATCAGTACAAAATAATACACTTTTATATGAGTACATCACATCAAGAATGAATGGTAGATTTGCTACTCAACGGGTAAAAAAGGAACTACTCAAGCATTTGTGTTAAAATTACAAAATTTAATTTAGCAAATTTTTTTTCACAAAAAAATAAGCAAGAAACCATTTTATTTATATATTTAAATAAATCATTTTAAACATACAAATAAAACTTTCAAAGCATCTGTGAAAACAAAATAATTTTTTATTTAATAAATTTTCCACTCAAGTTATATGGAAAAAAAGTATAATTAGGCAATCAGATGAACATGGCAAAATAAGTGACAATGATCTGATAATACCAACTCAGTGCAATATTTACTGCCATATAAATCCTAAAATAGAAATAAATAGAAAGATGGATAAAAATCTGATAAAATAAATGGATAAAAACTCCAAAACATATAACATTAAAACAGTTTTGTATAAAACAAAACAGTTTTCAGTTAAGTTGTTTTTTTTTTCAATAAATTTTTAAGATGTTTGGTATGTATTTATTTTATATAAATAAGTAAATGTAAATGTATATGTGTATTATAATATATTTATCAACTTATACTTAAAATATACAAAATCCTTTTCCTAATGAACTCTCATTAGCATAATATTTTTCACATGCTACACAAATTCTCATCTCTCATCACTAACTGTAAACTGTAATTGCAGATATTTAGGTAAATAAAATTACAATAACTGTCGTATTTAATAAATGGTCTAGTAAACTCGTAGATCACAGAAACTAAACATTGCTTACATGCATTTTCAACTTAACAGCATGTATTACAGTAGTTATGCTACTGACCATCTATTAACACCTAATGATCAAACCAGTCAATACTACTTAAGAATGTATTGAAAAATAAACAAATAATCACTTAAACTTATTACATGATAAATATTTATTCATTTTTACTTCCTTGTACAAAATAAAGGAAATATTGTGATCGTGAAAATTTTCAGATTTCAATGGAAATATATCCATTTTGACCATCTAGTTTCAATGTGACATCTGTATTCATGTATGTATTGTATAACTCAAAAATGATTCGCCTTATGATGTTGAAATTTTGGATTAAGGACTGTTCTAACATCTAGTTGTGCACCTCTCCTGTTGATTGCAATCGACTTGACCAAAAGTGTCCAAAAAAGCCCAAAATCAAAAAAAAATTTGAATTTTGAACTTTTTCTTAACTGTAGTAATAATCCTTCATTGAGAGCTTTTCAACATATATCATAAGTGGTACTTATTTTTACTGGTTCCACAGTTGTAGCCAAATAAAATTTTAATTAATGAAATATTTGGATCTTACAAGAGGAAGGCAAGTCCATTTTTTGTATTTTAAATATATTGATTTATTAATATAAGTTCACAACCAATACAGATAAGAAGCAAGTAAGATTATGAAATATTGTGACCTGACCTCTAAATATTCATCTCCCATTAATTTACAATAAACTAACAAGGTTTTCGGGGTTAATCATAAAACTTTTGTCAAAGTCCATTTACATAACAAATATAAAATTCACATTAAATGGTGTAAAGTTATCACATGGCACTTAATGGTTCTATAAAAAATAAACTATGTACAAATAAGGACAAAGATTAAGCTAATAAATAAGCTGGCTAATGAAAATAAATACCGTTTATAAACTTAGAAACGCATTTTCTGAAAGACGTAGGAAGGCAATAACTTATGTTACATTAATTTTAACTTAATAAGAAAGTTACAAATGTATTTAGTTTTCCAATAATTCATTTATAATACTTATTCTTGTATTTTAATGAACATCACACATTAAATGAAAAACATTACTGTAGTTTAATACACTGAGATAAATAAAACATTAATTTTTAACTCCATTAAACTCATTAGCAGGAAAATATGAAAAAAAAATTAAGTTTAATTTTAATCATCTTATCTTAAAAATAATTAACTTACTTAACGGAAAATTACAGAAAATGTTTCATGATTTAAACAGTATCTTAATTAATTACCAGTCATTACACGTAGATTCACTGCATATACTGAACGAAGCTGGAGGATACAAGAAGTTTAAAAGAAGTCCCAACTAAGCGCCTCACAACTCAGTCGCCTCTGCATTTGTGTTAAGTATGATGACCTCAAAGGTCAAAGCCCTCCGTTACATTTACTAATGTTTTGATATAGTTAGGTGTGTTACGAGCAATCGCTATGGCGTAACAAACTGGTCCGTTGAATGTAGCGGTTCACATGGCGTATTGTTTTCTCTGTAAAGATCGGAAGCCTAGCCCACTAGAGAATATAATGTTCGGTCGATCAATCGTATCGTTATTTTATTACGTTTGAATAAACATGGGTAAAAACAGCAAAGTTTTTAATATATTAAGATTCAATTTCCTGGTACAACAGAAACTTAAACTGATAAATGATACACAAACACAATAGTTTCCTTTTCATAATACTGCATGATTGATAAAAAATATTATTTTTATTAAAAAGTATACATTTAAATACAGTTAACACACTATCAATGTTGGAGTAGTCTCCTTGTTACAAAAAATTAGGTGCTGTCAAATTCAGAGGGAAAGTAAAAAATCCCACACCTAAAATGTTTTGTTCTTTAAACTATCATAGCAGTAGAATTCATTTAAATGGGTAATTTTAAGCTTAATGTAAATATCAGGGAAGTTTTAAAATATTTCAATATCAGGAAAGTATAACAATGACAACTTTACACAATACCTCTGGTAACTAAACTGAAGAGAACGCTAGGTAATTTGTTCCAAAAAAAACTGTCCTGGAATACAGTAAGCTGTGTAATTTTGGAAGTGATCTACTAATAATTTGTTCCAAAAAAAACTGTCCTAGAATACAGTAAGCTGTGTAATTTTGGAAGTGATCTACTAATAATTTGTTAAACTGTTATAATTTTATAAAAATTATTTTGAACAATTTTAATGATTTACAGATTGTAAAAATTAATTTATCTTTTAACATTAATTCACCTTTTTCGACGGCTATTATAAAATCTTTGTTTTGAAAAGTATCTTTGAATGATTTTATACCGCAACTGGGCCTCTACACCATGGTCACAAAAAGTCACTAAATAATTTTCACACAAGATATGAATATATATATATTTTTTTTTTTATATAACTGGGACCTTTCCTTAGGCAAAAAATACACGTTCCGAGATCTATTTTTCAGGTAAACAAAACTGTTTCCGTGATTAAACTTTGGGAAAATAACAACATTCAAAATCATTAGCGATTAAAACTACGTTGAAATTCTATCCGCTTTTAGAAGCTCAGTAATGTGTGAAAACTAATGAAATATGGCCAAATTATCTAATCTTAAAATATCGGTAACCGATAAATACTAACCAACCGTAACATTCTAGCGTATCACAGACTCTAGGTTCAAAGAGTCCAATTCAGATTCATTCAGTCTAATCATACATCAGATCCAACAAATCGTAACAGAAAACTCCACACACAAATTCTTCGACCAATTGTGGTTCTAAACGGTATTAACATCATATCTCAGCCTATCACAAATAATGTATTTTTTATGAGTTTTTTAGCCTCCGGGAATTACCGTTCAGGTATTACTTCAGAGGATAATATGTATGAGTGTAAATGAAGTGTAGTCTTGTACAGTCTCAGTTTGATCATTCCTGAGATGTGTAGTTAATTGAAACCCAACCACCAAAGAACACCGATAACCACGATCTAATATTCAAATCCCTATAAAAGTAACTGTCTTTACTAGGACTTGAATGCTGTAACTCTCGACTTCCAAATCAGCTGATTTGGGAAAACGCGTTCACCACTTGACCAACCCGGTGGGTTACATGCACAGATATCTAGATCAGCTTCTCAACCTTTCACTATTTGCGACCCAATTTTCAATCATAATTTTTATCACGCCCCCCTCACACAAAAGCAATGTGTACAATAATAATATATTTTGACGCTAAAGCTATACTACGACTTTAATTACAAACCCTACAAATTACCAAGAATAAATAAATTTATTAATATTGGGAAAACAGATAATATATTTTATTATTGACAAAACCAGAATCGACGCCTGCCTGTCTTACGTCCACCATATCGGACATTCTTGAGGCTTCGCGAGAAGTTCTGATTTGTCTCGAATGTCTGCGCAAACGTGTATAAATGCTATACCTCGTTCAATTCCAGCTAGCTCAATCGAGTCGATCTTTCTACCGCTATCAAATCTATCGATGTATATTTACGTGTTAATTGTAATTTACGGTGTTAAATATTCACCCCAGTAAATTTATACAGTATCATGGATAAATTTACAGTTTAGCGTAAGCCAGCATTACACAATAGTGAAGGATGCTTCACTATCTTTTTGATGATCAAGGGTACAGACGAGCGTGGTTCCAGAAATAAAATCAAGAATACTTCAATTTTGAGCTTACCAGTACTGAAGTAAATGAAGAAGAAAGGCCCCTGTGTGTCATTTGCTCAAACATTTTGGCAGCTGACAGCATGACGCCTAATAAACTTCAATGAAATATTTATTAACGCTTTATAATGAGTTCGTTAACAAACTTGCCTCACTAAGTTTCAAATAAAATAGCCAGATTTAAAAAGCGTCACGCAATTGTTGCTTATTTTGCAAAACATTTGCGGTTCATACCTCTATCAAATGATACTGTTGCCTGTCGAATTAGAGATATAGCTGAAGATTTACAGGATCAACTTTTTGGGAAGTCGCGTGACAAATTGTTTTCAATGCAATAACTGTAAAGATGCTCATTTTCACTGCCTACGTTCGATTTTGTGAAGGTATGTCAGCAGTAGAACTACTTTTCTGCAAATCAATAGAACTCAAAGAAACAACAACACTCGCATTATTTGCCATCTTAAATTATTTTATAAACGAGACAAACATAGAGGAAATATTGCGACGGAATATGCATCGATGGTGCTGTGCTCATTCAATTGATTTTCAGCTCAGTAAAAACCATAATGATGTTGCGTAAGGGCCGATTGGCTGCTTCCCGACGAATCCGGGTTCGTATGGCTGGTCTCCCCATTCGGTACGTTACGGCTCAAAAGTACCTGGGTGTTATCCTTGATTAGAATTTTCGGTTCAAGAAACATATACGGTATGTAGCAAAAAAGGCCGCTGATGGTTTTTATGGAACCCGTAGTCATTCATCCCGAATTGTGGTGGGGGGGGGGGGGGAGTTTGAATTACCGTACCATGATTATCCTTTACAAAGATGTCAGTGAGGCTATTATGCTATATGCTGCACCTGTCTGGGCCCGCTTAGCTTTTAGGTATTACGCGTACATTTTGCTGCGGGCCCAGCGACTCCTCTTGTTGGCTTTCTTTTTCCTGTTTAGCCTCCGGTAACTACCGTTTAGATAATTCTTCAGAAGATGATATGTATGAGTGTAGTCTTGTACATTCTCAGTTCGACCATTCCTGAGATGTGTGGTTAATTGAAACCTAATCACCAAAGAACACCGGTATTCACGATCTAGTATTCAAATCCGTGTAAAAATAACTGGCTTTACTAGGACTTGAACGCTGTAACTGTCGACTTCCAAATCAGCTGATTTGGGAAGACGCGTTAACCACTAAACCAATCCGGTGGGTTTCCTCTTGTTGGCTGTTATAGGACAGTCTGTGTTACAGCCGGAGTTAAACCAATACATATCTTGGTTAATGAGCGTAAGGAACACTACATTTCCAAGGTAAATAACCTATTGAAGTGAGAATGAAAGCAGGAGATTGAGGATCGGGGCCTTGCGTCTTGGCAGGTCGGGTGGACAAATACCTCACAGGTCGCTACAAGCATGGTGTATTTCCTATAGTGTCTGATGTAGCTGCGATTAGATGAGTTTCCCCCCAATCGGTATATCACACAGTCTCTCTCCGGGCATGGTGTATTTCCTATAGTGTCTGATGTAACTGCGATTAGATGGGTTTCCCCCCAATCAGTATATCACACAGTCTCTCTCCGGGCATGGTGCCTTTTGGGCGTTTGGCTAGGTTTCGTTTGGTGTTCGAGTCAATGCCCGGATTGTGGGACTGATGATACAGTGAACCACATCCTCTATATCTGTCCCCGATATGAGGTCGAATGTTCACGAGCTGTTAGGGAACTTGAGAGAATACAATCTTTTCTGGATCTCCGTATTAACTGGATGATCCGTTTAGAGTGGTCTATAGTGGCTGGTTTTCTTCACGCCCTTGCGGTATGTAGGTCGCAGAGGAAGTTTAGTCGAGGTATTTGATCGTGGCAGGAGACCGGGTGACTAGGATTCCGGCCTAGGCATTGGATTGGTTTGAGGTAGGCGCATTGGCATCGTGCCACGGTTATATTGGTATAGCTTATGATTCGATTTTTGGCTCCCACTGGCGAGGTATGGTAGCTCATGCAACCGGTGGCGGTACTGATTGTAACTTGGTAATGCCGCGTGAGACTATGATGAAACGGGGTTTGTCCCCGGCTCCTGCACGGACCGGAATGAGGTTGCGTTCACCTTGTTAGGAGACTTAATTTGGTCGACTGATTTGGATGTAGGTCTGAATTTCTATCTTGCGTAAAACACAATTTTGATTGGTATGAGTGTAGCACTGATTTAACTTTCAACTCGTTCGTTTTCTGAGGCATTCACGGTGCTGTCAAATTTAGACTAGGCGCGGGGCCCCCGGTTAGTTTAGTTTGAGGGAATCATGTTAGGTTGGATGTGACGATGTCTGTTTGAGGCCTAGCTGAAGACAAAATTTGATTTGTATTTTACTGATGCAAATATCTGCCAAGGCATTTACATCAGTGGCATCCCGACCAAGGCCTGGATGATGACTGCGAGATGGAATGAGTTAGAGGGTCTAAAGACGATCTCCGGTAAAGCCACTCAGGGCTCGGAACGTAGGGGGTGGTGTGGCGACTAGTAATATCACAAGGTCTTCTCCCTAGGGGGTTGGGATGCTCATTTAGTGTCTGGAAGATTCCGAAGTATACAAGAACTTGTGAAACAGAAATCTACACAGTGTATCTGGACACATTGCATGATCCACAGAGAAGCTCATTTCCAAAGAAATGAATCCTGGTCTGAATATTGTGCTAATGATGAAGGGACTGTCATCCAGGGTTAGCCATTTTTCAGAAATCTGCCAATTCAAGACTATTAACTCTAGAGAATAAGTAATTGTTGTAAAACTTGGGTCTACAGTTACACTGTACGTTTACATGTATGTTAAAAACAAAAAAATTAAAACATGGTGGCTTAAGTTAAGTTAACTAAAGCCAGTAATAAGAATTCAATGTGTAGCTAAGTTAATAAACGTACAAATACTACAAGACATTTATTAGTTAAAATAAGTGTACAAAGTAAAAATGTTTACACTACTAGTGTTTTGGATGTTTAATTTACACTAAAAAAGTTGAAGATGTCTAATTTAACATTTACTGATTAATGTTTGGTTAAGTTCATATGGAAAAGTATGGCATCCTCTATTGATTGTTACAGGCTGTACATTAATGATAATGTCTGCCACATTCACATCCATCTCATCATACACAATCAGGAACATATAATTATTTCCCTGTGATTTGGAGTATTTCTAAAAAAGCTTTACCTTCACTTTATCTTTCTTGGGTTCAGTGTCAAGTACAATAACATAAAATTGTTTTGCTACCTCTTTTTTTTTGTTTTTTCATTGAAGATAATTCTGACAATGACATATCCATCTGGTTTGAGATCTATTTGAATGCTTTCCTTGGTTTATTAGGATTTTTTTTGTAATAGATTTTATCTGAAAATCTACATGTTAAATAACTTAATATAAGATCTGAATTTGAATCTTGCACCAAAAAGTTGCTGTCATCATCTTCACTTGAATCTAAATAATTTTTTGTAGCCCTTTTCGAAGTGGGCTTTTTCAAGCTGCTACATTCAGGAACTTTGGAAGTGCTTGCTTGAGGTTCGATGTTAAATTAAAGGCTTTTGGTTCCAAAACTTCAAGTCCTTCAATACATTTTCCAGCCTAACAGTTTTTTTCTTCTGTTTTTCATGGGTTCTGTTTCCTTCTTTCTACTCTCCTTCACATAGGTTTGAAATGATTGCAACCAGTTATTGCTACAATCAAGATCTTCAGGGTCTTGGTTTTTACAATCATCAGGAAGCCTTTTCAATACTTTCTGCCGATCCAAAGGCACAATCCCTGCTGCTCTGAAGCCACTCTTCAAGTTGTTTGTGATGCTTTCTTCTCCTAAGTTATCAATGCACTTTTAAAAGAGTCGAGGGAACCTGTCTTCAGGCACAATGGCACGATTTTTCTCTTTCCAGTCGTGTCTCACGCCACTTTATCTTTAAGGGTCTGAAAAAAGCCACATCTAAAGGTTGAATGTACTGAGTAATGTTCGGCGGGAGCAGCACAAACATACTGTTGTTACACTTACATGTGTCAATAATATGTAGCAAAATGTGGTTTGAAAGGTTGTCTCTTAACATCTTACACTTATTAAAGTATGGCAATACTATCTTCTCAAACCATCCTCAAAAATTTCAAGGGTGAACCACCCACTCTGGCCTATTATAGACAGCACCCTTAGGGTCACTTTCAGTCCGTGAATTGTAAAGATTTCATGCCTTTTATGTAATGTAAGGAGGGAGTTCGGTTCCTCTGGCACTTCCTAAAAGCAAACAGACATGCTTGACTGAAAAATTGATTATGTGTTCAGGATGACATGTGCCTCTTCTTAGTGTAACTTTTTTTTGGCTAGGATTATCAGTAATATTGGTCTCATCATAATTAACTATACAGGTGGGTCTACATTCTTAACTGTCAATGTGAGCTCATCAAAGTAACTGTTTATAGTTTCTTCATTGATAGCTGCTCTACACCTTTTAAAATTCTGATAAAATCTATTAGAACGAATCCCACTGATTTCTCTTTATAAATGATTCAACAAAATCTACACTAGGCACATTTTCTTTGAATCTTTGTTCAGTTTGTCCACTCTATCAAGATACCCCTTGATGATTAACCTAATATCCAAGACTGTTAGTGGAAATCCCCAATCTTCAGCCAAACTCATGCATTCTGCTAATCTTTTTGTTTTTCAATATCCAAAACAAAAGGCCTTCCTACCTTATTAATTTTTCCTTTTACTGCTGCAGTAAGGCACACCTTGAAATCCCAAACTTTTCAGCAGCCTTCTCTAATGATAAGCCTGTTCTCACCTCTTTCATATATCTTTATATGTTCGAGCTAGAATACACCTTTCATACTTATGAGGCATTTTCCAGCTAAAAATGAGAAAAAAATTTGTTAGTTATATGTTTTAAATTTCATATAATATGATGTTGTTAATATGGGCTAACAAAAACCATTCATGTTTGATGGCCTTTGTTACCTCATACAGGAAACAGCTGTGAATTTAACAATATAGAGAACAAAAAACTGAAGTATAACCTATGAAGTAAAACAACTAACAGCATTGTTTGAGATTATATTTTAGAATGTTTATATTGAATTCAAATTAACATAAATATATGATGAAATTATCCCTATAATAAATACAGGTTTATAAACTTACCTTTAAAACGCACACAGTATTAAAATATGTAGTCCAAAACGTTACCAAAATATAGGTCTGAAGTCATGAAAAGTAACATTCAAACTCAAACAGTGTTGCCAAAATAGAGTTCAAAATTTACCAGCAAAATGGTTTTAGTTACCCCAGCAGATGGTAACTGTAGTTAAATTATATAAAAATGAGACCCCTAAAATCAAGAATCTTTTCTGCATTTTGTAAAGACATGGGTGAAGTACATTCAATGTTACTATTTTATTGCGAGGTAAGATGGTTATCACATGGGAAATTTCTGCAACAAGTTTATTAATTTGCAAAAGATGAAAATGCCATTTTTCTAGAAGAGGATAACTGACCGGAAGCCAGGAAGTTTTGAGATGGTTTTTTGGTGATGGAATTGAGCTACTTGGTCAACATGTTCGAGAAATTAAAAATACTTTGAATCTTTAACTCCAAGGAACAAATATACATATGTTGGATACGATTAATAAAGTTTTTTTTGTAGAAAACTGGAATTATGGGGTAGAAATTTAAAGCAATATAACCTAGAAATGTTTGCAAATGTGGATGAATATGTTAAAACATTCAAGGGTGAAGAACATGTGAAAGTTGTTTTTGTAACCATAGAAAATCATTTAGCCATGCTGGCAGAAAATTTTAAAAGCATTTTATTGCTGATGACAACTTGGTAGCAAATTACAATTGAGTTAGGGATGCATTTCAAAATACTCCATTAGGACTCTCAACTGTTGAAGAAGAAATATCTTCATAGAGTTCATGGTAAGTGGCAAAATCAAAAGACTAATTAGTAATAAATCACTCTTTGAAATTTGGGCAGGGGTGGATGATGAGTTTTCTGCACTGAAAACAAGAGCATTTCATATATTACCATTTTCAATATTCTACCTTTGCGAAACTGGATTTTCTGCGATACTGCTTTGAAAACAAAGTATAGATCTCAGTGAAATATAGAAAAATAAACAGCTCTGCAAGACAGGCCCAAGGGAGTCAAGTTAATTATTAAATACATTGTGCAGTACTATACAAACCTCTTTGTAAGTCACACTGATTTTTTTTTTTGTTTTCCTTTCAGTAAATTAATAAATATTTTCTTTTCAACATGCTTTTTCTTCCCATTTAGTGTCCCTTTACACTTTACCCTTTAAATCTAGTAATACTTTAAATAATTAAGAATGTAACTGTACTATTAGTGCTGAATATAGTGTATGCATTTATCATTAAAAACCTTGTACAATTTTATTTGCACGGACCTCGGAAACCTTCAGCGAATGGATTTTTAAATTAGTGTCTCTTACCGAAACAAATGTCATCATTACCGTAAATCAAGGATACAATACCATCATCACTTGTACAAAGTAGATACAATACTCATCTTTGTTAGTATCTATTAAAATTCTGCAGATATAAATTCTTTGTATTGGTAATAATGTACCCTTATTCAATGAATATCCTAAAAATGGGCTACTATGTCTAGAAAATTCTGTTTTTAGAGAAATACCCCATAAACTACAGGGCAACAAATTTTTTTTTTATGTTACTTCACCTCGAATTTAACTGTGAAAATCCAAGAATGTGTTTAATTTATAATCAGTTCATTGATGCTTTCTTTTACAATAAGATATGTTACAAATAGCTGTGTCATAGACAATCAGTATGATTAACTCTATAAGAAAGGTAAGTGTGAAAAAAAATCATTCAAAAAGCTATTTACATGTACCTCTACTGAGCAAAACATTTCTTTTTTATAATGGAATTTGATGTGGCCAACCCAAAACTACAATGGTCAAGAGGAGATGAAAACATTTAGATATCTACATTTAATGCAAAGAAACCTTTTACAATTCTCTAACTACTTTTTCCTATGTACACCAGTGTCATAATCTTACGGCTGTAGGTGATCTGATATAAAATGAAAGTTGCACTAACAGAATGACATTGCGATTCTCAAATAATACTTTTATTCAATGCCACACTTACTGAAGGTAAACCCATGATTTATTTACCTACCTAATATACTGTTGCAGAGCCGTAACCTATTAAGGTGAGTCACTTCTGTAAGTGATATCTTCATTCTATTCTCTACAACGACTGGTTGTGTTACCGACATAAGATCTGCTCTGACATCAAATGAAACGCATTAAATTAATGATCTTTTTTTCTATTAATAGAGTACGTGCAATCCCTCTCTATTCAAGAGACTTATTTTAAATAACTTTTTAAAAATTTTATTTTTTTAAGTCCCTTTGTTAATTGCAATCTGTGAATTTTTATATTCTGAGCAGTATTTACATGCTACCTAAAGTCTATCAGAATACAACATTTCACACTGATAATATTTTCACACAGAATGAACTTAGATAATATACTTCTTAGCGCAGTGCATTTATACAATCAATATAAAATGTTACTCAGCCCTTCTCATTTTATCCAAAAGTGAGTACAGTGAAATAAGTTTACTAAGTAAACATGTGAAAACATTTACCACGCAAACAAATATGCTAGATTTCATTCTGAAGCAGACTTTTTTAAGTTTGATGAGCATTTTCATAAAAACCAAATACATATGTTCATAAAGACTTTGTAATGCAGATAATATTATGTTTGGCAAGTTGATGTTCATTTTGCTGTCTAATTAGTAAACGACTGTCTCAGTTCTTGCAAATTTTCTTTTGCATGCTTACTACTCAGAAGGTGTGTGAACAAAGGTCATATGCACTTGTACATCAGATGTACTTACACATTTTATTACAGATTTAGCAAGTCAATCACTCTGCTGTCAGTCAATATTCACTCTGATGAGCAACTGTCTTTTGTTTCGAAGCCTTGTCTTTCCAGTGCTTGCACTCAACTAAGAATGTATGCCCAAATGTACTTGACAGAAGACAATATTCTCATCTTAAAATACTGTGTCAGTGTGGTCCTGGCATATGAAACTCTCTCACTTGAACAATTGTTCCATAATGAAAATTAATGAATTTTGATCTCAGCATATGCTTAACAAAGAGTTAAGCATATGCTTAACTCTTAAGAATTTACGGCCATACAAATAAACACAAAGAAAATTAAAACATTTATAAAATTTAAAAAAAATTATAGCAATCCTCATTTTCACTTGACAGGTATGATCAAACTGTAGTGGAATCATAACAAGTGATTTATTGACAATTTTCCAGAATGCAGTGTGTATGCAGAATGAACAGATGTTACCTCTTTAAGCAGTTGCTTTGTTAGTTTTTATCTGATAGAAAAACAAGTCTAATTAAGGAATCATATCTATCTCTGAAAGAAGTAAGGAGAACCAATTGTGAGCAGATTTTGGAGTGTCTGAACCTCTACAACACGCATCAACATGTCAACCATTCAGTTAGTTATGATCTATTGTTTACTGCAGTTATGTTTTCTGCTGTGCGCTGGAATAATGGTTAAATTAAAAAGTTGAGCAATGTATCAATTTGAAATTTTTATACAATTTAATAAAATGCCAACAGTAATGTTTACAAATGCTTACCGATAGGAAAATTGCATCTCTCATGCACATGTATTTGAGTAGCACAAAACATTCAGTGAAGGATCAAATTACCCAGATTACTAGAGAAGACTGAAACTGTGAACTTTGACAAAGACACTGTGAAATTTGTTTGCATCAAGATGGTCCTGAGGGTTCTCAGATTACAGCAAAAATTTGACACCACAAGGAAATTTGTGCTGTAGTAAATGACTGTGTTGCACAAATCAACAACTTAAGGCTATGCTTTTTTAGAAAAATCATCACTTGTGATGAACCTCAATCTCCCAATGTGATTCTGAGATGAACAGTCAATGGCACTGGAAAACGGCTATCCAAGAATGTAAAAACATCCAAATTCGAAGCCATGCTCATTGCTTTTTGAAGTCAAGGGTAAAATTTTAGAAAAGCAGATTATGGAAAAACAACAGTGAACCACACCATCATAATAAGGAAGGTGAAAGAAATACAGATAAAAAAACAGTTATGTGCAAAACTGAATTATTATTTACAAGAACAATGCATCTGCTCCAAGAACACTTTCTTTGAAACAGTTTTTGGTAAATTAACAAATCAGTATGCTGTTAACGTCCTCCACATTCATAGGCTTGGCACCATGCGACTTTTTTCTCTTTTCTGTGAAATATTTGCTTAAAGAATTAAGTTGATGAGTCTATAGTAAAGAAAACATCAAATGTACAAAACAGTTGATAGAAACCAATATGCTGGAAAACAAGATTGAATAAGCATTCAAGCATGAATGGAGACTATTATAAGCAGGCAAACACTGCAGTTGTAATACATAATGTAACAATACCGGTACAGTGGGCCTGAATAACAGATTCCAGCCAATTATTATGAAAGTAATAATTGGAAGAATCCAGAATGGAAAAAAGGAAAACCCTTTTTGTAAAGAATAGGTCCATTTTACAATTGTCCTTTGTTATACTACCTGGCTAACACAAAATTAATACCTGTTGTATGGTGAGAAGAGACCAGGTTTGGAATTCATGGGAACAGCCTTGGTCAACTGTTCTCGCGCTTCAACTTGGGTTTGGTCCAACAGGTAAAGAGGCTAGCATTATAAGTAGTCATCGGTCCTGCAAGGAGAGGTTGCAAGTTGTGTGGGTTCAGTGAACCAGTCTGGAAAGTCACAGGTGTGAGTCTGAGAGACATAGGTCAAGTGAGGAGAGTATCCAGTTTGATACGATTAAGGTGACGCCTTAAAGTAATTCCAGTAACCAAGAAATAATGCAATAGACTTCCATTCATAAACTGTTAAAACTATTGACATTACTATCACTATTTGATGTGTAATATTTTTTATTGTTATTCACTGTCGATTTGTTATGTATTTTTCTCTGTTTTTAAGTCATGCTTACTGTTTCGATTATGTTATATTTTATGTCATGTAATTATCGTTTACTACTATTATCCTGATTATTATTGTATTATAATTACTATATTAATATTTGTGTTCATTTACTGTTTTATTATTGTCACTTATTATTTTATTTATAATTATTGTTATTATTATTAATTTGCCTGGTTGTAATTTGAACATTTTAAACCAATAAACTGTAATTATGTAAACATTTTAAATTGTTAACAACCTCTCAATATCCTGATTGAGCCACAGAACCATGTGACAATACAGATAAAAAAGTTATATTTATCTAACACATCTCATAATATTATGTTATATTATCCACAATCTTTACTCAAGAAATAATTAATCGAACCAAGACATTTATGATTATTAATTTAAAGTAAAAAAATAATGAAGATACAAGAGTTTTATTTATTTTTATTTTTTTATCTTTTACTTACAAGTAGTCATACTTTCACTTAGGGTAGGGCACCATGGAAAACTTTTAATTGAAAGAGGGTGCCGCCACTCAGAAACGTTTGGGAACCACTGGTATAGAGCATAAGAGGGTTGTATGGCCAATAAAAAATACAAAGGAAGCTACAGTAAGAACTATAAATCTATATTTTTATACGTTTAAAATTAACACATTTATCAAAACTTTATAAACTAATGCTTATAAAAATATGAAATACATTTACAGTTAGTTATGTACAAATACACATATAAATTTATCCTGTGAATAACATATTCTGACTAACCTATCATATTAATCTACTGAAAACTTATTTTTTTTTAAGTAAAAAAAAAAAATTAACATTAAAAAAACACAAAATGAAATTGTTTGACATTTATGTAATGATTTTTGTAAAATAATGGGGGATGGGCAAGTCATAATGTTACAACAAAGCATAACAGAGACATGAAGTATACATCAAAATGAAGAGAAATGGACAGTTTCTCTTCATTTTGATGAAGACTAAACAAGCTCTAGAAATAACACGTGTTTTTTAAAATAAGATCAATAGCTGCATGAAACTCTATTGTCACTATGTTTACAATGCGAGACAAAGGTTCCATATGTTTTGTAGTTTGCTAAGTTTGAATCTGTTCCACTATATAGGTGTGAATACAGTCATATGTTCAATAAAAAGCAGTCATGTACAGGACAACCATCATTGTTTGATGTGACTGTTGAAACTGTGTGAAAGTTATTTGCGTAAAGTAAAATTCTGAAAAAAAATCAGAGAGATCTGCAGTTAGGTATTCCAAATGTAACTAAATGTTCCTAATGTTTTATAAAAATAACTACTCTTTACCAGTTGTAAAATTTATTCATAGGACAAAATTGAACGATCAGAATGTTTCTAACAAATTCAGATCATAATAGGATAGATTAGATCATAATAGGCAGTTTTTCAGCAAGGATACTCTAAACCTCTACATATCATTAAAGTACATCAATACAAAAGTTAATGTGTGCTGTACAATCAGATACAGCTTGGACTTCCATTGTCTAAAGATCTTTTACACAAGACAAGTGTTTCTGTTCAAGTAAGAAATCTGGACCGTTTAAAATAAAAGATCATTAAAGCTGTTTCACACCAGATGTTCTCTGTCATATAAGCCAATAGGTTGAATATCACCTTGATATCTGATAACTATAAAAGAAGGCATATCAAAATCTACTGAACAGGTAGGATTCTTGGAGAGTATCTTTTCATTTTCACATATACTTCATCTCTGTTGTGCTTTGTTCCAATACTGTAACTATTTGAAACCCTTCAATTTTTAAACCCCCCAGATTTTCTATCAACTTAGAAATTAGATATTACATACTTCATAAAATATTTAAAAAAAACTTCAAATCAAAATACATTTCTGATATCCATAATAAATCTAGATGTCAATATTTTTGGATTTTATAAATTTAATGAACTGTCATCAATTACATGATACACTGTACAATTTAATAACAAACTAAAGAAAAAAAAATCGAATGGAAGATACAAAAAATGTTATTTCTGCCAAGTTTGTGAAAATAAGATTTTTAATAAAGTATACATACTATAAAACGTTTTCTTAAATATTCTCCCAAATTGTACTCAAATGACCCACTTAAAACAGTATTAACAACAAAAATAAATATAGTTAACCTTGACTATACTGTGTATTTATTTCGATCATTCTTTCTTTGCTATCTACACAGGTTTTTTTTTTAATCTAAACCTAACAAAATAATCTATAAAATTTACATATTTAACCTTTTAATAACTAAAACAACAATAAGATAAAAAAAAAATTATAAAAATATAACACAATCTAAGCTTTTACACAACAATAAATCTTTTAAATATAAACAACATAATGGTTCAATATTTTGTAAATCAGTAAACAAACCCTATAAATAAACAATATATAAAAAAACAGGGTACATCCCACACTTAAAACAAAAACAAATAAAACAGTTGAGCTACAACTTATTGAAATGCTAACCAGTAAAGAACTTTCCATTTCTAACTAATTCTACCAAATTTCTTTATGAAATAAAATACATATATATGTACAAATAATAATACAAAAATAATATAAATACAATTTTTCTACTAACTTCTTTAGCTGTGGTTATATTAGTCTTAATTTTTCAATTTGAGGCCAAATAGTATACATGTAAGCAGTGCAGGAGGATGTGGGCACTGATCTTGCTCCCGAAAGATCAAAGCAGAGAGATAGGGTTATTTTTATTAGACTTATTAAATCTGTTTCTTGATTTTTAAGTCAATCAAGAGGACTTTGAATAAATTGAATTGTAGGACGAAATTGTCGTGATCAACACTATTTTGTTGGTATGATGATAGAATCTTTGGTGTTAGATCTGAGTGCACAGTCTAATTAAAGTTAGATATAGGAAGAGTTTTTTGTGATATCTTCAGTGTATTAGAGAAAGGGAGTGAGGATTGTGCTTCCATGAATCTGTTAATTTGATACTCAAGCGTTTTAAGTTATAGTAGGTGGCACGGTTGTAAGAGACCATATGAAGGCAATGTGTGCATATGAAGATTGTGTAAATATACTGATGGAAATGTCTGCCAAGGCATTTGCATCAGTGGCATCCTGACAAGAGGCCAAACTAATGTCTGTGTTGTGTAATCAAGTTAAGACGGTCTAAAAGAAAACCTCCAATAAAGCCCATCAGAGCTGGGAACAGAAGGGGTGGTGTTCCCCGACAGGGATCATAGTAAAAGATCTAAATGTTATCTACAGGTAGTGTTTTAGTTTTCTGTAATAACTGTATTTGAAATACACCCTAACTGCAAAAAATCAAATAAAACAAAAATTATAAATATACTTTATAAAATATCAATTGAAAATTCAAGACATTATATTAGTTTCAGGAAAAAAAAACTGAATAATGATTATCATTTTTTTAAAACTATTAATTTTAATGTCTACTTCTAACACAATTTTTACAATGATGAACCTTTTTGCGAACGTGAATAAAGTAATCTTGTAATTATATAAAAACAGGAAGGAAAACTTTTTAACAATTTTAATTTCCAATATTACTAGTGTACTTTGGTTAATTAAGAAAAATATTTGGAAGCAGTTGAATTGAATCTGGATAAAATAACAAGTATACATACTACACTATGACTATACCTGTTGTGGGGTAAACTTTTTCTTTTTAGAGTTTCTTAAATGCGAATGCCAGGACTTTTATTAAGAATTCTATTTTGATTTAATGGTTTCTTTTTCAACTTCCCCAACAGTGATCCATTACGTGCACCAGGAATGCAAATTAAATTGCTACCCCTGGAACATTGGATTTTAAAATTGCTCCTTATATGGAAAAGTATGTTGCAGCTGGAATAATAATACAAACATCACAATGCTAATTTAAAAGATATTCACATTATTTAACGATTCAAGCTTTATGAAGTTTCTGAGGTATCGATTCAGATTTGTTTTTCAATTTTGTTTTTATGTACAATAATATATCAAAATCATTAAGTCACTGGGAAACAATCTTTCTAGTTTATGGCATATTTATGCTACTAAATATTTATGCTTAATGATAATTAAGCAGTTTTGATGCAAGTGAATGTGGTCATTTCTTAGCTGAATTTGTCATTATGTACTTAACCAATTTTCTGTTTCCATTACAACAGAAAGAGCACGCACGCTGAGAAATCATAATCAATAATGACAAAATATTTAAAGCAGTCTTCACATGAATTATTTAGAGCACAAATTTATATTATAATCTGGAACTACATGTTTTTCATATATAAATGATTACCATACAATTTTGCTCACAAAAAACTTTCTTTTTTTTTAAAGAAAATAGAGCTACTACCCACCTCCTCCCTCTGACCACCTCTACATAGTAATATTCTTTAAGAACGTGTAAATACTTTATTCACAACTAATAATAAATATTACAGTAAATTAATAACTACGTACCTTCTATCTAATGTAATTTCATATGCTAAATGCAGAAATCTTATTTTTTTATTGCATTATCAGTTCAATTTTACATAAAAAAAAATATTTTACCATAATATTCTCCATGATCTTAACAGCTTTTTTTCACAGATAACATACTAAACAAATATAATAAAAAAAAATTAGACTTGTTTTAACAGAAAAGATATAGGAAACTAGTTAATTTTCTATGAACTTTTTGCACAAATTTTACATACTGAATTAACATTATCTTATCTGATATAATATGTTTAAAAGTCATGTAAAGAAATAGTTATAATGGATATGACAAATTGAATCATGAAAATAAAGTTAAGCCTACTATGGAAAGTGAGTTAACTGGCTTTCTTTTGTCTTCTTCACAAAGTCAAATATAATACTGTTCAACACGGCAGGCTAATTCAGCCTTACATGATATTTATCTCGCTCAAAGAAAGTAACACAGATACCTCACACAGTCAGATAACACAGTTTCTTATACCTCAGTTACTTGATCACATTACAATACAAAATGTTTGCTAAAGATACTTAACCTTTTCAGATCATGTAGCCTTGGAACTGGTTATGTGCAGTGTTAGTTTTAAAATGCTGTTACAAAATCATTTTATATGGCATCTAAGTCAGTTATTTTTTTTTATATTCACAAAGGAATCAGTTTTATTACAGAATTTAAACGACATTTATACGATGTAAAATGTTTTATTTAGACTAGAAAGAATATGACCATTTTTTTCTCAGAAATGTGCTTGTGTGTGTGTGTGACTTGTGTATTATAATTGCTATGAGGGTTACGGATTTATTTATTATTTACAAAAATAGCTTATCTTACTAGCAACATATCGATGTATTGAAACACATAATAAATTATGATATACACAAAAAAAAGGAATTTGTGGTCATAAATATGTCACTTTTACTTGAGGTCTATAAATATCTTTTCTGACAAATGATATCGGTAAACATGTAACACATATAGATTCGTAATGAATAACTATACAGTAAAAATGGTTTTTTGTCAATCTGAATAGCCTTTTGAGTGGTGGGGATTTTTTTCAAACGTAGCTTTCTGAATCTACTTTCACTTATACTAACATATGTTACTAATCTGTGATTTATGACACTGGTTTTTCTTCATATTTTGCCCAATTTTCAACCGATTTGCCTAAAAGTATTATTTTTAAATCAGTTAACTATGTTTCATAAACACAAAGCAAAAAAAAAAATTACTAATAAAAAATGCGGTAGAAATGCGCAAAAAATTCTGCAATTAAATTATTGTAATTTTTGTACCGTTTCAATTTTTTTTTTTGTTACAGGCATAAAAAATATCTATAATCGTAACAGTTTTTTTGTCAGAATCTGTTAAATCTCTTCAATATACTGTTAATTTTTTGAAATTGTTTTCACAAGAGGGTAGGTAGCATAAGACTATGAAGGGAAGCAATCAGATACAAACATATTTTCGCAGAGCGCTAATCAACCGCGGATAATTGTGATGGGAAAAGGTTGAAGCAACAAATCTAAAATGAAAATCAAATAGATAAAAGGAAAGTTTTGTAAATGAATTTTTCTAAAAATTGTGTTTTTTTTTAATTACTGGTTTAATTAGAATGGGAAAGAGAATTTGATTGTTGTATAAAACAAACAGGTATAAAAGCATAAAATGGCATAAACAGGTATACACACATGGATATGGTGTAAAGTGTTATTTATCAAAATATATACAATAAACAACAGATCTGAACTTCATGTGTTTCATGCCAAGGTTATATTAGGTATCCTCATACCAGGATACTACTGAAAGTATACCATAAAAAATCTTTAGATCTTTAATATAAACTAGGCTTCTGTGAAAAGAAAATACAACTGGAAAAACATTTCATTTTACATTCATTCCACAATTGTTTTTAAAAATAAAATTTCTGGGCATCAGCTATCATTCACAAAATGATTTTCTTAATGAAGTTTCATTACATAGAAAAAAGTATTTATATTTTATTATAGTTTTAGTTTTTTATAGCCCTAAAATGTTAGTAATAATTTTTTTCCCATGATAAAAATACATTTACATTATTTTGAATGTTCTTTAAATTTTCTAATATAATAAATTTTTTAGTATACTATTTCATTTATATTTATAAATATAAGTACTGTAAGATTTAGCCAATTGTATCGTTTTTCAAACAGTAAACTTGTTGCTACTATAAATTGTTTTGAGCTCTAGTTTTATTCGAGAATACACCAATGTTAGATAAAATCTGAGTAACCACGTGATTTTCAGCCATACGAGTGATCCTGGGTTAAAGCAGAACAAAATTTTATTGCATTAACTAAATATTGCACAGAAAACCAATCACAATATATTGTTATTATTGAAAAATAGTAAATGAAATTTATATGTAATAAATTCTCCATAAACTAACTTTATTAGATTTGAATCTTGGTTTGGTAGATTATGTATTGGAAGACAAGAAAGCAGGTTAACAAAATAAGAAATGATATTCATATTAGCCGTATGTTATTACAAATAAGTTTGGATTAGGCCTGATTAAGCTAACTTATATAAATTTGATTAGCCAACATTTTCTGATAATTTTAAATTTACATATCCTATCTCCAGATATTTTAATTTTCTTTATATTTTTGTTTACAATATTTTTAATTTTATACAAAAAAAAATATATACTCTGTTTTTCTGTAAATAAAAATTATTAGTCAATAAAGCTTATAGTATTTTTATATCCGTACTTATTTGTGAAAATAAACTTGTTTCATCTAGCAAGAATCGAAGCAAACAAATGAAAATCAATCCCATAGAAAGCAACTGGCAAGAGTTACTTATACAGCAACAGGTGAATTTTAAATAAGATTAAGTTTAATTAATCAAAACATTACCAACACCTGCTATCATACACACACACACGGGATACCAAAGGCAAGACTGCTGGGAAATTTCTCTCCTTAAGTTTGGCAAACCTGTGTCATTCATGGCTGTGCTAGCAATGTACACACTGCATGTTGTTGTATCTTTGATTACATGTGAGTTATTGTTATAAAATGAATAGGAAAATAGTCTATGTTGCCATCGACTGTGAAATATGTGGTCATTGTTAAGTTGGCTAAAATTCATAGGCATTTAGTTGCTGTGTATGGTGACAATGTAATGAATGAAAGAAACGTCTGAAAATGGTGTGAAAGGTTTAAACAGAATTAATGTGTATGATGAACATTTTTTTAAATTCTATCAATATTTTATACTTCAGTTAGGATTATTATAATTGATTTTAGTGTTATTTTTTGCCGTTCTTAGCATTATCAATCTAACATTAGTAATTACATTTTGGAATACCTCCATTCTCAAATTACTTTCAGCACTCCTCACTCCTCAGTGCACTTAGTGGAATGCTAAAAGTAATTTTGAGAATAATGGAGGTATCCAAAACATGCCAACTACAAACATCAGAAAGACAATGCTAAGAAGGGCAGAAACTAACACCCAAATCAAGTAGAGATAATTACTTTTAAATAAAATAAACTGTTTTTCTTAAAAAGCAAAAATTTATCCCTATCTTATGTAAAATCACAATGACGTCACAGAAAAAAATAAAAAAGAGAAAGATGTAAATGAAACATTCTTTTCAGTATTTTTAACAAGATTGATTGTTTGATATTGAAATAAATAAAAATTAATTATCTTTTTTCAAAAACATAAAAGGTAGCTGCTATTTAAGAAGTAAATAAGTAACTTGAAAGACATAAAATGCTTCATTGTAATTATGTCAATTTTTAGTAACATTATATATTTTTACCAAAAACTTCTGTAAATGAAATTCATAAATGGCAAAACAAATTTTATAAATGGGCAGCATATAACAAAACGAGAAACAAAATAATGGGGGTTTGAAACTGGACCTTTCTAATAAAAAACAATAATAGATTAAATCATAACAATAGTTGCACAGAACAAGAAAAAACATGTGGTTAGTGTATCACATTTCTGTAAACACAACTAAAAAAAAAAATACTCTGATATTCCATTTGTCTATCATGAATAATGAAAGAGTAATTTAAAAATATTACCTATATAAAGGTGAATTTTCATGGTATCGTAAGTTAGGGTATACGTTTCCTTCAACAGATTTCTTTTTTATGAAACTTTTATAGCATAAATAGATTTATGCTATATAGTACTGAAGTTTTATAAACATAATAAAATCCTATTATTATGTCTTACTTATAGCAACAATCTGACTTTACAAAGTGACTATCTTTTTGTAGATCTTAAATGAAATTATGCCTTACCTAGTTATCACAATTAACAATAATACTTATACATTTTTATTTCTATTGGTTATAATCTTTTTTTTTAAATTTAATGGGCATGAATTAAAACACCTGTTAAATTTATTTTTGAATTTATACATTATAAATTTATTCTGAAATACTACATTAACATAAAAAGGAAAAAATTAACCAGAAAAATACTACTATTTTAAGAAAAATTTTCAGAGACAGTAAATATAAACATAGTAGTTATTTGAAATAAATGAAACTATTATAGATAAAATAATTCTTTAATGCCTGTGTAGTAAAATAAACTAGAAAAAACTAAAATCAAAATCTTGAGTATTTAAGGAAATAACAGTTTGCAAACTGAATAAAAATTACAAATATAAATAGATACATTAATTATAAAGATCCACACTATGAAACTAAACTCATAAGTATGAAATTATAATTAGAAAAACATTTCAATTAACTGAACAAAAACCTCATGGCAAAAACCCGAATCAATTGCTATTATGAAGATAAATATAAATATAGCACAGCTCACATGAAATGATTGGATACATTAAGGTAATATCTAGAGAGAAAATTACAGATTAATCGATCTGTAATGCAAACATGGCTTTTAATATTTAATTGATTATCGATCAAGAATGTTAAGGGATAAGAAAGTTAAAACAACAGAAAAAATAGATTATTAAAATATTTTAAACAGAATATTGATAAATTTTGCTAACATTAACATGTATTTTATATAAACAAAGATATAAAACAACACTTTTTAGAAGCTAACTCTGAGCAAATAAGTAATTAAAAATAAACTTTACAAAAAGCATAGTATACTCTTTAATAATTACTCCCTTAAAAAAAACTAGCACAAACATAAAAACCAAGGAAGTATCAGTGGTTAGATAAATTTTCAAGATGTGTGACATTTTAAGACAAAAATGTTTGAAAAAAGGAACATTATAAAAAATGAATAAATAAATTATGTTTATTTTAAATAAAAAAAATAATTTCTCCTGTAATGTTTATCAGTATAGAAGTTTCAATAAACCAATTTAACTCTGTTAACTAAGTGAGAATCTAGCAACAATAATTAATAAAATAAATTAATAAATATTTCACAATCTTTTAGTTACTAGGTCTAATCAGTAATACTAATAAAAAAAGTAATACTTAAAAAAAAGAAAGGTTTTTATATGAAAATATTTAAGTTATCTAAAATAATCTTTATTAACAAATGCTAATAGGCACACAATTTATATAATATATTTACAGATGTACAATTATAAATCAACAACAACGTAGATATACAGGTATCTATTTAGAAAACCAGTCGTTGTAATCTATTAAACATAGGCTTAATAAACAGGAAATAACTCCAAGATTTTTTTCTATATACTCTCAAAGTCAGCAGAATACACTTGTGCAGGCAAGCTGACTCACAATGCAATTGTAATCAAGTGAGATGTGGAGTCCATAACAGAAGGTTCAGTGTGTGCTTTGAAACTTCACTAACCAAAGCAAATGCTGAACCTTTTGTTGTGGGGTTCACATCTCGACTGGCTATAATTGCAATGTCAATTGGTTTGCCTGCACATGCATATTCCATTGACCTTAAGAGTATAATATAGAAAATCTTGAGATATTTCCTGTCGATTGAGGCTACGTTTTAAGAAATTATTACAAAAGGGTTTATAAGCCACTATTTTTAGATAGCTTTAGTCTTGACACCTTGTATATCGCCGAAGTATAAACATTATAAATAAACACATAAATGTGCACAATTTTTATACAATTAAAAAAATATATATATACAATGAAAAGAAATACTGGCATTAATTATCTAAACAAGCCATATCAATAAAGAAACTAGCAGATACTTCATTTATAAATCAAGATACATGAAATTTATGTATTTAGGCAAATATGTATTTATGCCAAATTTATCATACATAAAAAATTACACACCCGAAAACAAAACTTAATGATAAATAATTTTTAAAGATGATTAAACTGTTATATCAAATACATTTATTTAATAACTAAGAACAAAAACTAACTTGTTTATCCAAACATTATCACAAAGACTCAAAATTAAAATTTACCTAGGTGACCTCTTAAGAAAATTAACTAAAAATGCTTAATAACCAAGCATTCAGTTAGATATTTTACACGTTTTTACCTTTTACGATGAATGTATTGTGGACATATTTATATTGAGGGCACATAATAGATAAAATTATACTTTTTTTTTTAGGTAAATGACGTATCATATAATTTTATTATAACTTGTGTAATTCATCGCTCACTATTTATTTTAAATACAATTTTATTTACTATTATTATTATTTTATTAATAATAAAGTTATATTTCAAGTGCTCACAGGAATTGCATTACAAGTACATGTAAGAATTAATCATTAACAATAATATAATTTTTTACCAATTGTATTTATTATTAGAACATTACTTTTTTTAAAAATATTTTTATTACTTTTTTTTTGGTATATAGCACAACTTAAATACTAAGTAATAATCAGATTATAATAACACTATAAATATTCGGATCAAATTTGGATTAACAAGTTACTTGTTAATAAAAAAAAAACAAAAAACAATGCATCATAAATAATATAATTTTAATTTTTCATATAATTTACTTCCTATTTACTTAATAACACATATTTATATACAACTTATTTTAAAACTCTCTTTTAATGAAGTATATTATAAATTAATTAATAAATCACTATTATTCAACAAATAAAATAATTAAAACAAATGTAAATAAATAAAAGGGGGCGGGCGGCTACTTATTTTATAATTTTCTATGAAGTTTTAGTTGCTGAAGGTGTTTGTGATGGGTATCTAAGAAATTTATCAAGATTTGGTCCATAACGTCCTAATGGATCCTCAGGAAACATAAGTAAATCTTCGACCCAAGTAAACATTAATAACCTAAACACAGCACATAAAGAATGACAGTCACATTATTAAGAAGTTATACAATCACAAAAAATTCTGAAATTTTTGATTTGTCTATGAATGTAGGTGATGAATAATAAGATGTTAGCTGCAGCATTTTCTTTTTAATGCGATTAAGATTTAAGAGTTACAAGTTCCCATCGTACAGTATTTGTAAATGCTGTTACAGAATACTTTCTCTTGTAAGCTTTCCTCTATTCTAATGTTAACTGTCAATCACTGATAGAACATTGGTGTGGTACCAGTCACCCGCCCAGATCCGGTACAAATTTAATCTTACTAAAATTTAAACTTTAGAACTACAGAGTATGACAAAAATTAATGGGATCAGATGAAAAATACACCCACCACACAGAAGAGAAGAGTGGAGAACAGGATGCCTCACCATAAATGCTCTTACAAGACATGTAACCAGTACTGCAGACAATGGGTTAAACAAGATGATTCTCTTATGTTAAGAAACCAAACTAGATGTCGATCACATTTATCAACCAAGAGTAGTTGTGATCTAAATATCATCATTCAATGTAGAATTTATCAGGTTAATAAAAATATAATAATTTAATGAAATTCAATGTTATATTAAAATAAATATTACATTGAAAGAGTTTCTTCCTTATTTTTCTCAATATAATTTTATTGGTAAATATATTTATTTAACATGTATGTTGCTGCACAGTAGGTTTTCCGAGAAGAAATTAAAAATTTTGAAAAAAAAGGTGACCCTGTTTTTCAAAATATACAAATGCAGTATAAAAGTTGTAATAATATCAAGAACAATCATTTTCATTTACAAGTAATGATATTGGTACTGGGTGAAAATAATGTAATCTACTATATGCTGTGTAGTAAAAAGTAAATTTCTTTTACTTTCAAAGCTAATATAAGCTATCAACAATATAATATGGATATAAATAAGACGTAAAAAGATTCGTTATCAAAATATAATTTTTCTTCTACATCACTTTTAGAGGAAAAGACTGAAATTTAAAATGTCTAAAATACATAACATATAATAATTAATTTCTCAAACACGTTGATATGTTAAATAAATTAACAATTAATATAATCCACCTTACCAGCACATATTGTGTTCTCTATATCTTTCGGCTTACTTGGAAGCCATCATCAGTAGTTAAAATTAATGCATTTAAAGCCAAAAGTTAAAAAAACCACAGTTAAAATTTAAAAACAGTCATGATTGTCCAGTCCCATTAGTATACTGAAGGAATACACCCCTATACTCTTGTGGATTAAAATGAAATTAAATGAAACCATGAGGAGATAATTATTAGATTAAATTATTACTTCTTTATATTTAGTATGTTTTTAAATAATATATCCTTTAAGAAATGTTCATTAATCAAATTTTTATTATTATAGTATATGACATTTTTTCAACTTATATGAAATATCTTAAGATTTTCATGAAATTATTATGATTCTATGTATGACCAACCGTACTCTATTATATGTTTGGCAAAGTTAGAGTTTTCTGGTTTATTATTTTTAATGCTACTTATATGTTCTTTAGCACATGTTGAAAATTTGCAATTGGTCATACCCACGTACATCAAGTCACAATCATCACAAACAACATGTGTACTTCCTGTTTATCAAATTTGGAATCTTTATCATATGATTTTTTATTAAAATTATTATTAATATATTTAATTAATTTGTTATTAGTAGCATATACAGGTGGTTAAGCCACTTTTTTTAAATATATTTTTTCAATTTTTTGACATAAAAAATTAATATTTTTTACTTTTTATCAGGTTATAATTTTGTATTGTTATTTTAATTTTATTATAAAATTTGTTTACAGTACCGACATAACAGTTAGCAACAATGTTTTTAATTCTATTTCTTTATTTAAGGAAGTTTTATTATGTTTGAGGTATTTTATATTTCTATTACTTAAAAACAGCAATCTTTTGGGACCATGGATGAAATGAATATAATAATTATTGTGTTATTTTATTATTATGTATTTTTACATCCAAAAAGTTCAAACAATTATATTTTCTACTTCCATGGTAATTGTATGTATTTATCAATTTTATTAAATTCATTTATTATATTTGAATCATTCTGAACAATTTCATTATATATAATTATAGTATCTACATAACATTTATACAATAGTATATTATGTTGAGTCAGAATTTTATTGATACATGAGTCTTCTAAAAATTGCAAATATATTTCTGCCAAAATTATCAACAATGGTTCACCCATAGTAAAGCCAATTGGTTGTTTATAATATTGATTGTTGAAAGTAAAGTAACTGCATTTACAATTATATTAATTCGTTTGTATAATGTTTATTTATTTCATTTATTTTTGTTCAAATGTTTTTTAATGACAGTTAAAGTTTTTATTAAAGTCTATATTGTTATACATATATTACAGATATCTAAAGATATACATTTTGTGTTATAGTTTGTGTTAATATTATGTAAAATAATTATGATATTACAATCAGCTTTTATTATATGTGCTTTATTATTAACTAATTTATTTTTAATATTTTTTTATGTTTCTTTAGAATTTATATTATTTATATCGCCCTTTATGAATTTATTCTTTATTTTGTAATTATTATTATTTGTTAAATTAGATATACAGTTTCTAGTATTACCTCTTATTTCTTTGTCGTGAATCTTATAAATGTTACCTTCAGCATCAATTATTGTTTGTTTCATTATGTATTTTATTTTATATTGTTTAATGTTATATTTATATGCATAGATTATCACATTAAGTTCCTCTTTACTAAAATTGATCTGTGTCACAGTGACAACACTATCTCCAAATTTTATGATAATTTAAAATACATGTTTTATATATAATTGATTTTAATATGTATATCTTTTAATTTATTTATTTTAATTTTCATTATATTATATTTCTGTTTCATTATGATTGTAATCTTATGATCTATAATCTTGTATTAAGATTGTATTAATCCTTGTATTAATCCTAATTCATGTATTAAATCAGAATATGTTAAATATAATTGAAAATTAATTTTTTGTTTATTAATATATAATTTTTTTATTTTGTTATTAATCCATATTACTTTGACTTTGATTTAGTTATAATGGCTGATTTAATATTATTTTTAATAGGAATATTAATAGTGTTTTGGGTGTAATGTTATTTTTTATTCATATTTTATTGAATTTAATATCAGCTATGATTTTGTTTATCTTTAACCTTAAATTATAATATTTATATACCAATTTTTCATGGTTATGTATAAGAATTAATTTCTCAAACATGTTACTACTGTTATGTTAAAATATATGCGCCATATACGAAGACTTTACCAAAAATACATAAAAATAACACACCTATCATTAACAAATTTTACAAATTCACAAACATATTTTTTAAGCAAATATTTAGCTAATATATTAAAGGTCCAATTAAATTAAATAACACAATTTAAAAAATGGTTGTAATATAGTTATTTTAATATTAACAAACTATAACACAAAATGCATATCTTAAGATATCTGTAATATGTATTATAATATAGAGTTTAATAAAAAACTTTAACTGTCATTAAAAAACATTTTAACAATAATGAAATAAATAAACATTATACAAACGAATTAATTAATATGATTAAAATATGTTGTAAATTTTGCAGTTGTAAATATGCAGTTATTTTACTTTCAACAATCAATATTATAAACAACCATTTGGCTTGGCTGTGGGTCAACCATTGTCGGCAATTTTGGCAGAGATATATTTGCAAGTTTTAGAAGATTCTTAACAATAATGAAATAAATAAACATTATACAAACGAATTAATTAATATGATTAAAATATGTTGTAAATTTTGCAGTTGTAAATATGCAGTTATTTTACTTTCAACAATTAATATTATAAACAACCATTTGGCTTGGCTGTGGGTCAACCATTGTCGGCAATTTTGGCAGATATATATTTGCAAGTTTTAGAAGATTCTTAACAATAATGAAATAAATAAACATTATACAAACGAATTAATTAATATGATTAAAATATGTTGTAAATTTTGCAGTTGTAAATATGCAGTTATTTTACTTTCAACAATCAATATTATAAACAACCATTTGGCTTGGCTGTGGGTGAACCATTGTTGGCAATTTTGGCAGAGATATATTTGCAAGTTTTAGAAGATTCTTGTTATCAATAAAATTCTGACAACATAATATACTATTGTATAAACATTATATATATGACACTATAATTATATATAATGAAAATGTTCAAAATGATTCAAATTTAAATGAATTTAATAAAATTGATAAATACCTAAAATTTACAGTGAATAATAATTGTTTGAACTTTGGATGTAAAAATACATAATAAAATAAAATTAGAAATATATCGTAAAGACACATTAATACAATAATAATTACATTCATTTCATCCATGGTCCCAAAAGATTTGCAGTTTTTAATTCTCTGTTATATAGAGACATAAAATACCTCAAACATGATAAAACTTCCTTAAATAGAACAAATTATATAATAAAATTACAATAAATAACAATAGAAAATTATAACCTGATAAACAGTATAAAATAGATAAAAAATTAATATACACCATTTAGTCAAAAAATTGAAAATATATAAAAAAAAGTGGCTTAATCACCTGTATATGCTACTAATAACAAATTAATTAAATATATTAATAATTTATTAAAAAATCATATGATGATTCCAAATTTGATAAACAGGGAGTACACACATTTGTGATGATTGCGACTTTATATACGTGGGTATGACAAAGTGCAAATTTTCCACATGCGTTAAAGAGCATACAAATAGCATTAAAAATAAACTAGAAAACACTAACTTTATCAAACATATAATAGAATACGGTCATACATACAATCATAATAACTTCATGAAAATCTCAGATTTCTTATAAATATTATAATTATAATTTGGAAAAATATCATATACTGTAATAATTAAATTAATGAAAAAAGCTTTTTAACATTTAAAAACATACTAAATATAAACATAAAGAAGTAATAATTTAAACTAATAATTATCTCTTTGATAACATGTTTTCGTTAGATTTCATTTTAATTCGCTAGAGTATACGTATATTCCTTCAGTATACTAGTAGGATTGGACAATCATGACTGTTTTTAAATTTTAACTGTGATTTTTTAAACTTTTGGCATTAAATGCATTAATTTTAACTAGTGATGATGGCTTCCAAGTAAGCCGAAAGATCTAGAGAACACATCAACGTGTGCTAGTAAGGTGGGTTATATCAATTGTTAATTTATTTAAACATAATACTTATTGAAATAATAGAAGAGTTTTTAGAAATAATATTCCCCAATAAGAAAATATAAAGCTATTTAATTTTTAATTGATTAATAACTTGATAAAAAGATATCAACTAAAATTAAAAAAACTAGTTCACAAAAGATCTAAAAAATTAATAGCACTACAATATAATAGATGTTATGCTAATTATAAAAACAAGTCGTTTTAACTTGCTGTGCTTATGAGAGTCTATACAGAAAAGAGAAACAAAAACACCCTAGAATATTTGCTAAGAGAATATATCACATAAAAGATTAACTATGTTCGAACTGTGGTAACACATGCATTCCAGAGAATTTTTTCTCTCACTGACTTCATTACTGCAGTATATTTAATTTAGAAGTAACACTGAGAGGGTTATGAAACATTGAGTTAAATTGAAATACCAAATAAGCTAAGAAAGTTTTTAAGCAACGAGCATGAGCTAAAGCTGTTTGTTATGTTACAACAATCCTATTCTATGCAACAATAAGGATAAAGAAATGGGAATAGTCTCTACGAGAGTGAAAAATCATTTCGTAAAAGCCAGTATGTATATTTAAACCTCCACAAACTTAACTTCAATTCAGTAACTGAACATCTTATGAACCAAAAATTTCTGTGGAACACTGTGAATTACAAGAACATATTAAACAATTTGGAAACTACAACGAATACCCAAACGCTGATGACATGCTCAACATATAAGATGTACTGAATGACATCTGTGACTTTGTTGCTCTCACAGACATTACTATTTTCAAAATGAATGACAATTAAATGAGATAAGAAAATTAAGCAATATTTCTTACAGAAGGATTATCAGAAGCCGTTATTTTAATATCAGAAGTGCAGTTGCATATTGAAAAAAACAAACAATGTAGCATGGCTTAGTTCGAACTAAAATAGATAGCTATTTTAAATAATCTACATTTAAGTAGATTTACGTATTTGAATCTTTTATTTTTATAATATGCTTTTATATTATTAGTTTCATTTAGGAATAGTCTCTGTTCAAATAGTCCAGTATCAGGAAAACTTTACAGAAGACAATCAGAAGAAAACTTCCTTTATAAACGTAAAAACCTAATTGCACTAGCCCATTTTGTAAAAAGGCACAGCTTGAGCATAAAAAAACAAAAGTTAAATTGTAAAAGAAAAACTTTTGTAAAATAAAAGCTTATGTAAAAGAAAAAAAAAAAAAAATGGTACCAAGGCATCAGTAACCCCTGGTAAGATGTAATTCTATTATGGTTGGATAGCTTCTTTTTCTAACATCCCATCCTTTTCAATTGATAGGTACTGTATGAAATGTGCCTACCATTTCTTCATTCAGGCTCAGGGGAGATGTAGTAAATCTTACTCTGCTTCAAGTACAGTGTGGCGGTTGTACACAAGTCTAATCAGCTGAGGTTAGACACAGTTTTATAAGTGTGTTGTGTCTTATTTTTGTGTTTATGGAAAGAAAATCTTTTTTACTGTAGGTAGAGCAGGTCAATTTTTATGCTTTAGCTAGTTTCTTTGTTATTGTCTGGATTGAGGTTTTTCATTTAGGTTATTTCTCTGAGGTATTAAATTGGGTATTATTTTGACTTTATTATTGTAATAAAGTTGATTTTTGGGGCATAATTTCTGTCTTTTTGAATGATATTTTGAGACCAATTTTATTTGCAATATTTTTAAGCTCTAATATCTATCTATGGTTTTAACTTTGTTGTTTGCTAGCAGTGCCAAGTTGTCAGTGAATCAAAGGCAGTTTTTTTTTTTTTTTGGGTCTTTTTTGAGCCATTCCCTCATTACCATTTCCAGAATGCAGTTACTATTCTACAAGTTATATTTTCAATGCTTATTTGGAAATTAAAATGAACTTATACTGGAAGCATAAGTTCATGAGATGTTTATGAAATAAGAATTTAAAAAATTCATTTTTCACAACAATCTTTTTATATAAAATGTTTTATGATAATAGAAGGTTTATGTTAGAACTTGCATATAAAATCTGTTTTATTGGTGATTCTGCTAATAGATTAGCAGATTCTTAATTTTGGTTAAGAATCCAAAGTTAACAGTTAAAAACTTTATAGTTTGAATTAAAACAAAAATATGGAGAATTTTTTCAAACAAACTTTTATCATAAAACTAATATAGTAACAATGTTGTAACTATAAAATTATTATTAAAAAGAATTTAAGTTACCAACCTTTTCTGAATAGTATCATCCCACAGTGGATTTATTCCTAAGAAATCCCTAAAATTATCTTTGGAGACAATAATACCCTCTAGAGCAGCTGCACATTGTATTATGTACCTATTGAAAAAAAGAAAAGAAAATGAGCTCCTAATAATATAAAAATATGAGGTTTGTTCAGAAAATAACACAACAGAGCAAAGATATTTAGTGACATGTGGTTGCAGCATTGTTCCGCATAACCTCTTCTGTAACTACAGGTTCTTGGATTGTAGATATCTTGTTAAGTTTTCACATTATTGTTATTTGAGTGTAACGTGAGTGATTTTTGTAAAGTGCAATTTTCAGGAACAAGAATACAATGTAAAATTTTGCGTGAAACTGGGGAAAACTTTCAAAGAAATTTTTCAACTTTTGAAACAACCTTACAGAGATGATGCTCCGGGTCGTATGCAATTTTATAAATTGTTTTTAAGACTTAAAAGTAGTCATCAGTCGATTGAAGATGATTCTTGACCGAAAGGCTTTCGACTTCAACTGATGACACCCAAAAATCACAAACTAACTGTCAGAGAAATTGCAGAAGAGGTTAGGCATCTCGATTGGGTCATGCCATATCATTTTGACTGCAAAATTGGACATACAAGTTACAGCAAAGATTGTTCCTCGTTTAATGATTATAAGCAGAAAGAATAATGAGTGTGCTTGTTGGCAACTTCTTGAACAAGGCAATGATGATGAAACATTCATGCAAAGGATCATAACAGGAGACGAAAGCCTGGGTTTACGGCTACGCCATTGAGACAAAAATTCAATCATCACAATAAATTGGCAAAGGATTACCACGTTCCGAGAAACATGTCAGTCTCAATCCAATGTCAAAGTGATGTGCTCTGATTTTTTTTTCAATTTTAATGGAATTGTGCATTTTTAATTATTGTCTACAGGTGAAACAGTGAACCAGTGTACTATCAAGGCATTTTACAACAGTTACATGAAAAAATCTGCAAAGAGTTGTGCACGATAACTCATGGTTTTTCACAAAGACAATGCACTTGCACACTCAGCTTTGTGCCAAAAATCAGATGATTGTCTTCCTTCAGCCTCCTACTTACCAGACCTGGCTCCTTGTGAGTTTTTCTTGTGAAAGGCCATTTCAAATGGAGCTATCCAGGATTACTTCGCAAAGTGGAAACACTTCTGAGAAAAGTATGTGAATAAAGGGAGGGGAGTACTTTGAAGGAGACAAGGACCAATAATCTGTCAAATTAATAATAAAAATTAAAAAATAAAGTTTATTTTCTGATCAGACCTTGTATTCACTCTCAATAATAATAAATAAATAAAATTCAAAACATTTATCTAAACATTAACACAGATAAGGACTATTAAGAACAATTAAATATAAATAATAAACACAAACTTATTGTTAACTTTCTTTTTTTATTGTTTGTTTTATGTAATTAATTCACAATTCAAAAACGTTTTATAAATGTTACATTCATAAACATGACATAGGGATGGACTAGAACTGCCCTACCTATGTGAAAACAAGACACCTCAAACTTCACAAACCTTTTATTTAAGAACCCAATTACTTTGTAATTTGATAGAAATATTCCAATGTTAACAACATATTTAATAGAAAATAGTGTCAACTGCAATAATATGAGGGCAGTTTTTTCTGTTGATGTGTCCTTTTTATATTAAAATGATTCTATTACTAAAAGCTGAGTAGTACCTAATTTTTCTACATAATCACAAAAACGATTGAGAGATTTGTTGAATCATGACACCAGCTTTTCGATGCACTCTTCAAAGAACTTTGCCACCAGTGAGGTAAGGTACGTCGTCTGACAGCCTCCTGAAGTTCTTTGCTGGTGGCTAAGTGTTATCCGCCCAACCATGCCTTCAAATCTCAAAAGAGAGTTTAAAATCAGTAGGTGTGGACTATACAGGTACGGTCAAAAACTTCAGACTTGAATTGTTTGAGGTCTTGCATAACATTGGCACAGTGCACCATGCATTCATAATAAAGGCAACATAAAGATTCACAATAAACTTCCTTATTGTTCTCTGCTTCATAAAGTTCACAAACAAGACATCTTTATGGTCCCAAAAAACTGTAGCCATTGTTTTCCTTGCTTGTTTGGAGAATGAGTGTGCATAGACTGTTTTTTGATTTCTGGATTGTCATACTGGTTCCAAGTCTCATCACCAGTAACGATAGACTTTAAAAACTCTTTCCCCTGATTATCGTGAGAAATATTAATTATGTGTGAGAAATATTAAGGCTGACACCATTCTCTGCATTTTTTATCGTCACAACATTTTAGGGACCCAACCTGCACACAGTTTCTGGTATCCTAGGTCTTCAGTCACAACTGTATACAGCGACGAACAATCACACTTGGATCATAGCGGCCATGTTCAATTGTTCGTGCTTGGCTCATACTGATGCATTGAAGCCAGCAATGGCAGAAGTGTGGTGGGAGGGCAGTGCAATATCACGACGTGCAGACCTGGATCCCACCTATCTCTTGTTTACTTAGATGCATGATCGGAGGTTGAAACAAAAAGCAGCCCTTGTACAATTTAAAGAATTTGGTTTTAAGGTTATCAAAACTTTGAGTAATTTTAATATTAAAAAAAACCAACCAATTTGAAAGTAAGTAAGAATTCATTCATTTGAGCCAATTATGAGTCTCCTGGAAATGTACTTCTGGGAAGCTTAATGATATACAGAGGATCTGAGATGAAACGCCCTAGATTGAAATACTTATACTCAACATAATAAACAACCAAGACAATTTTATTAGGAGGTACATGGTAGCTTAGCTGTGGAAATTTAAATTATGCAATGTAATAGGAAGATCATTTTTGAAAATTGAAAAATGACAAAAAATGCTGAAAAAGCACAAACTGTATGCAGGTATGCAGAATTGGGGTCCATTACTGCAGTTCAATGACGTTTCCGTGCAGAGTATTACAGAGACGCTCTCAATGTCAAAAGAATCAAGGCATGGAAAGCAGCACTTCTAGAGATAGGATCTGTTGCTACGAGGCATGGTGATGGCCTATCATGAACATCAAAGGAGAATGTTCAGCGCATTTCAGTGTCACATGAACTTGGTCTCCCAAAATAAACTGTCCATGATGTGTTACACAAGCACCTAAAGCTTTATGCATACAAATTGCAATTGTTACACAAGGTGAAACCTGATGATAAACGTTTACTGAAGATATTCTTCAGTGCATAGAGTTGTTTTCTGAAGAGTTAACATTTCACCTCAGTGGTAAGGTCAACAGACAAAATGTGCAAATTTGGGGTAGTGAACATCCTTGAGAGGCCATAGAGTGTAAACAAGACAGTTCCAAAGTCAATGTTTGGTAAGGTTTAATGAAGGATGAAGTTATTGGACCTTTTTTCTTTACAGAAGCAACTATCACTGGTCACACATATCTTGCTTTATATGTTAGTTAATTTTGTGTTCCTCAGATAAGACATTAATACCCAAATCTGCTCTTTCAGCAGGATGGAGCACCTCCACACTGGCATTTGGAAGTCTGAACACATTGAAGAATTCCCACAAAGATAGATTGGGAGAGGTGGTCCAATTCTCTGACCACCTGGTCGCCTGACATTATTCCCCTGGGGATATGTTAACGACAAGATGTACTCTATCAAAGTGGCAACTCTGGAACAGCATCATGGGAGGATTAGAGCTGTTATTAAGACAGTTACGCCACAGGTGCTACAGGCTACCTGGAGAAAAATCGATTAAGACATCCTCAGTGCCATTCATGGGGCACATGTAGAAATGGTGTGATTGCACAAACAAAACTTCATAACTATGTGTATCCACTGTTGTTTCAATCTTCTTAATGCATGCAGTATTACAGACAGTTCAAATTAGGGCATTTCATCTCAACACTCATCATTATGCCTGAAATCTACAAATATGAGATGTGTTTAAATATAATCTGTTTTAAATTTGCCACCTATATGTGTGATATAACAGATGGTGCTTGCATTGCTCAGTTATTTCAATCTTTAGTCAGCTGTTAACAAAAATCGTTAAGTAATTTTGCTTGTTTATATTTGTCTATTTATAGAGTGCTGCAATTTGTAATTTTTGATAGGAAAAAACTTCTGCAGCTTAAATTCTCGTGCAAATTTATGCAATTTATGGGTTGAATATTGTGAATTATGGTAAAGTAAGCCATTAATTTTGCAAAGGGCAAATATTAACACTCATGATAAAAATTACAGAGGCTGTTCATTGGTGATAACAGATAATTTGATTGAAAAAGTTGATGAAAAAATCTGAGATCTCTTTTTTTCCTAGGCGCACAATGAAGTGTCATTATTAGCACCCAGACACAATACCTACATATTAAACAAATATTAAAAAAGTAACAATTAGATATTAATTAAAAACTAAACAACAGTAATAAAAAACTCAGCATATATAGAAAAGCCTTAAATGTATGTTTCACTTAAAAAAGTGAAATAATACCACAATAAATGCAGCATTAAACGTGTACCTAATAAGAACAAAATAACCATCTGGCATATGCAAAATGGTATTAATAGACTAAGGCTATATGAATAATCAAATATTTGATTCAAAATGCATGGCCTTTACAAATCATAAGACATTCCAATAACATCATTACATTATTCCCCAACATATTTTGCATGTTAGCCCCTAGTTTAAACTTCCAATAAAATGTTGCGTAACAGACACAGTCCACCACAAGGATGTGGTGCACTGTTAGTTGGCAGTTGCAGCAAACACATAGGTGTATCCACTTTATCTACTCTATTCACTTGCCACATCATGAACCATCCTCTTCAGAAAACAGACAAGATTGTTTGAAACAAAGCGATTAGTGAAAGGAGGCTGCAAACAGGCTAGTTTTGTGCACGATCAGCATGCTCATTGCCTGAAATTCCAGTGTGACAAGGGATCCAGCAGAAAGTCATGATTGTGTTACACTGTCATTTCAGAGATAATCACGATTGTCTTTAATGTTTCACTATCTTTAATTTATGTAGTTTTGACTGAAAAATTGGGCTATAAAAAATTGTGTGCCAAAGATGTTAACAGACCCATACAAGGAAAAACATCTTGTTGCAGGGCATGAAATTTTACGGCATTATGAAAATGAAGGAATTGTTTAATCACATTGTTATCAGAGATGAAACCTGGATTTCTTATTAGAATTTAAAGAGAAAGCAGCAGTGAATGCAATGGCAGCATTTATCTTCTCCTAGATCGAAGAAGTTCAAAAAAGAATGTTCAGTAAAAGAAGTGCTTATGATTGTTTTTTGGGTCAAAAAAGGGTGTTGCCAGTAAGTAAATTTAGTTATGATGGACATATTGTGAATGCCATATGTATTGCAAATTGTTAAAAAATCTTAGAACAGCTATAAAAAAAAAAATGTTGCTATTCTGTAGGACTTTGAGTTTGCGCATTTGCATGACAATGCCCAGCCACGTATAGCAAATCAGTTAGTGAGGCAAATGCAAAAATCTCATTGCAAAAACAATCTATCATCCATCTTATAGTTCTGATTTAGTTTCCAGTGATTATTTTCTTTTTCTTTACTTTTTTAGAACAACAAAGGTAGGCGCCTAAATTCAATGATTCTACAATGTATAAAATAATTATATAACAACACATGCTAGTATAAGCTAATAACAGAAAATAAAAATAAAAAAATTAACAAACCACAAAATATAAGGTAAAACAGGAAAAGATAAAGCACAATGTAAAATACTAAAAAAAATATATGCTAATTATTAAATTGAATATAGATATCTAGTTTTAAGAAATATCAAGAATGATAACATCCTCAGACTGTTTACTAGAGTATCTCAGATATTAACTTCTAATTTAAATTTTCAATTAATGTCACATAACACATGCAGTCCTCAACGATGTGGTATATTGTTAGTTGGCAGACGCAGCAAACAAAAACAGGTGCATCAATCTCATTCATTAGGTGTTCATGTGCAAGATTAGCATGACTTGTTTATAAATGGCAAATAATAACATCCTCTTGATGGCTATTCTGTATTGAAGAGCTCCATGGCAGCACAGTATCCTTGATGTATCAGAGTTTCTTATCTACGTAACAGTCCAGTCATCTTGTCACCTGCCCCCAAAGTGTGTGTTTTTTAATGGAATTAATAAAATCAATAGTAGTAACACAAGTGATGAAAGATGGTTGGCTACATGTGTCTTAGGCATTGGAATTCACATGTTCATTACCCAGGATTCCCACATGGCTAGGGATTCAGCAGAACTCACTTGTTTGTTGCAACCATTCAATTTGGCTATTGTATTATGAATTTCAGTAATGAAAGGATGTCTAGAATACAAATCTTCTAAAGCCTGAAGTGCACTGCATGAATCCCTACAAATTAGGATGTGATAGTATCTTGGGTTAATGATATTCAAAGCCTTACTGATGGCATAGTTTAGCACTGTAAACACTTTTAATACCAGGTAGGGGTTCTGTCATTTACAACAATATTTTTCACCTTAAACAATGGCTTACATCACAAAGATTTGATAATGATGAAGCATTGAAAAGTGGCATCTGCTTGTCACTGGCAACTAAATTTCTTGATAGAGAATGAAGAAGCTAGCGAAACTATGAAAAATGTGTAGAAATTTGAAGGCAGCTATAAAAATAGAATAGTATATAAAAAAAATAGTAAATAAATGTATGTAGTTTTTACGTACATACATTTACATATGTAAATGTATGTACGTTTTCAGTTTTACTTTTATTACTTCAAAACAGACCTAATAACATATCTTGTAATTTCTTATTTACACTATGTAGGTGAGAAGTTCCTTTACAATGTAATAAATCCAGCTAATAGAATTCTACTACTGCCAATTCTCACCACTGATATTGCTCACTACTGTTGGAAAAGTTGGGGAGGATAAAAGCTGCGGTGGTGATCATTGTGTTTATTTATGGTGAGATGACCTTAGTCACCTACAGTGGAACGATGGTAGATACAAGTGTGTTCACTGTCAAGAGAATTTGCTAGCTTGTGTGTGGGTCCACAAAACATTGGGAGAACATTATGAATGACTTCTTTGTGAATTTTGGGAAATTGTTACAATCATGATAAACATTACTGACATGGGAGAAGGCTTTTGTAACAGGAAGTCTTCTTCAAGTGCCACGAAAATGGGAGGTCCAGGCACAAGCTGAGACCTGTGCTGCTGTGGAGGCATTGATTCAATCAATGTGCAAACGTTCTGCAGAGTTAGGCATTTCCAAGATCGACAATGCAAGACCATATGTGGAAGGACTTGAAAGTTAAATGTTTCACCCAGCCACAGTTAATAAGTTGACAGACAATGACCTTGATTGTGTTTATGCATGTCAGTTATTGCTTAAATGCTTTTTGACAGCAAACAATAAAAAAAAATCATTCTCTCAGACTGTGTTATTTATCGAAGCTCTTCTAACAGAAATGTTGTTTTCTGGGCAAAAGACAATCCTCACTTCTTTGAGGAATTGAACACCATCCGCTTCATGTTATTATTTTGCTGGGATGACTGCTGAACATCTCCATGGTCCTTATTTTTTCAATGCTGCAGTTAATCAATACAGTTATCTACAATGACTGACGAGTGATGATTCCAGAATTAATGGCAAAAGGGATTGCTGACATCATCATGTTTCAGCAAGGCAGTGAGTGATCCAGCACATTTTGCTTTGAATTTCTGCAGACACCTCAATGAAATTTTTCTGAATTGCTGTTGGAGTTACCAGCTCCATTGTCTTGGCTAGCAAGAAGCCCTGCCTTCACTACATCTGACAATGAACTTCGGGGTTTTGTAAAAGAAGATATCTGAAAATTCAGAAATGTCAACAATGAGCAGCTCCAAAATGCTGTTAGCATTTGAAATAATCACCCCCATGGTATGCTGTTGTAGATGAACAACCAGACATGGAGATGTATACTGCTGCTATGCTTCAATCATGGTGGAACCCACACAAACATTTTAATAGAAGGCAAGTTGCACCCTGTAGAATTACACTTTCAGCTGGTAATTTATAAACCAAAGAAAAAGGTTTGCAATTGATGTACATTACTATTAATTAAGTCTGTATTAATATATTGAATATTTATTTATGATTTAGTATTTTTGGGCATTCCTCATAGAATAAGTGTAATATGAATTCTTCATGGGATTCCAGTAACGTAACGTTCTGTTTCAATAACATAAATATACATTAGTTAGTCTGTGTTATACTTAATAACACAAACAAAAAACCAGAGAAGTCTGATATGTAGCTTTCTATTACAATCTTATTTACTAATTAGTATATGAATGTGAAAATCTAAGTATAAGAAACTGAGAAAGTTAAGATTCCATCAGAAAAAGAGCCAAACCCTTTGGCCACCTTATGAAAATAAATGATACATCAAAAAACAAATCTCCAATTTACAAACAAAAAGAATGGAAATTAACAGACCTGGGTGATTAAAGACAAAAAAGAAAATATCTGAAGATAGAACATTCAGAAAACTGGTGTAAAGATTTCAAAGAGAAGGATAAAAAGAAACAAACATCTGGTGAAAGGAAAGAAGGCAAAAACAAAACGAAAGGATGAATTAGTGGAAAGACCAGGAAAGAAAATGCCCAGAACACAGAAAAATAAATGCAACCTGTTGTTTCGCATGGCCCATATTAAAAAGTTTTTATTTATTTATATGTTTTATAGTTTAATTTTTCTGAAATTATGATGTACAAACTTGGATGTTTTTTTGTCTTCGGCCATTTGACTCGTTTTATCCAGCTTTCCATATCTAGTGCCACCAGTCATTTCATCATGGTACACCCCCTACATCCACAACAATTTGTTTTACATACTCCAAATGTTGCCTGCCTGCAGAAGTTTTCCCATCTACCTGTCCCTTCAATACCGAAACGCCTATTCCAGGATGCCTTAAGATGTGGCCTACAAGTCTGTCTCTTCTTTTAGAATATTTTTCAAATGCTTCTTTCTTCCATCAATTTGCCACAACATCTCTTCATTTGTAACTTTATCCACCCATCTGATTTTTAACAGTCTCCTATACAGTGTACCACATTTCAAAGGCTTGTAACAAATTCTCTTCTTTACAAACTTGTATAAAAATTCATATTTTCCACAATATTCTTTTTTAACAGTTTTTTGCACTTCATAGTTGCATTGTTTCTAAAATATCACTATTAAAGCTGTAGTTAAGCCCCCAATAGTCAAAACTAAATTTGGCAAGTAACATTTAAATATTGTAGTGAAGATTTAATTTAATTTTCTTATTGTTCAATTTCTAAATTCAAGAGACAAACATAGGTATGAGGGGATGGTGAGGGGGGAGAGTGAGATTTATATTTTTCTTAAGATAAAAGGTTCCATGCTGTTTCTGTAACAAGTTATTGGTATCTTTAATTGTTGTATTAAGATACATTTGGTAATAATTTATTAGGAAGTGAATATGGTAAAGAGTGTGAAAATCAATCTCTTGCAAACAGCTTGGTGGAAAGAGGATATCTTAGCCTACTTGTCTTCAATTAAAAATTTTTTTAAACATATTTAATTAGATAGATAATCAATAGTATTTCTAAATATTCATCTAATTAAATATGTTTAAAAAAATTTTTGGACTACAAATTACAAGTAAACCTATTTTCAACAGTAAAGTAATTCTTTGAAAGTACTAATAATACATCACAATAACACAAACTACTGGAAAGAAAAATAGAGCTATCCAATTATTAATGTTGAATAATACATGCGTAGATTAAAAAGTTAGGTAGAGCCTGATATTTCTCACAAAAAAACGGTAACAAGGGATAATGTCATCATTGTCAACATTATCTGGTGTCTGCCTTGCAGGAGGTCTCTTAGGCCTCCAGTGTCTCATCAGTTTCTATCCCAAGCCTACTCCTTTATTTTCCAATCTTCACCTCATTTTCCTTTTTCCTTCTATTGATCTTTCCAATGTAGTTGTCAAAACTTTACTTTCCAAACAGTTTCCGCTTCTTTTGTGCACTTCCTGCATATACACTCCTTCTTTAATCCTATTTATTATTTCCTCATTTTATCAGTCCATCTTACTTTCTTCATATCCACATCTCTAAAGCCTAAATCCAGTCCCTCTCCCTCAATGTTCATGCTTAACTTCCATACAGTTTTTACAGTTAGTGTACAACTGATCTACATTACTATTTCTTAAGTCTGTTTTAATATACTGAATTATTTATTTGCAGTTTACTATTTTTGGACAATCCTCATAGAATAAGTGTAATATGAATTCTTCATAGGATTCCAGTAACCTAAAACATACTGCTATGTACACATCTAGTTTAACCTCTTCCTTAACTCTGGAGGACTTTTATACTATATAGTAATTCCTTCTTACTGAAGGCTTCCCTTGCTATTGCTATCCTTCTTTTTATTTCCATTAAAAAGAGTACTTCCATTTACTGGAAGTACTCTTCCAGTCTTCTGTCATCATAGTCCCCAATTTCTATAATTTTTGACTAACTTCCTTCACTTGACCTTATCACTAAATTCTCTGTCATTTACTTCCATTGTTAGTTTTTACTATATTTATAGGAATTACGTGCATTCTTAATGAAATTTTAAATTCTTAACACTTAAATAGTTAAAAGGGCAATCATCAGGTTAAAGGTTTATTACTGAATTTAAGTGATACTACAACCTACCACCACAACTCATCAGTATCTACTGAAAATGTGATTGTATTGAATAATAGAGGACTTGTGAATGATTTGTGATAATTATAATAATGGCTATATTGATCGTATAAAATTACAAATCCACTGAAATAGAAAAAAGTACAACAATAAATTTAATTATAATGGAATTTAATATATTATATATGAGACTTACCTGTCATCATGTGACACGACTAATTTTCCATTAACTTTACGACTCGGGGTAAATACTAATGTACCATCTTTTTCCCATTCATCAAGAACTGCATCATCTATATGAAACTTACGATAATTTGGCATCATTGCAATAACTTTATGCCCTCGTGTTTTGAAATAATTAATACATATTTCAATTCCTTTAAATGAGAAATCTATATTCCTTCCATGACTGAACATATATTGAAGAAAAAACAGCAAAAATTATTACATACATACTAAAAAAAAACATTAAAAAAAGAAATTTTTTTAAAAATTGGTGTGATTAAATTCCAAATTAATTATTTAAAATATAAACATGTAAAATAATGTTATAGTAAATAGATGAGAATAGATACATAAAATACTACAAAATAATTCACAATTTAGAAGGGGATTTGAGCACATATTTATGTACATGTTGAATAAGATACAACATTTTTTTTGTATAAAATGGTGGTAGGAAGATTTTTATGGCATGAAAGTATAATAAGACCTCTTTAAGTATACTTAAAGTTCATTCTTGAGTATAAATTAAGGGTATAATTCTTAAGTTACACTCTTTGCATAACTAAGTTATACAAAAAGTCTTTGTGCAACTCTTAAGTTGAGTTATATAAAAATAAATTTGTTGTCTGGTTTGGTAGAGGTGATTGCAAAATTAATGTCTTATGAAATAGATATATCATATGATACAGTCAGCTGCCCTTCTTTAAAAGTACAGTGAAAAGAAATGAAATTAAGCAGAGTATCAACAGATCACTAGTCTATGAATGTAATTATTTTTCCCAAATTAAACCTTTTTAATCCTGAATAACCCTTTATACCATTAATAAAATTCCCCATTAGTTTGAATAATATTCTATTTATCCGAATATAACTTGTATTCTTAATATTCTAATGCCTAACTACAATATATAAAAAAGTAAAAATTTTCAAGATATTATGAGTATACAAACAAGGAAATGAATTTATAAGTGAGTTAATTCTATTACTTTGTACATTATTGTTGTTAATTTTAAATTTGCAAATGCTTTCCAATTTAAAGTAGCTCTTCAGCATTACATGATATGTGATCATTTTTTTTTATGTACTTACACTCCTTACAATAATAATTACAGGTTAGTTTTGAACCTTTATAAATCATGAAAAGACACATTGAAAAAAAATATATATTCTTGTGCACATTTCCCTTTTTGTAAATAGATGTTCAACATTATGTGAAGCTATGTTCCTCCAAAGAGCACTTACACAGGGTGAGGCAGTCAAACCACACTTTTTATAGGTATTAAAAAAAAACCAAAAACATATTTAGTTATATATTGCAAGAAATCTTAAGAACAGAAATGGAAATTCGTACATATGCAGAAAAAATATTAATTTTTTTAATATTACTCAAGTAAGGAGGTGACCCATCATTTTGTACACATTGTCAGAGTCTCATACTGAAATTCTGTGAACCAACACATCACAGTACTCCCAGTGTTATTTCATGAACTTCTTCAATCCACACTTTTAAGTCCAGTATTGTTGCTGGACGAGTCTCAGAAATCTCAAACTCAAAATATCCCCATTAAAAGTAATCACAAGAGCTCAGTTCTGGTGATCATGGAGACCACTGGAATATCCCCATTCCTACTGATGAGGTGGTTCAGGAAAAAGTCTTTCAGAAGGTCCATTGACACCTTGGCTGTATGACTAGTTGCTCATCTTGTTGGAAATAAGTGTTCTCATTCACAGGAAATCATCAAAATTTTGGATTGAAGAATGTTTCCAGCATTTGAACATAGCGAGCTGATATTGTAACTGCATGTCTATCATCCTTGAAAAAATACACGCCAATTATTCCATTCAAAGAGATCGCACACCAAACTGCCACTTTGGCCGAATGGAAAGGCTGTTTGTGAATTAGCAGCAGTCAAATAGCGAAAATTGTATTTATTTACATAATCACTTAAGTGGAAATGAGCATCAGTCATCCATACATTATATATGAGCTGTGGATTGTGTTCAAGTAGGTAATATGTGCTCACAAAAGCTAATGCGGATAGGATCTCTAGGGATCAAAGCTTGCACAATTTGAATTTTATACAGGTGTTAGTGTAAGTCATCATGCAAGATTCTTCTTAAGAGTTGAAAGTCAGAGGGCAACGCTGTGGCACCTGGCACAGCGTTGTAGAAAATGAATATGTAGGCAGAATTTGTGTTGTGCACATATGGAATTTCACAATTTTCTAAATACGTTGTTAACAGCGAAACCCCTCTCCCATTCATAAGTCCAACGCTACATGGTTACTAACTTCCAAATGTGTATAACATCTAGGTCACTGCCTACTTCCCCTATCACTAATGCTCCCACTGTACAAGCTTTGTTCAAACATGGGGTTGACTGCCCCACTCTGTACTATCTCAAATGTCCTTGCCAACTGATCGGTTTTAAAATAAAAACAAACATGACTCGAACAGCAAAAAACTGCTAATTACACATGCAGCATATATCTTCACTGAGCCACAAGATTATGTTAGGCATATGAAGAAACCTTAATTAGTTACACTCTTATTTTAGTCAAAATATTACCTCAGAATTCTTTCAGACAACATTGATTTTCATGAAAATTTGTAATTAAGTTTATCTAACCCTTTGCTTCAAAAGTTATATGTTCTTGATGTGTGCTTTTGTTTTTTGGGGGTGAAAACTACCACTTGTTAAAAAAATTTTTTTATAACATTTAAACGTTTCATAGACTGAAATCATGTTTAAATATATAGAATAAATGTTCTTTTATGCTGTGGAATATGATGTTTTACTACGTTTCAACTCTTAAAATGAAATTTAAAAAAAATTTCTTTTCAACAGCTTAAAATGATTTAATGGTGCATTTATACTGAATTATAAACTTTTTACAGTTGTTAATGTAATTTATTATTTATTGCAACATCCCAAGCCTTACAAACCAGCCTCATGATTAAAATTTACATGCTCCAAAAATTTCCCCCCAAAATGTAATTGGTTTTGCAATGATAAACTTGCTTAATTTTTAAGCTATTCAGTTGCTCAAAAAACCATTTTTCAGGAAATTTCAAGAGCTACAAGACATGTGAAGTTCAGATCCCTTTACCTTTGTTTTTGAAATTTTTGAGTTTAACGGGCTTGGGGAAGGTGGTCGTCGCACTCAGATGCAAACTTCTTACAGTGGGTGATATCTCAATCAATTTTTTTTCTACAGAAATAAACTAAAAATGAAATTTTCAGTAAAAAAAATTAATTTTTATATTGTAGTATTTTCTTTAGTTTTTGAATTATTGTGAAAATAAATTAAATTTAAGAAATTTCAAAAAATTGTTTAATTCGAATCAACCTTTTTTTTTTAAATCTAGGCATTCCAATCTGGTCAGGTCAAACTTATTGTTACTACTTAAAAAGTAAATTGTAAAAGGATTACATTCAATTCCAATTCTTGTGGAAAAGTAATTTGTTACATCACTGCTGATTTTTTCCCAAAAAATTGAGACAACCATTTTATTTTTATCATAACTCCATTAGTTTTCAAGCTAATGACTTACCAAAGCTAATTTTGAAGGCCTTTTCAAGTATATCTTGAAAAAAAAATTATGTACCTCTTGAAAAATATTATGTTTTCCTCAAAAAATTTTCTGTTATTTAACAATGAAAGGTTTGACTTCAGTTTTTGGTGAATAAAAGTTACCTTCAATGAGGCATAACTCTATTTGTATTGCATCTTCAGAAATAAAAACCAATATCTTCATTTTTTATAAGCTTCATTTTTGCTAATAAATTTTTTGATAAAACATACGGTTTTTGAGCAATTCATGAAAAATTGTTCAATGGATGAATGAAAAATCAACATTTTCATTCACGAATAACTCAAAAAGTATTGACTACAAAAAATTTTTAAACAACATTTTTTGCTTAGAATTTATTCCTCCATTGATTTCTGCATTTATTTTGAATGTAATAGTTTCCACCCCTGAGAAGGGTTGGCATCCAACCCCACGGTAAAAGCACACATCAGCACTATATAACTTTTGTTCCTTCAGCTATTCCCTAATTACTGTCCAAATTTCATGTCAATCGGTTTTCTCTGAAAGAATTCTGAGTGAAAAACTATCAAACACTGGACACTATTTCTTACTTTTCTTTTTAGAAAGAGGAAAAAATTATCAAAACCACTAAAACAAATTTTACTGAATATGTTAAAATATTTAGTAACTTTTTACATATTATTGTATTTGTCAAGTTCAAAAATTAGTTGAGTTTTAACTTTAAGTATCTATTGTACATCAATCTAATTTTATAATTCAGATATAATTAAACCTACAATTATGAAATTTGGATGTGTGTCTATATATTATGAGGCTGATTTTACTCAAATATTCATAAGGCTTTTCCACTCCTAAGCCCTTTAAAACTACCTATTAACTACAACATTAAAAAAATTATTTTTCTCTAAAGAGGAAATTATCAGATTGAAGGTATAATTTACTACTGCCCATTTCCTCATAAAATTTATACTTTTATAGAATTAAAATTTATTGTTTCTAGTTTAAATTTATTTTTCTGCAAATTAGGCATCATCAGAAAGAAGATTTTATTGGATTGACAAAGCAACCAATTATATATTTATTGAAAATAAGTAAATACAAGAGTATACTGCATTTAGTTTTCCTATTAACTGTATTAACTTCTTAGGTTGTTTACATATGTAATTGCCCCATGTTAGAAAAAGGTAAATGTAATAAAATCTTCAGAATAATGGTAACTGAAGAGCTGAAATGGAATGAATCTTCATGTAAACTATTTATTTAAAAAATTGAAATTCATATCTTATAAATTTTAAAAATGAGAAAAATTCTTAATATTATGGTGTTATAGTTTATTGTGCTTTTAAACAACTTGTTCTGCAGTATGAATTATGGGGTGGAGCATTTGACTAATTTAGTTGATTTCTTTAAACTGCAAAAATTAATTACAAAAATAATACTGGCATAAACCAAGAATGTATCCGAGTCATTTATTATTTAAGAATTTCAATGTCATGACCATGAGACAGACAACTGTATCTTTTGAGTATAATAAAATATTTCTATAATTATAGTAATGAATTTGAATTACCACATGATTATATTTATAATTAATGGAAGAACAATTATAATAAATTTCAGTATTTAATTTAAGAACTAATCGAAGAAAGTTAATCTATATGTGAGGGTGGGTTGAAAAATTTCTAGCCTGGCAAAGAAAACAAGTTTTTTTGGAATTTTTTGCATTAATTTTTCAACATAATCCCCAATACACTTTTCATAACTGTGCGCTGTAATGTAGTTACACCAACTTTATAATGTGATTCATTGGGCTTCTCAAAATATCCATTTACAGCATCAATGATTTCCTTACTGCTTTCAAATCAATGTTCACAAAGCCATTTTTTAAGGTTAGGAAATAGGTGATGGTCACTGGGTCCTAAATCTGGCGAACAAGGCGGTTGGGAAAGCAAATAGAACTTCATTTTACTGATTAGTCATTGCGACCACTTTTTTTCTCACTGGATGTGGTTGTTTTCTTTTATTTTTTGACTCAAACATTGCAATAAGTTTGCACCATTGATTGTTTTATCCTTTTCAACCTGATCAAAGATAATATTCCTTTTGTGTCCCAGAAAACAGTTGCCATAACCTTAATGGCTGACTTCTTTGGGGGTTGGTTCACCTGGTCCTGTCTATTGTTTTGACTGTTGTTTACTTTCAGGAGTGTAGTGGCAGACCCAAGTCTAACCTGCAGTTATGAGTCTATGCAAAAATTCACTGCAGTTTTGTACAAAATGTCAAATTCTCAGTTGTAACAGTTTTCTGTTGCAACTTTTGCTCAAGCATTAGCAAATACAGCACCCATCTCGTACAAGGCCTCTCCATGTCCAAATAATTATGTAAAATATTATTACCTATACGTTCATCTGACATTTTAAGTCTCAGCTATCTCAAACACTTTTGATCTGTGGTCCCCCAGCACAATTATACGGATTTTGTCTATAATTTTGGGAGTTGTGACCTCCCAAAGGACATCTGGAATGTGGTTCTTCATGAGTGCTTTTGTAACCGTTTTTGAATTCAGAAATCCACATCCTTTTATCAATGAATATCATGCAGAAAAATGTTTCAGTGTTGAGTCCATTTCTTTGATCTCAAATGACATTAAATCTTTCAAATTTAAGGATTTTATAATTCCATGTTTTTCTAATTTCTCTACTTTCATGAAAATAGCAAAAACATCTTTTCAATAGACTGTCAAATCTAGACTAACAGAGCTCTTAACCTGAAATTCAGTATAACTTCACAAGCTATACCTTTGGTAGCTATCTATACTGAAATTTGTTATAGTTAGTGAAGCTATACCAAATTTTAAATGTGAACTGCATTGTTTTATTTTCATATATTTATAAATTGAATACGGACTTAAAGTGTTACAAGCTGGTGAAGAATAATACTATAGAATGCCAGTAAGAAATTAACCTGCTGATGTCATCTGTGTCAGGTTGGAAACTTTTCATCCCACCCTTGTAAATCTAATCTTTATAAATTCCATCCCATTTAACTTTAATAATTATAATAAAAATAATTTTGAACCCATTTACCTTAGACTGGATTAAGGGAATTTTTTTGACTATTTCATATAAACTGTTATAATTTCTTATTTACTTTTTGTATTCTATAATTTTTTTATCTGTAGTAACTAATATCACAGTAATCTGAAGCTGACAGAATTTTAAACTATCTATGATTAAAAAAAAATGACTGCAACCAATGAACAAACAAGGTTTTCTTTTGATTGTTGTTACTTAATTACTCTTTTTTGTAAAATTTAGTCATGTAATCATTTTTTGACTCATAATTATGTAATGATTCTCTGTTTTAATCATGTATTATGGCAAAAAAATAAATAAATAAATGTAAGAGGAGAAAAGTTAAAATAAGTTTGTGGAAAAAAGAAGATAAAATTTTAAATTGTGCAAAACAGTTAATGAAGTTCAACAATATTGTTGCTTATGTTTCTATACATAAAAAAAATTATGATACAAGTTTACAACAATAATTCAATATGTATCAAACGTTTGAAATCACATAATTACATTGTTTGTTAATTGATATTAATATGAAATTTTTCCACAATTGCTTAATTACAGAGCATTTTTTTTATGCACTGACTGCACAAATTTATAATTTTTAGTAGAAATTTAATTTTAAAATCATCTAAAATAAAGAATAACGCTAATTTAAAAATTTGATGGCAAAAAAAGGTTTTTTAAATATTAAAAATTTAGGATAGAATGCAAAAGTGTATGCAAGACTGTTAACATAATCTAAAAATTACTCAGATCCAAAAAAAAACAGTAGAGAAACAAATGGGTTACAAAAAAAAAATTACTATTATACATGTATAGATGCTATAACATGCTATGCAGGAAGACAACAGATTCATTCTAGTAAATAAAATGCTATAAAAGAAATCCTACATAAAAACAACAATAGTTACACCCACTTACCTAAATGCAACATTACTGGCATCAATAATTATAGGACGAAGGCCAGTTTTTCTACCAGTACAATGACCATCAGGAACCCAAACATTTGTACCAATGTCTTCTAGTAAATTATCTTTACGTTTAGATGCCAATGTAGTAGTTGTAATATTTCTGAACGGAGTGACCCCAGTTATAGTAACCCTAGCATTTGAAGTAGTAGCAGTACTTTTATAACTAATTTCAGGAAAATTAATTCTAATCCTACTTTGTGGTATAAAATGCGCAGGACGTGTATAAACAAAATTTGGTGCAATGTTTGTACTTAATGAAACTGTTTTTGCAGGATTAGATGAAGAGAGTTTAGTTATACACATATTTTGATATGTCTCACAGCTACTATTTCTATTTGCGATATTTACAATATTAGAAGTAGATTTACTAGTAATTTGTTTTGAGAACTGTAAATTTGAAGAACATTCTGCTTTATTACTCTTTCTTATTATGCTTTCTAATGGTGAATTAATAGCAATATCATTGGATATTAAACTATCTTTATTCATCTTTTTCAATTTTTTACTTTTCCACATTTTTTTACTTTTACTGTTATATTTAAACTTTGCTTTTTCTACTTTCTTCATTTTATTTTTAATTTTTTTTTGCTTGCTTTTTTTTCCATTATCAGTAAAAGTATTGTTGTCTGGATCATCATCATTTTCTGAAATAAGAATAATTTCATCAGGTTCACTATCAAAATCCATTTCTATAACAGATGCATCATCTTTAAGTGATTCATTATTTAAATCACAATTTAATTTTTGGGTGACATCACCATTATTTTCCTTGTTACAAACAGTTCCAGAATTCTTATTTTTTTCAACAGGAACAGATATATTTTTTTCTTCATTACACGTACTATTAACAATATTATTACAATTAAACAAAAAACTAGTTCCAATATCTGATTTCGAATGAACTTTTCTTTTTGCCGATGATAATTTTAATGCAAATATATTATTTTTATTATTATCAACTTTTTCTTCATTTGGTAATAAAATAACATCATCTTCAACACATTTATCAATCCCTGACAATTCTCCTGTTACTGAAAGAACTTCCTCAGAATCTTTATTTTTTTTATTGTTATCGTCGTCATCATTATCCGAACAAATAACTACATCGTCCTGGTCATCACAATTACCAACATTATTATTACATTCTGCAATCAGAATAGTATTAGATGGTAATTTATTATTTTTAGTTGAACCCTTACTATCTATATTACTATTACACTCATCTAAATTAATTACTGTCCTTTCATCAATTTTAGAATTTAATGAAAGAGAAGATGGCTTATTACTATTATTAACAGTCAGTGTATTTACAGATGTTCTACTTTCAACTGTAACCGTATCATCTAAATCAACAATTTCAATACCACCACTTTTACTATTACCAGGGGCCACTGTCAATAGATTCGCTGATGTCAGTTTTCTTATTACTTTAGGTGAAGTTTCAGGTGTAATTGTATCATCGAGAGATATCAATTCGTTCTCTGTTAATTTTGCATTTTCTAATTTTCTTTTTTTTCTTCTTATCCTAGTACTATCGATTTTATTACTTCTTAACGAAGACAAAGTATTACTACAATTAATCAATAAATTTTCTTGCTGCTGCTGCTGCTGCTTACATGTTTTATTATTGAAAATGTTATCTTTTACCAGAAGATTGAAATAGTTCTGTAATATAACCTAAACATAAAAAAAATTAAAAAATAAGAAATTAAACTTATATAATTATTAATATAAAGTAGTGATGAATAGATTTAGCTTATATCAAAAATCAGTAAGTAAAATAGAATACAAAAAACATTAAATAATGGACAATCGATGTCCTCATAAAAACACCTAGTGTTAATTATTTCTACAGAAATATTTTTAATATTTTGCAGCTTATTTTGAGCATCCACTTTGCAGCACTAATTTCAATTAATGTTTGAGAAACCATGATCAGAATTAACTGAATGGTTGAGGGTGAATTAAATGAAAGCTTCTTCTTAGTGGTTTATATTAGCACATCCATAGCTTATATAATTCCTAACTAGGAATTCAACAAAATCCAAAATGTTACTATCTTAGACAAATGCATCTACATTTGAATTATCAAACAAGTTTTCATATCAGTAACATTAGACCTAACATATTTAAAATGAATAACTGAACTGTAATATATGATGACAGCCATCTATTTTTTGATATAAATATCAAAAGTAAGGTACCACAAGCTTACTGATAAATGTACGGCTAGAAAGGGTTCACGAACTCTCTAACCTATGACAAACAAATACTAAACTAAACTATTTTTTTTTTTATCAGTTTTACAAAATAACCAAATTTACTTTGCAAAGACTACTATTTCTACTGAATTCCAGTTATAGATTTCAATTTCTTGACAAAGATAAAATGCAGACAAAGTAGAAGTATATTTTGATGCCATAAGATAAACATACATAAACTTACAAATATTAAGTTCAACATTAATGCATTCATATACAGCATATTGAATTTTTTCTTTTTTAAAAATGATTTTTTATAATAAGACTTATAATTGAGAATCCAATCTTCTAATTTTTTGATAACAATACTTTATTACGAAATAAACAGTCTGAACACAACCTATATTGTGAATTAACTCAATTTTTACCTTTTAAAACTCTCCTGACTAGAATGTTTGCCATTAAACATCATGACCAACTAAGCAAGCATCATTTTTACATCAGTTAAAGTTCATTATAATTTCTACTGAAATTACCTGCCTCTCTTTGTTACAATGCATTCTTATTATCTATTTGTTTATAACTGTATTAAATAATTTAAAAAAATAATCATTACTATAGCATCACCTACATGATTTCAAAATAAAAATATACTCATATCTAAGCTTTGGTTTATGAAAAATTATTAAAAATCATATTAAAAAAAAGTAAAATAAAAAGTAATGAAGTGTGGATATTTAAGTTATAAATATTATACTTTTGTTCAAATCCAGAATTCTAGGTGCTTGAAAATGCATACAGACAATCAAATGAACTCATAATAAAACTTACAACATGAATCAGCACTTAACTGGCTATCACATCCAAAGAAGGGATTTATCCATGGTAAAGGTTAAGAGGATGATCAATCCATGGAGGAACTGCCAACATCTTGTATGAAAAGATATTTTGCAACTGTCCAAGACTAGTGGTGCAATAAAGCACTTATTTATCCTCCTACTGAAGTTTGTTTAAAGTAATAATTTATTTCAGTATGCTACTTATCATCAAACAGAATAGAAACTGATAAAAATCTGATGGTTATAGTTCATCACTTGGCTTTCTCCATTCTTTTATATTTTAAGTATGAATGCATTGAAAAGTGTGAAAATGGAGAAGCCTAATTGTGAATACAAGGCAGTATCTATAATTGGTACCACCTTAGTAAAGAAGATACCTGATTTTTACAGGTATGGAAAATTATACTTGAATGTGTAAAAAAAAATTAAACACAAATGAGTGACAGCATCTAAAAATTTTTGTAAATTTCATCCTTCTTTGCCCTCTGGAAAGGATCCACATTCAAACAACTAATACTCAATCCCGGGGGGTGTCCCTCTGACTTAACAGGCCTCCCCACCTACTGACTAAGTTCGACATGACAGGTCAGCCTACTTTACTTTTACGAGTACATTTACAGAATATAAAAATGTTTTGAAAATCTTGTTAAAATTAGTTTTTTTTACACAGCATAAAATGATGCAAAACAAAAACACATGATAAATACCTAGTGTAAGAAGTTGGTATGAGAAGTTAAGAGAAGTCACAGGACCATTATGGGTGAAAAAAACTGATTTTAGGGTTTTTGTCCTTTTGAATTTTATTTGTCTTTAGGGTTAATGTGATACCAAATTTACACAATTCAACATTGATTTTTTTTATGAAGTCATTTTGTACAGATTACTAATTTGTAGAATATAAAATTCATAAATTTTTTGTGTCATGTAAAACTATGTACAGTGTTGTTTTTCAATTTGGCCATACTTTTTCCATGTAGTTATATTATTGTTTTACTGACCTCAATTTCTTTTGAGAAACCATTTCTGTGCTTTTAATTCTAGTTTCCTTTATGAAGAGAGTTTGTGAAGTGATAATTTTTAAATTGTGTATTTTGTGAAGTGTTAAAGTGCTGTCTTTTCTTTTTTGAACTTATATTCTTTTAAAAAAAGCTCAAAATTTGTTTAAAACCAAATTAAAAAAAGAAAGCCAATCTTCACAGGTGTTCCTAGACAAGTAAAATATTTTAAACTTGGTGAGAGAATTTCAGATTAAGGCCAATATAGTATAAAAGCAGTACATCTCCTGATATTAATATAAAAAAAGAGAGCTCATCAAAAAAGACGGGCTCATCATCTAGTAATAAAATTAATGAAAACAAAAATAACATTAATGACTGTAATGACATCCTAAATCTCTAAAAACTGGAATGTTTACATTCAGAAATGGGACTTTGCAAAAAATGAAAAGGTTCTCCGTGTTTTTCCAAGTAACAGGTTAAGTATTACTATCAATATTAAATGTAAGGATTGTACCTTTGAAGTCTTAAGAAATAACAGTGAAATTTTACTCAACAATAAGGAAGAAATAAATAAATATACATACATTTTATGTATTTCTGTACATTGAAAAGGGCGAAGAAGCCACAAGAACATTTTGTGGTGTTATAAATATGCCCAAGCCTACAAAAGTATAATTGAAATATAACACGTATACAGTATTACAACAGTATAATTTGTAATGCAGTAAAAAATGTATACTAAAAATGTATAATTTGCAGGCTGTATACAAGAAATGATGGTTGTAGAGATTAACTGCAGTCTTTGATGGATCACGTTGCCATGATGCAACGAGAATCTTCTCTGAATGGTGTTGTAACTACCACAGCAGAGAATAATGGTTGTAAACACAAACAAAATAATGGTCTTTAAAATAAAATAGAAATTAGGTCAATATCTGTTTAGTTCCTGAGAAAAATGTACCTAAAATTAGGGAAATTATCATAGAAGATAGGGTCCCACAACTTCCCTTAGAGCAAATAACACGGATCAGCGAGTTGATTGAATGGAGAAGATATTGTCAAATTTATTATCAAGTACAAAATTGACAGGTGCCTATATATCACAGGCTGTTAGAAGAAATAGAAAATTTTTACCACAACAGTTCAAAAGAAAATTTACTGTTTGCCAAAAACAATATTTTCATTCTGGGCTGCGGCCTGCTTGTGCTTACAGAGAAAAAATCTCAAACAGCCCCTGTTCTAATTTTATCCAGTAAATGCTTAGCAAGAGATGTAGATCTAACTGTTCAACAAGGCGTGAAGTTGTTTCAAAACCAGAAATTATACAATATAATAAATAAATGGGTGAATTGATACATCCGATATGATGATACATAATTGGATGAAAGAAACTCTGTGTTACTGGAAGAAGGTTACATTTAATGTTATGGGTAGAAGAGCATCTCAATTTGTACATTTTGTATAAAGAACATAATGCTGGTACAAAGATTAAATCACGTCTTCCTTTCATGATAAATGTCATTCAAACATTGGGAAATGAATGGTTGCGAATGAAAAGTGTTCTGCAAGATCCTCATGGTTCCCCTGGATTGAGAAAGCTGCCAGAAGGAAAGGAATCAAGCTGTTGTGTTTGTACCACAGAAGGGAGGAAAAGAACATTAAGAACTGTCTCTGCAACTGCTGCAACAAAGGATTACACAGTGAATGCTTTCTGAAGCCTATGTGTTTAATTGTCAAGAATTAGTAAAATTCACATGTAAATATTGTATATAATTCAGTATTTTTTTTTATTCGTAAAATAGAAACTACTTTTTAAGAAAAAGTATTTTACTTTCTTGGTATTCTGCTGGACCAATATAGTGTACTGGAAGTATGTTTACCATTAAGACATTTGATTAAGTGAGAAATTTTTCATTATTTTGGCATGCTTACATTTTTTGTTGTTGTCAATTTTAGTAAAGGTTTACATTTTTTTAAAAAATGGGTTGAGATTTATGAATGATACCAGCTGAAAACACCTGAGGTTTTAAGGATTAAACTTCATAAACTGAGGTTTATATGCAGAAAAACACAACTTGTGATTAAACATATGATATTGTCAATAAATATAATTATTTAGTTAATACAAATAACATACTTTACCTCAGCTTGATGAAAATTAGCGCGATTATTAGGTGGTGGCAAAGGTAACAATAATATTTCACATGTTCGATCTTCTTTACGGGTTGGTCCAATTACTGCTCTTACATGACACAATTGTTGAAGTGATGCTGATGCAGTGCCAAGTAATAAAGTGCTACTATCAACCGGAACGAATAACCCCGTATGAGTAACCGCCATTTTCTGTGCACAAACAACTGACTAAAAACAAAATTAATAATGCTATTAAAAAATTTTAATTGCCAGATACTAACTAAATGGCACTCACAATATCTTAATTTATAATGCAGAGCACAAAACCTGGCTGTTAATTAGTGGTTATAGCATTAAAAACGCATACAAAAATTTGTTGCTAAAATTGTATCTTAATAAGTAATATTGATGAAATTTCACCTTTAATTTTAGACTAGACATCACACACATAGTTTTTAATGTAAAATTCTGATAATAATCGCATTATCATTTCAAATGTAATATTGTACTTTTGACATGTGGTGTAATTACATGTGATAGTATTTTATCAATTAACTAATCATGCTGGATAAATATTTTAGAATGAATTTTTTTTTATGTTGACAATGCGATCAGATGCATCAAAGATATTAAATATTCATTGCTAATGCACACTCTTATATTGTTATAACTGATTAAAATGTTCAACATTTTAATCAGTTAAAATGTTGACCATTTTAACTGTTTCTATTGGGCAATTTAATTTAAAGATTGAGATAATTGGACATATCAAAACTAATGTAAAATTACTTAAAGGAATCTATTTCACTTTATTTTCACATGATTACCAATAATACTTTTATTTTTTATTCTACTATTTCGGGAAGTGGAAACTTGAATGAGGTTTTTGTGATATGTTAGTTTGTGTATCTGTTTCACTGTAACTACAGAAAACTGAATTGATTTTTTTTCAAACAACCAGAACAATTAAATGTTAGCCATGAAATATATCAAGTTAATATTACTTGGTTACTTATGAATATATAAAAAAATAAAACCATCTATACCAAATAATCAAAATGTAATTTAAAATCATATCACTTATGATAAAAAAGTATATCTAAAATCAGTGTAAATTATTTAGAGAAAACAATTAAAAAATAAAACATTTTATTAAAAAGTAATATCTAATAAAACATTTTTATTAGATATATTCAAATTTTCCAATACTAATTTTAATTAGAATTAATAATTGGAAAAATGTCACAATTTTAATATTTTTAATAAATTTTTTTAATGCGGTTTTTAAAATTAACTTTTTTATATGTACAATTGTTTCACATTGATGTTTTTGCATATCATATTTATCTATTGGAATATCAGAGCTAGAATGAATAAAGTAATAGTAAAGAAAAACCTAACAACGATGTGTTTATTGAAACTATAAAAAAAAATGTCAACAGAAATGCTGTAGTATGAGTGAGGAGTGGGTGCTGTGTAAGGAGAAAGTAATTTACCTATAAAGGCTGAAACAATTTTCTTCAGATGGGAAGAAATTTAGTAATATCAGTGGATGCAAAGAAGAGAACTGATAAAAAACTAATAAAATTTAAAAACTAAAAGAATATATATCTCAAAAACTTTTCATTAACATTCTCCCATTATTTTTTAATTTTTCATACATACATTATCATTTATTAGACAATTTGACAGTATTGTAAGCCGTTATGAATTACTATGCATTCAGATCAGTGGATATGATAATTAAATATTCATTCTTTTAAGCAATCAAATACATGTAAATTTCTTTGTCTTTTAAATTAAAAACGATTGTTCTAACTAGAAAAAAACAAGAGATAAATGTTAAAAAACATGACTACCAAAAAAAAAGCTCTTTAATAAAGGAGTATAATTTTTTTTCTAATTTTTTGTTATTATATATATATATATATATAATATATATATATCCTATGACACTCCCAGTAATATGAGGATTCCAATGTGCAGGATCATACATCTAAAGCAGTTCAGCCATTGAGCTACTACAATAAATTCAAACAAACATACACCCTAAATACCTTGCACCTTTTTGGGCAGTCGTGTAAAAACATTAAAAAGACAACTTCACACATATGAGACATGAGGTTTTCAAATCGTTCAGATGAGAGTTATTCAAAAACTAATCACTCAGGGGATGCATTACGAAGTTCTCCCAGAACTTTCATAACCTATTCTACTCGTGAAAATAATGTAAAAAGTTCATATAAATTTGCAAGTTACAGATAGCAAAAGATTTTGCTAGTAACTACCCTGGTGAAATGAAGTCATACTGAAATTTTTGGGATGTTAATCGAGGGGCAGAATTGGTGATTTCTTATGGTTTTTGACCTGAAAAATCAAATAAAATAGAAGTCCAAGAACCATATCTGCAGTAGTTTTTGAGAAATTTGGGTTGAAAAACGAGAAATTTGGGTTGAAAAACAATAAATTGGGGTAAAACCCGTTTTTTATGTTTGAAGTATAATAACTTTAAGGGAAATAAATACATAAAACTTTAAGAGTACATTAACTGCATTTGTCAGAAAATGTACTTATTTAATGTAGACAAAAACCAAATTTTTTTTGGTGATGTAAGAAAGTTGTAAAAACAAAATTAACTGCTAAAAATTGCTAAAATTAAAAAAAAAACTGGAAATTACACAATTGTAAAATAAAAATTACTAGATAATTTTTTTTTATCAATGACAGAAATACAATAAACTACTTAAAAAAATTATTTTAAAGTTTGTAATAAAATACTTTTATCCACAACGTACAATACTGTATTAGTATTTAAATCATTCTGTAAGTTATATTAAGTATAATGGGTACTATGAACTGTGCTATTTTGTTAGGAAAGGTTTTCTGTGAATTTTGGTTCGAAAGTGATCAGTTTGCCATTGAAGTAATGCTGTACTTATTTTCAACAAAAGAATATGCTGATATGATATTCATCTTTGTATGTAAGCATAGTAATGCTACAGTAGAATTTGAAATAAATTTTGTGTGTTTTATGATTCCAGATCACAAAACACTTAGTGTGACTTTTCACAATCTTTTCAGTACCTACTATTGGTACCATCTAAGAACTGTCTGTCCAACATGACGCTGTTATTGATAAAATTATTGTTGATGCAGTTCAGCACAGTCCAGGTGTCAGTACAAGACATCTTTAAGCGGATCGAAGTTTGACATTCGATGATCCTATCAAACGGCTAGTTACACATTTACATCTAGGAGACAAGTCTGCTTTGCTAGCAGTTCTGCTACTGGTGGAATACAAATCGCAAACTCTACAAGTATATTTTGTTTACCGATGTGGCAATTGCCTCATTGGTAAACAATATGTATGTTGTCAACAACATACTCAATCAGCATACATGGGCAGAGGTACATCTTGATGAAACGTGAGAAGGCAATTTTCAACACTGATTTAGCATCAATGTATGATGTGGCCTTCTTCAAAATCAGGTGTTTGGACCATTCATATTACCTGGCTGCTGAAGTCTACTTGCACTTCCTTGTGGCTGCAGTTGACTGCAGCCACTTGAAGATGTTCTTCTAGCACTGATATGCAAAGTATACTTCTAGCACAAGATGCACCTCCCCACTTCTCTTGTGCCGTTTCCACCCACTCACTTACTTAAATCATCATTTCTCTGAGAAATGTTATCAGTTGACCTTTAGATTTTTATCTGGGGTTAGATGAAATATATTGTGTACAAAATAAAAATGAATTCTCATGAGGAATTAATTGTTTGGATGCAACTGAGCAACTGAAGGACAGCTCTGAAGAACTAGAAAGAGCAACAAAAGCAGCACAGAAGTGTTCAAAGAAATGTATTGAAAATTGTAGACTCATTTTTTATCAAATAATATAAAATTATATGTATAATGCACTTTGATTTGATAAACTGTTTCTAAATAAAATTCAAATTTTTCTAAATTTCCGTTTTATTCAACTTACCTTAGACCACTTTTTTTCAGAATTAAATTCTCTATGATGTTTGTTTAACGTTTTATGTATTTATTACCCATTTAATAAAGTTATTGTTTCTCAAACATAAAAACAGGGGTTTTAACCCAATTTACTGGTTTCCACCTCAGATTAATAAAAAAACTACAGTAGATACAGTTCTGGGACCTATTTTATTTCTCTCAGGTCAAGAGCCATAAGAATTACTAATTCTGTCCCATAATTAATATCCCAAAAATTTCAATATTACCTATTTAAACGAGAGTAGCTGAAATCCAAATGAAATCTTTCACTAACCGCAACTCGCAAATGAGGCGTTTTAGGACATATATTTAAACTTTTCCCATTATTTTCACTAGTAGAATAGATTACAAAAGTCCCATGAGAACTTTGTGATGCACCCTCTGTGTGTGTGTGTGTGTGTACATATATATACACACACACATCTAAATTGTTTCAGCTGCTGAGGTGGAATAAACATAGACACATCCTAAATACATTACACACTCCTTTTTGGGCAGCCATGTAAAAGTTATGGTAAAAATATTACAACAGCAACAGCTGAAATATATTTGTATAATATCACCTTAAATATAATTGCAATAAAGTAACAATATTTTTATAATTATACAAAGAAATATGAGCAAAAAAATTAATTTGCTGTCTGACACAAATTGTTTTAAAAGCAAAGGATATGAAATAATCTGCATGCTGTAAATAACAACTGGCTATATAACAGCAATAGATTTAGAAGTTTATTCAGAAACCAATGAAACTTTTCAGAACATCCATTTAGAAAATACCAAACTGAAAAATTATTTAATATAAGTTTAAAGCAGTTAGGCCCACGCGCAAGATTATTCTAAAACCAGATAAGCAATGTAAACAGATGATGAATGTTTATACTAGCATTTGTAATATTCGTATTTATATTTTATATTTGTATTTTCTATAAAAATCCATACAGTTGATCCCTACAATGTCCTATGTTTTAACTATGAATATCTATTATTAGATATTCCGATGAATGATTACCAATCCATATCATAAAAAAAAGAACAAATTTCAATTACAAGAACTACATTTGAAATGTAGTAATGTAAAAGATTTAATGATGTAAATAATAAATATTACTACATCTTTTAGATGTAGTAATATTTAGATTACATTTAAAATGTAATCTAAATATTAAAGCTTCTTTTTGCAATAACAAATTCAATTAGTTATACATAAAAAAAAATATTTTTTTTGGGATACAACATTTGGTAATGATCTTTGACACTGAATCAAGCAACAAATTGTTTAACTGGAGGATAATCTAGTTCGAGGAATCACAGTTTGTGTAGACCTACTTCAAAACAAACTAGCATAGACATTTCAACTCTCTAAATACAAAAACAGATTTATACGTGACCTTTTATACAATATTTAGTTACTCCTGAAAATGGTACAGTTGATATAGAAAAAGCACACCAGGCTAGACTAACTGAGGAATATATACTATTAATATACCATATAAACTAATATAGACTGAATTACTTTTTTCTTTTTCCTGTTTAGCCTCCGGGAATTACCGTTCAGGTATTACTTCAGAAGATGAATGAGGATGATATATATGACTGTAAATAAAGTATAGTCTTGTACAGTCTCAATTCGACCACCACTAGACCAACCTGGTGGGTTAATATATACAGAGTTTTATGAAGGTAAAAAGGCACTGACCTTTCCCACATTAATATATTTAGTCAAAACAAAACATTTACTACTAAATTAAACAATTACAGTAAATAAAAGTATTGCATTTGCATTTTACTACATTAAAAAGTTTATAAGCCATCTGGAAAAAAAAAGTAACCTTTTTTTTTCTACACATTAAACATATACTGGGTGAGAAACTTAAAACAGTACCAAGCCAGCTTAAACTGCAGTTATGAGTGTTACCTTTAATACTGCTGCTAACTACTAGCACCACTGTTAGTTGTGTATATTACTTACTCTCTATTGTTGTAATTATAAATTATTCATGCTTCAGAGCTGTTTAGCTTTGTTCTTTGCAGTGGTGCTTTTCTAAAATGCCTTATTTGATCAGCGAAAGGGTAGCTTATTAATGGAAACTTATGTGCATTCTGGATCCTTTTCATGAAACTTATCAAATATTCGCAGAAAAATTTCTAAATGCCATCCCAGCAAAAAGAAGCATACATGATTTGGTTAAAAAGTGAAAGATCCCATATAATGGGATCGGTTTCAAATACAAAATGAAACAGGTGACCTGAGGACTCCCAGACCATATTCAAAGAAGAATTTCTATCAGTCCAAAAAAATCTATACATAAGTAATTAAAACAAAGTGGTGTAAAATATCCATCTCACTAGAAGATTCTTCACAAATTAAAAATCAGAAACAAAATGTAAACTGTGACTGGCTTCTCAAAAACAGTTTCAATGAACAGATAGACCACATGCTGCATTGCATTTCACATCAGAAGAGGCGTGATTTCATTTATCTAGGTAAATTAATTTGCACACCAAATATTAAATGAATGAAATACTCAACACATGTTTGAGTGTCCACTGCACAATGAGAAAATCAGTATATGGGTACGATGTGCTGTTTCTGGTAATTGTATAGTTGGTCTATCAATATAGTAATATATCTCCAAAGAATTCTAAAAATAATTAACACATTGTGAAGAAGAGGATGGCTTCTGCAAACAAGATAGAACATGTCACAAATCCAACAATACACTAGCGTGTGTTCATCAGGCTTTTACAGAAGAATGAACTGTGAGGGATCTGAATTTCCTAGATTTGTCTAGTTGTGATTTTTTCCTTCGAGGCTGTTTGAAAGAAAGAATTTATGAATCAAATCCTCACATTATTGATGAAATGAAGCCAAACGAGAAATTGACGGCATCTGACAGCAACACTTTGCATAGATGACAGATACTTAATATGATCACTCTAGCACAAAAGAGCATTGCTGAGCATGGCACTCATTTCAAACGTTTTATTTATTTTTATTTTAACGTTTTATTTTTCATTTCTTTCATAAAATGTTACTCATTGCAACTCTGTTTAGCCTATAGCATTTTGGTATTAAGTTGCTCACCAAGTACTATTCAAAACTAAAAAAAACTGAAGACTTGAAAATTATTAAATTATCTTAGTACACATGATATTTCCTGGGTTTAATTCAGATTAAAATCTGATCATTGACACTCCCATTAGTTAAATACTTTCTCAAATGGCAATATTTTATTTGGAAAAAAAGGATTAATACAAAATTTACCCACTAACTTGAAGAAGGTATTTAACTACCTCCAAAGTGAAAATGGCTAAAAAAAAAAAAAAAAAAAAAAAAAAAAAAAAAAAAAAAAAAAAAAAGGTTTTTACAAATTTATTTTAAGAATTTGATTTTAAGAAAATGTTTTTCAAAAATTTGTAAATTGTGTTTTTTTATATATTTTATAAGGGACAAAACAAGCACCAGTAACATTTTCTTGTCCAATCACAATAGAAATATAGAATTAAATCTCTACATTCACTATTCTAACGAAAAAAAATTGCTATGTAAAGTTATTATACACAATTTTATGTTTATAGATAAAACCATTCTGGATATATAATGAAGAGCAACAGAAATGTATATAACAGAATTTTAAAATTATGACTTTCTTTTCTTTTTTTTTTTTTAATATAAAGAGAACTTCAAAATGTTACAAAAAAAATTTATTTAAATTCAGGGGGCCTTTTTTATCTTACAATACTGTCCCCTCCTTTTTTAGATTTTATAACAATTTTGGGAATTTAAAAAATATTTTTGATTTAACTATTACAAACTATACACAATGCTTTCAACAAGGATATTAATGTTTATGTATAATAAATATTCTATAATAATACAATTTTTGTGCATAGCACAAAGTATTGATACATAGAACGTGCAAACATCAAACACAGACAAACCACCAGTCATATCTCTGAGTATATGAGGATAATATTTTCCTCAATGGATGCAGTTATTTGTTATAACTATATACTATTTCTCTGCAGCCAATGGATCTTTTCACTTATGCATTTTGAATGTTTTACTTTTTTTATAACGGCTAAAAAAATATACTCGTTCCATCATAAAAATAATATAAATATTAAATTCAAAATAAATAAATTTAGTTATTCACGCAACAAATAAACATTAAGTTTTAATATATTATAAAAATATAACAACCACACTAAAGCTGACTGCCGTATCATAGAATTAAGGCATAATAAAAAAGATCCATGGCAACAGATTCTTAACTCCAATAATGTTACTTCAACATTAAAAAGCTTTGGCAACATTGTGGAGGCATCTTATACATAAGATGTCAAATATAATAAGAAAAAATATGGATATGGTCAATGCCATTATCCATTCCATGCATAGAACATACAGCTAGATAATGATAATGTGCATTACCAGACAATATGTATGTTCTATAACTAATGTACCTTCTACACATACAGACTGACAGTTGTAAGAATCAGCCTGTGTTCTGGGTCAGAAGGCTTAACTGCATCTCAGAAAATATACATTAAAGGACATTCAAACCAACTTTCATACAAATTACATAATGAAATTATAAACCTTATTTTCACCAGAATAATTAATTATCAACAAAAATAAGAATATTCTGCTCACACTATTTACTCTTGTATAAAATGTACTATGTTCACGATGACTAGAGATAAACAAAACGCTTAAAAATTTTACTTCAATTATAATAATGACTGGCATGGAGAAAAAAATGCGTTTAATATACATATATATGTATTTTTTTGTGTAAATTTTTAATACAGCATGTACCTAAAGTAGATGTTGACTTTCCCATCCTCCTTTTCACAATATTTGCAAATATTACTTCATGTGGGTGTTGAATATAATTCTTAGCGCTGTTAATGCAGCAACACTGATTTTTATCATGTATGATTTCAATTAATCTCAAATAACTGCAATCATTTGAACACTTACATTTCATTTTTAAATAAACCATCACAAAAAGAATTCAACTGGGGATGAACAGAGGCTGTAAGGAGCCTGTTGAAAATTGTGTACTAAAAAATTTTACCAAATGGATCTGCTATTGCCTTTCTCTTGTAATATGAGAGACAGCAACATTCTGTTGCAACCAACTGAACTATTCCTTGTTCCTTCAACTCCAAAAATTCAATATATTGCAGGATAATAAAGAGAAAATGTATGGGAGTGAAGATTTGTCAAAAAAAACACTTAACAGGAATACACCTAGTAGTACTTATACTATTTAAATTAGAAAGTGTCCCCCTAAAGAGAAGGACACCTGGTACAGGGAGCTCCAATAAAATTTATTATTTTCTGTTTAATCAAGCATAATGATACCTATTGACTTTTAAGTACATTAATGAGAAGAAAATACAGCTTTGAACAGAACTATTACACATGAAATAATAAAAATACTACATGCAATACAAAAATTCTTGGATGACATAGAAGAAAGATTTCTTCTATGATTTTATTATTTCTTCATAGATTATAAAGATTAAATCTAATCTTTATATACTTACTTATTTGCTTTTTTTTTTAATCCTTTGTCTGGCTAGGAGTTTATTTTCTACACTTCTGATTACTGAATAATAAATTATCCCCATTGACTTAAATTCAACATTACAGTGCACTACATTCCATATAAAAATTTTTCTTTAACCTACAGTACTTTCTGTGACATCTAAATGTTACATCAAAAGAAGTTGCAGCATTAATTTCCAACATTATTATGAACAAAAATAATTGAAAATAATCCTTAATAGGTCTGAAAAAAAATTATTATTTAGCTTTAAAGTTAAATATAAATAAATAATAGTCATCTACAGCTTGTGCTTACTGATGCTACCAGTAAATTGTTTGTACTTTCTGAATATTTAACTTCAAAAATGATGACTCATGTAGAATGTGTGCAGAAGTTTCAAAAGTTAACTGACAATCTTGAATTGTATTAAGACATCAACTGTGAAACTGGATTTGGTTAATTAAGTATTAAAGCATAATAATTGAAAAGTTGTATTAGAAATTAGTATAGCTTATATCCACTTAAGAAGATTGGTTCAAGAAATTACTAAATGTACCTACTACAACACAGTACTTATTACTAATTTACAAATCATAAAATATATTACTACTACCAATAACCAACTTACTTCCACATCGACACAACTTTGATGCTGAAAATTTAATAGTATTTTTGAAATACCCGCAAAATAAACTTTATTGTTGTATAAAGATTTGTTGTACATTATAGGCTTGATTTTTTTGTTATTTTCAATAGTATTCTGCCTTGTTTTGAAATAAATAAAAAAATTTTGAAAACTGTTAATAGAATTTTTTACTTGAAATGATTTACTCGACTTAATTGTTGGTCCTAGAAAAAATATAAAAAATGCATGTCGTATGTATTAAAAAATTTAATTTTTAGTTTAATGTAAAATTATAAAAGAGTACGCAAAAATATTTTTTAAATTAAAAAAATAATTCAATATTCAGTCTTATTAAAAATTAATAAAAAGGTTAATTAAATTAAGTAAGAGAATTTTTAAGTTTTAATTGTGTTATAGGCAAACAAAGAATAACCACCACGTTGGCTGCTGCAAGTACAGTACCGTTTTAAGGAAAGACCCAATGTGTCCTTTAATTTCATAAAATCAAATAAATGATAAAGTAATTTCATATGAGAATATGAACAATTATTACTGTACCATGAGAGTATAACAGTTTGCTTGGAGTTAAATTTAAGGAGACCTTATCCTTCGGCCCACTTAAATGAACAGGTCAACCATCTTTTAATTAGACTGTTAGGCTGTTCAAGAAAATGCACACACAGCATGCAATGCCGAGAGGAACTCACCCCTGCCACTTCATATGGCACACAATTTTCAGTTTTACACAACCAATTTTAGTCAGAATTACACAAAATGCAGAATCTAAGCCTTGAAATAAAGATGAACTCCCTTCCTAAAATGCAGCTACTTTCCACAATTCTGATAGAATTAATACAAACAAAATAAATAATGAAAATGGAGCTCAAAAAAAACCACCTTGCTGACAATGAATAGAATTCAAAAATAATTTAAAGCAGCAGTTTCCAATATTATACAACTTGCTCTTTCTCTCTTTTTAAGCGAGGGGAAAATTTATCGATCATAGAACCAGAATGACTACTAAAAAACACTAATTGTTACTTTCTAATTTCAACATACAACAGTAAACTCATTTAATTAGACAATGTTCTGAAGGTTTCAATGGTTTTCTGTTTATAACAATAAATAGAAAATAATTCTGTTACAGATTATAACCTCGACTCTTTTATATAAATTCTTTTATCGGATTAATAAATAACCTTTCAGCCATTAAATTTAGAAACACAGTTTTATAGCAAAGTAACAATGGAACCGAAATCAGTAAGCAATATATGCAAAGGCTAAATACAGGCCTACCATACCTATAAAGTGAAATGTGAATAAAATATTAAATAAAGTGGGTCAAGTGAGTATGAGATATAATATATATATATATATATATTGATCATAGAGTGTTGCTTAATTTGTTTTTGAATTTTCATGAGTAAAGAATTACTAGAAAACTGGGAGAATTTTACAACCTTTTCAAATGTTTTATGCCAGATTTATCTGGGCTTAAGCAAGAAGGAACTGTCAGTAATTAACAGTACGTAACTAAAGAATGATTAGCAACATAATACATTGTCTATGAACAGTTACAATCTATTTAATACCTGATGTTATTCAATATTCCATTAGTTTTCATAAAAGATAAAATTAAAGAATAAAAAATAAATTATAATGCTGAGAATTAGAGTAGGTATGAAATTGTTCAACATTTCTTGCGATTTATTAAAACATCTGTAATGTAAGTAATGTTATGGGTTATTTATAGCATTTGAAAAAAAAAAACTATTATTCAAAACATTATGAAAAAACTGGCAAAAAGTGTGTAATGTTAAATATTAACATTAATATTCTATGCAATTACCGATACACCTAATTTCATTAAATTAAATTACTGCAACATATGTATTTTAGACACCTCTGAAACATTTTCCAATTCGAAAGTGATTTTAATTTAAACAAATTTTCAATCTCCATGCTGAATAATACTTTTCAGTGTGTTTCGATAAAACTAATCACCCATCCATTAGATAATTGTCAACTATTATACATCCACTTTTGATTGTTTCTAACTTAAATATCTATTATAAATTGGTAAAAATGATAAAATTTATATCAGAATGATAAGATTCAGCTATTTCATTGTCAGTATACATCTGTTATCTGCAAGTCCATTTTAATTAGTTCTCTACCTGGTATACACCTGCAATTTCCATTTAATGTGTAAAATCATGGCTTTTTGTAGTTACAATGCTGCTCTTTTGCTTGCGATGACTGCAAGTAATAGTGATTTCACAGGATGAATAAAAACTAATCAATTTCTAGTTCACATTCAGATATATTGTCCATGTGGAACTCCACAAAATGAGGAAAACGAATGGTAAACAGCATATGTTAAACAAAAATGTTAGTCATCATTTCACGAGTTCATTTAAAAAAATACAATTAAAAATCATAATTTAATATATAAAAAATTAGGATCCTGTTGTAACAACTCAACAGGATTTATTGTGCAGTTATAAATATGAAAGAAGGCATTTATCGAGTGGAGTCTTACCTACGTGAAATCTAGAGCCATCATGTAAAATAGTGTGAAATTGGAAAGTCCTGGCAAGATAATTCATGATGAGGCAAAAAGCAACAGAAGAAAGTGTAATCAGGGACAAATAATTCAGAGTAAATGGGTGTTTGGAGGAATTGAGCATGGAAAACATAAGAGATATTATTTAACATTTTCAAGAAACATATTCATATCGGTAACACAATAATCAGTGTTTATATATAGTGTTCATATAATAATCTAAATATGAAAGATTTCATTTATCTGACATATATACCATACTTATCCACTTAAGCCTCACAGGCTGTTTTTAAGATTAATGAAAAAGAAAATCTTTAGAATATTACATCTGCAGCTAGGTACTTAAAAAAATTGAAGATTTGGAATTAGTATATAATAAACAACACTCAATTTCAGATTTTTTTATTGAAGTTATTATAAATGGTTAAATAACTATTTACAATTGCTATGCTTTCCAGTTAATCATCTTCTTCAATTTTGTACCCATTTTCAGAGTTTTTGTCCTCATCTTCCATCCCATCAGAATTATATTGTTTGAAACTGAACTCTTAATTTAAAGTTTCTAATCACTAGCTCTGAAGATATAATTTCCCTTGCAGTCTATATTCATTCAGATGAAGGGGGAGATAGTCTTTTAATTCGTTCAGAAAGTGTAAATGAATGATTATTTGCCATCCAGAAGAATAAAATTCATCCAAATGTCTTTAAAAGGTTGAAGCTTGAAAAGGGAGAAGAGTCAATCCTCCTGAATAATTAATAATTTTTCATTTTTTTCAATAATGAATTTTTAATTTTTTCAGTTAATGTCCCTGAAAGCTATCAAGGAAAAGCATAGATTTTTCCTTTTGCAAGCTTTTGAGTCTACTAAACCAAATCAATTTCAAACATTCATCAATTTTCAATAGATTAAACAATTATCCGCTTGGGAAATTTTCTTGGCCTAAGTCTTTTGCTTGAAAAAAGCAAAATGAGGAAGTTTTGTTCAAGCTGCTAAAATGGCAAGCATAACTGTATACCTTTGTTTCTCATAACACCAGTTTGAATAGGAACAATTCTTTCACCAAACTTAATACTGAATTCTATGGCATTTCAAAGTATACAAGGCGTTTTGATCAGAGTTACTCATTTGTGATAGTTTGAAATTTAATTTTTTGCACAAGCCAATAATAATCGCTGAAATTCTATTAAGGTTTTCATCTGGCAATCTCTGACAAATGCTGGTCTGTCTTCTTATAGTCAACCAGATCTACACACATTTTTGAAACCAACCTCTGCTAACTATAAAATTCTAATAGCGAAGCTATTAGTTTTTCCTTTATAAGGCACATCACTGTGGAAACACTTTTCCCATATTTCTTTAATATACAAAGATATTTCTTGATCTAATTCAGGGAATTTTCCACAGTTTGGCCTTTCTGAAGAAGCACTGAGCAATAAATCCTTTTTCTTTTATCAATCTCAAATACAAGACTCATTGACGTCATATTTTTTAAAGGCTGCATTACAGATAATTTCAACCTGTAATGCAACTTTTAATTTTTTGGCAAGAATAAATTCAAAAGTTTTTTTTTTTGTTTGAAAATATAACTTTTAACCAAAAGGTATTTAAAAAAAAAGAAAGGAGTGACATCCTTACAAGTTTGAAATTAACTGTATACTGAAAGGTTAATGAAAAGCATAAAAGAAGTTCACTTGAAATGAATAAAACTAAAAACTGGATTATATTATATTTTCAGAAATTAATTTTTCACTCTACGTATTTTGTTACAGAATGAAGAACTAACAATAGACATAACAATATTAACCCTTGTACTATTCCTGTAGTAGCAGAGGCAGAGGAATAATAATCAAATATAATAGATTGTTCATGCAGTAATAATCATTCATCATTATGATTCGAATAAGACCTTGTACCCTGAAATTTTAAACTGGAAATCATGAAAAATGCTTTAGGACTTTTGCGAATAAATACAGTAACTTTGTTGATCTGGAGATTGGTCTTATATAAACTATTTAGAGGTTATGATATGAAGTCTGGTTTTAAGTGCTTCGATTTGTGAAGTGGAAAAACATTGTTTTAAAGGGCGTTCACTGAAATTTCTCAACTAAACAGAATTTACTACCAGTCACTTAAGTCTAATCAGACTAACAGCAAGTTCAACTTTGTTATTATTATAACTTTCAAAATTATTTAAAGAAAAAAGTAGTTTCATAATATATTTTGATTTGAAAAGAATCATACATGGATTTTAAAATAATAAGACAACTACTACCTACAGAAATATACATTCCTACTATATCAATTAGTAACAACTGCAACAAAATATAACATAGTTGAATAAATGGAAAACCAGTTATTCACATTGTTTCAGAAACAAATTAAAACCTGACAATGAATCATATTCTGATGACAAAAAAAACTGCTTTCCATGCTCAATAAATAACTACCTACCACTACTGATTTTACAAAGTTTACATTTTGTTTCTTTAGATTCGCTCTTAGATTCCTCAGACTGTAATATACAGTCTAACCATCTTTATAACCAGTGAAAAGTACTTTAGAACTGGATTCTCTAAAAGATTCACTAACCTTAATTCTAACAGGGACCTAAGTGAATACAGATCTAAACAAACCTGATATCTATTATGAAAACAAAAAATTACATAGAATAAACTGAAATTAATGATCTATTTAGTAAACAATGCAATGTGGATAGATTAGACAAACTAATAATAGATAACAAATATTTTGTAATATGGTATAAAAACAAATTTAGCATCAGTAATACATGGTGATTACAAAAGATTCACTAGATTTTAAAAATCTATATTTAAAAAAGTAGTACACATAAAAATATGTATGATACAAGAAAATAAACAGAAATTGTCCAAGTTTCTGGTTACGTTTAAAGTGGTCGCCAACAGTAGCAGCACATGCTCAGCTTCTAAAATGGAATCTATGCAGTATGAAAAATGTTTATCTGTTGTTACTGTGCAGTGTTTATTCCAGTGACTGTTCTGGTGTTTAGTGACGAGGCAACATCTTACTTGGGGGTGGAAAGATGAATTGCCATAACATCAGAATATGGGGTACTGAACGTGAATGTAATTCCTCAAAACTTAAATGTTTTTTGCGCAATTTCTAAAACAAAGGTGTATGGACTGTTTTTCTTCTTGGAGAATACTGTGATAGGTATTTCAACTGATAATTGAATCCAATAATTTGGTATTGCAACAAGATGGGCAGCCTTACCACACTGGCATGCTGAAGTACAAGACTTCCTGAACAAAGAACTCCTGCACTGTTGGATTGGGTGATGTACCCACCGGGTTGGTCTAGTGGTGAACACGTCTTCCCAAATCAGCTGATTTGGAAGTCGAGAGTTCCAGCGTTCAAGTCCTAGTAAAGCCAGTTATTTTTACACGGATTTGAATGCTAGATCGTGGATACCGGTGTTCTTTGGTGGTTGGGTTTCAATTAACCACACATCTCAGGAATGGTCGAACTGAGACCGTACAAGACTACACTTTATTTACACTCATACATATCATCCTCTGAAGTATTATCTGAACGGTAGTTACCGGAGGCTAAACAGGAAAAGAAAAAGGACTGGGTGATGTGCAGATGACTTAGCACTCTTAAAATGGCCTACTAGATCTCCTGATCTCATGGTTTGTGATCTTTTCCTTAGGGAAAAGACTGCTTACTTGCCACCACACCCAAAATACTGTGTTTGGTTGAGCTACAGGAACACTTACAGATGCATTTATGACCATCAATAGGGATATGTTAATGCATGCGTGGGCTGAACTAGACTACTGCATAGATATGTCATGTGACGAATGGAGGCCGTATTGAGCATTTTTGAAGGTATGACTGAAGCTTTCATTTTCATGTATCATTCATAATTTTGGGTGTACTACCTTTTGTACAGACAATTTTTAAAATCTGATGAATCATTTGTAATCACCCTGTATTTTATGTAAGCCTATGCTATTTCACTTCACTAATTAACTAAACAAATTTTTCACAGTATCAAAATTGAAATGTTGAACTGCGCTCATGTTTCTTTGTAATATCCTAGATAAATCAGACAACCAACAGCATTTGTAAAACTAAACAACAAATTCCCCCACACTTTTATAAAACAACGCATACTCACATGATTAGAGGATTTTTCTTAATAACTGTCTTTCCATGATTTACACTGTTAAATAATTAACAATAATTATGGGCTAGGTAGGGATTAATACAGCAATAGATGTGTGGTATGATAGTTTCCAGTGGCAGCTTCACTCGTGCTATATGGTTACTTGAGTTTCCCATAGCAGCAAGTCTTTTTATTTTATTTTTTTTTTTAGTCAGGCACTAGAGGCAGGTACACCAGTCTCACACACGCAATAATGGTGACAGTGGCTGTGTTGGTTGAACCACAGCGCTGTATACATTCACACTTTAAAAAACTGGAATTCAAAAATCCCAAAAATGGTTTTTAAATTTTTATCTGAAGAGTATTTGCAGGCCCAAATCTACTGAACATCTTGTTTAGTATAGTAGAGATTGAGAAAATTTACAATTGTTCAAAATTTTTTTTACCTTCCTTCAAGATCGAATTACAAAAATCTAGAAATTGGTTTTTAGATATTCACATGCAAAAAACTCAAGCTGATATATTAATTTGTTATTGAGAAATTACAAAAATAGTAAATTTCAGTGTTACTCGATTTTACCACTTTCAAATCGGAATTTCAAAAATCCTTTCTTAGTGTACAGTTACATTGTATGAAGAACATGTATACAAATTTTCATCAATTTATCTTTAGTAGTTTTTGCTTGGCATTGGATTATGAATCACAATTTCAATAAGATCTCTATTGAAAATACCTCTAGTGAAAAATATCTTGGGAGCGGCTTGCTGTAAGAAAGGGGCATGAGAATCTAGTGACTCGCCACTTAGCTATCTGAATGAGAACTGCAACACAGTAATGGATTATTTGTATGTGTTAATAAATAATTTTTCAATTTTAGATAACATTTCTGATTAACTGTGATCTGTTAGATGAAGAGTAAACCTGATGTATGCAAAAATTAGCCTTCAACCACCTAATAAATATCCCATTTGAATTTTGAAAATCAGAAAATTGTTTGTAGAGACATTATAAGAGCACCCCCATTGCACAGCAGCCCAAGGGCACCCATTTGTTACCAGCTGATGGTGATGATTGGTTTAGTCTTACATGAAGTGCTGATACTAGCCTCACACGCAGTCCTCATGGGAAGCCCATTATTATTAAACAGATTTTTTAAATTTCATATTATTTTACTCAATGTAAATTTAATTCTACTACTTTTGTAATATGAATATTATTCATTTGATTGATTCAAATCATTCAGTTCAAACCCAGCTCACAGTTAACAGCTCATTAAAGTTTATACTTCAACCAACAAATCTACACTACTACATATATATATATATATATATATATATATATATAGGTCATGAAATCTACCTCAAAACCTTCTCAGTTATGCTGAGAAACATGGGCAACATTAATAATATTATTAATTTAATTGTTTTAATGCAAATATCTCTGTAAAAAGGCAAGCGGTTGTCTTTCTGACAACTTCATGGTCCCATGCTCATAGAACTTCTTGTCCTTATCACAAAAAAAAACTGAGCAGAGTGTAATTTTTGATCACCATTATTAGTGAAAGTTCTATTTTCAAAGAATTTTGCAAATTTCAAAATAATAATCGGATGGTGTAAGATAAGGATGATGTTCGTGGGGGGGGGGGGGGAGGAAGGCATCACTTCCCAACTGAGCTCCAATAATTTTCCACATGTTTACCAAAGATGTGCGAGGCCTTACATAATCTTGATAGAATATGATCCCTTTGTAATTTGCCATTTCTGGTCATTCTTCTTCGATTGCTTCCTCCAGTTTCATCGGTTGTTGACAATAAACTTCTGAATTGATTATTTGGTTCCTTGGATGATGCTCAAAAAATTTACACAACACCTTTATAATCCCTCCGAATAGACATGATCTTTTTTTTTTTGATGCAATTCAGCTTTCAATGTGGCTTGTGTCAGTTTACTTTTGGCTTTGTGCCACGATTGTTTGGCCTTGGGCCATGATTGTTTTTTATTGATGTTATTGTAGATGATCCATTCATCATCAATGCTGATTTGTTTAAAAAAAGAGTAGACTTCATTGTTTTGAGATGCATAAGCCAAGTGAATCTCTTTCAATGCATGCAGAACCTGAATATTGAGCTTTGTAATGAGGCCAAGACATTCGATGTGATTTTTAGTCACTGTACAATACATTTAACCTCTTTAGATTTGTCTTTACTGATTTCAGTAAGTAAATCAGAATGTCACATCATCTTAAGAGTGAACAATCTCTTCAACAGAATTTTTTAAACAGATTCTGACTAGTGTTCTGTTACGGGATCAACACGATAAACTTCAAGACTTTTCCTGTGAGACTCAGCAGCTTTCTTGCCTTACAGAAATAAAAAAGTAAAATGTATCGAAAATGTTAATTTTTGCATGTCATGTAAAACTGATCATAAACTAACAAGTGCAAACAAAATTAAGTGACTTTTTTGCATCTGAAGTATGCTAAAGGTAATAGCTATCAAATGCCAAAACAAAAAAATCATAACATCGACGTAAGTCCTTCAAAACAAAATATATCTATTAGTGAAAAACAAAATTACTTTCTTGTAAACCCCAATAAAAACGTCCGTAATGTGTTAATGGAATATAGCATACTGAAACAATGAAAATCATTCTAAGATAAATATCAGACGATACGATAAACAATTACTATTCTTTGAAATAAAAGTTATTTTTTTAATTCTCAAGTCAGTTTTCATCTGTAAGTTCATGTTGTAATAACTTACAAGTTTTAAATTGTAGGCTTAATTAGTTTAGTATTATAGAATTATACACAATGATTAAAAAATAAATAAATAAATAAATAAAATAAAATTAAACTACTCTTTTTCAATTACTCATTTTGTTTTCTAATAAGAAAAACTTCTGAGCTGTTGTCAATTACAGTCATTTAGTATAATTATAATTAAGTTAAAATAATAATTGATTTAATTATAGCAAGCCATTAAAATAATACCAAGCATTATAACTTTTCAATTTAACCGTAATACAAAAGAAATAAATCTGTATTTACTTATCTATATATATAAAAATCAATGTTTGTCTGTCTGTTCCAACTTAACTCAAGATCTATCGGACAGATTTGTCTAAAATTTTGCACACCTACACTTTGAAGCCCTGCGGTGAACATAGGCTAATTTTTTTGGACCTCCAACATAACGAAATTTTACAACAAAATTTAAAACACTTTATTTCTTACTTAAAGCTTATTTAATTTTCAAGAAAAATTTAATTTTTAGCTAACATTTTTTTTCAACAATGAATTGATTAATTTCAACAAAAACAGGGCTGAAGTTTTAACGTACAGTTATTCCTAAGTTTCAATTGATTTAGCACACATGCATATGTTAATTTTTACGATTCATTCATTTACAATTTTTTACAGCTGTTTAAAAACATAATAAATAGCTGCTTTTGTTTATCGTGTGTGTTAATAATTTAAAGTGTGTAAAGTATTTAACTGCAATCTTTTAAATTCTGTGATCTTTATTCAAAACATCAAACCATGCCTAAAAGACATTCTTCAATTGGGAGAAATACAAAAAAAAGCACGTATGATGAAAACTGTTCATGCGGCAGAGACTGAAGACGAAAGACAGTAAAGATTGGAAAGCGACTGAATACACACAGCCCAATCCCATTTGACTGAAACAACTGAGCAACAGGAAATGCGATTAGGTGTCCGAACTTGCGCAGCTAAAGTGCACAATACTTCATTACACGGAATCAACAATCTAATCAAACATAATCTATACTCTCTAACTTCATCTGAATAACGTTAAAAATAAAGATTATATACAATAAGTTACATATATAGGTGATTTTATTTTTATATACACAAAAAATTGGATTTCAGTAGGGGTTCCGAATAGCTGATGTTCTTTTTTTGTACACTCTGTAAATCCAAATTACTGTTTCAGATCTTTTTTCGCAAATCAATTTTAACAATTTTTATTTTTAGTAATGTAATACCTTGTAGAGTTAGCTACACCAGCTATCACACATGCCACCTTACTGCCTATCATACAAAAGTATATTCTTCCAGGTACAATAATTGTTAGCGATTGCTGGAAGACATAATTGTTTGCAACACGAGGGATACCAAAATTTGGTGATGAAACAAATTTAATTTCATACATCCAGATACGGGAACTCATACACAGAAAATTGAGTATGTGTGGCGAGAAGTGCATTCAAACGTTCCTCGGTAGAAAATTGTAAGCACCACTTGCATGGGTATCTTGCAGAGTTCTTTTTCAAAAGAAAATACAGGGACTACAAGACCCACATACGTCATGTATGGTCCAGTCTTGCTTCACTGTATCCTGACTATCTGATGGAGTTGCCCAAAACAGCTGATAACACTACTGCCATTACAGATTCTGAGGAAGAATAATGAGGCAATTTCATTCTTCCAACTTTTGAAACTTGTATTTTTATTAATTATATAACATATTTTTCAACATACTTCAATTTGAAAAAGATTAAGGTTGAGGATGTTCAGGCTCACAATTACAAAAAAGATATTTTAATACAATAAGGTATCTAAAAAAAGATCTCACAAAACATAAAATACAGTAAAAAGGTATTTTATATATAACTATAGAATTGTAAAAGAAATTGTGTACCAATTGAATTACTTGACTGCGAAATAAAATGACAATTTATATTATGAAATATATTGTCTTTCACACATATATAGTTGAATATGAAGATTTGTTTGAGGTATATCTAGAAAGTTCCATTTCAAAATACTTGCAGTGCTACAATCACGATTCCACCCATCCATGTAGTCATCTGTTAAGTTAGGAAGTAACTGATGACATTCTTATTTAGTTGTCAAGTCTATACGTTTCTTGTGTGTGGTTTATAATGTTTAAGAAAACTGAACCTACCAAATATGAAATTCAATGTGGTCAATCAGTTTGGTGAGTGTAAGGAACATTAGGCTGATTATACAGAAAATGAAATAAACAAATGGAGATTGTGCAATTTTTTAAAGAAGGATGCAACAAATTGCATAATAAAACAAGTGGGTGACAGTTTTTTATTACAGACGATTTAGTGTAAGCAACTGATAAAAACATTGAAGATAACAGATAATCCATAATCACTTTTCTTCTTTCAATTTCCAGAAATTTCAATCGCTATTACACCAAATTTTCTGAGAAATTAAATTACTGGAAATTGTGTATGTGCTGGGTGCCTAAAATGCTTACAGAGAATCGCATAATTGAATGGTTAGGCAGCATGCTGGAATTTTTTAGTATATACAGAGAATAAGGTAATGACTCGAGTTGTAGTCTCTGGGGACAAGACATAAGTGCCACACATAACATCTGAAATGAAATGACAATCAACAGAATACCATTTTGTCCTCCAGACGAACAAAATGTAAGAAATTGTTTTCCACTTAAAGATCATGTGCAGTGTTTTGATACAGAAAAATAACAGTTTCAGTTGTCAACGTCTTGCCTCGAGGCTGCACAATCAATAGAGCAAGGTCTATTACAAAACACTTAAAAAACAGATTTAGAATGACGAAAGTGGCTGGCTTACATTGGTCATTGTGGCAATTCACAAGAACACTCTTCTACATGCTGCTGCACAACACAATCTCTCCTCATGACCTTTGACTGAGAACAGTTTTCTATCATCCCCCTAACGTGAATATTTATTTTTTGGCATTTGGTAAATAACTCTCATAACTTTACACTGACTAGCAATTTTGATAATTTATCTATCTTTGACAATTTGAAGTAAGGTATTAGCCGACTAGTTAGAGACCTCAATAGAGTTTATTTTATTCTCTACACTTTCCGCTGAAAGTCCACTACTAAGGAAATATTCTGCCTGAATTTCAGCAAATCCATTTCAACAACCCATTTAAGGTCTGCCAATTTTTGCAATGACGTACAAACAATTTTGTACAAATAAAAATGAACCATTCTAGTCAACAATGAGAATCTTGCAAATTTTCAACTGGCGATAACAAAAATCAACAAAGGTCTGTGACACAAATGGAAATAGCAAACTTTTCAACAGTTCCCATCAAACATCCTGGTTTTTTGCTTGCATGATTTGACACTGCACGTCAAAAATTGTAATTCACCTAAGTAAAATTTAATTTCACAAACTGCTTTTGCAAACCGATTCCTGGGAAGAATCCTGCACTCTTGCAAGTAAGTGACAGCTCGTTCTTAAGTTCATAGATCAGATCTCACAGCCTCATTGCATAAACAAACTGGAACAAAGTATACTGACAGGGTAACGTGTCCATTCAATAACAGTACATAACACAGTATTATTAACTGTTTCATAACAGAACTGAAACATGATCAAAACAATTTAATGTTAATTTCAATTTGTATCGGAATTTATATCGTAGTTAATAATTTGAGCATTAGCTCCTCATAAACATTAACAAATGTAAATACTTTTCTTGGGAGGCGAGGGGGGGTGGGGTTGATGTAAGACATGATCTCGCAGATAACAAGTCTAGTACCTCGACTCCCTCATGGAATGTACAATAAAATTGAACTCCCTAAACATACTATTAATTCCTGGTGTCAACATGCAAAAGCTCATTTTTAGAGTATTAACAGAACAGGAAGATAGGACAATTCATGAACATCAAGGGGGTATTATAATAATAAACATGATAGCTTAAGTTAATTATTTCCTATTTTGAACCCATCCTGTAGACGGCTCTTCATCCAGAAGAAAGGGGAGAGATGACAGTCAAAATAACAGACAGTACCAAACTAATTTTGTAAAATACTGAGATAAATGTAACTTAATTTGCACAATCTACAATCCCAGTAAGAAACAGAGCAAATTAATTTTATAAAGAATGCCAGGTTTTTAAAAACAAGTAAAATTATCTTATTTTGTACAATATAAACCAGACCATCATTCTAATCTACATATTGGATAATCTAGGTTCCCTAAACCCAATTTTTTTTTATTACATTAACAAAAAAGCCATTAACTTTTTCAGAAAATGAAATGGCTCAGTGAATCAGACATGTCATTATGATATTGGACAACTCTAAAATATACATGGGTAATTCTGAGCAATTATTTGATAAACTAAATTGTTTTTCATACTTTAATATATCATGGTAGATATCAGGAAAATAGAAGATCTACATGTTGAAAGGCAGGTTTGGACACTGATTACCTGTACAAGGTCAAAGTCCATGCCGTTCTATCAGTAATCAGTATTACGAGTTATGGAGACCTTTTCAGATGCTGATCCGTTCTGTGGAGAGGTTACGGTTAGAATTAATTTAAAATTAAGGTTAGAGTTTTATGAAAAGAATAAACCATAAACTAACCTTATTAGTCCAAATTGGACTGGTGAATCAAATCATTTTAGATAACTGACAATGCTCTATGTAAGGTGATAAACTGTCATACACATGAGTAATAGCATAGACCATGTGGTGTAGTTTTTTGTAGTGATTATACTTCCATTTAAAGATAAATTTGGCCAAGTGTCCTATGAGACTGTGTTAAATATTATTGCAGTTTGGTAATTTTATCTCTCTAATTTCTCCCCACAAAATTCTAACTTCTCTTCAAAAAAACAGAATAACATCTGAAGTCTCAATAAGTCAAAATTTATAGCTGATTGGCTGCAGTACTGATAATGTAGCAGTATGACTCACCCTGCATGGATCATCTTCTATTTACACCCGCTTTATAACATTTATATCTTTTTTTCCTGATCCTAATCATATCTACTATGATATATTAACATATGAACAAAATTAAAGTTAGTTTGTGTACATTACATGTTTAAGAGAAGCAATAATGAACACAAATTATATTGCTATACTTATAGATACAATACTTATTGTATTAATAATATACAATACTTATAGATTTATTATTTACCATATTTCATAATATAATACTATTAATAGAAGAATTGCTATTCTATTACCATAATCACTATTTATAGAATTTTCTATCATAATTCAAGTGAAAGTAAGAGGCTAACTATGAAAACCAAATCACAATACACCTATCATAGTGTTGGTGCAACCATAGCTGGTACTTTTTTTTAATGGCAGAGCTTTAAATATTCAATACAACTGCAGTATAAAAATGAACAAAGATTTTTAACATCACAGTACACTTTAAGAATGTTGTCTTAAAAACGTGATGCTTCCTGGAGAAAAATAAATTTTTTAAATTTATAAAGTTAAAAATTTAGTCTTTTCATAGTTTTGTAATAGGTTTTACTACTTCATTCATTTGCTATTTGAATGTGTACTAGTTTTCAATATGATAATGCTGTACATGTACAATATATATGTATATGCTCATTGTGCGATATTATTATGCTATGCAAGCTACAATTAAAAGAAAGTATTTTCAGTCACTAAAACAATCAATTAGGTCTTATTAAAAAAAATATGTATCTGAAAGCGAAAATGCACAATTTTTAATTTCTTTTTAATGTCTACTGAATGTTCAATATTAGTGATAATGAAAATTTGTTCTATACTAATACGTTTCGAATAAACTTCTGGATATTGCTTTTAACGGGTACACATAATGGTGTAGTGCAACATGCTATATTTTATTTTTCCATTATACTTTTTATTTTTTTGATGAAAGGCAATTTTAGATTATCCACATTACTCTTCCCTGTTATTACCACGGATAATCGGTTGTTGGCTGTAAAACTTGCAATGTCATTATAAAAAAAAAGTTAGTAAAGTAAAATCATTATTGCTATTATATCACATGATCCTCAGAAATCTAGTGAAATTGGAGGACTTTCCATGGACAATAAAATTATACACCCGGGCATATACATATACATCTTTATTTTAATAATCTATATAATAAACAAAAAAATAGCTATATAAAATAAATTAACTATGCACACTTTCATTCAAACAATACAAAACTTGCAATCATTAAAAAAAAATAACTGCGTCTTAAAACAATAATTAATTCTAATTTGACAGAAATATCCAGAATCCAAGACACAAAACTAAAATAATCCCGTTATAAAACCCAAGATACATGTACATGCCAACAGCATAAACAATTAATTACAGCAAAAACAGATTAAAATAATGCCCAACAAATACAACAAAATGAAATCAAAACAATACATTGTAGAGTACATTTCATGAACACGCAACGTGTGCCAAATAGGTGTATGTACATCAAGTATATATTTGATTCCAGAATACAACAGTGGTGGTCCATACCTGATGTCCATCAAAGGAAAAACTAATAAAGAACAATTAAAACTTACCAAAATGTAATCTAAATTCAATATTTGTAAACTGTTATTTTTTCTATTTCAACGACGAAAACAACTGAATGGGCAAGTCCTACATTGGCTACTAACGGATTATGCTATAGAGCTGAGTGATTTGCTACTGCAAACCTTGAAAGACTGTATCGAAAATGATATCAGCTAGCTATATATCTCTTGTAGGCAGAATTATCCTTTTCTTCTAAGCCTCATGAATAAAAATATTTAAAAATAATATAAGAACAATACAGAAGCCATATTGATTCCAGAAACATATGAAACAAACGAATACAATCAAAAGATTTCACATTTCACTGCCAACTTAATAATTTTCTTCTTCTTCTTCTTATTATTACTAAAAAAAACTACATTTATAAACAAATAAGACAATAAATTAAAAAAAAAAAAATTAGAATCAATCTTCGCTAATACAAATATATCGCACGAATTTATTGAGAGCATATCATTTTTCTTTATTACGAAAGAAGAAGAAGAAGAAAATAATAAACTAAGCACTTCATTATATCCCCACATATTTATACTACTATAACCTCTTTAAATAATCCAGGAATTGTAAATTTCCTTCTTCTTTGCAAATTTTGACACAAATGGCGGACGTTTTAAAGTAGTTAAGAAACCTACTTATCAAATTATTTCAATTTGATTAATTTTCTATGAATAAATTTTTGTTTATTATTATTTCTGTTTATGCTTGTTCATGTAATATAGTATTCTTTTTAATTTTTTTTATCAAGTTGAATGTGTTAATAAATTTCATATTGTACAAATGAACAAATGTTATGTAAGAAAATTTTCTTATGATAAATATCTTATAAACAAATTTGAGGATAAACATTTCAGCAATTGAGATTATTAGTAAATTTAATTTTTTTAATTATAAACAAGTACTCCAGCTTACAAAATATCGATTTGTAACAATTATTGTTAATGTAATTACCCTATCTGATTTTAGTGGGAATAAATAAACTGATGGTTTAACAAATTGAAAAATAGTTTTAAATATCTCTCCATTTCTCATCAACAATATTCGGTGATATTTTTCTGTTGAATGAATACTATTTATTTCTTTGTTTTCCTAAAATTAGGAAAGCTAAATAAATTATGAAAAAGTTATAATTACAAATATTATTTAACACTTAATGTTTATACACAGTGAGTCACAAAAATGTAGCCCTGTCAGAATATGAATATTTGCAAGAAAATTAGCATCATAAGTTCATACGCAGGATATTTACATGGAAAATTGGAACAGAAGGGGGTGTACATTCCTGCGTAAGAATTCTCATCCTCTGAGTCACAGGATCATCCCTTCCACCCCACCCTTCAATGCACAGACTGTCAGTTGTTTGCTTAAATTGAGAAGGTGAGATTGTAATGTGCATGCATTAGTGATGTATTTGATATCAGAGCGAGTAAATACTGTAGAGTTGTATATATGAACTGGATATATGAAGGAAATACAGGAGTTGTTCTATAAAGCGTTTCCGAATTGTACCAATTCAGATAAATTCAACAGTTGGTGAAGAAATGGTGCCAAACGGGATCTTGTAAATGCACAAAAATACAGGGTGCCATCTGTCCATACTCCTTAACTTGGTGCATGCGTCATTTCCAAAGTGATGCTTCATAGTCCTGGGAAGTCTATCAGAAAATTATCACAATGATTTGGGGTAAATAGAACAACTTTCAGATGTGTCCTAAAGAGTTTGAAGTTGAAACTTTACTGCATCATGGATGTACGACAATTGAAAGAACTGGTCAAGAGAAAATGTGTGATTTTTTGTTGTTGGTTGTATGATGCAGATAGTAGATTGGACCTGTTTATCATGTCAGATGAGATATGGTTTCATTTATCAGGAAATCTGCACCTATACATGAGGCACCATTAGCACACAGTAAATTTGGGGTGCTGTGATTGTCACAATTGTTATTGGTTCAATATCTTTTTAATACCACAGATGTCTACCTGACCAGTTTGGATGATTTTGCTCAAACTGCTGACAGAAGAATGACATGAGCACTGCTTTTTCCAGCAGTATGGGGTGACCTGTCACACATCTGAGTGATCACTTGCTTTTGTTCATGAATTGTTTACTGCTGATTAAACAGCGAATAGAGGCTAATAGCCACCAGATTTGTACATGTGACTTTTATTTATGGGGAATGTTGAAAGGACAAATGTATCCAAAAATTCACAAACAATTGATGAACTGATGGAGAATATCAGGATGTGCATTAGCAAAATTACCCCAACGGAATTGATGCAGGTACACCTGCAGTTGTTAAACTGTGCACCCTCATGTGTTTAGCTGTTTGTGGAGACCATTTTAAATTATTACACTGAAGAGTAGCACAGGTATATTAGTTCTTAATACTGGTTTTACATAGGTTATTGTAGACATTAGTGGGCTACTTTATCTAGGCCCACTAAAAACAGGATTTAAAATTTAATTTCATTGAATTTTTTTATGTGAATCAGTCAGTGAACCCAGTAATGATTGTTACTTTCACCATTTTTTATAACGTTGATGTTCTGTCACATATGTTTTCCTGCATAAATATGGATTGAACTTTATAAATGTTCTTTTATTACCAATAAAGGTTTGCATTCATAAAGATGATAGGGCATTGAAGAATGCCTTGTTTTCATCTATTTCTAGTACTTAATGTTTTATTATAAAAATATCTTATAAATATTTTGTATGTTTACCATTTCTTATTGTTGGATAAGTGACCAGATAAAATTTAATCAATTGTTTTCATCTATAATATTTGAAAAATAATATTTTAATCATTGATATTATGTGTTACTGTATTTTAACAGAAAGACAATCACTCTTTTATTTCAACATCTATTCAAATAGTTTTCAGATCAAAGTAGATGTAAAACATAGAAAAAGCGAAAATAAGAACTTAATTTGGAAAAAAATGAAGGCTACAATCTAAAATAGTTATTATTATATTATGAGTAATAAAAAAAATTATTAATAAAGATAATAATAAAAAAAATGTGACAAAAGTTTGCATAACTTTCCTGGCTTTGCCCTTTGACATATTTTTATTTCAAATATGCCATAGGTTTTATTAAATTTAATTACTTAATAATGCAATATTCAGAGTACGATTACAAAAAGGATTAAAATGTTCCGTGAAAATCTTGGATCCAGTGTTGACTTCCTTGATCAAATGACGTTTTTACATTAAAAAGTATATAGAATTAAAAATATAATTGAAAAAAATTCTTAGAATTTGTAGGTATGCCACTCCAAAATATGTGACAAAAAATTAAAAGAAACCTTGGTATAGTAGGAATCTCAATACAAAAAATTAACATAAACATGAGAATTAGTTGTTAACTTATGTTCAGTCCTAACATGCTAAGACTCAGCTCATTTCATGTTGTTAAATTTTATTATTAATGAGGAATTTAAAATTTTAAAGGTCCTTCAGACAGCTGCGCATAGCTCTGGGTGGCTACACTCGGCTCCCTCCATGCTAAAAGCAAAGCTTTACTTTACGCTGGCTCTAACTAAAATAGTCAGTCTTCTGCCAGGCGTCAATGACTCAACATGTGTTAATACAATATTGGTATATATAATGTTATTACAAGTTCAAATATTATAATAAAATTAATTTACAATATAAAATAAATATAAAGACTATTATTTATTCGATTGAACCAGCAAATCATTTTTTTTTTCTCCAGGACCAGCATTAGGTATTGCTTAAGAGGATGGGATGAATGACAATTTTTGTAATGTGTGAAAATGCCATGCCTGAACAGGATTTGAACCTGGGACCTCCAGATGAAAGGCCGAGATGCAATCACTTGTGCCACGGAGGCCAACAAATAATAAATATTTAGAATAATTAAACCTAACTAAGGTATTGAATCAAGGCGGCACTTATTCAACACTGACTAAAGTCCATTTATATACATGAAAATCTATGAATAATGAAATAATAGTGATGCAAATATATAAAGATAATAAATAAAGTTATAAAATTTATTAAAGTATTAATTAATCAATAGAATCATTATTAAATTATTAATAATATACGAATTACACAGATACACAAAAAAAATTAATGTTTCTCTAAGTGTGGTACTATTTCTTGAATTGATTTTTTGCATTAATTACAGATAATATTAATTACAGATTTATATTAAATAATAAAATTTTATATTAAATACAATCTTTCTATCACCCTTAGTTTTAAATAAATTACACTTCAAAAAAAAAAGAAGGGAAATATAGTTAAAAAATGTAAAATTTATAATTTTGCATGGCCATACCTGTGGTAGAATGATTTTGCTGATGCTTTTATTTTTTAAATAGTTTCAGGCACATCCTGAATTAATATCCAACAATAATCAGCTAGCATGTTAGTATTCCATTTCCCTTTATAGCGGCTTTCCATTACTGAAATGTCTTGGTGGAAATGTTCACAGTGTTCGTCATTTGCATCTCCGAGGTTGTCTGGGAAAAATCCAGATGTGAGTGAAGGAAATGTATTTTCAAAGACATATTACATCCCATAGCTCTGTATGAAGTCAGAAGTTGATTAACAATGTCATGGTAATTGTTAAATTTTTGTTTGCCGAGAAAACTTTTACAAACGTCTTTAAATGAAGCCCAAGCTGCATTTTTTACATTATTTAACAATAAGTTAAATACATCATCTTTGACTAACTCTCTTATTTGAGGACCAACAAATATCTCTTCTTTAATTTTTCCTTCACTTATGTTTGGAAATTTCTGTCTGATGTACAAAAATTCTTAACTATGCTTCTTCATTGCTTTTACAAAATTTTTAATTATTCCTAGCTTGCTATAGAGAGAGGGTAAAAATATTTTTTTTGGGTTCAACTAAAGGGCTCATGGATAATATTTTTCCCATTTGGAGTTAAGTTGTCTCGTTTCTTCTACTCTTTGGTAACATAATGTTTATCCCTAGCTCGACTGTCCTATTCGCAAAGAAAACACATGTACTTAGTATAGCCTAACTGCAAACCTAACAAAATAGCTATAACTTTCAAATCACCATATGTTGCTTTCAAATTAATACCATAAGCGATTGGTATTGAAGGATATTTGTTACCGTTGTGTAGTAGACCACTTTTAAACTATACTTGGATGAATCTATGAAAAAGCGCCAGTCCTCAGGTTTATGAAATTGTACTAAGTGCAACATAAGCTCATCAATATTTATGCAATAAACCAAATTGAAGTAAATTTCAACCTTGCAGTCTTGATCCTAACAGATAGATCCTCTTGATTTTCTGATAAATTTAAATCCCTAACCAAGTCATCTAATTCACCTTGTGATATAAGATGTGGCTTATTGGAAGATAATTCAAAATCATTGTTGTCTTCTTCAGAACTGCCTGATTCTTCATTGCTGCTTTCAAAACATACATTTACAGGAGGCCCAGGAATTGGAATAATTTCACTGTGAGGTACAGGCCAGATTGCAGATTGCAACGAAGGATATTTTGCAGTATGTTTAGAAATTCCAGACACACTTGTTAAACAAAAGTACCAATTGGTCCTTTGGTTCACGCCAAATGGCAAAGCTTTCCGTGTGCCTTTCAGCCATCCTCAAATATACAGAACAATCAGTGCATACTATATGAGAAGCCCACATCTTATCCTGAACATAAATTTTACACTGAAAGTACAAATGATATGCTTTTTTAATTAAAGGTGTAATGTTTTTTCTATTTGATTTTACGGTAAACTCACCACATACATAACAAAAGGCATACACATCATTTACACAATTTTGTGACATTATGACACTACACTGTTAACAAACTTAGGCAGCAATAAGACAGAACAAGATTAACTCATTCCTAAAGCCAGTGCTTAATACAAACAACACAGCTGTGTTTTCGGCTACATGTTTTGACCTGCACAAGTACGATTAATCTTGTCCATGAAGGCTCACTCTTCAGTATTAGATATGATGCCATAATATGTAACAATGATATTTAATTCTTTGTCTAGTATTGTTTATTTATAGCTTACAAATTATGTTAACAGACTTAATAAAAGATAAGCTAAATACAATATAGGAGCTTGAAATGCTAACTATATGTTGAAAAATGAATATATATGTTGACAAATCCTTTAATTAAAATTTAAACATTTTTTCAAAAATGGTGGGTGATAGAAAGATTCTAAGTTCATATTTGTTTTCAGCATCAAAAACAGATTAAAATCATGTATCACATGTTATGTTTATCAGTGTTATTATTAAATAATTAAAATTATTTTTAATTTTGAAATTGAAAGCAAAAAGTTTGGCATATCTTTTTAAACTAATATTTTCTATAAAATAAATAAAATATGGAAATTGTATGATTGTAAATATTAAAATATCTATCTGATCATCTTCAATTTTCACTACATGAGAGGTAAAGAACTACTATTGTTATAAAGTAATGGTTGATGAACAAAATTTTTAAATGTCTCATTGTGAATAAAGTAACACACCTTGCTTTTTTAAACTAAATTTCAAACAGCCAATTTGAAATGAGAAATAATGCTCAAAATTACAAAATAATTTTGTGCTTTTTTTATCAACTTCACATTGTAAAAATATGAATCAATGTTTCCAGACTGAAGTTTATAGTATTAAAGTTTATACCTACTTTTTTCTAAAGTGTGTTTTAATAATATAGTATTAATGCATTAGATGAGAATTTTTAAACAACTGCACAGTAAAAATTGCAGTTGTAATTGAAATTATCTGCAATACATCTGTATTGCTGTTTAATTAAACTGCATTAAGTTTATTTAATCAGTATTATTTAAAAATTCATTGAAAAAACAACTATTGTTTATGTAAAACAAAAATCATTTCTTTAATCTGGAAAAGTTCTGAGTGCCACCCAAAATAGCTGAATATAGAGTTAATTGCTGTTGGGCTTTCTTCCTTCAGGTCAATTATAGATATTCAACAGATCTATTAATTGCTTGAGGGAACAGATTGTAGATATTCAATTGTGTCAACAACAACAAAAAATAAATCTTTTGAAAAATAATTTTTTGATAGCAGTCACAACAGAAGCATAATACGCTATTGTCTACTAGGCTGAGGTACTGTGCTGTATTCTGTAATAGTTATTTTGATTTGTTTTGTACAAGTTATGTTGTTATTTTTTTTAGAAAATTATTTTATTTTTCAGAATTAGCAGATTTGTAAAATATGAATTATCGAAATGTTAAAATTTAGTTTACTAAATATCAACCTATAATATTTTGGACACCAAACACTAATCTGATAACCAATCTTTTATTCTGAAGATTCATTCTGATATTAATAATGGTGCTCCAAGATATAATATTTTATATCATATATGAATATATGTAATTCTAATAAATATTTAATAATAATGGCAAGCTTAGTATATGATTGAAATGATGCAATTTGAATAATTTGAGTTTGTTGCAAATGAAATCAATATGAATATCCCATAAGAATTTATCATCTAACAAAACGATAGCTCAAAAATATTTTTTTATTAATGACAATTTTAACTAGTCTTTTATTATGATTGCTTAATGCTAATATGTTTTTATCTTTTTCATTACAAATTTAACTGACTCTTGATGTCAAATGACCAAACAACACGATCACAATAACTTGATGCTTTTGGCTCTTATTTGATAATTTTCATTCGTCAGAGTTTTAATGCTATTAAAACAAAATTTTTATGAAGCTAATTTAAATGTAAAAGTTCTTGAATAATACAAAATACTACCACTGTTAGCAATTTCAATATCATTAAAGTTTTTTGTTATCTTATTGCTTCCTTAACAGCAGTCACCCTAGAGATTAAATACATGGAACCCTAGAATAAAATTACATGGAAGGTTTTGTAATATACACATGTGTATATGTTAAAAAAACATTAAAGAATTTTGATTCCCTTGCTCTAAGCTTATTTGATGATAAGAACAAAGATGAAGCCTGAAAAAATTACTTATCAATATAAAAAATGTTACTTTAGATATAACCTATTTTTAATGATTCTTGATCCAATTAATAGGGTTTTATTTGCTAAAAAATTAGTAGAGTTTAGGGAAGTACATGGGATGGGTTGTAGATTAGTGTAAGTATAACTTGTTTATATGTGGCTGGACAAAATTTTCGCTAACTGAACAAAATGACGGTTGTTCAAAATCGGTTATCAAATTTGTAGGCCAAGTTAAACTTCCTATACGAAAAAGTTCTGAATAAACGTTGTGGGCATTTACAGTACCTATAATTTAAGTTTTCAACGTTAATTTTCGTAAACTAGTTAATGCAAAAATGCCGAAAACCCGTTAAAAAATGGCCATTTTTACAAAGCCATTGCAAAAATAAGTTTTTCACTATTTTTATTGTTTTAAAAGTTAGCTCTTGGAATTCCGAATTCAATGACTGGTATCTACTCGAAAAAATAATAACTATCGCCCTCTCACTTTATACATATTATTTCAGATATAGTCGGCTTTTATGTACTTACCACACTCTTCGTTTTTGAAGATGAAAAAATTGATAAATTTAAATAATATTCATTGTAATAATCATGAAACATTTTTTAAATTAAATTTTTTTGTTCTAAAAATGGTCTCATCCGTCCAAAGTTCGCGGATAGAGCGATTTTTTCGCTCTCCGCCCATTTGAAGTAACGAATTCAGCTTTAATCGCGCGCAGCTGCCACAAACCGCTTCCCCCTCCACGCTCTATTTTTCGAAGATGTTTAAACAAGTTTTACATTAATTTTTGGTCTAAAACTTTCGACCATTTGAAAGTACAGCTTTTGAAGACTAGATTACACTTGAAATGAACACGAGAAAGTTCTTAAAGGCAAAATAATTAAGGTACCTGAAGAGTCTTTTTATAGACTAATTGCAATAGCTCAGCAACGAATAAACCAATTTTCTTATGTAACCACTCATTGAATTCAGAATTCCAAGAGCTAACTTTTAAAACAATAAAACTTGTAAATAAAAACAATTTAAAAATAAAAACCTTATTTTTGCAAATATTGGCTTTGCAAAACCTGTCATTTTTAATGGTTTTTTTGGCTTTTAGCAGTAATTAATTAACGAAATTCAACGTTGAAGGGCTTAAATGTGGGTACTGTAAATACCCATAAAGAATTTCCTAGGCGAAAAAGTTCGCCTAGGAAATTCAACTTGGGCTACAAAATTGAAAAACCGATTGTCACCTTTGAACGGCCGCCATTTTGTCCAGTCGCATATAAACAAGTTATACTTACCCTAATCTACAACCCATCTCATGTACTTCCCTAAACCCTACTAATTGTCTTCAAAAATCGACCTTTTTTCTAGGCCATTGACTGGACTATGTGTATATAAGCTAGGAAGGTGAATATTTGATTTCAGTTACTTAATTTTTTTATAAGATTATTAAATAAAATTGCATGTGCTTTTACGCAAAAATAATGTTCATTTGTTATAATAAAAATAAAATTGATCAGTTACCAATTCACAGAAAACTAATAATAATATTTTGTCGCCGAACGGCTTCGACGGCAGGAGGCATTTTACAATTTTATAGTAGCCCTGAAAACAACTGCTTGGAATTTGGAGTGGTGGCCCTGGAAAGGCCATTTGTGTAATTTGCGAGCTAGTCTTGAGAAGGGCTGTTGGATCCGGAAGCTGGTCTCCAGCGAAGTCGTTTTTCCCCCGTAGGTGGTAGTCTGAGAGTTGCTGCTCGACTATTGAAATCGGAACAAGCTTTCCCTCAGCGGCAATTGGAGCCCCACTACAGTGTCCGCTATAATGGTGGCCCCCAGAACTCTGCAGTGTCGGTCGTCTTCCACCACTGACGCGGCCGAGGTGGTTCTCCGCGAGCGGTGCTCGTCCTGCTCCGTCTTCACCACTAGCCCTTCTGGCGCTAGCGGGCCGGGCGAGACAGGCGTTTTGCTCCGGCGGGAATGAAGGTATCCGCAGCGAGATCCCACGTTGGGCCGGCCAAGGGTTTATTCCTCCTTCTTCTTTTTCTGCTCCTGATGGAGGTCGGCGACGTAATAAGCTCTCGCTGTGCTGGTTTTGGCTTTTTATATACTCTCACACTACTTGCGCTTGCAAGTGGCGAGAAAATCACGCGGACAGCTGGCTTGGTGGGATGAACACGTGCAGGCGCGTAGGTAGACTGCAAGTTCCCCGAGATCTACCGGCTAGCGTCGCGCTCGCCGATAGTAAGCACAGTATGTGACAATTCATTATATCTGCTGAACCTATCTATCAATACATAAAGTTATTATTTAACCACACTTTTTTTTTCTTTGAGTCGGAACTACGTAAAGCCACCTGCATATGGGAACAGTAGTACTAGCCAGTAATGGCCGATATTAATTATCCCTCCACTGTTCCCGTGTGTAGGGGGTACTTCTGTTTCAACATCCAGTTGGCTACTGGCAGCCACCAAAGTCAAGCAGGTTTGAGTTTACTGGACGCCAGAGGGCCAGTAACAGGGTCACATAACCTAGTGGTCGTCATTACTGCACGTGTCTTAAAAGGTATTGGCCGCCAGTAGAGCGCTAGACTCTGTTGAGGGAGGACCTACTTTTGTGATTTACTTTACTTTTTCGTACTTTGTGATTTACTAATTACTTTCATATTTATTTTACGTATTTACTTTTTTGCGAAATGTGTTCAAAATCTGAATAAGCGGAGACAAAACCAACTGCTAATGTGAAATGGAGTGCGGACAATATCGGTACATTTTTAGAAACTTACATATGGAATGTTCATCATTCTGATTATGCCAACAAGGCGAAGAGAGAGAGTTCAATGATAAAGTTAAAGGGTAAATTAATAGGAGTACAGGTCGCAGTTACCGATTTGAGTTTTTGGAGAGCCCATATAAAGTCTATAAAGGTCATGTACAGAGGTGAGCTCCTGAAAGTGAGTCAATCAAAAACAAGTGGAGTGGGCACTCACGATGTCTACGTACTGAAACTTCCATGGTTCATTGCAGCCAACAGTTTCTTGAGAGATGTAGTCATCACAAGGAAGACAACACTGAATTTGGTAAGTTTGGATTTTAATCCTTGAGTATATTAGGTCAAAACTGTGTGCCAAACAGGTATTCAATTACCTGTCTAAAGGTAAAGTCATATAATTTCTTTTAGTTGCCAAAACAGAAACAGAATCAACAAACATATTTGTAAACATAAGGAGGAAAATGATAATAATAATTACTTCAAAAGAAAACACTCATCTGAATATCTGATTTAACAAGATCCTAGACTATCTCAAAATACTACAAACCCGTTGTTTTAAAACACTTTGCAATATTGTTAGTGTTATCAACTATTAACACTTTAAACTAATTTTGTGATTCACTGAACAATAACACTAGTAAGATTTTAAGAACATTTTATTTTTACAGAGTTTGTCAATAACAAAGTAGTGCCTAAGTACATTTGCTGTGCCACTGATTACATGCCAATAGCCTTCATCTGCCAAGACAATCATCCTTCTCGGCCAGTTTCTTCCTTGCTTCTGAAGCTCTTTTCGAATATGTGTTTGTCGAGTGAGCCCCTCTCAAAATGAATTTATAGCTGCAGATTCTGATTACAGAAATTTACACTGAAATGCTGACAATGTCATTTTTTTGTGTACTTTACAAATCATTATAATAATGATTATAATTTAAATTATGATTTAAACATTACATTTAATAATAAATTGTACTAAAAAACAATTGATATTTTTTTTTTAATCACCTCTTTTATGGTTAGCATAGTTGTTGGGAGTGTCAACCCTTACAAAAGATATGCATTTATTTACTTTGAACTCACCAGTATTACTAAGAATTTTCTACTATTTTTACAAATTTTATTAAATGATACGACAGACAGGCCCAGTCTTGATTTTTCTAGTACCCTTTACTATAAATTAACAAGTTAGCACGCAATAACTTGTGAATCTTACTTTCATATATTCTTGTAATGCTGTAAGTACTTCTGGCATAAAACTAGAAATGGTGTTGACTGGTATTTGAAACATGATTGCTACAGTTTGGTAACTGTCAACAGTAGCTAAAAATCGTAAGGCAACCTCTAGTTTTGGACAGGCAGGAACTGCGTTTCTCATAAGCGTATGTGTTTTTGATATTTTATGTTCAATTAAATTAAACAGTTTGTTTAATTGCCCCACACTCTTTCTTATAATTCTCTTGTTTTCTAGAGGATCCTCTTTGGAAAGTTCCTGAAGTACTGCAAACAAAGTTTCCATTTGATATCTATAACACATCCAGTCTTTAACCCAGCACGCCTTATTTTTGGTTAATATTTCTTGAAGCTCTTCAATTAAACAATGTTCAATATCACTTACAGCCTCATCATCATCAACAGCTTCCTCGTAATCTTCATCAACATCCTCCATATTCTCACACATCCTCTGACAATGTTGCACTCACCATGTCCACACAAACTGGCTATTGGTTGCCACTAGAACATTTAAATGGAAGCCGTTACTGTCCTCATGTGCAGGGGACTTAAGGTAATACTTCAGAAGATGAATGAGAATGATATGTATGAGTGTAAATGAAGTGTAGTCTTGTAGTTTCAGCCTCAATTATAATTTAAAATCTTTTCTTTTTTTTTTATGTATTCTTCACAAGAAGTAAGTTACAGTTACAATAAATAAAAAATATAATTCTATAAAAACAGATTACCAAAGATCATTTCTAAATCAAAGAATACAAAAAGTGTTATCCAAGTGTAGTCAATCTAATGGTAGTACTGCTATTAGTGCTACCTAAATATCTTTATTTTATATTAGATACAAAGTTTCTTATCACTTCATCAGAAAGAAATCAGTAATATGAGTTAGATGTGATTATTGTGAATCAGCCTTAGTTAACAAAGACACAGTCAGGAATTTACCTCTTTAAATATTAGGAGTTAATTTTGAAAATAACTGTGGATATATTTAATTTTTTAGTTACCCCAATGGAACTGTTGTACTAGTATATCAACTTTATGTAGTTGGCAAATTTCCTCAATGAAATGGGTTAATAAAAACCAGCTTAAAATTTTAAGTCAAGTTTATGTATTAGTACAATTGTACCTTCACAGCTTAACTGGAGAAACCCACCGGCTTGGTCTAGTGGTGAATGCATCTTCCCAAATCAGTTGATTTGGAAGTCGAGAGTTTGGAAGTCATACTAAAGGCATACTTTTGTATGGATTTGAATACTAGGTCATGGGTACCAGTGTTCTTTGGTGGTTAGGTTTCAGTTAATCACACATCTCAGAAATGGTTGAACTGAGACTGTACAAGACTGCACTTCATTTACACTCATACATATCATCCTCATTCATCCTCTGAAGTAATAATACCTGATTGGTAATTCCCGAAGGCTAAACAGGAAAAAGAAAGAAAAAAGTTTTTTATCTCATTTTTATGAGTTGCAAATGCATTAACTTGTTTCTTTTTTAAACTGTTATAAATGATTTGATAATTAAATAGAACTTACAGTGTGTTAAAGTCATGGAAATTGAATAGTGGATATAGAACTTCTTGCATTGCAACAATTAAAAATATATTAATACTTCATCTACATTGTAGATAGTAATAGAAAGCTTTCTTTTAAGAACTCCTGATGAACTACTGTACAAACATTTGTGTTTGTTACTTACTTCTATCTTTAATTTGTTGGATGCTTTTGTGGTTGTGAGTAATTTAATATGAGTCACCATAACAACCTCATTCCAGGCTTAGTAACAGAATATCATTCTCTCCTTAATTATTGGTTTAAAATAAAACTCTACCTTTAACATCTATAATACTATTGTATTCAAAATTTTTAAAAATTGTGTAATAATCCAGTAATTGTTTGTTTTCACTCTTTGATAACAATGTCTTTACAGTTTGAAAATAGAGTACCAATTTTTTCTAGAAAAAATTGAACACAATTACAAATAAGTTTCTTTAACTATTTAAAGGAATTAATTGTTCCTATGAACAATTCCTATTTAAAACTGGAATTTATGATAGTTTCAGAAAGTGGATGTATGTAACTGTCATGAATGTTACATCATACTTGCAGTAATGTAGATGAGCAATCTTGGACTAGCTTACTGGACTATGTATTATTTCATATCCATTAAAGGATATAAAATAATACTAGTAAAAATAAATTTAAAAAAAGAAAAGAAAAATTATGCAAATAACATAATACATTTCATAAAGTACTTTACGGTATGAAATTAAGATAAATACCAATGAAACCATAATTATCAAGATAGTTCTTATAAATTGTTAAAATTCAACAATACTGGCAGTTTCACTGTGTGCTGTTGGCATAATTTTTTAGCAATCAATATCACTTATTAATTACAAGGAAAAAAAAAGAAAAGCCATCAAAATTTTGATCACAAACAATATAACTTTCACATTAAGATAAGTCTTTCAGCTCACTTGCATAGAAGGATGAATGCATGCAATTTTTTCCAATGTGTTTGTGAATAATTGGGGAGATTTTAGTACTTATGGGAAAGTTTTCTTGCTACATCCTGATTATCAGTAACCGAGTTCAACTTTAGTTATCCAACTTCATTCTACTTTCTTGACTTACAGGAGCCAAAGTTAACAGTTCTTTATCATCTAATACATTGTTTAACACTTAAATGTGCAGTTCTATTTATGTATTCAAATTGTTCATTTTAAAAAAAAAATATGTCCATGTTTTAAATACAAAAAATACTTATCTTTTTAAAAAATGAGTCTTTTTACATGTGTATAAATTTGTTATTATTAATACATGAAATGAGAAATATAAAATGACTCATATTTACTGTATACTAGCAGACCCGGCAATGCTTCGCTACTGCTAGCTTTGAGTATATATATATATATATTAAATGAACACAATTGAAAATTCGATAAAACATTAAAAAAATGAACATTATGGAACATCACAAAATTTAACCTTTCACTTTATCTCTTTTTCCCCTTTGTCCCTATTTCCCTTTTTCCTTCTTCACTTTTCCCCTATTTCCCTTTTTCCCTTATCCACTTTCTCCCTATTTCCCTTTTTTGATTTTTCCTTTCACACACACACACACACACACACACACAATTCATGGTGGCGGGGTAGTAGTGCCTTTCTCTTCAATCCGAAGAGTTTTGATTGGAAGGATTCATCAAGCCACACGCCCAGATACTTTGCGGATCTTGACGTGTGCACCTGTATGCCTCCACCACACTGTCCCTCAACTGTCTGCAACCCGTCATGGCCACCATCACGGTTTTCTGTGGGGCTAGGGCCAGCCCCTTTTCTCCAGCCAGTCACCAATCATGCTCACTGCGCTATTTGCTCTCCCTTCCACTTCCTCTTCCGTGCTGCTAGCCACTAGGAGCGCCAAATCGTCCGCGTATGCCACTGCCTGTGTGTCCTCCGGGAACTCCAGCCATAGCAACCCATCACACATCAGGTTCCATAGTTGTGGACCGAGCACCGCCCCTGCGGTACTCCTCCAAACATCTCGAACTCTTCCCTTTCTTCTTCGGTGTCCACTTGGATCTTCCTCTTGTGGAGGTTGTCATTCAGCATCGCTATTATATACTCGATGAGTCCTCTACAGTAGTTACACACTTAGATAAGATTTTATTACACTCTGTGCGATATTACATTCGAAGACTATCTTTATTCCATACGTTGTTTATACACACAATAAATAAACTGGTCACTGTAGCTACCAAATTTGGATTCGCTCGAGTATTCCATTTATTGTTTACGTTAAATTGTAAATTAATGTAATTATAATATATAATGTTAAATTACATTAACTTTAAAATACGTATAATATGAAAGATTAATACAATGTTGACTCTTGTGTTTATAAAAATAATCCGTTTTAAAATAAAGGTGCCGAATCCCAGTCGGCTTTTGTACTTTTAACATGATAAAATATTAATTTCATAATAAAAAAAATTAAAAATAATTTAACGTTGATATGCTGTCGACTCAAATTTGTTAATAGATGCATTTTGACGCGTCAATTGAGTATTTGTTTTAGTAACCCGGAAAACATAACAATTTTTTTGACCCGCTGTCTGTCTGGCAACGTCTGTTGCGAAGTCTGGCAACGTCTGTAGCAACGGTTGCTATGAATTTCCCTTCCTCACTTCATCCTCATACAACTGTTCAAGGTTAGACAGTTAGAACTTTAATACATCCCTTTAGCAATGTTATGTATATTAGTGTATTTTATAAAATTATAACGAACCAAAATATAAAATTAAACCCGCAACACTGTAAACATTTTCATCATCGATGTATTTATTTTTTTATATTCGTTGTGGCCATTATTTCGATTGAAATTATTGAAAAAATGCTTGTAAATCAAGAATTGAATTCAAGACCTGTTACTTTTTTTTAGTGTATGAGACCTAGCTAACCATTGACGATGGTGGTGTCTAACATGAGACTCGAACCTGACACCTTCAGTATATCAGTAGGTTTTTAAAATCTTTTATTATGAATTTATATATTGATGTCGATGTAAAAAATATTTATTTGTATAAGAAACCAATAGATTGTGATTATAATGTTTATAGTCGTTGACCATGTGATTTTAGTAACTGAGAATTGATCCCTTTAAGTTACAGTAATTTTTTTTTTTTTTTTTATGAACGACTTGCGGGTAAGGATTACCAACACAAATTTGTGTCCAAAACGAGAATCAATTCAAATCTTCAATATGTTAATCGGTTTTTAATAATAATTCAAGCCAAGAATCGAATCTAAAATCTTCAAGTTACGATTTTTTTTGGTAGGGAGGGGGAGCGATACTCAGATAGGAATACCTTGTGATCTGAGGTGTGTCCAAGTTAAAAATCGATCCCGAGACCTTCAGTACATCAGTCATTTGCTCTACTGTCTCTCTAATAACTGTGTTACGGTAACAATCTATTATAAAAATGAACATGAGACACAATAAAATTTAGTTGTATGCCACTTGAAATCTAAATATAACTTTTTAGCGGGCATCTGTTGTGCGAGTGATAGCGTTTCGACCTTTCATTCGGAGGTCCCTGGTTCGAATCCCGGTCAGATACGGCATTTTCACACGCCACAGGATTCAAAATTGCTATCATTCCATCCTCTGAAGCAATACCTAAACGTTGGTCCCGGAGGCAAAATAAAATTGAATGTTTTGTACTATAATCAGTTAATTATACCCTACTAAACGGCATTTGTATGTGTGTCTGTGTGTGCGTTCCCCTTAGCTTGGCACCGAAATCTACCGATCACTAGCGGAAAATCCCATTTCGTTAGTACATGTCTCGTGGTGGTCAGGTGTATACTTGTGTGTGTGTATATATATATATATGTATATACCGTGTACATATCGATATATAAGCGAAATATTTATCGAAATTTTGGGGAAATTTAGTACATTTTAACCTGATCCGAATTTTCGGATAAAAATTGCAAATATCTCGAAAACGGTCGGTCCTAACGCTCCGAGGGGGATCAATGACAATCCCATCCGCTCCCAGTTGTACCAGTTGGATGATAATGTTTTCAAGTGTCCTCGGGACGCTGTTCGGAAATTGGAGAGGGGGTACTTTGGAGTGCCACCGTAACATCTCGGCAACCGCTCGTCCGATTTTCACTCAAATTGCGTTTGTATCAGCAGGTCGAGCACTAAGTATTTAACGCATCGGATACACTCTTGATCGACCGGATGTTGGTTATCCGGAAATTAAATCGTTTAGCCTTACGTTTTGATTCCACTCACCCACCGTAAATATGTTCAAACCTGTGTGCCAGCGCAGCTGTAAGGTATAAACTTATGAAGACTAAAAAATTGAAAATTAAAAATATATAAAAAAAGTTTTTAAAAACCACTCTTATATTAAATGCACTAAAACGCTGAAAAAAATTAAAACACCACTCTTAAATTAAACGCATTAAAATGTAAAAAATAATTTTAGGACGGCATCTCAGAATGGATTTAACAACAAGCTTTGATGGGGATATGTAAGATTATGTGAAAATCATAACTTCAAATTAAAAATTTGAGGTTTTTGCCAATTTTTTATGAATTAATATTTGTTAAAAAATTTAATTTTATCTTATGTATAATTACTAATTACATATTTTAATGAAATTAAAGATGTCAGATTGAGGCTTAGCTAAACCAAACTTTATACTGCTACTAAATTTGAATAATTCCCCTTTTTTCCATTTATTGTTGGTCTGTAATTACTGTTAATCAGTCTTAATACACAGTCACTCAAAAATACAATGATGAAGGGTAAAAGTAAAGGATATAGTTGGTTGTGTCCTGATTCAATTATAATGCAGTACATATCTTAAGATTTCTGGAGGCTGAAAGTAATGTAATATGCAGTCCCATTATGGTAATATAGTGTAGAAATTTGTAATACAGAAAAAACACCCAATAAGGACTCAAAACCAGTATCTTTTGGATGAAAGACTGAATTGCTTTCATTCTACTACAGAGGTAGAAATTTAGTTGCAGTTTTATTGATGTTTTTTCTTTTTGCTTCACTTGATTTTTTTAAAAATTGGATAGACAAATTTTTCCTTTTCATATTTTCAGAAATCCAACTCCTGATGTATTTCCAATATAGTGGCTTCCAATGACAGACAATGATGAAAATACTTGCATAGTGATTCAAAATTGACAATGGAAAAGGGTTTACCCTTGCCTGAAAGAATTAATCTTTGGAATGAAATGTTTCCAGTGCTTTGATTAAAAGAACAACTTTTATTTAAAATTAATGTTACATACTATCTTTTGCTTTATATTGTTCAATATTTCAAATACATCTCATTTCATTACACGAGTATTTGTTTACTATATATTAATTCATTTTTTTTTTTTTATTTCTAACATTCATAAAAGTTATATTACATAAATATTGTGTATTATCTGTGACTGTGATGAAATATAATACATATCTTAAGTTTTATTTTTATTTATGTTTTATGTGTATCTACCTACACAGCAGGCATCTTATCTTTAAAAATATTTCTGAAACTCCTTTGCAGCTTCTCAAATAGAACATGGTAGGGAGTATAACAGAATAGAAAGACAAGAGTATTCTAACAGGAATTATCTTTTACAGTTATGTTCAATGGTATGAACTGTATGGTATGGTAAGAACTGTATGACAAAATGTGATAACACTTAAAGTTACAAAATATAATCACTTAAAATTATTAAAAATTATGAATAGATAAGTGATATAATTTATAGACCTTTTTTTTCTGTAATTGATATAATTATTTTACAGTTGATATAAAGGAAATTTATATATTTTTTTCCAAGTTTGGTTCTTTCTGTTTTTAATTTTATTTGTTCAAATGGTATTAAAAATAAATTAAATTTGATAAAAGTAACAGAATGAACACATCAACAGAAGGTAAAATTTAAATTACATACTTAGAGGGTTTCTTAAACTCTAAGTCAAGGGACAAGTACCATAAGGGGGTGACATAGGTTTTTTTCACAAAAGTAATTTATGCACACTTTCCTCAAAATGTATTTAGGATAGCTTTTTTATATTTAAGCAAACTTTTTTTTCTATTCCATTTTTTTCTGTTTTTGCTACAAAAAATACTGAACAATTTTTTAAGTTGTGTAGTCAACAGCTAGAAAATGGTCTGCACATTTAAAACATTCTAATAAAGTTCTGACAGAAATCTTGTCATCCTACTCCAAGTAGTTTTGAGAAGCGTACATATAAGTATTAAAGATAGCCATATAAGTATTAAACAGCCAGCTCTTCCTAAGCAACCATCACTGAAAGACAAGACAGCATCATATACTTCTTCTTTGAGTGCATCGAGTCCAATGAAAACTGTTGTGACACTATTGAATACTCATTAGGATTTTGGGTTTGCTAAGTAAACAATTCTGCAAAAGCTTTCTATCTGAAAGGCTTTTAAAGACGGTTTGATAACTTGACCTACAGCTGGTGGTGGAGTGTTTATGACTGCACTGTTCATCTGTGATTTGGATTTATTGAATTTGTACTAGAAATTTTCCTGAGCATGACAGAAAAGATGCTGTGTCTTTGATCTGTGGATATTTTATGTAAAAATATTGTGCAAACATCTCTCCTCATTTTTTCTAAACTGTCTGGGTTTCATTAAATACCAAAACCACAATAATTCTGCATCCTATTAATTTCCTTCTCAATCAATCTAACAGCTCCACATAAGAACTTTCCATCAATATTTTTCCCTTTGTAATTTGTGCAACCATCTCAAATGTGACCCCAATTGCTTTTGTATGTGCCCAAAACACTCAAATTTTTAATGGGAACATCATCACCATACAGCTTTCTTCTACATACCTTAGTAAATGCTTTCCTACGTACTTTGTATACCTAATATTATTATTAACAGATCTGTCAAATATAGCCACAGCACCAGAAAAATGCCATATTGCTCCTAACTCCAGCACAATTCATCTTACAAGTACTACTTTCTTCAGGTTTTCCAGTTTTTCTTTATCATTTTTAAAATTTTCACACTCCTGGCAATATTTGCTAAGTATTTCAACATTGATAACCTTATCAGTATCAACAATGGCAGCTGAAACAATACCATTCAAACTCTTCTGGCCCTGCTTTTTACCATGTAATGTCACAGCTGTATCTGTGCAGTTATTTTCCTTTTCAGCCTCCTGCAATGATTCCTTCATTAACACTTCTGCACACACTTTTACTTTATTACAAATATGGCTATTCAATTTATTAAACTTGATGAAGGTTTTAGAAAATTCATCATTTCACAGAAAACCTTTTCAGCAACATGACATTTGCCGATGCAACGCATCCCATAAACAAAACATACATTCAATGCATATGCTTCAGTTTTTTGCAAATACATTTTTTTTTCTCGAGGAGCTCTCACTCTTTTTCTGTTTCGCTTCCAGAACCATCGTAAGATATTACTTCAGAGGATGAATAAGAATGATATATATAAGAATGTAAATGAAGTGTAATGCTAGTATCACTGTAGTTGTACTATATTGCTTGGCGTGTGACAAACTAGAAATGTCAGTTAAACTTGTGTCAGAACTACTACTTACTTCAGAATTAACAATTGCTTGAGTTTTTTTTACTTCTTCCTGGACTACTTGCACGTCTTGTAAATATATATTTGGATTGTCACGGTATTTTTTTTTGCAGTTAACCACAAAAACAAAACAGGAACCATCAAATCAAAACAAATTGATATTCACTGCTGTTGCTGCTGCTACTTACTTGAAGTTGCAATAACAAATATCACCAAATGTGAAACTTAGGTTTTTCTGAAAATTTATTTATTCTTACAATAACACCAGAAAATAATGGGACAATTTTCCTTTTTCATATAAAATATCCCTCTGAGCGGCAGTTTTAATTATTATGGAAGTATCGTTATTTATTCAGAGAAAGAATAAAAGAGGGAAAAAGAATTATGATGGGCTAACTACCATGAACTGGAATCCGACCTGACCGAATCCAACATGCAGCAATGAAGACAGCCCAAGTGGATAAAGTTTCCTAACATTATCTTACCAACCAACCATTCATGCTCCTTATCTAAATCTTACAATTATTTCACCACCAGCACATGTGACTCCTTCCGGAAAGGGGAGCACATTGCAACCTCCAAACACTTAGTTACTTTGCGTAACTCCTTGTCAAATTCGATAATACTCGTATAATGCACCTCACTGCTATCTCGTCAGCCAACCCGGATTACCACCTTGAAAATATTTTTTAATTCGTCTGAAAAATAAAAGTAATATAATACATGCTAATATTTCGAGCACTTAGGCGTCCACGAAACCTTTTTCACCCAGATCTCGTGGTACATCGTATATGATCATCAGTGACTGCAAAGGCTTAGTGACAACTGACTTACGGGGTACTGTTTTATACCTTCTTTACGCCGGATACTGCACTCAGTTTCACTATCATTCGTAATAATTCTCACTCCCTTGGGATTTTTCTTTACACTAACAATTCGAAGTCCCTGCTTCCTGGCCTCCAGCTTCTTAATCACCTCACGCTTGAAAGCTTAAGGAGTGACACCAATGGCTTGTCTATCAATAGAACCTTTGGCTTTGACAACACAGAAATCTGGGTCACCTCAGAAACCAGCTTTTTGGGCAATGCAGGCATGAATCATTTCTCACCCGGTCCCCTATCCCGAAGTTAAAGCCCTCAATATATTCTTGGAGTCAGTCGTTTCTCTTTACGGTTAACCCTTTAACCCGTTAATTATGTTGGTGATTAATACCCCCTAACTGTGTGGATTATTTTATTAATTGACAGCCGACAGGGCTCTTGAATTTTAACTGTATGTATTTCACTTTATATACATGATACCAGTAGAAAAATGTCAATATAATTACATAACAGCATAATATTACGGCAAAACATGTTAAAGGGTTTATAATAAATAACTATTGTGTTAACTAATAACTTGTTTTAGTTTAACTAAAACAAGAAAATAATTCACAGATTATGCCAACACCTGGTGTAAACGGAAACATAAGCATGCTCTACTACCACATTTTTCTTCAGAAAAAACTAAATTAAAATAAATATCTATAACACGAACTCAGAAATCAGTAGAAAATCACTAAAACGCTCGTATACGAAAATAAAATCAAGAAATTACAAACCAAATGCATATGAAAGTCGAACTATGGAACAGCTGATCAAGAGAAACATGGAACAAATAAGAAAAATTTTGTTCCTTTCAGATTTGACTATTATTCATTGTTTAATAGGAATTATAAAGAAAAAAACATTTTAAATCATACTACACTTAGTCTAAGACCTTTTACAAATTGCAGTTGCTAGAGTTTAGAATCTAATAACAGAATGCGTAATATTATGGTAAAACACGTTAAAGGGTTTAAACAAGTGCAAAAACCATAGCATACGCATGCGAGACTGGATGTAAGTATCACTCCTTTCTTTAACAAGGTCAGCCCCCGTCATATAATTCTTCCCAATCTAAACGATTGGAACGCAGCAAATAATTCCTTCTATAAATAAAACAAATAAATATAACTGCCACTAAATAAGTAATTACTCGCCTATTAAAAGAAAGATACATTAGCAAGGGACTTTTGTCCAGGTTCTGCAATTTTTACGTTTGATCTTACAACATATGATAAACAATCAACGCCACCTATTGTTTACCAGCAGGTGTTCCAGTTTCTCCTCACCAAGTCGAACCCAGACATGGTGGTATACACTGATGGGTCGAAGCATGACGGTAACGTTGGTTGTGCTTTTGTTTTCAATGAACAGACTTATATGTTTGGCCTACCTAGTGTTACGAGTGTGTTCACCGCAGAACTACTCGCTGTGGATAGGGCTAAGTATCGTTGGCCCTAAATATAGGAACATTCTTATTTGCAGTGACTCGTACAGTGCTCTCCAGGCGTTGGAAAACTTTTATTCTGGACATCCTGTCGTTGTTGGCATTTATGATAAAATCGCTGAGTTAGAAAAACGAAACAAGGGGGTACGTTTTTGCTGGATCCCTAGCCACGTTGGGATTCTTGGTAATGAGAGGGCAGATTCTGCTGCGAAAGATGCGTGTATTCAGCCTCCTTTCACCACCCGAGTTACTACCTTTGATTTTATTAATCATATAAAACAATCACTGCGAGCAAGGTGGCAAAATGGCTGGACGGCTGCCGTCGATAGTAAACTTCGACGGATTAAAGACTCAGTGTTGCCGTGAGGCTCCTCTTGCAGGAACTCTTGTCGTGAGGAAGTGGTCCTCTGCCAGTTACGGTTGGGGCTTATGAGGATCACACACGAATATCTAATGTCAGGAGGAGACCCACCCCTGTGCACACGATGCAACTGCCGCATGACTGTGCACCACATTCTCGTGGACTGCGTATGTTATGCGGCGTTGCGTCGTCAGTTTAATATAACCAGCAGCATTCGTGATGTCTTGGGCAATGATGGCAGGGTTTTGGAGCGAATGTTTCTCTTTTTGCACAGTACTGGGTTACTGCAAAGGATTTAATATACTTATAAATGTTTTTCTGTAAGGAGAGTTTTTTAATAATTTTAACCTTTATTTTCGATTTGATTTTTTAGTTCTATGTGTTTAATTTTACTATCCGGGGTGGGGATTTTTGCGCAACCCATCAGAGTTATACTTTCTTTATTCTATTATTTTATCTTTAATATTTTATCAACTTTGTCTGTGATATTAGTTTTGGGTTTTATTTTGCCTTCTTGGCTTGTTTTAGTAAATTTTTATTATGTGATTAATATTACGTTTACACCTTGTATAGCTCATTATTTTGGAGTTATATTACCCTTTTAATAATAACTATCGGACGATGATAACAACCCAAGCGTTTTTCTTCCAGAAAAAAAAAAAAAGGTTCTGCAATTAGTGGGGAGATACATAATTCTCCTGTTATCCTTGCGTTCCGGTCTTTGAATAACGGAAACATTATCTAATGTACCTTTTAAACATTATCTCTGATAATGTTCACTAAATACATAAGCATGAAAATGCTTGTGCAAGGTAATATTTTGGAGGGCAAAAATTATCACCAAATGTGAAGCTTGAGTGTTTTCTGAAAATTTGTACTTCATATAAGTGAAAAATGCAAAACCAATGAAAAAAAAAATATTACCAGCTTGGTGTACTACTTCCCCTTAAAACAGTGCTTCCTTTTATACTAAATTCTCAGGTGCTACTAATTAGTTCCCAAGAACTTTAAAAGAAAATATTCCGTTAATTTGATCTATTTAATAATTTTAAAGTCATACTCTTTATGAAAGTAAGAAACAATATTTATGCCTTCTGCAATTATTGTTGCTCAATAATTTGTACAAATAAAATGCTAATGAATGTATAAATTTTAAATATTGGCAAGTTCTGCTGTAAATCAAAAGAAATTGCTTGAACTGAAGCATCCTATTACTAACTTACATTACTCAAAAAATTTTTATTTAATTGAAACTGTATGCCAAATGTGAAATTCTTTTCTGTTTTGAAGATTTTTTCTGTGCCATTTCCTATTTTCACTTGAAAAGAATCACAAATCTTATGTGTCTGAGAAAGGAACTTGAAACTGTATTATTATACCCTTTTTTAAAAGTTTTCCTGTATTTTATCCTCATTGGAAGTTTCCTGTAGCAAACTTCAAGTACATATAAAAAATGTAATATTCTTGTATCACTTTATAAATGCACTCAGTTGTGTTGTTTAAGCCTACTGTAGTGAGAGTGATACTTAGGGAAGCTAAAAATATGATCATGAACATCTGTTAAAGGCTTTATTTGAAATATAGTTATGTCTGTTCTCATACTCTCCCTTCTATCAAAGGATGGTGTGATTGACATTGATTCTATATTCTTTGTTATATTATTTACTCTTCTCTGTAGATTTGTAGGTCATGAGTACTCATGAATGTTCTAAAAAATCTCCTGTAGTTTTCTTTAATTTTTCTACTTTCATAATAATCATAGATTCTCTACTTTATTACATTTCTACATCAACCAGTTTTTCTGTTACGTTCATTTTATTCTCCACCTTTATAATGTTTTATAGTATTCTTTACCTTTTATTAACCATGGTTTTCTACAAACTATTACATTTCTACCAAAAAGTTTCTTCTTTTTTTTTTTTCAGTTAAATTTACATTTGTATTTAGTCCTGTATACATGATTTGTTTGAATTTTCACTTTGCATTATTCTCTTTTAGTCTGATCATATTCCATTTCATAAGGTTACTTTTTCTTTATTTTCTTAAACTGCAGCCAACATTTTCTTATAACTACATTATGATCAGAATCAATATTTACACTTTACAATCCATAATTTAATTTCAAAATCCTGCCTAACTTCTGCTATCTCTCTTGATCTCAGAAGTGATTCTTCTTATATGATTTTTAAAAATGCTATTCACAAATACTAGTTTTTAGTATAAAATTCTGAAAAACCTACCATCTAGGTTTTCAGAATTTAGATTTTCAGATTATTCAGAATTTTTTTAGTTTTCAATAATCTGTACCAGTAAATATGTAGTCTTGAACAAACTCAGGACAACAGCTCCTGGAACATGTGATTAATTGAAACCCAACCACCAATGAACATCAGTATTCATGATCTAGTATTCAAATTTGAATAAAAGTAACTACCTTAATTATCATTTGAACCTGAGAACTTTGACTATGAAATCAACTGATTTACGACGAGTTTACTACTAGACCAACCCAGTGGGTTTTATTTAAGTTGTAAAGTTACATTTGTGATTGGTTTTCTTCTGCTATAATGTAGATAAAGCAACTGATGTACAGTCTGGCACCAGTTACAGCTGTTTTCTTTGAGAGCAATAGTATGCATTGCACAGGCCTATAGTAAGCATGTCATTTGTAGGACTGAATACCATCTGAATTTTGGTGGAAATTTTGCTCAAGTGTTCTTAGTATTTGGCTTATAAAAGCAGGCAGTGGGAAATTATTAACCTTAATTCCTTACTTTTGCTTGTATGTCTGATATAGAATAGTTGTTTTTTTAAGAGAAAGATTTTTTATTTTTGGGTGCAGCTCATATCAAATTGCATACAACAATAACAATTTTAGCACTAATGGAGAAAGGATAAAGTAAATAAAAATTAAACACAATGTAACTAGAATGTTAGAATTTTATTAAATTCCAATACATCTAGAATACATTTTTGTTACAACAAATTGTAATAATATCTACAAAAAAATTTGTCATATCAATAATTAGGTTGAGAAATTTACAAAAAATGTAGTTTGATTCATTTGTCTTAAAAAATTGGTATAAGAAGGATATTGCTATTTAAAATGTGTTAATAAAGCTATATATATATAAATATATATATATATATATATATGTTTATATCTAAGTAGCCTATTTGTTACACCTATTTATCTATTTTTATTTTAAGGAAAAACAAATATAATTCATGTTTCACACTATGTACAATAAACAATATACATTTATTTATTTCTAATTTTTAGGTATGGTTTTACTTAATATTTTAATACAAAGTTATCATAAAAGATATTCTAGTCCAATTTTATTCAATTTTTAAGTTTTTTTTGTTGTTTTAATTACTTTTTTCTTATTGATAAAATTATCTAAGTATCAATCAACATGAATATATTATAACATGAATATATTTATTAATTTTAGTTTTTTTTTAGTTTTATAACTAGGAGTTTCTTTAGTTACAAATGATGATTTTTTTTTCAAAAAATAAAAAAAATCAGTATTTGTATTTTCAAAAAATCACCTAGCAAGAACAATCACATGCACATCGTCGCATTCTTTTTTCACGTTTGTGGAAAACACTATCCACACTTCGTACAGAACGTGGGTGAACAACTGTAAAAAGAAAAAAAGAAGAAATATAAATTGATAATAAAAAAAAAGAATAAAAATAAGAGTATGTTATTTATTAATATTTAAGTTAAATTAAAACAATCATAATTAAGTTAATTTTAATAAATTATTTACATCTAAGTAAACACTTTTACCACTTTCCTGTACTAAAGATTCACTTACTTGGTGTTCAGCTTTATTAATAGCAATCTGATTTCTTTTAGAAATTATAAATAAATCTATTTTATTAAATATTATTATTTTTATACCTCTTACTGCTTTTATTTATTATTTTCATTAAGAACTTTTACAAAAGTTTCTGTTTCATCAGAACAGAAGATTATTTTCAAGAGAAAAAAAAAATTTTTTACACACTCTTTCTTTGTTTTTTACTGTTCTTCCTGTCATAAGGTTAAAGTTATACTATTACTTTGAGAGAAGTGATGTTCTGAGAGTAGTGACTGTTATCAGCCCATGAACTGAATAAAGATTTCATTTGAAAATCTGATTATATCTGCCTAATAAATTGTGATACACTAACCAGAGAATAAAAGTGAGGGTAGAAGGTGAAATGACAGGAAGAATAGTGATTGGAAAGGGAGTGAGGTAGGGATGCTGCATGTCACCAACACTATTTAGTATGTATCTGGAAGAAATAACTAAATACTGTATGGAAAAGAGGGATAAAGATCAGGGAAAGAAGAATAGAATTATAAGTTTTGCTGATGACATGACGATACTGGTGGAGAGCCCTAGTAAACTAAATGAAATGTTGATTACTTAAATGAAGCTTGCAAAGTCAAGGGTATAAGGATCAACAAAAGTAGACAAAATGTGTGATATTGGGTGGAAAAGAGGAGAGGATTGAGATTAAGATAAGAAATCAAATTTTAGAGCAGGTGAAGAAATTTTAGTACTTAGGGAGCTTTATAACTGATGTTATAATTTGATGTTTTAATTTCTAGTAGAAATTAAAACAAGAATATGAATAAGTAAGCAGGCATTTCAGAAGAAGGGAAGTGAAACTTAGCATTAAGGAAAAGATCAATGGAATATTTTATTTGGAGTGTGATGCTCTGTGGAGCTGAAATGTGGACGATAAGAAAGACAGAAAATGAATTGAGGCTTTTGAGATGTGGGTGTGGCGCAGAATGATAAATGTCAGATGGCAAGACCATGTAACAAATGAAGAAGTATTAAGGAGAATCAGAGAGAACAGGAAAATCCTAAATGTGACTGAATATAGGTAAAGGACTAGGTAGGACATTATATGAGAAGAAGGTGTTTATTAGTGGATGTGATAGAAGGCTTGGTGTATGGAAGAGAGAAGAGGAAGGAAGAGATTTCAAATGATGAATGGGATTATGGAAAAGAGAAAATATGCTGAAACAAAGAGGTTAGCATAGGATAGAACAAGTTGGAGAACAGCAGTCGTGATAGGAACTGCCCTAATGGCAGAACACTATGACTGAATAAATCGTACCTGCATTTGGTAGGTATAATGTACTAATATGGATGGTATTTCACCTCATTGAAGAAGGAAATGTTAAGCTACTTCTTTCTACTCCTCACTTTTCCTAATAAGCCTGACATGGTATGGTTTTTGTTTCTGCGAACAGATTGTGCCATTTTCAGGAACAATTGATGTTTTGAATCAGATCACCTATAATCATTATAGTTAAAGTTCTTAATGAACATATGTCATTTATCCACGCTGTTTAATTCTTATTTATAATCATTACTTAGAGTTTTATCAAATTTTAATCTTAGTATGGCCTTCTATGAACTAATAATAAATTTATTTTTCTTTCTCTTTTGTTATATATATGTAAATATCTATCAATCAAATGTCTGTAAAATTTTTTTAGTGTTTCCATATTTTAAGTTTGTAAGATTTTAGTGTATAGTGATTTCTATAGGTTGAGAGTAATGAAGATATCTAAGATATGTCAGTAGACTTATTTGCTTTCTTAACATACACTTTTGAACTCTATTATTAATTTGTTTGTTCTGGTGATTTCTCTTCATTAATAATAATTTTATATAAAAATATTATTTTGTGAAATAACAAAATATGTAGTTAGTTACTACAAAGAATTTTTTCTTTAAAGAATTTCTAAATTAAAAGCTGTTTTTAAAGAATTCTAATTAATCTTAACTTATGTATCTTTCATTTGAATACATACATAAAAAATAAAAGACATAATGATTTTCTGATGTAATCTAATTAGTAAAGCTACATTATAAAGCTAATTTAATTATTTGAAATGTAATATTTACATGTTAGTTCATCTTAAACCTACATCCTTGATTCAAATCACATTATTCTATAATTAGCCACATCTAATTTCTGTTCATTATTATTACTTTTACTGATTTATAAAAAAATGTATATATTTTGCAAAAGAAAATTCTTTCCTTTAATCATAAAATTCACTTGATGTAATGATGTAATTTATTCTTTCTTTCTGTAAATAATTTTTTTCTAGGTTAATACATAATTGTTCATAATTATATATATATATATATATATATATATAACACCAAGAAGTGGGTAACTGTGCTAATCCACGGATAAAAATTAAGCTGCCCTAGACAGGAAGGATCAATGAAATTGTGGGAGATTTCTATCAAGGAGTGTTGTAAAACACAAAATTAATAAATAAAAAAAGTTGAACTGGTTAAAAGTTCAAAAGAAATGATATTAAAACAGGTACTTGGAAATAAGAAACAAATGAGAAACAATATAAACGAAAATGTTAATTAAAAATATATGAGTTGGATTTTATTTGTTCACAATGAAAAAGGCTGTAAAAAATTCAATTTTTTAAAGTACTATTTAGAAACTCACCAACAGGGTATTATCATTTTTGTAAAAGAAAATCTATTAATTTAATTTCAAATGAATTCATCACTTTTAAATAAATGATAGTTATATAATTTATTTAAAATGAAATTGAAAGTATGTGAGAATGTTAAAAATTAAGTAATTTGAAATGAAGAGGTTTTAAGAAAGATTAGAGAGGTTTTAAGAGAGAACAGAAGCTATGGAAAATTCTTATTCAAAGAACCAAGTTTATTGGTTTTTTTAGTGGAAGTTCTGGGTTTGAGTCCCATTCAGGCAGAACATTTATCATACATTGGAAAATCATTAATCATAATATTTTATACTAGGTGTAGTGTCAGTCCTAGTTACAATTGTGTGAATGCATGAATAAATAAGTTTATGAAGGTATCTAGAGTTAATTAATTAATTAACTAATGGAAGGATGTACAAGGTAAAAATTAATATATTTTAATGACAAAAATTTAAAAAAATTATTAAATATATAATTAAAATCAACATGAAACAATTATGTTGAAATTTTAAAAGTTAACATATAACAGAAGGAAACAGAGAAGTGCATCAATGCAATCAATTAATGATGAAAAAATATAAAAATAATATAACTGAACGAATAGATTCACTTATTTTATAATTGATTAGATACTTCGAATCTATAAATGGTTGATGTTTCTTCTGTAGCAGATCTATTACAGTTAAAATATGTATTGTAATGATTTAAATGATTTACTTTATATTTTTAAATTTAATATCATTGAAAATGCAAATATTTAGACTGAATATTATTTTAAATCTTGATGACGTAGTTTGACAGTATTAGTAACATAGTAGAGAGATTAATGATTATATATCACACATATACTTGAAGACCGAAGAGTTTTCTAATTTCTGACACATAAGTATTTTATACTTGTGATATTATAAATAATGTAGTAGAATTTAACACTTAAATTCTATGATCAGCAGTATTTATGATGAACTATTATTGTTTACTTTTTATGTAGTAATAAACAATTCTTCATTACAAGGATACCATTTCAAAATAATCAAAAAAATTGTTATGAAGAAGCAAAGATCTGTATAAAGACCTCAAGAGAGATACATATGTATATGAAGATTAACTTTAATAAAATAATTAATTATATTCTACTGCTTATGCGCAATTTGTTAAATGTATTTATTAACTTCAATAATATTTATTTTTATTAATCTACAACAAATAAAACAAACAATTTTTCTTTTATTTGAGGTTATATTGTTTTATAAAAGGCTATATACAGAGTTATGTTTGAAAGATGTATGTGTGTGGTCTCTGACTGACCAATTAGTCTTTTAACTGCAATTCAATAAGCCCCAATTAATAAATTGGCACATGGTTATTGACCTTGGTATTACAGTATTAAATAATGCACTAGTAACAGCTGATTTAAAAAAAAAAACAGGATAATTAAAGTTACCTGTTTTAAACTATTAAAATTATCCTACTATTAAGTTTCCATTAGATATTTCTTAATTACTTTTACATGTAAAATGATTTTGGAACTGCTTGTCACAAATGTGAGTGCCTTTACCACTATGTAACGGCAAAGTAATTTGCTGCTGCATTAAATAGCATAATTTCTGAGATATACAAGGAATAATATTTATTTAAATCAGTTGGATTATCCAAGATATTTCTAGATAATCTAGAGGAAGAAAGTAATTATAATTCTTAGGGAAAAAGAGATAAAGAATAAGTAAACGGGATGGTTGATCAGTATGTGGAGCGACCATAAAATAAAACAAATCCAGCCAAGAGAATGCTTCAAAGTTCCTTCACACAGTTAGATCCAAATAATATTTACAAATTCCTCAGTAGATCAAGAAATCTTTTTCCTTAAAATGAGCTGTAGGTCTCTGATTAAAAATTTGCACTGAATGGCTGAAATATATATATAGATAAATTGCTTTTCCTCCACATACTGAGCAGCCATTCAAAGAAAGACTCAGATTTGTTGAAGAAAAAGCCTTTTCAGTATCCATAATCACAGGTATTGAACTTTACACTGTTTAGCTGGATTGCTTCTGGACATTTGCATTGTAATAAATTGAATGCCAAGAATTTTGATCTGTTTTTTCTTTTCAGCTTTATAATTACACTTTCAGATCTTGTCAATTCATGAACTCTTCTAACTAAAAAAATCACAGTTTTAGCACTGATAAATTCCAATACGATACTTGTGTGTATGTTGGGCTGTTTTTTTTCTTGACTGGGTGGTCTGATTTGGATAAAATTAATTACGGTTATTTCTGTATATGGAATACTCATGAATTCATGACATTTAATTTTGGTCACAATTAATCAAGGAGGCTGGGAGATTTATACAGGACCTTCTGGATCCAGCATCTGAAAATTTTACTCAAAGAGCAGTTAATTTTTTCATATAACCTAATCCTTCTTTAGGTAACTAAGTTGCCTTCTGATGGTATTTGTTCTTACTCAAGCCCTTACAAAAGGATGGAGCCAAGGAGGTAAAAAGATATTATTCATTATTTATAATATTATTATATTATAATAATTATTATTATTTATTATTATTATTATTATATTATTATTTATTTTATTTATATTATTCATTATTTCTGGACTCGAGTCATAATCTTATACTAATTAGATGATTCCATTATATTATGTCACTTTGGTTATGTATTTGAGCAATTTCAACCTGAATGGTGAAGAATAAACCATCTGTAGATTTAATTAACTGATTTTTAAGAAAGTTTTTATGATGACTTCTGAAAAAGGGGTCATTGATGCCATTTAATTTTTGACAAATGATTAATGGGGTGGGGAGGTCTGAATAGATCCGGTATCTCAAAAATCTACTCAAGAGTAGAATAATTTTTTTCTTAATTCTTAACTTGCGTACTTTAATGTTCCACTTAATTTTCCTCTAAGTAGTATCTGTCAAGGGTACAACCCTTAGCAGCCAGAGTAATAAAACTTTATATAGCAGAACAACTTAGTGTTTTGTCATATTTATTTCGGAATGATTTATTTAAAGACCCATTTAATTCCATATCAGATATAATGAATGTAAAACTACCGGCCAGTAAAAACAAAAATGTGATTAAAAAAAATTAACTTTAACCTTTAATTACTTGAGATTAAATATCATAATTGAATCATTATTTTTTTTTAAAAAACATGTTCAACATTTCAAATTCAAATTTTATCACAAAAATGACATGTTTTCATAATTTCAGTCGATGAGAAGTGATAGATTGTTGTAACTAGTTAGAATATATTGGTAACATATTTGATGTAAGGTAATTTATTTCAATTCCTGATAAGTAACTTTAAAAAAATAAAAATAGTCCCATTCTAATATGATCAATTCAATTATTTAAATTGATAAAATATAATGTTAATTGTTATTGTAAGGAAAAAGTACTTTAAAATAATATAATTTGTGAAAATGATAAATTTTAAGACTTACTTGTGTGTATGTGTATTTCCTTCTCTGTGTGTAATATTTTGTGTTTATGAATGTAATTATATGTATTTATGTATTATTTTTGTTCATTCTTATTGAATATTAAATCAGCAATACCATCACCGTATCTTTCTTCCACAATAATAAGTCCGTTACCATTAGCTTCATCAAATTTATTTTGATTTTTTGTTAGAAAAAATTGTGAGAATAAATTTTTTAGTAGATTTTCTTGTAGATCAAAATCAAAATCATCATCAAAATAAAAGCCACCTAATTCATGTTTTGCTACATAAAAGAATATTTGATTAGTTCAGTTTATTACGGATATTGAAGAAATAATTATTGAATATATAAAATATATATATATATATTACTTTAAATAAACAAAAATATTTATTCTCAATTAGTGCGCTAAGCCAGTGTATTTGGTATAAGTACTAACATGTTTATTAACTGTGACTAGTCTTAAAATTATTGAATATTATTAAAGTTCATTACATTTTTTTAAAGAAAAGTGTACAAAAATTCATTATTAAATAACACTAACGTATTTATTTCATTTCACATTTTCAAGCATGATGAGCTCAGTCAACTAAATGAACATTCTAAACATTAGCATAATGTGTTATCTGTATTTAAAAATAATTGCTTGGCTTTAATACATAACATGGTGTTACTGTACGACTGACCTACCATATTATTAAGAAGAATAATACACTATAACCTTTAAGAAGTAAGTAGGTATAGGTATGCCGTAATGGATCAGTGAACAAAGGTCTTAAAAGACAACCATAAAGCAGGAAAAACCCTAAATATTCTTAAAATCCCGAAACTTTTCAATAGCACCTCATATATCAAATAACCACAATTTTCGTTCAATATAATCAAAGTAATTTCTACAATCATAAGTCTAAACTTTTCTTAATTTGGCAAGAAAGTATTTATCTTATCTTCTAATATTAAATACTTGGATAATTTAAATTCTATTAACAGTTGAAAATCATATACTCTATACAAAATGATTCACGAAGTGTTACCGGCGGTGTCTGAGTTAATTCTATTAGCAAAAATAATGAAAAAAGTTGTGATAAACATAGACTCGGAAACGTCTCGTTAGCGAGTTACGGCTAGCGAAAGATTTCGCCCTGATTCCTGGACAGAGTTAAATAAAATCATACGGAAATTCTAGGAACCTAAATTAAGGGGTTAATCTTTTTGGTTTTTTATGGTTTTTGACCTGAAAAATTGAATAAAATAGGTTCCAGAACAATATCTCCAGTAATTTTCATTATATCGACGTAAAACAGAAAAATTTGTTGTCTGAAAATACGATTTTTCGATTATTGCAAAAATTTATTTAGAATAGCAAAATTAAACACAAATACAGTTCAAGAAATTTGATTTATTACTAACGCTTATCGTTTGAAAACTTTTAAACGTTATCAATTATAAAAAATGAAGTCAACATACAATTGATATGTTAAAAAAATAAAAATATATTCAAAAAGTTCGTTAGAACTTCGCCGGTAAGAGTCCACAGAACTGGACGACACGGCAAAGAACTATGTTTATAGTTATACATGACCTACCCTAAAAGTGAAATGAAAATGGGAAAAAAGATTAAATAAGTATGAAAAAATTATATTTCAGTTCATTTAAATTTGTAATAAAGAATACTTTCAAAAAATACCTCGAATTTGGTTAGACAACGTTTATTTCTTCCATTTGATGAACCGCAGGACTCAAATATGTCATTTTTCCTCAAAAAGATGGGTTTACGAATCGCGACACTAGGTAGCAGTACTTGATAGTACTAGGTAGCGTAGAAAAACTTGATAATTTACTTGAAATATTAAAATTTAAAACAAAATATACTACAGCTTGTTTAAATAATAAATGCACTTATGTAAATGAAAGAACTGAAGATGAAACAATTTGTTTAATTCCCATCACTTCATTAAGAAAAAAAAAAAATAAAAGTATTAATTTACAAGAGATTATAGCTGCTAATAAAACACAAAAAACACGAACTTTAAGAAAATGTTGCAAATGTGGCAACAAAGATTTGTTACGTAAAACAAAAATAAATTCGATTGATAAAATTTTTATTCTACAATTAGAACTATTTGAATTAATTGATGGAGGAAGAAAAAAAGTTCATTTAATAGCAATATAAAAAGTGTGTCCACGGATACGATAAAAACCGAGGGTTACACTTACAAAGTAGTAAGTGCAATATTACATCACGGATCTTCGATTCGTGGTCATATTAGTTTTATTAACACAGGGAAAATATGGTGTGAAGTGAATTATATGACTATCAACAGAAAACATTGACTGAGAAATTAGAAAAAAATCTATAGTCATTTGTTCTAGAAAGGCAATACATTTTAATAATAAATCCATAACACAATCAGTAATTCATAAAAAAATAAAAGTGTAAACTAACAAAATGCAGTGATATCCAAAAAGATTACAATGAAATAGTAAACCGTACGGTAAGAGTTTCGCAGATATGATTTCTTCCGCACAAAAAACAAAAATTTCTGTAATATAAATAAAACTGTTTTTAACAAAACGATATTGATATCAAAAAAAGGAAGACACTACATTTCTGTAAACAAAATCTGTTAACAAATTAAACATTTTGTTTAAAAAAAAATACATGTAATAATATGTAATAGACAATAGATATACAATAATAAATAATAAAAAATGTTTAAGCGCTCCATATAATAAGCAAAAAAATTGAAAAATTTGTTACACAACTCTTAGCGGCCCGACCTCATTTATATGTAATACATATCACTTTTACAGAAATAATACAGTTTTTATGATTATTCATTGTTTAATAAATGAAATCGAGGCCGGTAAGAGTTTTTTACCAGTTTTTTCTATTTTTTGCTTATTATTTGGAATGTTTAAACATTGTTTATTTCTATTATTGTATTACATATAATATTTAACATGTATTTTTTTTTAAACAAAATTCTAAATTAATAATAAATTTTGATTATAGAAATGTAGTGTCTTACCTTTTTTTATATCAGTATCATTTTGTTAAAAAAATTTTATTTATATTACAGAAATTTTTGTTTTTTGAGCGGAAGAAATGATATCTGCGAGACTGTTACTGTAAGGTTTACTATTTCATTGTAATTTTTTTTTGGATTGATACATTTACTAAAGTTTACAGTAGATTCTCAAAAAGCTATTCTGTTACTTCAATATATTTGGCTGCACGCTTTTGCGATCATGTACGACTGCTTAATTTGTGTGGCGGCATCTGCAATAGGGCAATCAATTCTTCACGAGCATGGACTTGTACAAAATACTTTTCATCCAATCCCACACGCAATAATCTAACGGTGTTAGATGAGGTGATCTTGGTGGCTAGAGGTTTGGCATGCCTCAGCCAATTCATCGCTCGGAAATTGTCCAATTAATTATGCCGATAAGGCACCTGAGGCATCTGGGGAGGGGCACCATTGTGCTGAAAGTACATGCGGTACCTTGATGCTAGTAGAACATCTTCTAATAGCAGTGGCAATTGTTCCTTAAGGAATTATAAGTGAATATCGGAGTTTAGATGTCCTGACAGAATTATTGGTTCAATTAGCTCATTGTAAAATACAAAATCACAGTCAGATATTACTTCAGAGGATGAATGAGAATGATATGTATGAGTGTAAATGATGAATTGTAGTTTTGTAGAGTCTCAGGTCGACCATTTCTGAGATGTGTGATTAATTGAAACCCAACCACCAAAGAATCCCGGTATCCACGATCTAGTATTCAAATCCATATAAAAGTAACTGCCTTTATTAGGACTTGAACGCTGGAACACTGGACTTCCAAATCAGCTGATTTGGGAAGACGCGTTCACCACTAGACCAACGCAGTGAGTTGGTAACTCAGAACCTTTTTTCTTTTTCCTGTTTAGCCTCCGCTAACTACCGTTTAGATAATACTTCAGAGGATGAATGAGGATAATATGTATGAGTGTGAATGAAGTGTAGTCTTGTACATTCTCAGTTCGACCATACCTGAGATGTGTGGTTAATTGAAACCCAACCACCAAAGAACACCGGTATCCACGATCTAGTATTCAAGTCCGTGTAAAAATAGCTGGCTTTACTAGGACTTGAACTCTGGAACTCTCGACTTCCAAATCAGCTGATTTGGGAAGACGCGTTCACCACTACACTAACTCGGTGGGTTAGTAACTCAGAACCTGCAATGTACGAAGTATACTTTACTCAAATATTTGTACTTTGTGGAATTGCGGAAATAAATAACTGAATTTTCCGTGTTACCAACGTAAGAAATCATAATTTCTCAAATTTTCAATAATGAGCTTATTCAATTTTTATTTAAAAAGAGGAGCTTTTGGAAGCAAGAATGACTGAATCTCTTGGAAAAAATAGCCTATTTTTTATTTTTTCAGAAAGAAGGATACGTTTTAAAAAATAAGTATGAATATTACTAATTTCAATTTTTATTAATTAATAAAAATTCACATCTTCACTGGGATAGATGGCAAAAAGTGTGTACTGTATTCTCAAAGAAAATATTTTGAATAGAAAATTTTAGTATTGCAATACTTTCAAAAGTTATTTTTATTTTTTCTGAAGGTAGAATGTATTTTAGAAAGAAAAATTTGATTACTGCAGTATTTTTATTTTTTAGGGTATTAATTTAGAGAAGAGGTGTTTCAGGATTTTAAAATCATTTAACCCTAGTGATGGTATGGTATGCTTCTTGGTCCTGAAGAGTGAATTTAAACATTTTGGTGGAAATATAATAAACAGTTTTTTTCACAATTAAAATCAATTTTTTATCTTTTATTATTAATCATTTTACCACGAAGGAATACTAAATGGGTCAATTTTAGGGTAAATTTAGGAGGTGGGTATGGTTACTAAATACACAATGACAATCAGGAGTAAACTTTTTTAAACAGTGTAGGAATTTTTCTTATTGGTTCGGTATTTTTTGAGATTATTATAGGCAAACAAACTAATAAACAAAGTATAAAGAATGCATGCATGATGGAATATTGCAATAAGACATATAAATATCCAGATTAAGATCCAAATAAAAGAATTCAAAATCCAGTATGACAATTTTTAAATAGCAATTGATTAAGAGGTATTTCTTCAATTATAAACAATCAGTTATTTACTAATTTACATTCTGGTTCCATTTGCGGTGTCAAGCTGGTAATTTATTGGAGCCACCAGAACAGTTGCTTTTATGTCAGCGTTCTGGAGAATAACAGTCCTCTACATCTATGATACTATTCAAGGACTCCGTTTCCACCAACAGGGTTATTGATAGAAATGTTGTTCCTCCAACATTTTTGCAAAAAAAAAGTCAGACTTCCTCCCCTCAAAAAACTCATCTATTTATTTAGTAAATACCACTAGCATAATTTTAAAAAAGCATTTAATTTTGAATTTTTAAAGTAAAATTCTCCTTTTTCGAAAAAAGTTGGATTCAAAATGTTAGAGAAAAATGTTGAAATAATGGAAGGAAATTTAAAAAATGAAACAAATGAACCCAAAAAAATTGTAATAAATTTGCTAACAAACTGCTTTTGTTGTTATTATGGGCAATAATATAATTGTTCCTTGTAAATCAGATGTAGAACTCATTGCTATGAAGTATGAAAGAGAAAAAACTGAAAACAATGAAAAAGAGGAGAATGAGGATAAAGAAAATTGTAAACTCTGTGTCTGACTTTAAAAACATTGAAAAGACCAACTGATCTACAGTCAGTAGTGGACAGAGAGGGATGATATTTTTCCTTAAGAAAAGATTACTTAAATATTTAAGCTTTCAGTTAAGTTTTTGAGTGAAAATGAATCTATACTTATTTAATTTGATTGATGGGTAGATTAATTCACATCTCCCTGAAAAAAGTCTTGATCTTCTATCGACAATTTTTCTTTTTTTCTTTCAGGCTCAAAAACATTAGAAAGGAGAAGTTTTTAATTTTTTAAGAAAATCTACATAAAATTCAGTGTTGCTAAACGCAGATTAAAAAGACATTGCTCTTTTTTATCAAGTTTGACCAATGAAGATCCTGGAGGGTATATATTTTTCATGGTGAGGCCTTTTGTAATCTCTCTATCAATAAAAGCCAATGCTTTTATTGAAAAAAAAACTTAATTTAGAAAATAAGCTAATCGATAAACCACAATTTCTCCTTTTTACTAAAATTTTTTATTTTAACTAATAGTTCATACTTACAGTGAGGACGAGGTTGTTCAGGTTCATCTGATGAAGCAGCAGCTGCAGCAGCTAAAGCAATTGGATGTGGTGCGTTCGGTGCTTGTTGTTGCATAACATGTACTGGTATTCTCTGGAAAGATGGTAATGGTGGGGGTCTAACCATGTCGGATGGTACAGGATGTTGATGATGCATTGCACGACCTTCCATTGGGATTATGTTTTCTTCACGAGCAATAATATGAACAGGTTCATTGCCAGATTCACCAAGACTTTCTTGGGCAATTCTGGTTAATACTGGGATAGGGATTTGACTTAAAGATATAGCTTGTGGTTGGTTAATTTGTTGATTTTGAGGTGGCATTTGCTGATGTGTTGCCATTATTGGTATTGGTCCATGGTGGCTCATCATTGGGATATTTTGTGGCATTTGCTGTTCATTTTGATGATGATGCATTGGTCCATGGTGCATTGGCATTTGTGGAATTCCTTCTGGAATTGGTGCATGATGAATTGGTACTGGAACCACAATTGGAGTTCCTGCTGCTTCCATTGGAATGTGTCTGTAATTTATGATTAAAAATATGTTATATATTAATAGGTTGCATATATATTTTAATTAGCCAAAAATATATGTAGAGAAGCAATTGATGATCATCATTTACAATATAGGGTAAGGATTGTGGATAAACTACCCTGATCTCTTGAAAAAGTTTATCTATGGTATTTGACAAAGAAGGCCACAGGATTAGATCAGCTTTTCTGCCCTGGCTCAATCTATTGTTTCATACCAGCAACTTTTTTTAACTATCACGGCAGCTGCTTTTGTATTAGGACTCTGTGGAGTTGCAGCTTTCTATGTCTATGGAACTGTTCAAGAACTTTGTTTCCATCTTGAGGGCTGCACAAACATCCAAACAAGTAGCTGTAGCTAAGGTTTTATGGTTTTAAACCAGGCCTTCTGTCATCATAAAATTTTATCTAATTATTTAATATGGTGTATAAGCAATATGATATTAATGATAGTAATTATTTTTTTAGCCACAGCTTTTCTTTATTTAAGTTTATTCACTGCTCTCTAGTGCATAACAATTTTTTGAAGTAAAAAAAAAAAATCACTGCCAAAAGTTAAAAACATCTATTAAAATGCGTTAAATATTATTTATAAAATATAAAGTATAGGAAGATTTTTTTAATTTATCTAATCTTTGGAATGACTGTCTATAATAACAAGTACAATATGATGTGAATTGTAGGTACCTTCTGTAATGAACCAACTCTCCACTTACTACAGAGAATCTGGCAATGTCATTCCTATTTCCCCAGCATCTACCTACTATTGTCTAATAAAGAAAAAAATTGTTTTTAATAAAATTTCTCATGGTAAGTTTATCTGCATATTTCACTTGACACAATGAACTAATACTGAATCTATTGAAATTCAAAAATAGAAAAGTATAAAAGATATATAACGGAAATTTAGCATGACTATTTAAAAGACTATAACAAGCAATCCTTTAAAATCTGAAGGAATTCTGCTACAGAATTAACTAGTTACAATCACTTAAAGGGTCCTCTGAAGGTTTGAGTAAAATTTGATTTTTTTAAAAATTCTCATAAAGAAATTTCTTTTAAGACAAAAGTTTTTTTAGAGGTAACTGCTAAAAGTTATATTTAACAGGCTAAGAGCATGTATCAAACAAAAATTTGAAGATCAATTTCAAAGCTATTGATCCTCAATCTTGACTGAACAAAATATTTATTACTCGTACAATAGTAATGGTTGTGACATCTTCTGATTAAGTCAGGACCTCCTACACCTATTTCTGATTAACCTCTGTCGGTAAGTGTAACACAAATGTAACAAAATACATAGTAACCTGATAATCCAGTGAGGGGAAACAGTGAAAGTACTCATCCAGTTTCTGGATGAGGCTATTTTTAATAAATTCCCCCTAGTGAGGTAATACAATACTACTATCAATATTAGCAACTTCCAAATTATTCATAATTGAACATTATTATAAACAAATATATTATTTATGTAGCGTACTGCTCTAAACCTTATGTTGAAATTAATCCTTTGTAATGACTATATCACAACTCAAACCTTCAAAAATGAACAGTTCAAATTTTTCCATCAAAAATATTTATGGAGAGTAGAATGGTGCAAATAAATCCTGTGCTCTTGGCTGATTAGTGATTAAAAATATTTTATTTTTGTATAATAAAGGCTCATTATATCAAACCTCTCATGATAAATATCCAATTCAAAAATTTTTTATGGTTATTTTTTATTTCTTTTTAAAAATACCACGATAAAATAAAAATTTAATTCAACCAATATAGCAATGTAGCAAAAAACAATTTGTAATAATGTTATTCAACTATATATATATATTTTTTTTGTGGTATAATCTAATAATTGTTATTACTGTACTTTATTTCATATTTTTTTCCATACCATTGTTACTTTTTATTATATTTCTACACTTCTTTTTTTTAATCAAGATAAAAGGTTGTTTAAAATAATGAATTTTTAATTAAATAATTTTTTCTTGTTTTACTTTCTTAACGGTTTGTCAAAAATACTTATTGTATAATAATTATTATCACAATTACATGTTTTTAAAAGTTTCATGTACTTTTTTTTATTAGAAATTTTCTTATCATTATGAATAGTGTTCAACAAGAAAAGCTTTCTTAGGTTTGTAAATAAGAAAGAATGATACGATAATAATGGTGTATTTCTTATTTTAAATGAATAATTTTAAAGTTTCTGATTAAAGATTCTAAAGACTTGTTCATAATTAAAAAGACACAGAAATAAAAATATTTTAATATGAAGGCATGACATATATTATTTTCTAATGGGTTTGATTTTAATTTTTGTTCCATCAATAATAAAAAGCTGGTAAAGGATTGCAAAACTTTTCATGTGCTATCCCTTACATTCAACAAAATTTAAAAATGAAGTAATCCAAGAAAATTAAGCTGTTAAGTAAGCTTGAATTAATTTTAAATATTATTATTATTATTCTGTTTTTATGAATGCAAAACAAGAAGTTTTTATTTTATTAAACAAAAGAAATGAAAATAACAATTTTTAATACAATTATTAAATATATAAAAACTACTGCAATGCACTATTTCCTGCATTTTTTATTAATGATTCAATTTTATTATTACTTACATACAGCAGGTATGATTTTAACTGGTTGAACAAAAAAATCATACCTATATATATATATATATATATGGGTAAGAATAATTAATAATAAAATTTAATCATTAATTATTAAATAATAATACTGTTACTGTTGTTTCCTCACTTTTACAAGGTAGTGGGTGAATCATGGATCCACACAAAAAATAACTGATACTAAGGTTTGAGCCACTAAAATGAGGCTTTTGTGGAGCATGCATGAATGTAATATAAGAAATAGAATAAGGGACAAGAACTTCAGTAGTGAATTGACTGTAACTTTTACATAAGAAAATAAAACAATATGGATAAAGATGCTGCCTGAGTTCACTTACACAGAATGCCTCATGAACGACTACCATTTTCTGCATTTGATAAACCACCATTGGAAAATGATATGTTGGAAGAGCACAAAAGAGATGAATAGGTCTTATGAAGACTAATCCTTGCCAATGAAAAAGAGGCATTATAAAGGAGATGGTGGTTTTTATGTGTAAATGATATCTGGCAATATTATTGATTGGATTTTACATTAATTAAATTTACGTTAATGTAAATTTTAGTTTACATTAACTAAAATTTAATGTATTTTTATTACAGTTTAATATAATTGTTAGAAAAACCATGAATTACTATTATAAACAAAGAGCAAAGTAAGTTTTAGAAGTAATTTTTGTTTTAGATTTTTTATCATATATCTCATTCGTATCTTATTAGCCTGATGAGTTAATTTGTTATCTCTCTGTTAAAAATTATACAACTCCAGTAATTATTATGTTTTCTTTAATTATTAAAAATAGAATTAAGTATTACTGTTTATAACTAGTACAAATTTTTAAATTTTAAATGAAATAATGATATTTACCTTTGGTCATGACCACTTTCACAGAAAATAGCCATTCGTTCACCAGTGATATGTTCATATCGAGGATCAGTCGTTACATTTAGACCGAATGGTAAGCGTACAGTCTTTGGTTGGTGATTCATTACTTCTTCAGCACGTTTTTTTTCAACAACGCAATTCATTCTGGATCTCTGATTTTTTTCCATTAATGACTATTTATAAAGAAAAATAAATTTTAATTAGTAATACTGTAATAAAATTATTTCTTTATTTTTGTTTAAATATCTTTGGGCAGTTTTTTTAAGTTATCAACTTTTGTTTGCTATCACTTGATAGTTAATGAAATTGATCCTATGAAGTCGACCTAAATTTATATAATTAATTTTAATTTGTATTATTTTATTATTATTACAATTATCAAGTTATTTGTTAATTAATTACCTGTTAAGGTTGTAGCAAAATTATAGATTATCTAATAATATAAATTTCTTCAGAAATTGGGATTGTGTTACTTTCTTATTGAGTGACTTTGAAAAGAACCAATCAAAAAGATCTTTTTTTTATAAATGATTCACTTTGTAAATTTACAGAAATATGAATCCAGATCTTTTCAATGATATACATTCTACAAGGATACAACAAAAACTTGCAAATGTAACACATTAGAGCCAATGACTCAACACTTCTCTTATACACTTCTCAATAAGAAATTCATAAAAGCAGTAAATTTGACAAAACCATATTAAAGAAAACCACAGCATACAAATAAAATGTATTATTCTACCAAACATTAAAGGGTTTCCTAGCTTCTCTTCTAAAGACAAACATTATTAAAAATAGTGACACTTGCAATACAAATGATAAAGGACCTGCACATTAGCTCTGAAAAGATATTTTGGGAGCACATTTTCATATACTTTTAAAGTGTTCATATCAGTTAATTTGTTTGTGCATATATTTGTTTTTTAAATTACTGTACATAATTTTTTTCATATTGCTCAATGTATTGAAAAATAATAATGTTAAAGTAATATTACACCTTTCTAAAAAGAATAATATGTTTTTTAAATTTTTACTGAATATTCACTTACATAAGTTCCTTTATTGTTATTTTATTATATTCATGTTTATTTGCTACCTTGATTGACAGAAAGTCTGCTATGTTTAATTTTAAGACTATGCAAATGTACATGTGAGAGAAAGAGAGAAAGAGAGAATGAGAGAGAGAGAGAGAGAGAGAGAGAGAGAGAGAGAGAGAGAGAGAGAGAGAGAGAGAGAGAGAGAGAGAGAGAGAGAGAGAGTGAGAGAGAAAGAGTAATTATTAAAATATTTATAATTAAAAATAATTGTTAACATACCCCAGCAATATCATCAAAGTCAAGTGTTAAAGGTAATTTTATTTGCATTATAGATGGAGTATCTGCAGTTGATGGTGGCGGTGGAGGTGGTAACATGGTTTCGTGTTTGTTGTCTGAGCTTTCATCTGATTGCAGGGGATCAACAAGATGTTGGTAAGACGATGGCTCTTCTTGTTCATTCTAGAAACAAAAAAAAAAAAAAAATTAATCTACAAGTAAATAAATATGAGGCAATTACTAATAGTATTATATAAGAATAGTACATAAATCTCATCGTGAAATAGATTTGTTTGTTACGCTTAAGATGAAAAAAACCTCTCTTATCAATCTACTGAAACTATTCTTACTGTACTAATTACTTAACTATTTTTTCTTAATTTCTGGAAACATTGATTTTTGTAGTTCAATATGTTCTTTTAATAAAGGAGGACTATCTCTTAAAGAGTTACAAACAAACATTTTGATTATAGAAAACTTACGACCAAATTCTAAAGAAACAAAAAAAAATTGATGTAGACACCACATGACTTCCTTGTACACCTATTAAATTACATATACATATTTTCAGAAGTACATAAAATTTTATTTCACTAATAACTTCTAATATTAAAGTTAAAAAAAAGGAAATGATGTCGCATTCAAATCGATGTACCTTCCCCTTGTAAGATCCAAATAGTTCATTAATTAAGAATTTATTTGGTTATTACTCTGGAACCAAAGAAAATAAGTACCACTTATGATGTATCACTGAAAAGCTCTCAATGAACACTTATTACCTGCAGTTAAGAAAAGGTCAAAAATCCAAAAAAATTTGCATTATTTTGGACAATTTTGGTCCAGTCGATTGCAATCAAAAGGCGAAGTAAAAAATGAAAAGGCAACAATAAAATTATATCTGATGTTATTTAACTTGATTAGTTAAACACGTTTATTACACACAGTTTTAACCATTATAATTATTAATACTTAGGAATTTTTTATTTTCATGATGCAACAGTCGGAGATTTTACAGGTATTACAGAAATATCTGATGGGTCACATTGTAGTAAATTAGCCAGAATTTCCTCTTATTTTACTTCCCATTGTTTGATTTTTGAAATCATTCATATCTTCTGAGTTCAGCCTTTTTGTCTTTTCTCTTTGGTTTTCAAATGATAGGATATTCTTTCTTATTTTTCCACATTAAGTTTCAATTTTCTACTTCCATCTTTAAAAAGTCTCAATTTTGGGGAAAAATGAAGTTATTTCTTAAAGTATAACCCTGTTATCAAGAAGGTGTTTTATCTTGTGGCAAAGCAATGTTTTTGGGTAGGTCAACATGAAATCACTTTGTCTATTTTGTTCCCATCCTTGGTAAAGATAATTTGTTCTTCTAAGGGATTGCATACAAGATGGATGCTGAACAACTATAGGGCAAGAAATACTCCTTTGGGGTGGGTTAATTTTGTTTTCAGTCTCTCTCCTGGTAGATCTCCCTTTTTGAATAATCACCATGTTTGTTGATTCATTTAACTGTCTCTTCAACATAGCTCCATGAGTACTAGATCTATGTTAAGGATGTGGAGACGTGAACTTCAGATTCATTACAGCAACTGAATTTGAGTAGCTTGATGGAGTTCTATTTCATACTTAGTGACTATAAAAACTCTACCTAGACTAAAGATGTTTATTGGATAAATCTTCACCTTCATCCCGCTAGTAACACGTTTTTAAAGTGCTTCCTTGTGTATCATTTTAAGTAAACACTTTCTCATGAATTTTGAAATCTATATGCAAAATTACACTTCCTTTTGGATTACTTCATATTCTTTTTATAAAAGTATAACACATTTATGACATTAGAAATTATAAATTTCTCTTTATATCTTTTAACAAACTTTATTAAGTAAACTGGTATCGATCATCCTTTTCTGTAGGGAAAGTTCCTCTGATGTTTTATTACATGTTTCCCAGATAAATTTAAAGTTGAAGATTTTTGTAATTGAAAAATTATATTGCCAGTAAAGATGATTTAAATTTTTTTTCATTTAAGCCACTACATTGCTTTTATAACATTTTTGTTGTCTAATTGTACAAGAGTATAAAAAGTATTAATACAGTATAAAGAGTTTTATACAAGAATTTAATACAAAGAGCCTGATATCATTCTTATATTTAAAGTATTCTCACACAAAACTTCATGCTTAGTTTATGTTATGCAGGTAAATATTTTTGTGTAGTTGTTTCTTACTGGTATGAAAATGCAAATGTTTCTTTATGTTGCTTGTGAACGTTTTTTTTTCAGAGAAAATTTTTTTGCCTATCTAATTTTTAAGTAATAATAAAACTAAAAAAAAATTGAATAAAGTAAAATAAAAAAAAAACAACTTTATAAAACTGTACTAAAAATCCAAATCTTTGCTTTTTTGAAGTTGGTATTTTTTTTTAAGCTAGGGGTGGTATGAATTTATCAGCTGTTTTTAATTTGGAAATGATTTTTAAAAATTTAAATTAAAAAAAAAAAATTATGAAAGTATTACTTTTTTGTTTTTACTGCAATTTGTTAGAGTAGTTTTATTTCTTAAAACAGTTTTTTATAATATTAATGCCAGAAAAATGATAAAGATAACTTTAATAGTTTACCTTGCTGTAGATGTTTTATTATTATTATTTGACCTATAATTCTATGCATTCTCTGACCTATAATCTCTATCTAACTTTAGTAATACAAGAATATCTGCATATATATATGTGTTATGCTAGTAAAAGTAAAAAAACCGGTTTGCAAATTCAGGTGTTCAATGGACTGAAACTATTCAGTCTGCAAGTACAATATTTATCCATGAAATATAATTCAAGCACTTTTATGTTTACAAAATTATTTATGAGTAATATGCCTTCCTCGCTGCTGTTTTTCTTCTTTTTTACCTATATTTACCTTAGGATAAATTTCTATCACTATTAAATGTAAAGATTTTATATTTAATTCAGAACAACTGTCCTTTCTCTTCTACTTAGTTTTATGTTTTAAGTATGCCAGTGTGATAAGGAGATACTACCATATTCCTTCTATTACCTAAAGCCCACAAAAAATAAACAGAATATTTAATTCACATTTTATTTTATTTTCTTGTCCATGATGGTCGGTCGGTCAGAACACATCTAAATAAATTGTATAATAAAAATTAAAAGTAAAAACTTTCATCAAAATGTTTTCAGTTGTCTTTACACCATCTTTAGTACTAATAACATCAGCTGACACCAATGTGCAAATATCAGCTCTTGTTACTGAAGATGATCTCAAAGATGACTGAAAACATTTTAGAGTAAGTGTTTCTAAAATGTTTTTTTAGTATTTAGTTGAATTCCATGAGCAAAACCATTCAAATAAATTTTTTCTTCTTATTGATATAAGATCATGTCAGGAGTAGAGCTACTATATGGAGCTAGATTTGCTACTATATGGATAAAAAAAGGAGCTGCCTCAGCATTTGCATGAATTGATCAAGGGAAATCTTGAAAAATCTTAGCCACGGAAGCATCACAAAATTTATAGTTTATTAAAAATAAATGTGATTAACACCCATATTAATTAATTTAATTATAAAAAATATGAACTAATGTTAAGGTAAATTCATGAAGATATTATATATAAAAAATAAAATTGTAAAATAACTCATTAAAAAAAATGTGTTAATGAAACATTTTGGGATGTAGAAAATTCAGAGATTTAAAAATGTTTTAATGAGTGTTATTTAAAAACTCATGGACAGAGTACTATGGTTTTGTAAACTATTAATGTTTTAACAGTAAAAGAAAAAATTGAACAAGTAAAAAGATAAGCAGATATCTTAGGACAGTACTAACTGAAGACTGGAGGATTAAAGAAGAGATTAATTAAGATGAAGGCAAAGTATTGCAGTGGCAAAGAAAGCCTATTTCAGAAAGAAAAACCTATTATGCAGCAACATGGATTTGTACCTGAGGAAGACATTGGTAAAATACTATGTTTGGAGTATACTTTTGTATGGTAGTAAAAATGGATACTGAGGAAAAATATAAAATTGAGGCTTTTGAGATGTGGGTCTGGAGGAGAATGGAGAAGATAAAATGGGTGAACAGAGTAAGAAGAACAAATGAAGATAGAACAATTTTGGTGACTATCAGAAGAGGAAACGAAACTAGATTGGGCATATAGTTAGGAGAAAAGGAATAATAAATACAGTTTTTGAAAGCTCTGTTGAAGGTGAAAAAAGAAGAGGAAAGAAGAGGCTGGAGTTAATAAATAACATAAAGGGTAGTGAAGATTAAGATGAGGTAAAAAGAAAAGCATGGGATAGAAACAGATGGAAACAACAATGGTGCCAGGGACCTGCCAACAGGCAGAATACCACATGATTATTATAATAAAATTTAATTTAATCTCTACCTAATAAAGGGAAAAAAGTTATGTTCTGTATTTATTTAATAAAAGGATTAATATTTATTAATTAAACATTTTACTGAAAGATTATTCAAATTTTATTGGCATTAAAAAAATTTATATGATTAAGATTTATTGTGTGTAAGTTAGAAATAATAAATTTCTCTTACTTTTTATAATATTATGTAGGATTGCATTTCATTTTATGGAAGTTTAATATTTGTATGTTTTACAAAAAAAATTTCTAAATAGTAATTAAATAAGGAAATACTGAATAATGGTTAAAATAAATATAAAACAAAGAAAATCTTCTTGTAATAATTTCTATTTAGTCATTTAATTTATTAGCTAATGCTTTAAATTATGTTGTCACTGCCATCATAATCATAATCACCAATATTTTTATGGAAATAATATGTGTTCTTCTTTAGCAAGTAGTCCTAACTGGTATTTACTAGTTACATTTCTACAGCTTTCTCTTTATTGCCATTTTCCATTTTTACAATAATCTTAACTACTTTTATGTTATCTATATCATTGTTTCTCTACTTGCGGGGCCTTACATGTACCCTCCTAGGGGGGACATGATAACACTAAATGGGGGGGTGTGAGCATATCGAAAAGAAAATATTATTAAACAAATTTATTAATTTACTGAAAGGGAAGCAAAAAAAAAAAAAAAAAAATTCTGACATAATAAATAATAAAATGCACATTTATACTGATATAAAACACTTGTAAATAGGATTTTATCAGTACTGCACAATGTATTTAATAATTAACTTATCAATACTAAATTAAAATAGAGTTTAATAATTATTAGCGACTCCCTTGGGCCTATCTTGCAGAACAAGATTTTCAGAGGAAGGTCTAATATTAGAAATAGACACTGAGTTCTTTTTTTATATCTAGCTGAGATCTATATTTTGTCTTTAAAGCAGCCACTGCAGAAAATCCGGTTTTGCAAAGGCAGGATGTTAAAAAATGGTAATAACATACAAAATGATCTTGTTTTCAGTGCAGAAAACTCATCATCCACCCCTGCCCAAAATTTTTGGAGTGATTTATTACTAAATTGTCTTTTGATTTTGCCACTTGCAGTGAAGTTATGAAGATTTCTTCTTCGGCAGTTGAGAGCCTTTCAGGTGTACTTTGAAATGGATCTCTAAGCCATTTGTAACTTGTACCAAGTTGTCGTCAGCAAGAAAATACTTGTTAAAATTCTTTGCCAGCATAGCTACATGATTTTCAATGGTTACAAAAACAACTTTCACTTGTTGTTCTTCAGTGTTGTAAGTTTTAACAAATTCATCCATATTTACAAGCATTTCTAGGTTTTTTGCTTTAAATCTGTGCTCCACAATTCCAAATTTATACAAAAAGCATTAACCTTATATCTAACATATGTAACATATGCTCATATCTAACATATGTGTATTTGATCCTTGGAGTTGAAGATTCAAGGTGTTTACTTTCTCGAATATGTCAACCAAGTAGCTCAATTTCATCACAAATAAACCATCTTGAAACTTCTTAGCAAAAATTTACGACGTGATAACCATCTTGCCTTGCAATAAAATAGCAATGCTGAATCTACTACACCCATGTTTTTACAAAACGTAGAAAAGATTCTTGATTTTTACGGGTCTCATTTTTATATAATTTACTATGATTATAGCCGTCGTTAATACAATATTCAGACCAGGACTCATTTCTTTGGAAGCTAGAGCTTCTCTATGGATCATCCAATGTGTCCAGAAACACTGTGGAAATTTTTGTTTCACAAGTGCTTGTATACTTTGGAATCTTCCAGATATTGAGTGAGAACTATTGGTGCATATTCCACCACAATTTTTCCACTGTATGTTTCCCTCGTTTATAAACTCATTTCAGATAGCAAATAATGCGAGTGCTGCTGCTTTGAGTTCTATTGGTTTGCAGAATAGTAGCCCTTCTTCTGCTGATGTACCAACATCAAATTGAATATGGGCAATGAAATGAGCATCTTTATTGCTATCTGTTGCCTCATCAAGCTGAATTGAAAACAATTTCTCACGCAACTTTCCGAAAAGCTAATGTTGTACATCTTCAGCTATATCACCAATTTGATGGACAACAGTATCATTTGATAAAAGTACGGACTGTAATTTTTTGGCAAAATTATCTCCAAACATAGTTTCTACAATCTCAATTGCAGCTGGCAAAATAAGCTATTCACCAATAATGTAAAGCTTTTTACATCTGGCTATTTTCTATGAAACCTTGTAAGAGGCAAGTAAGCTTTTTCATTAACAAAGTTTTTTTAAAAATGGTGTTTGCTTTTCATATGATTTTAATTTTAATTTGAAGAATTCTTGGCATCTGTTAACAAACTCATTATAAAGCGTTTCTAAATGTCATTTAGAAGTAAATTTATTAGGCTTCATGCTGTTAGCTGCCAACATTTTTGAGCAAATGACACATCCTTTCTTATTCATTTACTTCAGTACTGGTAAACCCAAAATTTAAGTATTCATGAGAATATTTTCTGGATTTTATTTTCAGAATCACGCTTGTCTGTGCCCTTGTTGATGCTTCACTATCGTCTAATGCTGGCTTATGCCCACTTAAAAATGTATCCATGATTATGTATAAATTAACTGGCGTGAATATTTAATACCGGGATTTGCAATTAACACGCAAATTACAACATACATATTCATGATAGATTCAATAACAATAGAAGGATCGACTCGACTGAGATTGGCTGGAATTCAACGAGGTGCAGCATTTATACATGATTGTGCAAACGTTCCAGAATGTTTGAGACTAATCCAGAATGTTTGAGAACTTCTCACAAAGCCACGAGAATGTTCAATATGGTGGATATAAGGCAGAGAACAATAGAGGGGCATCTTTTAATTTTCTATCATCTTTTATTTTTAAAAACATTTTAAATGATATAAGACAGGATTTTTTTATTATTATTATTCACACTTCTCTCCCTGCGGGTCGGGGTGGAAGTTGCTGAGACCAAGCCGGCCGTAAAGTACCTCGGTATAATGATTGACCGGAAACTCAGCTTTGCTGAGCAGCTTCGTTGAGCCGCCAACAAAGCTGCGAGAGCCGTAACTGCTCTCAGCCGGCTCATGGCGAATGTCGCCGAACCGAAGGCCAGCAGACGGCGACTGCTAATGTCCACGGTGCATTCAATCCTGTTATACGGGTCGGAAGTGTGGGCCCAAGCATTAAGAGCTGCAAGAAACCGGAAGCGGCTCGCGCGGGTGTAACGCACCGCAGCCCTGCGAGTCGCTTCCGCGGAACGGGCGTCTCCGAGCCAGCAGTACTGGTGTTCGCCGGCGTCACACCCATTGCTGTTTTGGCAAGGGAGCGCCAGGTGATCTACAGGAGGCAACAGGCAGGCGAAAACCAGGAGACCATTGCCAACGAGGAACGTACTCGCACGTTCCTCCCATTGCAAGAGACCTGGGACCACGAGACCAGAGGACGATGGACCGCAAGGCTTATCCCTCTGGTCAGTCCGTAGACAGAGCGGCGGCATGGAGAGGTGGAGTACTACATGACCCAAATTTTAATGGGTCACGGGTACTTCCGCGCTTACCTCCATGTCAAAGCGCCGTTTCCCGACTGCCACTACTGCCCCGGTGTACGGGACGACGCTGAGCACACCTTTTTCAAATGTGCTCGGTGTGCGATCTGGATAAAATCCAGATCGAGGGAGACTAGAGGCGGATCTCGGAGTACTGATCCTCCACAATGTGGTTGCGATGATGCTCCGTAATCTGAGCAGCTGGAAAAGTGTACCCAGATTCGTCGGCAACGTTCTCAGTACCAAAAAGATTGACCTGGATAGTCCTGAAAATTAGGTAACACCTAATCCAGGCTAGTATAGTTGGACTCGACCGGAAGTAATGTGTTAAACGGTTCTGGGTTGAGTTCTGGTAGAAAGGGGGATGGTTTTAGTCGGTAGTCTGCTGATAGTGATTGGATAATACCATCAGCGCGAGTCCGACACTCCGTGCGTAAATGCATATTTCCATCTCCCTCCGCAAAAAAAAAAAGATTATTATTATTATTATTATATTGAAAATAATTTATATAAAAGTTTAATATATTATTTAAACATATTTTAATTTTCTAAAACTGGTATGTTGCTGTCATAATTGCATAGCAAACAAACCAAACCATTTCTTTATTAAAAATTGTTTGATAACTAGTTATTATAATTTTCCTTAAATTGCTGCAAAAGAAAAGTGTTGCAGTAATTTGTATGTTGGTTTTGGGTATTTTTTTTTCTTTTTTTAAATGTCTATGAATTATTTTCATTCAATTTTCAATATTAGCTTTCAAAACATTATTCGAAACACGTATTATAACCATATAACTTTAAAAAGCGAGTAAAAAATGAGCGATATTTTGTGCTTTTCAAGTAGACATTACTAATCACAATATCATTAATGGCTATGTGAATAGAATTCCCTTTAATGATAACAATAGGATTTCATCCTATATTCCAAGTTACAGCTTAGATTTGAAATTTTTCACACTACAAATTTCCATTACATATTCCTTTGGATAAACATCCAGGCTTCTGATGAAGCAATCATAAAAATTTAATAAAACTAACCAAAATTTTACAAATAAAATCAATTAAAGTACTGAATAGTTACCACCACAAAATTCTTACATAGTGAATGTTGTGTTTGATTTTCAAAGGGATTACAATACGGTACGATTAAGAAAATATCAGTAACTTATATATTTAATTTATAATTAAATTTTAAATATTTGTAAAAATTAGTAAATATCTTAACATTTATATATATATATATATATATATATATATATGTGTGTGTGTGTGTGTGCATGTGCACGCACATGTGTTTTAATAGAGGAAGTTCCGCTGGTACTTTTAGAGTAAGTTTGTTCCAAATAACTTAAACAGAAAAATTTTTAGACTTGAAATTACACTGTCCATAAAGATGATTTGAAAAATTAATGTATCTATATTTTATAGTAAAAAGATTAGTTTTTTCATCATTATTTCTGTTTTCTTTCTTTCCTTTCATTCCCTTTCCACATCAGTTATAATAAAAATAATAATAGTTGCAGTAGAATGATCAAGTCAAGCCAGTTTTCCAGTTGGTTTCCCAAGTTAAGAAGTGTTTTCACTGTAGCAATGTGATGGGAGAAAATAAAGTAATAGCTCAGTTTATTTGATAGATGATTTCCATGTTTAAGCTGTTTTTTTATTTGGCCCCAGTAAAAAATAATAATTAGTAATTAAAAAAAAATTAATAGAATTTAAGTTTAAAAATATTACAGAATTTTTTAATCGATGAAAAATGTTTATTATTTTTTTGTTATTGTTATTCATTATTTTTAATTTTTTAAATTATTATTTATGTTTTATTCATCATTCCATATTATCATTTAACGGTAGAAATCGAAATGGAATCGGTAATGGGTTCATGAGATAAAAAAAAATTCCAACTCACAAAATGTACATGTATGTATTAATCATTCTCATATGAACTTAACAAATTGGAATAAATCCTTTGTGGAACATTCTAACATATTTTCTAATTTATTGATCACCTGTGAGATTTATATTTTTGGTTATAATCTTTATCTGCAAGTGATTCTGGGATATCAATAATGGATCTTTCATGAAATTAAGCAGTTTAAAGAAACATTAAAGAAAAATTGCTTCACATAAGAGAAACTGTCTTCAGAGTTTTAAATTAATGTAATAATGGAAAATGTTAATTCATTCTTATGTTTATATTTATGAATCTGCAATCTTTGCTGAAAAGAATAATTACTTATTCTTAACAAAATCTACTACTATCAAACTGGACAAGAGAATGTTGTTTGTATAACTTTATGTAATACTTCGGCTTATGAGAAAGGGTCATTGTGCTTTTGTTGACATTTTTAGAAATTACTGACCACTTAAAAAACCTCTTTCCACAAATTTATCTACATAATACTTTCAAACATTTTCTTTTACTAAAATAATATTACTTGATCAATAGATTTTTAAATAATATTATTCTGGATTTTTTATTACTTTATATATTTTCATATCTATTTATTTTAACGTAACTTTTTAATATAAATAATTAATATGGATTTTAATTAGATCTGTTTTTTTATTATAACTAATTGTGATTTTTGTGATGCTGATCTGATCTCATTTTACCACTTATCCCTTATCAATCCAGGCAGATGTTGGGGCAGTTCCTTTTTTTGTGCATGGAATAGCTTCTATTCATTCCTGTTGTGATCTGTATCATTATTAAATACCAATCAAGTATTTTATTTATCTATTTTTTTTAAGAATCCACTATTATCTATTTATTTGTATATATATCCACTTAAACAAGAATACTTCTTTGAACAATTTCAATAATTTTTTTAAAGGAAGCAACTCTGATCATTATCTCTTGTACCGTAGTTGTTTTCAAACCATTATTGAGAGCTTAGTTTTGAAATATAGCATTTTTTAGAGATAAAATAATAGTTACTTAGTAATTTTTTGATGGTTTATTACAATTATTAAAAACATTTAAAGAAATATATCTATGTATATATAAAACACTGAATGTAGTAAAATTAGAGTTTCTGTTTTTGAGTAAGCCAGTTTTACAGTTTTTGAGAGATAGTTTTAGCATCTATTGTCCACTATTGTCCTTATCTTAGTCTGGTTTCTATTTTATAGAAAATTAAATACAATAGGAAGAGACACAAGTTTAGTTATTTTGCTCAAGCTGAAAGTGCCTTATAAAATCAGCCAATTATTTAGTTTTACAATATATTTTATTTTAGTGAAACGTCTTCTCCGCATATCTTCAATGAAATTATTTTTAAAAGTCAAAATTGATTTTATTAATAAATTTGTTTGAAAATAAAGTAGGCGTATGTTTTGTTTAATTTATGATTAATTATACTAAAAGTTAATTTCAGATTTTTAGTTTTTGTTATAGAGCAGTTTCTCTTTTCAGTTTACATGCATAATTAAACAGTTGTATTTAAATTCTATTAAAATAAACCACCTAGTACAGAATAGTGAGATGAGACATATCATACCTTAATTTTTCCATGAAAGTACTTTTGCAAAATCCTGTCCTCAGTTATGATTGAAATAATTCTGTTATTCCAATAACATGTAATTGTCTTATCACAATATTCTGTATTACGTGATTTATTTTAATCAGTACAGAGGAATAATATGAATCTTAAAAAGTTTAATTTCAGAAAAATAATTCAACAGTTATGAAATTTTTTTTGAAATAGATTAATTTATTCCTTTTATTTAGTGACTTATATTGATTTCACTTTCGGAAAAATATCTAAGCTTTCAATAAACTGTTTTTTAATGATAATTTATGAAAATTAGAACAGACATTAGGACAGGTTGGGATTCTACTTTCCAATATTTTGGCTTTCTGTGACCAGAATTGTGTGGATTCTGTTTGTAGCACTCGGTTTAAAGCTATTATAAATTATATAAATATAGCCAAAATAACTTTGTGTTCATTCTTTTATTAGTTGATATTTATTAGAATTATTTAAATAGGAAACCCATTCTAAATAATCTGAAATATATTTTAACAAAAAGAGCTTAATCTGATTTGAAATATTATGTTTTATACTTTTTTTGTATAAGTAAATCAGAAAAATTTTTCATTTAAATCACAGGTAAATTATATCGGAGGAGTCCTAATACAATATTAAAAAAACCTTACAAAAAACTTTTGAAAATTTAATGAGCTTTGTTTTTGGTAAAGCACCTCCTCAGGAAGAGAATAGATGCTGAAAAAAAGTTTTACTAAGAAAGAAGAAAGAGTCATTTTGGGTCTGTATATACCTCTTGAGCTATTAGTGCATGTTGAGAGAATAAACAATCATTAACTTAGATAAAAAGTTGTAGTTTTTCTCATGAAACAAATATATCCTGAGCAAGTAAAGATAATATTTTTAAGTACTATAACAAATTTTAATTTATTAGAAAGGTAGTTTCATAAAATTAAGACAAAATTTATTGAACAGCTTAATAAATGGATACAGCGAAACTGAGGCAGTAGAGGAAAAGGTAGCATTGGGAAGCACGCGATCGCGCGCTCACACACATACAAACACAGAATAAGTGCCAGGTAGCACCAGGAGAAAGCCTTCTCCCACCATTCTCTCGCTTCAAGTACTACTTCCCAACTTGCTTTTGCTCTCTATGTAATCATTACTGTCCTGCTGCGTTGCATATCACAACTCCTTACTACTATTTCTTTATTTCTATTACCACCCTCAAATTGTATGTTTTTATCTTACATTCCCATCTTTTCTATTCTTCTTTACTTCTGTTCATTTCTTTTCCCCCACTCTCTATTTAAATGACCTGGTTTCTATCACAAACTCTCTCTATTTCTTTGTTTCAGTGAAAATTCAGATTGCAAGATCTTTTCATAGAACAATATCTAAGCTCATTTTTATTTAAATCTTTTACAAATTTACATAATTGAAAAAAAAACAAACTTCAATGGAAGAAAATCAGTAATTTTATATTTAATTATTATATAGGGCATTGGTTAAGACAGTGATTTAAAACCTGATTGTTGTATTATACCTGGAATGTTTTGGGGATTTGCATGTTGGAAATTGAAAGATGTGAAGTAAGAACTAAAAACGACCATTGATGAAAGCTGTATTTAATAAACTGGTTACCAAAGATCCCTGGTATCAAACAAATTGAACCAGTTTCATTGAACTCTTTATGGGTGGCCAATTATAATAGTATATGTCACTTAAAATTTAAAATAAAAAATTATTACTCGCTGAATTTTAATTATTTATATATCTATTCTTTTTTGAGAACTAAAATAGATTTTGTGTTTTCTATATCTAGCCTAATTATTGGTTTAAGTTTAATTAAAAATGATTCTAAAATGCTTGTCATGTAAATTGTTAAAAATAATACTAAGTACTTATAATCTTTTTTAGGTATGTTTGACATATAAATCAGATGTAGTCTTGTGCAGATTTAGGCTGACCATTCCTAAGACGTGTGGTTAATTAAACCCTAACCACCAAAGTACTCCGGTATCTACCTTCTAGTATTCAAATCCATATAAAAGCAATTAACTTTTACTAGGATTTGAACTTCAGAACCTTTGACTTCAAAAATCAGCTGTTAAACTGATTTGCGACGACAAGTTTTTACCCTGGTGGGCATATTTTATAACAATCATGTGATTTATAAATAGAATAGCTGTGTTAAACTGCAGTCTGACTTTTCTCTATTAACTTGATTTTTTTGGTTTGCTTTTAACTGAAGCAGAATTTCTCAAACTAATATTTGTTTTTTATTGCTTTTATTTACAACACTTTTCTCATAATCAAACTCTTTGGAATTTTTCCTTTAATTTTTAATATTTTTTTGGTTTATTTGTTAATTGACATTTTAATAAAGCTAATTTATTCTTAACCTAAAAAAAACATTTTGACTTGCAATTGTTTAAGTTTTACGTGAATTTTCTAAAAAAAAACTATTAGAGATAAAGTTCTGGGAACCATTTTTAAAAATAATTTTAAAGTCATATAATATAAAAATGCAATAATTTTTTACCATAATTAATGTCCAAAAACATTTAGATACAGTACTGTGTTATCTCAGAAGATAAGTTATTTTACATCAGACAAGAATATACAACCCATCGGGTTGGTACAGTGGTGAACGCGTCTTCCCGACACAGCTGATTTGGAAGTCGAGAGTTTCTGCGTTCAAGTCCTAGTAAAGTCACTTATTTTTACACGGATTTGAATACTAGATCGTGGATACCGGTGTTCTTTGGTGGTTGAGCTTCATTTAACCATACATCTCAGGAATGGTCGAACTGAGACTGAGTATAAGACTACACTTCATTTACACTCATACACATCATCCTCTGAAGTAATACCTAAACGGTAGTTCCTGGAGGCTAAACAAGAAAAAGAAAGACGAGAATATACGTAATTATAATAAATGTTTAATAACGATGACAGGGTTAGCGGTTTATTTTTAGGAGCTTTTAAGCAAAACAGTACGGTTTGATTTTGTTGCAAAACAAAAAAAATTAATTTGAAAATAAATCTAATTTGATCATTCGAAGAGAATTTGTCATCAAATAAAACACCCAAAAATTTCGCTTTATGAACAACAAAAATATTATACGAGTAGTTATCATTAACGGGAATTTTATCCGCGAGATTATTAATGTCCATATACCTGAAAAGCGCAGTGCAATGATTTTATACATATTTAAAGCTTATCTAATTGCAATCCATCCTATAAATTATTTTTTGAACTGTTAACGTAGAATTTTCAAGAAATTTTAAATAATTAAATATCTTTAGATTCTATTGTGCCATCTGCAAAGAGGATAACAATGATCGTTCAAGATTTTGAGGCAGATCATAAATAAGAAAAACAAGGGATCGAATAATAGGGTTCTCATAAAAAACGGTGGGGTTTTGAACATGGATTAAATGAAAACAAAAATACTTACAGTCGATGCTTATTTAACTAATTATCTTAAAAAGTTTTTTTTTTACATAAGTAATAAATTTCAATACGTGCACCATTATTAGTCGTTCGGCAAATGTCCAATCGATGATACTCAGTTTCTTCCCGTACCCGAATTAATATATCTTCTGTTATGATTACAATTGCTTCATTAATCCTTTCCATTAAGTGACGTAAGTCGCGTATTTTTCAATCTTTTGTGTAAAAATATGTGAATTGTTGTTTTCGGAATATCTAACTCGAAGCTTCGACGAGAGATGGATTTGTTACGACTTCTGATTGCCTAATTCGTTCAACAGTTTCGTCTGGTACTCATGGTTTGCCAGTCGACGTTTCCATGAGAACATATCCAGTTTCTTCGAACTGTTTGAACCAAGTCGTATATTATTTTCGTATGGTGTTTTTTTGCTTATTCACGTCGAAATGCACGTCGAACAAAAATTACGGACTTTAATACAGCCTGATACAAATCACTTTGCTTTTTCTTGAATAGTGAACATAGTAACGAACTAAAAACAGTTCAACAACAATACAAAAACCGGTGTGGTGGTTTGTGCTGCTGTTACACAAACGTTTGGGTTGGAGGCTAACAGGGCTACCTATCTTCTCAAAATTTCCCTACTGACTTGATCTCTCTTTTTTCTTGTTTAGCCTCCGGTAACTACCGTTTAGATAATTCTTCAGAGGATAAATGAGGATGATATGTATGAGTGTAAATGAAGTGTAGTCTTGTACATTCTCAGTTCGACCATTCCTGAGATGTGTGGTTAATTGAAACCAAACCACCAAAGAACACCGGTATCCACGATCTAGTATTCAAATCCGTGTAAAAATAACTGGCTTTACTAAAACGCTGTAACTCTCGACTTTCCAAATCAGCTGATTTGGGAAGACGCGTTAACCACTAGACCAACCCGATGGGTAAAAAAAAAGGAGTTAACTAAGATTCGAACTGTGTTACGATGAGACGCGGCCCCTTAGAGTGACCCCTTAGACCAATCGGCTACAGCATCTACATTTATTGCCTTGATCTGAATTGCAGAAATCCCACCATCCTTTTACGATTTGCCGACCGACTAATGGTGCATTTATTGAAATTTATTAGTTATGTAAAAAACTGTTTAAGATGACAAATTCGATAAATAAAAAAGTATTTTTGTTTTCATTTAATCCATGTTCAAAAACTCATCGTTATTTTATGAAGACCTCTACTTCTCTGTGGCACTCCGTGTTCTACATCTAGAATTTTCTCAATTAATAATTATTAATTGATAGAGTAACAGAATTGAATTTATAGACATCAATGTCAACTTTATTTGTATAGAATATAGACTGTTATTTACTTTTGTTAGCAGATTAACACTGGACTTGGTTATAAATATAGTTTACTTGATACATATTTTAGGCTATGTAATTTGAGGAACTTAAACGCAATAAAAATTATAATTATAACAAGTTTTTATATAATATAAATTATTTTATATAAGAATAAAGTATAGAAATAAAACCTTAATTAGGATAATACGTTACGAAACGCTGCTTTGACCTTGCAGTTGTGGATCCAACCGTAGCGGTTACCGGAAATATGAGAAGATGAGATCGAATGTTCGGCGAGTACTTGCATTTTATAGTAAATGTGTGTCTGTGTGTGTATTTGTTATACAACATCTTTATTTTTCATTATATAGGTTGTATGCATGCGCATTTGTAATTCATAGAAACAAAGAACTGACGTTTTTATTACTCAACTTAGCTGATAGGTGTGTAAAATGTTATATAAATTTAAATGGGGTGTCGACATTCATTAAAATAAATAAAAATAATTTTAAAGCAGTTTTCAGTATTTTATTAATAATAATAATGATTAAATAACATTATACAACGGTTACATTCATTAAAATAAATAAAAAATCATTTTAAAACACTTTTCATTATTTTATTAGTAATAATAATTATTAAATAAAATTATACAACGTTTAAAAACAAACATAATGAAATAAAATTATTTATTACTTCTTTTAATTTCTTTAATACTATATTATGTAACGATCAGGAAAGTACTACCAGTAACAAATAACCCCCTCCACCATCAATTATGATTTTTGAATTTCTTAACTGTTTTGAGTTCCTTTGAGATTAGGACCAGAACTCTATAAAATTCGTTATCTCAGGATTTCTCGGAACTGTTTTTCAAAGGAGTTGAACTGTATGATAATTTATCAAAAAATATTTTAGAAACACTAATAAAATAAAATAGCCTACACTGACTTTTTTTTAACTGCAGTAATAAGCCCTCATTGAGAGCTTTTCGACGATATGTCATAAGTGGTACTTATTGTCATTGGTTTCAAAGTTATAACCCGATAAAATGTTAATAAATGAAATATTAGGTTCTTTCAAGAGGAAGGCAATCGGCGAGATTCCAACTTCATTTCCTTTTTTTTAATTTAAATTTATTGTTTTATTAAAATTTATTACACTGCGATTGTAAAAAAAAGTTTATCATAAATAATAATTCAATAACAACAAAAACAAGCGACAAAAATTATAAAAAATATAAATATATAAAAATATGTAATTAATAGGCGTACAAGGAAGTCATGTGGTATTCACATCAGAATTTTTAAATTACACTATAATATCAAAAATGCCTGACCGGGATTCGAACCAGACCTCCGCACGAAATGCTAAGACAATATCTTCTACTCAACCGAATTGAGGTTTTAATTTGCTTCATACTTAAAATGAATTGATTTTTAATTAGTTTTTTAATCATTAGACATTTTTTAAGGTCAATTTTATTATTTTAAATTTTATAAACTATTTACCGTTCATTGCTAGGGATAAAGTTAAATTTTAAGCTCTTTATAACTACAGGAAAAGTCCTAACTAAATCGATGCGGTTTTATCGAATTTAATAAAAAATACCATATGCTCGTAAGAAGGAATAACTTTAATGGAGAAACATAGCGAATTCTTCACCAGCGGGAAGTCTGGGTAACAGTTGATTACGTAAAAAATAAATCCTAGCTATTCTTATTTGTAGTTGTCGAAGTGATATTCTAATTTTAAAAAAAAATTAGTAATCTCTCGGTTTGATGTTATTCGTATAAATCATATTTTTTTAATTTAAATTAAATATTAGTTATAATTATTATACCACAGACTTATTCAGTAATTCAGTTGAAATAAACTTTAAATATCTTTTGGTCTTACATTTATATAGTAATTGTTAAGTAGGTGTGTCATTCTATTACAAATGATCGAGTATTTTATTTTTATGTTACCTCCTAAGTAACTGTAATCGGTTGTTTTCATGTTACAGTTATTTAACAATAACCGGATTCCGGTATTTTATGTCTAACTACGTTTATATACCTTGTTTTTTTTTTTTTAGTACGTACTTTCTACGGTAACTTGTGTAATAAAGGTTTATACCTTTCTTTAACTGTGGTAAATTATTTTATGTGACTTTATTTTCCGTTTTATAATAGAAAATTGATAATCATAGTAGTATAATTTAAAACGGATTGAGAAATAAAATAATACTATAGAAATAACTTACACACAAACACACACATACACCCACGATATATATAAATGTATATATAAATACAATGTGGGTCAAAAGTATGGAGACCCCTCAACAACTTTAAAACCGTTCCAGATAGAATACTGTAACTTTCAGGATAAGATATTGGTCAACTACTTTATCTTTTGATGAGAAATAGAATTTCAATCCCTTCTTGGGGGTGGTCTAGGGGGGTGTAACTTTAATATTTTAATACCCTATGTGTGATAGATAATTTTGAAGATCTTCTTAAGTCAAGACAAGCATTTATTAAAATTCATTTTAATAAATGTTCGAAGCGTACTCCTGTTCTATGACAGTGTGCCAGTGGGTTGTAAAAGAATGATACTGCATTATTCAGTGATTCCCTAGCGATATTTTGTACTGATTATCGAATTATATTTTGTAAATCATCGATATCTTGGGGCTTATTATGATAAACAATACTTTTTAAATGGCCCGACAGAAAGTAATGCAACGGTTCAAAATCAGGTGATCTCGCTGGCCATTCCATTTGACCCCTTCGGCCAATCCTTCTTTCAGGAAAAATGAATTTAAAATTTCACGTACCTGAAGACCGAAATGAGGTGGGGCCCCGTCTTGTTGAAAACAAATATTTTGGAATTTGGAGCCAACAACGTTTTGTATGTTTGGAACGATAAGGTTGAGAAGCAAAGCCTTGTATGTCACTGCGTTTAACTTGTCCTGTTTCGTATTTCAGTATACAGTTATAATTTAACACCCTCGCATACTACGGTATCAACATAATCAGAATAGAAAAGCCATTAAAAATTAAACCGATGAACAAGTCATTTCCCTCTTCCATATCTCAGAATAAGGTATCATTTAACGCCTTCCTATGTTACTACGGTAACAATACGATCGCAATAGAAAAGCCAATAAAAATTATACTAATGAAAAAGACATTCCCTCTTCTGTATCACAGATTGAGTTATCATTTAAATCTCTCGCAGTTTACAACGCTAAAAATTTAATCAGAATAGAAAAGCCAATAAAAGTAAAACCGACGCCCAAGACATTCCCTCTTCCGAATCTCAGATTAAGTTACCATTTAACGCGCTCGCAGGTTACTACAGTAACTATATAATCTAAATACAAAAGCTGATAAAAATTTGGCCAATCAACAAGACTTGCCCTCTTCGTTAATTCAGATTACAATTTTCATTTTACGCCCTCGGAGGTTACTACGGTAACAATATAATCTGAATAGAAAAACCGATAAAAATTGGACCGATGAACAAGACTTTTCCTCTTCCGTATCTCAGATTATAAATATCATTTAAGCCCGCGCAGGATAATACGGTAACTAAGTAATCAGAATAGAAAAGCCGATAAAAATTAAACCAGTGAACAAGACATTCCCGTTTCCATATCTCAGATTAAAATATCATTTAACGACCTCGCTGTTTACAACGGTAACAAAATAATCTGAATAGAAAAGCCGATAAAAGTTAGACCGATGAACAAGACTTGTACTCTTCCGTATCTCAGATCACAGTTATAATTTTACGTCCTCGGAGGTTACTACGGTAACAATATAATCTCAATAGAAAATCGATAAAAATTAGACCGATGAACAAGACCTGTAGTCTTACGTATCTCAGATTACAGTTATCATTTAACCCCCTCGCAGGATACTGCTGTAACTACATAATCAGAATAGAAAAGCCAATAATAATTAAATCAATGAACAAGATGTTCCCTCTTTCATATCTCAGATTAAGATATCATTTAACGGCGTCGCTGGTTACTACGGTAACAATATAATCAGAATAAAAATCCAAATAAAAATTATACCGATGAACAAGACGTTCCCTCTTTCGTATCACAGATTACAGTTGTCATTTAACGTCCTCGCCTGTTACAACGGTAAAAAAAATAATCTGAATAGAAAAGACGATAAATATTAGACCGATGAACAAGATGTAGACCCAATCAATCGTTCACCTACAGTACCTGCCCGTACATTTACTTTGGCTAGATAGGTACTGTGTATGTGCCTCAAGATACCAGTGTGGATTAATATCAATCCAGAATCGACAATTATGGCGATTTACATTGCCGTTTAAAAAAAAATATGGCGTCATCACTAAAAACTGTGTTGTTTAATAAATTAGGATCTGCACAAATATTGCTCATCTTAATTTCGTAGAATTCAAGTCTTCGATCGTAGTCATCTTCATTTAAGTTCTTGTACCAGAAGAATTTTGAAGGATTTGAAATTTTCTCTTTTAATGTTCGAATCGCTGAAATTTTGCTAATGTCACATTCTCGTGGTTCACTGTTCGAGTCGAGGAATGAGGATTCTCAATAGATTCTTGTATATTCTCTAACGATTTGTTATTATTTGTTGCAGATTTAGGCATCCCTATTTTTCCCCTATTATTAATGTTCTCTGTTTCTTCAAATCGTTTGATGGTTCTCGATACTGTACCTTTTGAAAAGGCTTACGATTATTAAATGTTGCACTGAACGATTCACAAACTTGATTATACGACCCAGCTTTATCACAAAGACTCTCATCGTTAAAAGTGTGACCCTTTCCTGTTCACTAATTGACATGTTGATAGCAATGTTAGCACAGAAAAAATTATTTCAGTAAAAAACAAGTACAAAAAAGGTGAAAACAATTTAAATAACAAAAGTGGCTTATAAATGCGGTAAAGGTAGATAAAATAAATTAGCCAACCGATCACAATAAATTCTCATGAGGAAATAACAGAGTAGTATTGAAACATCCCAACCCCTTAGAGACCTGTGGCGTTCCGGTTGCCACCTCCCCCCCCCCGTTCGTAGCCTTGTTGGGTTTAAACGGGAGGTAGTATTGACACAGGGTAAATGCAATATTGCATAAAAATGAAGTAAGCTTCATTTTTGCAAAAATAAAAAATAATAAAAAAAATAACGGTAAGAGACCATCGTCGATCTTCGTGGAGCAAGTGGTAACGTCTCCGCCTTTAATCCAGAGGCCCAAGGGTTCAAAACCCGTTCAGGCATGGCATTTTTCATACGCTACAAATTTTCCATTCGGGCAAAAATGATCATAGCAGTCGATTCTCGCACGTAAATAAAAAAAATTTGATGCGGAAACTACATGACTTCCTTGTACGCCTATTAAATTACATACACAAATTTGTTTTAAAATTAAAGGTACATAACATTTTATTTCATTAATAACTTCTGATTTTTTTTAAAATTATTATTATTATTATTATTATTGAATTATTATTCATCGTAATTTTTTTTTACAATCAGAGGTTAATAATTATTAATAAATCAATATATCTAAATTTAAAAAAAAATTAAAAGAAAAAACGGAAATGAGTTCGGATTCGAACCGATGTGCCTTCCCCTTGTACGATCCATATATTTCATTAATTAAAATTCTATTTGGCTACAACTCTGGAATCAACGAGAATAAGTACCACTTATGATATATTGTTGAAAAGCTCTCAATGAGGGCTAATTACTGGAGTTAAATAAAGTCCAAAATCAAAATTCTTTTGGAATTTGGGCTTTTTTGGACACTTTTGGTCCAGTAAATTACAATAAAAAGAGGAGGTGCACAACTAGACCTGAACCTACAACAGTCCTGAATCTAAAATTTCAACATTCTACGGCTAATCGTTTTTGAGTTATGCGAGATAACCGTTTTTGAGTTATCGTACGTACGTACAAACATCATGCCGAAACTAGTCAAAATAGATTCAGGGATGGTCAAAATGGATGTTTCCGTTGAAATTTGAAAACCGAAATTTTACGCGATTACAATACTAAGTAAACGGAAGTAAAAAAAGATGATCAGCACTATTAGGTAACTATATTTTTATTTATTTACTCATTAAATTATAAACAAAAAAAGTGTAGAATAAAAATCAAATTGTGTGGATCTATACGGTTCAAATATCGTTTTGAAACCCACCAGGTTGGTCTAGTGGTGATCCCGTCTTAGCAAATCAGCTGATTTCGAAGTTGAGAGTTCCAAGTTCAAATCCTAGTAAAGGCAGTTACTTTTATACGGATTTGAATACTAGATCGTGGATACCGGTGTTCTTTGGTGGTTGGGATTCAATTAACTACACATCTCAGAAATGGTCGACCTGAGACTGTACAAGACACACACTCACGCATATCGTCCTCATTCATTCTGTAAAGTAACACCTGATGGTGATTTCCGGAGGCTAAACAGAAAAAAAATCATTTTGAGGTAAGAAGATTAGCAAAATTTTTTTAGTGTTTTACTATCGAGCAGTTGTTATTTTAAGATGTACTGTAGACTACTTTTGAAACTAGTTAAGAAAATTATTAAATAATTGCGATTTTTTTAGGGCTATACATAGCCTGAAGGTTTTTGTGCCAAATTATTTATTTTTTTATGCTTTTTAAAATGATGATCACAATCCTATTACTTACATTGAACATTTTTTTTGGAAATGGCGAATCTTTCATAACCTTGGGTGTCGGTAGTCTCGTACCAAAAATTATACAGTTCGATGAAGAAAAAATTATTAAATTTCATTTTTGTAATTTTAACAATTGAAAATTTATTTAAAGGTTCTTCACTTTGTTAACATCTTAAATACTCGTATAAGTTAGTTAGTTCTTTTTTTTTGTCTTCAGACATTTGACTAGTTTGATGCAAACAAACTATATATTTCTGATTGAAGGCTTGTTTCGCCTTTGCTATTCGGTATTTTATATCTCTACTTCTTTGTCCATCTTTCTATTTCCTATAAATACTATATCATCAGCAAATCGTAGCATCTTTAACTTTTCATCGTGTACTGTTACTCCGGATCTAAATTGTTCTTTAACATCATCAACTGCTAGTTCTACGTAAAGATTAAAAGGTAACGGGGATAGGGAACATCCTTGTCGGACTCCCTTTCTTATTACGGCTTCTTTCTTATATTCTTCAATTATTACTGTTGCTGTTTCGTTCCTGTAAATGTTAGCTATCGTTCTTCTATCTCTGTATCTGAACCCTAACTTTTTTAAAATGCTGAACATTTTATTCCAGTCCACGTTATCGAATGCCTTTTCTAGGTCTATAAACGCCAAGTATGTTGGTTTGTTTTTCTTTAATCTTCCTTCTACTATTAATCTGAGCCCTAAAATTGCTTCCCTTGTCCCTATACTTTTCTTGAAACCAAATTGGTCTTCTCCTAACACTTCTTCCACTCTCCTCTTAATTCTTTTGTAGAGAATTCTAGTTTAGATTTCTGATGCACGACTAGTTAAGCTAATTGTTTAGTATTCTTCACATTTATCTGCTCTTGCTTTCTTTGGTATCATGACTCTTTTTGAAGTATGACGGAACTTCCCCTTTTTGATATATGTTAGTAAAACTACATAAATTTATTAACATGCATATAAAAAAAAGTATGTTAAAATATAGAATTATTATCTAAAAATGTTTGTTTTAAAGAAATGTTTTTTACTAAAAAAAATAGAAATTAACTTTCTCATATTATAACAGTAAATAAAGTTAAACTATAGCTGTAACGTGTGCACTGGGCTACGTTAGACCATTATCATAGTTCATAATAATAACATATATAGATGGATAACTATAAACGCAAACGGTATACTTTCTCTTAATGTATTTTAATGTAATTTTATTTGCTTTGACTAGTAAATAGTGTTAATTAATACTGTAATAAATAACTTCTCATACTTTTACTTTTATCACTTATTTTATCACTACCATCTTCATCATTATTATTGTTATATTAATTTTAAATGGTTCGTTAATTTTAAATTTTATTATATTCTCTTTTATTTACGTTTTAAATTAACTGCTTTTTACATTATTTTATTATAACTTTCACAAAAGACAAAGTGAAAAAAAATTAATAAAATTTAATAAATTAATATACAACGTTTTCCCCAAGAAAAACGGGACAAGTTCTAAATGTAAAAATAAAGATAAAATAATTAATATAAACACGGTTCCCGAAACGCTTCGTTATCGAGTTACAACTTGGGAAAAATTTCTCCTTGATTTCTTCTCCAAGTATAAAATGAAGCCATTCACGGAACTTAAATTAAGTGGTAATTTTGATTTGTTTTTAACTTGAAAACTGATTAAATAGTTACTAGAGATAGTAAATTTTAAGAAGATTATCGTAAAACATAATTATTATTCATGTTTGACGTACAATAACTTCACTTCGTTAAATTGAAAGTAAACAAATAAAATTTTGCAAAAAAATTTGATAGAGAATTTAAATTTACTTAAGTAACATCACTGAGCATGAAGAAGAGTTTAAAAAATTTCATTTTTATAAAAAAAAGAAAAAAAAACAAACCGAAACGTTACAGAAAAAATACTGTATTATAATTTTAAACTGAAGCAAGAATTACTTCAATATTGGAAAATACTTAGAAAATATTGGAAATATGTATAAAAAAAGTAATGTGTAAAAATTAACAAAAGCTTATTTTTTTTAATCGATACGTTTGGTCTCTGTAGGACCACATTAAATAGTTTCACATGTTGGGGTCTTTTTTTCTTTTGTTCACAGTATTTTTCAACTTTACGTGAGTGTTCTCACCTTTGTTGGGTCGATTCTGTTCTTATCTTCTGGACCTTTATATATCTTGAATTTTTGTCTGGAGATGTGTCTGCCTGTTTCATTTCTGTGTTCATGTTTTTGCTTCTTTTAGATCTTCTTTGACTTGATTAAACATCTCGAAAGCTGTTTTTCTGTTGTTTCCGCGATCCAAAATATAATAAAAAATGATTTTATCTGTTAAATTATAAACAATTTTAGTTTTTATTGCTGGAATGGTGTTAATTTCAAAATATAAATGCACCAGAGATTATCCAGAAAGTAAGTTTCGAAGGGCTATTAAAAAATATCAAGAATGTAGTCACATGAAAAAAAAATAATGGTCGGCAGTTTAGTTCATCATTAAACAAAACACGTTACTGCATGCTTCATTAAACAATCCTTAACATGGAATAACGAATTGCATTTTCTTTATAAACTTTGGAAATCTGATGATGAATTTCAACAGGTTTAATAAATATACCTTGCATTCAAGAAACGGATCACAGATCGAATTTCACACTCGATGGGTGTCTTAATTTTCTTAAACATTACAAACACATACTTAGATGCGTAATTATTTGATAACTGAATAACAATGTTGTCAATCCCTTCTTAACACATCATGTGACTCAGCACGCATGCGTAGAATCGCGATCGTAGCACTGCAGCGGCAATACGAAGAAACAGAACTTATTTTCTTGGTACACCTCGTAGATAAACTAAAATTCTCCAAAACTTTAAAACTGGGGCATTGTTGTAAGAATAAAAAAATTGAGTTATCTAAATTGCGATTGGTTTTTCATTCTATGACGAAAAACAACATCAAGTTTCATACTATAAAAATCGAATTTCATACTAAATCTTAGACTGTAAATTAGGAAAAAAGGATTAATTATATATAGTTTTATTTCTTTATTTTTGTTATCTTTTATTTATTAATATTGAGTTCAGTGAATCTTATTTTTTGTTTGTTGCTAAATTTATTACACTTAAATAATAATAATAATAATAATAATAATAACATCGCTTTCTCTAATTCGATTATAATTATATTCGAGAATAATTATTATTCGATTAACTATTCTGGTAACAGAATGTGAAGTCACTTGACAATTAATTTTTTTTTTTTCATTTGTTCGATTCAGTAATTTATAGCCACATAGTTACAGGAAATAACTAACGCTTTCACACATTGTTGGTATGATGATGTAGGTGTAAAAATTATTTGGTAGAGGAAGTGTACCCGTATTCTATTGTTGTAGATTGTTATATTGTATTCTGTTAACGGGTCATGTATTTTATTTCTTATTTTCTCTGTTATTGTTAAATATTTATGGTTTTTAAAATTACGATTGTTAACTATTGGACTTTTAAATTTTAAATATTTTTTTAAAATCGATTGTTAATTTTTCAATATATATAATTTCTTTTGTTTTTTTTTTAATAGTAACCTAAAGCTATAAAACCGGTTTAACAGTTTTAGATTAAAAAAAAGGATAATTTATATACTATCAAAAGAACAATCTATCAGTAAGTCTTAATACCTTTATTTTTCCTTCACCTATAATTATTCCGTTCTTAAATTCCTGTATTGCTATTATCGTGCACGTTGAAAAGCGACGGAGAACAGATTACATCCTTGTTTCACTGTTTCTGTATCAGAATTTTCTAGGTTTCATCTTCTGTTTTTAAAACGTCTTGTTTGTTGAAAAGATTATAAATAGCTCCTCTCTCAATGTTACGAGTTTCCGTAAAATTTTAAACATTTTATTACATTCTACTTCTCAAATGGTTTCCACAGATGTACTAATACCAAATAGATGGTTTAATTACTTTAAAATCTGTATTATTAAATTATTCTGACGGCAGAATGATCTCTCTTATATCCGTTAATCTTTGAAACAAAAATACAAAACTTTAAGGGTAAAAGTCCTTTTTTAGGTACATTTCATAAGAAAGCTACCTATTGTAATGGGTACCACGATTCGACTTCCGGAGAATTTCGATATATCTTCGTGGTTTACATCCCCAGACCCCAAAACCACCGTCAGCTCAAAAGTTGATATATATATATATATACAGTACAGCCCCGCCATAACGCGGCTCGATATACTGAGGACATGGATATAACGCGGATTATAACCTGTCCACCAAAATATATCTGAAAAAATATCTCATTTTCCGCACTTATGTTATTTCTATGTGTTGTATTGTTTTTTTCTATTAAACCATTATTGCTTGATATTTTGCCTATTTTTTTTAATTGACCCCCTTAGCGATTTTAAATTTACTTTTCGAAATAACGCGGTTAGCCTATAATGTGGATTTCACGTAAGTCCCCAGATAACCGCGTTATAGCGGGGTTACACTATATGTATATTTCATTTTCTTGTGGACATGACAACTGCAGTAATTTTGCGCCAATCACTTTCAAATTGTTCCTTAAAAATAATTCGTCCCAAAATCTCGGTCGAGTTTGTTAACAGCCAAACTCGGACCATGGGGTGGAAATGGGGAGGCTTTTTCGAAAAAAAAAATATCGCAATAACTTTCTTAATAAGTAAAATATCGAATTCGTTTAAAGTTCCTACTGTTCTTTGGATAAGAGACTAAAACTTATGTAAGTAAAGTTTTTTTGATATCATCAAGCATTAGTTCAGCGGGTGGAAAAAATGGGGTTTTGAAGACAAAAAAAGTCATACCTCCCTTAATAGGAACAGTATCGAATCGGTTTAAAGTGGCCATTAATCCTCTAAACAATTCCTAAAACGTTTGTTTGAAACGATTTTTGATATGACCAACCCTTACGGCAAGGGATGACCAAAATATTGCTGGAATTGTAAGATGGGGTTTGCCGTATGCTAAATATGTAAAACTTTTTTTCATATGCGACCATTGTCGTATTGAAAGTTTGAAATGTTTCTTAACTTTAAAGTAGAAATCTTTTTTATCCCCTACTTTTTTTTAAAAACTTAGCACGGGTGAAATCTACCTCCGCTTTTCGGCGTGCCGAAAGGGATTTTTTTTTAACTTTTGTCAATGGACCAGAAGTTTTAATTTTAATATCATTCCAAATTAGGAAAGATTTAACAATTAAAAAAAATCATATTAAAATATTTTTAGTAACATGTAAAAAAAAAAAATGGTTTTAATAATACACGTGTTCTTTATAATATTATAATACGTAATAAGTAAAGTAATTAGATTTACAAAGGCATGAAGCTTAAGTAACATTCTCTTTGTTAATGTAATAAAATAGCTATGTATTGCGAAAGGAAAACCAGAACGTAAAAAGATTAATTGGTTTATAACAATAAATGTAATTAATATTAGTACAATATTATTTCACTGTAACTATTAATGATTTAAATTATTATTCTTATTATAATTATATATGAATACTCTCTATAAATGCTAAACTCAATTAAATGTTTCTATAGTGGTTTGCAATGAGCTGAATTGTAACATGACCGTCTGTAATTAAAAAAGTAGTAATTAAAAAATTTTTTACCTAGTTAACTTTTCATTTTTTTTTTTTTTTTAATATCCATCAGCATTTATTTTCATGCCATACAATTAAAATAATAATTACATAAATAATTTTTTAAGTTAAAAGATAAACTAGACTAGCCCCCCGGGCTGGTCTAATGATAAACTCGTCTTCGCAAAACCAGTTGTTTAACAGCTGATTTTTGAAATCGAATGATCTGAGGTTCAAATTGTAGTAAAAATTCGTTTTTTATACGGATTAGAATAATAAACTGTGAATATTTGTGTACTTTGGTGGTGGGGTTCAATTAACCACAAAACTCAGGAATGGTTGGCCTGAGACTGTACAAGAGATAATTCACTTACATATTATACGTATTATTCTCATCTCATTGGGCAATGGTTGGGGGGGGGGTTGTTTATTGTTCACTTTTCTTTTTCCTGTTTAGCCTCCGGGAATTACCATTCAGGTATTACTTTAGAGGATGATACGTATGAGTGTAAATGAAGTGTAGTCTTGCAAAGTCTCAGTTCGACCATTCCAGAGATGTGTGGTTAATTGAAACCCAACCACCAAAGAACACCGGTATCCACGATATAGTATTCAACTCCGTATAAAAGTAATTGCCTTTACTAGGACTTGAACGCTGGAACTCTCGACTTTCAAATCAGCTGATTTGGGAAGATGCGTTCACCACTAGACCGACCCGGTGTGTTGCTTATTGTTCACTAGTTGTTAAGATTGCAACGTTGCGTAAGATCGCAACGTTTCTTTTTAGGAATAATAAAAAAATGATTAAAAATATAAACGAGTTTTATTCATAGCAATCTTAAGCATCTGACAATCTGCAGATTATTTGCTGGTATTATATTAAAATTTATTGTTAGAATAATAATTTTTATATAACAGAAAATCTTTTAAATTTTTAAATAGATTAGCGGGAAGATTTTTTAAATTGTTCAATAATTTATAAAAAAGATGGCAACAGAAGCATAATAAATCCCTTTCCAATAATATTGAGTTACACGAAAACATTTCTGAAGAATAAGTGACAAATGATAATTAATTTTTTCAGCAAAGATATTCTTCCACATTCATAAACACACGAATAATCTAATGCTTGTAATTTATTAAATATCGGTCAACACGATTCGTACTTATAGGTGCCAAACAATGACATTTTTATTCTTTGAAAATGTTTTCTAACATTTTAAAAAAGTCTTAAAACATAAACGGGAATACAGGTAAGGATAATAAATATTTAATGATGATAAGTTTACAGATTTGTTGAAGTATTTAAAAAAAAAAAAATAGTACAGCTTTAATAGGGATTTAAGTTAAAAGTTCTAGTTTTCTAGATATCGATCTAAGTGAATCATATTTAAGTGGAGAAAACAATTATCAAACAACCCGTTTTTGTATCTTAAAAATTTTTTTTGATTTTTTGATAGAGCCCCAAAAAATTACATTATAGTTCTGACAGGATTATATTATATGATATTTCTGTATCAAAGGATAACAGTATCTATTTCGGATCGTTGCTATTCTTCTCCTCCTCCTGTGTTTTTTCCTGTTTAGCCTCCGTAACCACCGTAAAGTATTACTTCAGAGGATAAATGAGGATGATATGTCTGAATGTAAATGAAATGTAGTATTGTAGAGCCTCAGGTCGACCGTTCCTTAGATTTGTGGTTAATTGAAACCCAAACACCAAAGAACACCGGTATCAACGATATACTATTCAAATCCGTATAAAAATAACTAGGATTTGAATCTTAGAACTTTCGACTTCGAAATCAACTGATTTGCTATAACGAGTTTACCACTAGAACATCCCGGTGAGTTGGTCCCCTGCTGAAAAATTTTCCCCTCTCACTGGGAATTTCAGCTATGTACTTCTCCTATTCTGCTCTCGGCCGTCCTCTTCCTCGTACTCCTTCTGGTCTTGCCTCCATCACCATTTTCGGCCTTCTATTTTTGTCCGTTTTCACCACACGACCACACATCCCGAAGTTCTTTTTTCCACTTTCTATACCAAAGCTCTTGCTTCGATTCTTATGACAGTTTTCCGATTTTGTCACGTTTTTTTTTCAGCAATACTAGTCTCAAATATTTCTTTTCCGCTGCTGTCAGCCTACACTTTTGTTTTTCCAACAGTATCACACATTCTGTAGCATACATTAAAACCGGGGAAAATATCGTATTGGAAATTTTCATTTTTCCCATCTGACTTCCCTTTTACCCGTTAGTATATTACTCAGCTAGTAATGCGGTTGTTAGTCTTACTTCCTCGATTTTTAATGTTTTCATTAAAACATTGACATCAATGTTTTCATCGGAAGAAATCACTGTTTCCAAGTATTCCAAACTATTTACCTGTTCCAGCCTTTTATTCCAATCAAACCCTGTTTATCCTTCCGTTTCATCACACATATCACCTTACTCTCATCTGAGGGTTCATTTCCAGATACCTTTGTTTTAAAAGTACCAGTCCATTCGGTTACCGAATTTTGTAAGTAATCCTGATTCATTGCTAGCAGCGTCACATCCATTGCATACACGAGTGCTGACTTTCTTGTGGATTGCAATAATCAGGTTCATCTCCTAGACTTTTGAAATTCTCTCCTCAAGCCATGACTTATTGCATACTTTCCATACTCAATTTCCTACCTTCTTTCCAACCTACTTAATAAATTTTAGGTATATGCCATCATCTCAGGAGATTTTCCTAGTTTAATTTTCTTTATAGCATTTCTGGACCTCACTGAGCGTTATCTATCTCTCTTCCTCAGCTTCTAAGCGCATCTCGACTACTGGACTCATGCCTGTTCTTCAGTTCCTTTGAAAACATTCCAATAATACTCTTTCCAGGTCCAAAGTCTGCTCGTCGACCTGGTTTACCGTAAAAGTTAGTTACCCGATCTTCCACTGAGTTGTTCAGCTTAACAGAAGCATGGAGTGTAAGTCAAGTGTTGGGTTTGAAGTAAGAGAGGTTAAGAGAATGCTCTTGCATGCATTCTTATTTAATGCGATGCGAATGGCAGGTAACTTCACGCTTCATCACTTCCCTTTGCCAAAGCCAAAGCTCTCTTAGGGCTATTCCCAGGGCTGCAGGAATATACGTAATTATAATAAATATTTAATAATGATGACAAGGTTAACTTTTTATTAAGACGCTTAAGAGCAAAAAAGTATCGTTTGATTTTATTTCAAATGAAATCAATTTCATCATCCTAAGAGAATTTATCAAAAAAAAAAAACAAAAAAACAACCCGAAAATTTTGTTTTATGAGGAACAAAAGTGCTACTGTTTTCATTTATAGCGATTTTTAACAGCAATTCTATCCGTGTTATTATTAATATTACATCTATCTGAGAATCACAACGCAACGGTAGCCCGCCGGGTTGATCTAGCGGTATAACTCGTCATTCTAAGTCAGCTGATTTCAAGATCGAGTATTCTCAAGTTCGAATCCTAATAAAGGTAGTTGCTCTTATTCGGATTTGAATGCTAGATCGTGGTTACCAGTATTCTTTGATAACCAAAGATTGGATTAAATTATTAGATTGGCTCAAGGGTTTTTTTTTAACCTCCGGTACCACCGTTAAGTATTGCTTCAGAGAATGAGATGAATGGAAATTTTTGTAGCGTGTGAAAATGCCATGCCTGACCGGGATTCGAACCCGGGACATCCGGATTAAAGGCCGAGACGCTACCACTCGCGCCACGGAGGCCGGCTGGCCCAAGGATTGGGTAAAATTAACCACACTTTTTAGATATAGTCGGCCTGAGGCTGTACAAGACTACATCTCATTCACACGTCGACAAGAGACGCAGCTGCCTCATTCTTTCTGGATTCAGGGCTGAATGGGATATGTGAAGAATTCCGAAATACCCATAAGATAACAAACTAATAATAATGCAACGGTTTTATCCATATTTAAAGTTGTGTGGTTGTCATTCATCCACTTAATTATTTTTTGCGACTATTTATAATACTGGTAGCTATTAAGTCTTTCATTTATTGCTACGTAACAAAATTTAAGTAAACTAAAAAAAAAAATACAAAATTATCAAAAAACAAATAAAGAAAAACGTTCCTTTAGAAAAAAAAATTAATTATGAATAAAATAATTAAATTAAGGAAATAACATTTAATTTCATTTATTCAGACATTTAAAATTTATATTATTAAAAAAAAAATCTGACAACACAGTTATAGGACTTTCCCGGAACGCGACTTTACGCGGCTAAAACCGCGTTCCGGGAAAGTTCTACAACTGTGGGTTGTTTCTGATGCACGGTTTTTACACAAACATACTCACGTACAATTTAAGTTAAAATATATATTATTTTATTTAAATATAGTACTCTTCCGTTTATTTAATTCAATGATTGTAACTAAAGCGCGCGCGCATAACGTATTTAATTCGCACGGATGTGGCGGTACTAGCGGCGACGGTCGACGCTAACTAAATTAATGTAATTTCACTACTTATATAGAACAAATTTCGCTTGTACGGTCGGCAAACTGGTGTAGCCACGAGGCTTAACGCACCAGGTACCGAGTCAACCGGGCGATCGAGTTCGAGACCCGACCAAACCGAGTTACTTTTTTACATTTTAAATATTATTATTAAAGCGTTAAATATAAATGTTTGATTAAAATCAGTAATCGAACTGAAAATCCAGGAATTATTTATTTATTATAATGTTTATTTGCAATTATTATTGTTAGAGAAAAGATTACGAAAGTAGAAGAATTTTGTTATTTGGGAAGTAGAATTACTAAACGTGGACGAAGCAGGAGGGATTTAAAATGCCGAATAGCACAGGCGAAATGAGCTTTCAGTCAGAAATATAATTTGCTTACATCAATAATTAATTTATACGTCAGGAAAACATTTTTGAAAGTATATTTGAAGCGTAGCTTTATATGGAAGTGAAACTTGAAAGATCGGAGTACCTGAGAAGAAAAAATGAGAAACTTTTGAAATGAGGTGCTATAGGAGAACATTAAAATCAGATGGATGGATAAAGTGACAAATGAAGAGGTGTTGCGGCAAATCGATGAAGAAAGAAGCATTTGGAAAATTATAGTTATAAGAAGAGACAAACTTATAGGCCATTTATTAAGGCATCCTGGAATAGTCGCTTTAATATTGGAAGGACAGGTAAAAGGAGAAACTTGTGCAGGCAAGCAACGTTTTTGGAATATGTAAAAGAAATTGTTAGGGACGTAGGATGTGGGGGGTATACCGAAATAAAATGACTGGCACTAGATAGAGAATCTTAGAGAGCTGCATCAAACCAGTGAAATGAATGAAGACAAAAAGAAAATTATAAACTTGGTTGATATGTTTTTTTTTCATTTTTAATATTTCTGCAGAAGTTTTAGGTAAATTATTTTGAATCAAATTTTAATTAAAATATAAATCCATATTTTACAATTTTTTAACGTAGTGTTAGTATGATGTGAAATAAAAGAATTATTTCATGTAATTCTGTTCATTGTTTATTATTATTATTATTATTATTAACAATGTAATTCTGTAATGTGTTTTTTTATTAGTAGGACTGTAATATTCGTGGTTTGTTTTGCTTATTATTATTATTTATTTCATACAATTACCAAACATATTCTGTAATAAAAATTTGTTAAATGCTAGAAAAAAGTGAATGTTTAACATTTTTTTTAATGTTATGAAATAATGTGTTTCATATTTCAATTTATTTTGTATATTAAAAAAAAACTATTGTTAAACTGGCTTTCTATTCCAACAAAACCATATTTAGTTGACTATTAATCATGTTGAACTTATGAATTGACCTCACGACTATGCTAAGTACCTTATAACTTGGCGGATGAATTTTCCGTGCTACTTTGTCATAAAAAAAACGTTTAAATAAAATTTAATTATACCGTTAGAATAATCAATTTTCTTCCCGTAAATGCGTTAAACAACACTCCCGTATCGTTTTCAATTTCTATTTTTATTGGCGTTAAAATAGAAACAAATATGGTTCTTCAGAAGATTTTCGGAAATGTAATTTTTACATAATGTTTGATCTCATCGCTACATCCGCTGATATCAACGTTCTTGATGCTCTTCAATTTTGGGTATGCTCTTCAATTACAAGCCCTTCTGGACGAAGTCCTTGTCAAGACTCAGGAATGAAAGAGAGGAAGCCAAGAAGGCGAAGAGAAGGCGAAGAGAGGTACGGGATGAGGTTGAGTGGAGGCGTAAGGCAACAGTAACAAAGCAAGAGCTGATTAAATAAAAAAATGGATTTTCCAAGTTTCTGGGTACTCTAAACTATAGGGACAGGTCTAGCAAAGTCTCCAAATAAATATCTTCCTTGAATGGTAGTTGAGAATCATGTAAGCATCTAGTTAAGAAGAACTTGAGAGAGAACGTGCAAAAGCGCTTAAAAAATACTTTAAAAAGCCCATACAACTGCTGAAAGAATTCAACAGGCAGGAGAAATATATAATGCAACAAATTTTAGGGGCTTGTAACGACAAAAGACAAGACATCTTCAACGATGAGTTCAATGATTTGAAGGGAATCTACGGCAGTCTTCAGGATAATTACGGGTCGTGACTACCTTGCAGAAAATCTTTTCAGGATAAAAATCCTCTTATCTCCTGCGTGTGTTATCTGCAGAAGTAAAAGTTCTGTCATGAATTGAGGACCTTTAAGAGAACGTAACAGTACGATTACAAGCACCTAAGAAGCCCCATAGGGAAAAGACTCAAAAAGTTTAAATCGAAAGGGTAGGATTGTAATGTACAATTTTAAAGGGCATAAAAAACAAATAAAATATTTTGATGTATAAAAATTTTAGGCTAAGACAATACTAACCGAAATAGCGACTATTTAATGTTTTTTCTCGGATAATTTCAAAAGTGTTCTACACTACCTCATAAATAACTGTTTATTGTAAATATTAAAAAAGTAAAATTTAGTAAATGTACTACCTCACGATCTATTTTTCGGAATTGAGACCGTTACTTGGAGTATACAATAGCTACTTTTGAAACTAGCTGTGAAAAACATTAAGTGGACGTCATTTGGTTTAGGATTGTCTTAGCTCAATGTTTCCTACGTCGAAATTCTTGATTTTCAATTCTCTATAAGATCGTAGTTACAAGACTACCTATTCCATTTAATATTCTTCAATTTTCTTCATGGGTGGTAGGGGGTGTGGTGGTCTCATATGGAGAAATAGATCGTTTTGAGGTGGGAGCATTTACTATATTTAACTTTTTTATAATTTTACGATTGAAAAGTAATTTAATGGTTATTTAAGTCTATAGATGTAGAAATGTATATATTTGCCCATCTAACTAGTGTTTTAATCAATTTACAACCGCATTCAAGTAAATCTTATAGCGTGTTTTTTCTATTGTTAAATGTTTACTTAATATAAAAGAGTGTGGGTTAAAAATACAATAATATAAATTTAAAGTCTTGTTTATTTTATAGAGATTATGAAGATGGTTTTATATTTGTTTTTCATAATAAAATAAAAAAGTAAGCAAGGTAAAACTAACGTAAATAGATAATGTAAGTAGTTAAATGTAAGTAAAAGAAAAAAAAAATGTTTTAATATGTTCTGTAAATTAAAAGCGAGAAGGAATAGAATTGTGATATCCTTGGTAGATCTCCGATGTCTGATCGTGCAACAAGCAGGACTCGCCTTTCTATTTGTTGTTAACAAGGACATTATAACGCGCCCACTACAGATATATTTGCATTAAAACAAGGCAAACTATTAAGTTATTACTTGTATTTATTATTAAATGCGTTTAAATACCAATGAGAATGAGCACAACATGAGTACCGTAATATGTGTTAATAGTATTTAAAATTTAAAAATCCATTTAGCGGTCTTAAATTTAATCTTTTTTTAACTTAATATAAAATTTCACCTTTCATTTATCTTAAAAATTGTAGAGTTACATTTACAATTACGGAACTCCTCCATTCTGTTTTTTACATGATTAAAGGAATAAGGATATACATATACATATATATATATTACGGAAATTTACGGGATATTTAGATCAGTTTAGTTCAAAATGAACCATATAAAAGTTTTATTCCAAATCAAGAGTTCAATGAATGATTTACTTCTAAATAAAATGGTATATATATTTTGTAACAGTAGTCGCTCTATAAATTATTAGTTCTGTTTTCTTATTTTAAAACCTGATTAAAGGTAGTTTAATAATTAAAAAAATAATAATAGTACCATCAGTATAGATAATATTATTTACGTTAGAAATTATTATCCTGTTCAATAAAATATTTTTAGTCTATTTTAAAAACTCGTGTAACTTGTACTATATATATATATATATAATGTATATAAAATAGAAAGTTTACATTAGTCATAATTTTTAAGTGGCACTCTTTTTTTCTACCAATTCGCTTTTTTTTGGAGTGTATTTAAATAATTTTAAAAAGTATCAGTAAAAAAACTAAATTTACTCTCTTTTTCAGGTAATTGAATTGTGTCATTACTTGTATTTCAAAAGTGATAAACGTTTACATGATTATGTTTAAACCTTTAAATAAAAAAAAACTTAATTTATCTTTAAGATTGTGTGTGTGTGTGTGTGTGTGTGTGTGTGTGCGTGCGCGCATATGTGTGTGGTTATTAAGTGAGATTTCTATTATTTTTTTTAATTCTAGTAAGGTTTATTACAATTCAGCCAAAACCGGTTTCAAACCCTTGTTGAAAAAGGAGGAGGGTAATTGGCTGATTTTTGAGTCTTGAGTGGGCGCACTGACGTCTAATAGGTGCGTTCTTTAAAAATCATTAAATACTAAAAAATGCTCGAGTTAAGTTTTAATCTCTACGTAACCAGCACATCCTGAGGGTAAGTGTTCAGAGCCTTAAAACTTCGCTTCGCAAAAAAGATTGTTATAAATAAATAATCACATAGAATGTTTACAAAAGTTTTTCATCTTATTATTGATAAACCGCTCGATAACACTTTCTTACTGATCTTTTCTGTTTGCCATTTACTAAACTAAAAATCTAACCCCCTTTCAGTCTGATGTAAATTAGTTATAAAAAAAGTCCATTAGCTCTAGGACTTAATTTATTATTAACTAAAACTATGGACTAAGAAAAAATTTGGGTAGTTATGGATTTCGACTGTTATAGATTTGGTTTATACTGTTACAGGAAATCAACAATACCGGTATAAATTTTACCCGTTACTATTAGTTTATACTAATTAGGAATCGTTAACTAACAATTCGAATTTAGCTTTAGACAATGGTACTTTTTCGCAATTTTCCCCCAAAATTTTACAATATTTTTCCCGTAGATCATTACAATTTAGCTTATAATTTGGATATTAATAGAAATTTAGTTAAATTTAGTATATAATTTATAAATTTAACGTTAATTAGACAATGTTAACGAGCGTAGGTTATGTTTGATTAGATTATGTTGATTCCGTGTACTGAGAACACGACCGTATACGTATATCAACATAACCTAACCAAATATAGCCTACGTTTGCTTTGCTCGCTGACATCGTCTAATTAATGTTAAATATAGAAATTATATTCGACAATAAGTTTATAGTTAATTTATAATTATTCAGTACATATTATTTTACATCGATTAAATAACTTTTAAATAGAAAACTTTAAGGGACGGAATTTCCGAAAGAGTACCTAGACTTTTCTTACGAAAACTGCTTTTGTTATTTCATTATTGTAATTATTAAAAATGCTTTAAAGCATCAGACCAACATTTTTTTGTAAGGAAAATGTAGTTCTGTGTAATGTGAAACTTACTTGTGATTGTTGTTGGATTAATGGTTGTGCCTGGGGGTTATCTTGTTGTTGTTGGTCGTAATGAGCACAAGACATGGTGGCCGTTATGTAGGAGGTAGCCAGCATAGAGAAGCTAATTATTACGCTAACGGCAACTATTGTTAATGCTGCAATACGGGCTATTTGGACTGCTGTCCCTCTTTCTCTTCGGTACGCCTGAAAAACAAAACAAAATCAACCATTATTATTTGCATTATCTTTGTTAGTCGTGATATTTGTATTTTTGAGAAATTTTAATTAATATGTTAATTATGAAAAAAGCGGGTCTACGGCCCGCCGCGAAAATGTTATATGGTTTATGTTTCATTAGACATGATTTTGCTAAATGTTTTTGCCGATTGTAACTAAATAACGTTCATGAATTTAGCGTACTAACAACAATAACTTTTATAACGAAAAGCTTCAAAATACTGAACGTTTTTAGCTATTTTTTGAGTTGTGATTTTTTAACACAGTTCTAACCCATTGTTTCCCGTTTTTATTTCCAAAACGCAAATATAATTTTAAACAAATCGTCGTATCAAAAAGTATAAATCGTTCGAACGAATGAATCGAATCGTTCGAGAAGTATTAGTCGTTCATGCGCTGCGTGCAGCCGCCCGGCGCACTACCATTGGTCCGCTCTGCACCAATACCAGCTAAAATAAAACTGTGAGCACATACACATCAAACAACCAGACCCACCCAACATCCTTTTTTATGTAGAGGATACATTTTTAATTACGTATCATTGTTTCATCCTCTTAAAATACTTAATGTATATTACAACCCTTCTCTGAGTTTTAACCTGAACTAGTATAGCCGGGTGGCGAGTTAAGAGGTGATTAATTTTTTTAAAAAATGCCTCCATTAATTTTAATGTAAAATTAAATTTTACTTTGTTTCATCATATTCATTTTAAAAATAACTGCTTGCTTTAAAATGTATTAAGATAGTAAATCACGAAAATAAGAACGTCTCCAATTACAAATGTAGAAGCTTTTTTCTAAATTAAAAACAGAAAAAACAATAACAGTACATCAGCAAACGATATTTAAGATCTTTTCAGGGTATAGATAATAACGAAAAAAAAGGAAGGAATAAAAAATAAAAATATTACATATTGCTTCATATATTATAACTTTTCCGATGAATATAGCTAAAACAGCTATATTAAAGGAAAAAGTACGATGATCTTGTGAAAAATAGGGTAACAGGTTTTTTTAAAATATTTTCGTTTTAGGGTCCAAATAGTTCATCTAGACAAAAAAAAAATACGTTTATTTTCATTTTGACATAAAAACGTTGGGCTACGAAAATGTTAACCGAAATAGAGGTTATTTATTATTTTTCAAAGCTAGTTTCAAAGCGGTCTACATTTTACCTTAAGAAGTGGTCTTAAAACAAAAAATAGGTCGTTTCGTGGTAGAAGCAATGCTAAATTTTACTTTTTTTGTATTTAACGGTCGAAAAGTTATTTAAAGGTCGCCGTAGTTTGTAAAATTCCGGTTCATATACCATTTTTTTAAATTAATCCGTTTGTTTCTCTAACGATACTTGTTTTTAAAGCTATAAATAGCACTCGTAAAATTTTCATTAAGTCGAAAGGATATAGCATACCGCTAATATTTCCTCCCAAACCATTTATCGTACTCGTTGAATTTTTAGAAAGGTTACCAAAAATCATTCTTTTTAGTACACGATCACCAAATCACATTTCATAAATAAAACCGTAAGACAGATAAAAAAACGAAATAGACAATCAAATATGTATATAACAAATTTCGGTATTCAAACAGTATAAAAAATAGACGAGTCCCGAGGAAGGAGTCATTTTTTGACCGAAAAAAATGCCTTCCTTTATTATAAACAAGAAATATATTTTAGATGCTATAACTAATATGATTTTAGAAGACATGGCATGAACATAAGTTCTTTCTAAAAATCATACGCCACTCTCACAAATAATAAATATTATATACCCGAATTATTGTATAAAGCGAGAAATAAAATGGTTTCCCATGGTATTTTTCATCGAGCAAATATATCGTTGAACAGCAGTACGCCTACCCTAAAATGGAGGTGATTTTAACTCTAATAAAAATAATACAATATAAACACCATCGATCTATTTTTTACAGGATTTGGGTAAATATTTAACTCTCACAACTTATCATTGACTGCATCAATACTTTCATAGAAAATAACTCTGATTAATGAGTGCCTTTTGTACATAAATGATGTTTTTCTTACATCGTAGTCATAAGAAAAACTGGGATAGATAGTAGTAAAAAGAAATAATAATACAATCCTTTATTTTTCTTGTGGAATATACTTTTATAAATATTTTCTCCACTCAATAAAAAAATAACGGATTAAAATATAACCGCCTCGATTGCAAAGGGCCTAATTGAATACTATTAATTTTACATTCTGGTTCTATGAATTTTTTCTTTTAAATCTATTTTATGTAACTTAATTTTTCAATTTAAATTTTTTATGTTTTTTTTTGTTTTTTTTAATTTTATATCATATTACAAAAATCATGTATTTTGAATTAGTTATTGTATTAATCATCCTGTTACAATGATATGAACCCGCGGCTAGCGCTCAAGGTTTCTTTTGCTAGTTGGATAAATATATTGAATAAAATTGTATATGTAATTTTAAATTGGCAATAAATAAATAAATAACTGAGTCGAAAGTCCAGGGTTCGATTCCCGGTTAGACTCTGGATATTACAAGTCGATTCTAGAGTTAATCGTTATGACCTTGGTAAATGTTACGATTTAAAAATTGCAAAGAAATTAAATGTACAGTTTTTAAATTAAAATTAATAGAAGACTTAATAAATACTTTTTTCTTTTTAACTAAAAATAGTTATATGTTTACTGATTTATTTGAATTTGCATTTAACCTTTATAATTTATTTTGAAGGGCGTTTGTCATTCTATATAATGAAACATTAATATAAAGGAACATTCATTCATACGAAGGTAATGATTTTCCTTAATTGGGAATTCAATCATAATGGAAAACTTCCCGCACAAAATTCTTATAGTGTTGTTTTATATAACCTCTAGGCTAATCATTTAAACGCGAATCTTCTTCTCTCAATTACTGAGATAAGTATTTTTTTATTTTTCTATACAACACGATCTTTATGCTATTATTATTTTTACATTTTCAAGGATAAGTCAGATTTATTTGTAAGTCTTTTTTTTCTTGTGCGCATAATAAGTACTTCTTATTTCGTACATTAATATGAATATGTACATATAATAACGTAACGCTTTTGAATAATAAAAAAAAAAAAACCATAAACGTGAACAAAATAAATTAAAATTTTTATTCATTACATAAAGTAAAACAGAATAAATCTCTTATTCTAACTAATGTACCATGCTTCACACGGATGCTACGTAGTTTATAATGTACCGCCCTGACCTCACACCCTCCTCATTGATTAAATATATATTTTTATGAAAAATAAATATCTTTTTCTTCTTTCGATTAGATCTTTTTAGATCTCTTTGCAGTTTCTTTATACTTTTCATCTTCTTTCCGTTGTTTCCACTACTTTTTCATTCTTACCAAGAGTGCTTGTTTTTTCTCTTCTGTAAATTCTTCGGAGTTGTTCTTTAGTTATTCCTTTTCAACTAGTTTGAAATCTTCAATTGTTTTTTGAAACTATTTTATCTCTTATTATTTCTTTCAATCTTTATTTAGTTTTTCTAGATGCCACTCCATTTTTGTTTTTATATCCTTGTTAAAGTTAAATAATCGTTCCGTAAGTAAATCTATTGTCGTCACTCATTCTATATACATGGCATTCTTCTTTAAAGCATTTCCGTTTGTAAATTTTTTAATTCTTGGTAAATTTCTTTGTTACATTTTAGCCTATAACCTTCCTCTGTTCTTTTGAACCCAGAAATCTATCTTTTCTTAAGGAAGAAAATTGTTTTTCTTTTAAAAGATTTCTTTACATTAAACTTTCCTAAATATTCGCTTGCATATAAGGCTTCTGGGCAAATTACTGTTTTGAAGAGTAGTCATTTAATTTTATAGCTTAAGAATTTCTAATTGTAAACAGCTTTTCCATTTTACAAATCTTACTTTTAATTCCTTCTTTTTCGAGAACAGTTGGTGTTATTATTTTCCCAAAATACTTAATCGGCCTACTTATGTATTCCTTGTTCCTTTTCAAATATTATTTCTTCTTCACCCTTCTTTTCATTGGTTATAAATTCTGTTTCTTCATAAGACATATCATGTTATTTAATTAACATTTATTTTAATAAAAATTATGTTTTTTTTTTAATTTAATAAAAGTAAAAAAAAATTATTAAAAAAGTCCTAAGGTTATTTCCCCGCTCAAAGGAGGTGTGTGCTATACATTTTTTGTTAAAACTTTCTAAGCAAGAAATAAGTTTTAAACTAACCAGTGAATAGCCATACAAAAAATCTTTTGTAGATCAGAAGCAAATTTTATACGTTTGTAAAAAAAAAGAATGTAACAAAATTTCCCGAACAATATGTATAAGATAAAATTTATCCTAAAAAAATGAGAAATTTATTTCATATTTTCACTATAAATATTTTAAGCAAATTCTTCCATACCCCGCGCGAAATGAGCATGGTTGTTGATCCTTAAAAGGCCTTCTCAGTCTAAACCATGATAATTATCTAATTTGGAGGAGTTAGCCGCCTCCCTTGTTTATCAACGATAACGGTAAAATACGGTATCATACAGTAAGCATCATCATACAGTAAGCAGATATCATTTCTTCCGCTCAAAAAATAAAAATATTTGTAATATAAATAAAATTGTTTTTAATAAAACAATACTAATATCAAAAAAGGTAAGAAACTACATTTCTATTTTCAAAATCTGTTATTAATTTAGAATTTTCTTTAAAAAACAATACATGTTAAATATATGTAATAGACAGTAGATATATAAATAGATAATAAAAAATGTTTCAGCTTTCCATATAATAAGAAAAGAAAGAAAAATTTGTTACAAAACTCTTATCGGCCGGGTTTCATTTAGATGTAATACATATCACATTTGCAGAAATAATACAATTCTTATGATTATTCGTTGTTTAATAAATTAAATCGGGCCGGTAAGAGTTTTGTAACAAATTTTTCTTTTTTTTTGCTTATTACGTGGAAGGCTTAAACATTGTTTACTATCTGTTATTGTATATCTATTGTCTATTACATTTATTTAACAAGTATTTTTTTAAAAACAGAATTGTAAATTAATAACAAATTTTGATCGTAGAAATGTAGTCTCAACCGTTTTTGATATCAGTATAATTTTGTTAAATTTTTGAGCAGAAGAAATGATATCTGCAGACTCTTACCGTATGGTTTACAATTTAATTAGATTTTTTTTTGGATATATATATATATATATATATATATATATATATATATATATATATATATATATACCCTAATATATACACACATATAAGATATAATAAGAAAGAAAATAATAAAATTGAATTTAATAATAATGATAAAATATCATTGACAATTATTTCTAATAAAGTAAGTCTAAAAAATAAAATTAAAAAAAAAACAAAGTAGCCTATTCATAGCAACAATTGCTGAAATCGTTCTACTGTGAAAAATTTAATGTAGATGAAACTAATTCTAAGTTTCGTGTGAAAGTTCAGATAATTAATAAGAAAAATGATAATAAAAAGTGATAAAAATGTTTCTTATTTCAGGTACTTATTATGAATAAATTTACGAGAAACTAATTAACATCGTTTCATGTTTAGAAGAATATTTTTATACTTTTTGGTGAAGGTTATTTAATATAAAGGTATAGTGCCTGGGATATATTGTAGTTCATTCTGCAAGTGTAATTAATTTTTGTTAAAAAAGTAACTTCATTAAACGGCTTTATTTAAATTATCAGTTCTACAGAAGTAAAACAAAAAAATAATATGAGGAATACAAAGGCGATATAAGCCAATTTAAGTAACAAATGAAAAAAAAAATAGCTAATTCATTTTAAACGTATTATGGTAGTAGTTAACTAACGCGTTCTCTTCAATTCTGAAAGCGGTTCCTAAAAAAAAAAAAATTTTTGGGGAGGGGTTAGATTTTAAGTTTTAAACAAATACCAGAAAAATTCGGCGTTATTGTTAGTAATGTTTTTTTCTTTAATGGAAAATTGTAATTTTTTTTTATAATTCATTGGTTATGTTTAATTTTACGTCAATTTAAGAGTAATATTCCTTAAATAATGTAATAACTTCGTACAGTATAATATTATTTTATTTATGATAAAACAAGGATATATTATATTTAACAGTATTATTTTGTTTAATTGAGTTGGTGCCAAGCACATAATTTATCGGTTTAAAAATAACAAATAGGATATATATATATATAGTAAACGATAAATTATTACACGCGACCAATCTTGATGGGCTATATTGAATTTGTAATGTACGTTCGGTAATGTTGCTGTATTAACTTAGCATAAAATACTTGTGAATCATTCTTGAAATAACATTAATTTTTAAGTTTTGTTTAAATTTTTCCATGACAGTGTTAAATATTTTTATTAAATAAATAAAACAAAGATAGTTATATTTTAACAATTCGCAATTTTCTCGGTTAAAAATGTTTTAAAATCTCGGTTTCAGTAACTGTAACAAAAAAACTACGAATTTAGATGTGATAGCTTGTGTTTGAGAGTGATTTATTGCATATATATATATTTTTTAACTGGATAAAAGTGTAGGTGGTATTGGAAAAAATGCTGTAATTCGAACAGGGGATGGATGAAATAAAAACAAAATTCATTTGTATAAAAATATTGGTTTGAGAAGAAGAAATTTCGGTTTTGTAGTTAAAATAAAATTCAACTTTTTTTTTTATACAAAGAATGAATTTCAATCAATTATATATTTTCCATGTTGACCGATAATAACCTTTTGCCATTTTTCTGGTAACTTCATGATTTCGCGCTCATAGAACTTCTAGTTCTTATCAGCTAAAAACTGAACAAATGCAATTTCATTTTATCATCATCATCAGTGAATGCTTTACCATCGAAAGAGTTTTATAAACTTCGAAATAAATGGTAATTTGATGGTGAAAGATAGGGCTATATGGAAGAAGAGATATGTTCCCGATCGAACTCCAGTAATTTTCCATGAATTACCAAATATGTTTTAGGCCTTACATCGTCTTGGAACACGATTCCTTTGTGATTTGCCAATACTGGCTGTTTTTCTTTGATTGTTTCCTCCAGTTTCATTAGTTTTTCATAGTAAACATCTAAATCGATCGTTTTATTCCTTGGAAGCGGCTCAAAATACACAACACCTTTGTAATCCCACCAAACTGAAGCATGATCTTTTTTTGACGAGACTCGGACCATGATCGTTTTCGATCGATGTTATTGTAGACATCCATTTTTTATCACCGGTAATGATTCGTTTAAAAAAAATCGACTTCATTGCGTTTGAGATGCATATCGCAAATATCGATTCGTTGTGTCAAGTGAATTTTTTTCAATTCATTTGGAATTCGAATATCCAGGTGCTTAACGAGTCCAAGACATTCGATGTGATTTTCAATCGTCGGGTATGATACATTTAACCTCTCCCAAATCTCTCGCTCAGTTATATGACGATCCGATTCAATTATGGCTTAGATTTGGTCTTCATCGACTTCAGTAAGTCGATCTACTGGAACAATCTCCAGAACGGAATCATTTAAACCGATTATGTTCTGTTAGGCGATTAACACCATAAACTTCACTCATCTCTTTTTTCTTGCCAATAGGGAAATAAAAAAGTAAAATATGTCGAAAATTTTCGTTTTTTCAATTCACCATAAACTAACAGGTGCAAGCAAAATTAAGCGAAATTTGCTTCTACAGTGTATTAAAAATGATATCTATTAAATGTCAAAAGAAAAAATCTGATGTGTACAACACATGACTTACGTACGCCTATTAAATTATATTTATAATTTTTTTTTAATGAAAAGTACATAAAATGTTCAGATATTTTTTCTTTTTTTTATTATTGAATTCATCGTAAAAATTTTTTACGATAAGAGGTTAATAATTATTAATAAATCAATATATTTAAATTAAAAAAAAGTTAAAAAAAAGGAGATCAAGTCTAATTCGAACCAATATGCCTTCGTCTAAGATCCAAATATTTCATTAATTAAACTTTTATTTGGTTATAACTCCGGAACCAAGGAGCATTTAGTCGTGAAATCCACTTAATGAATATTATCCTGTAAAAAAATATGTAAATAGGATTTAAAATTACCTGCACCTTTTGTAATGCAATTCATGCTCGCTTGAAATATTTGCATTTTTTTATTAATAAAGAATTTGTAATGCGTTCCGGTTTTCAATTCATAACTTTCGTTTAAATAAGGGCATGAAAAAAAATAAATGTACTTGATGATTGATTATTTCCTTTACATCATAATACTTGTCTTATAAAAGTGTATTTGAAGGCATACGTCATCTCGTTTTAGGTATTTAAATAACCACGATTCTTTTAATAAAACTGGGACATCTATTCAAACAAATCATGTTCTCTTAAATAGCATTAATTATTTTAAATTGATGAATCATTTTTATTTTTTATTTTAACGATCAAAGAATATTAATTACGCGCTGAAGGATTTTAAAATAATTAATTAATTAATCGTAAATTAGATTTTAATCAATTAATTCAAACGCTAAGCTACTGTATTCTATATCTATAATTAAAAAACCCGATGAATTCCTATTATTTTATATAAATTAATCTGTTCTTTATAAAACCATTTCATTTACGGTCGTAATAATATTTTTAATTGTATCTTTATCCATTTTAGAATTAACAGGTTTCATTCTGTAGTTAAATCTATTTAGAATATATGGCATCATTAGAAAATAGTATTTCTGGGTGCTCTAAATAATAAATCTAACTGAATGAGATCAACTTTTTCTTTTTAATTAAAACAGTATCATTGTATTGCAAAATAAATCTTTTTTTCAAGCACAGCTTAACGTTACAGATTTTTCGAAGATAAGAAATAATATTATCAGATTTATACAACCTCTCAGGTGTTATACACCGGAAAGTTTTATTTAAAGTTAAGAGGCGATTCGAGAAGTCAGATCAACAAAAACATACGTGCAAAGAAATGCCATATCTAGTTTTATTTACCACTTCCTTCCATCCGCAATTTTATGTTTTTACAATAAAAAATTACATCTTAAGTTCCAATTTTAATGAAATTTTGTGATCGTGTATCTGACACCATTCTCTACAAAAAAGAAAATCTTACCTTAAAAACAATTATAAAATGGCGGCCATTTAAATTTTTGAATCATTAACATCACCTAAGTTTTAGTTACATGTACTAGATTCTACTGGATAAAATATTAAGCCTTTTATTGGGAAAAAACTTTCAACTCGTTCGTTTTCTGAAGCATTCACAGTCACGAACGGTGCTGTCAAATTTGGACTAGGCGCGGGATCCGGGCTTTCGCGATTTCGTTTAGTTTGTCTGAGGGAATCATATTAGGTTGGATGTGAGGATATCCGTTTGAGGCCTACGTGAACGCAAATTTTGATTTGTATTTTACTGATGCAAATGTCTGCCGAGGCATTTACATTGGTGGCATCCCTTTGAGGCCTGGCTGATGACTGTGAGATGTAATGAGTTAGAGGGTCTGAAGGCGACCTCCGGTAAAGCCCCTCAGGGCTCGGAACGGTGGGGGTGGTGTGGCGACCGGTAACGTCACAAGGGGCTTCCCCCAACGGGGTTGGAATGGGAACAAAGTTGTCTGTCGGACTCACTTTTACCTCCTCGGATGGGTGTAGGTGATTTCAGTTCTTTTACTCAACGATTGCGGATTCAGTCTTCTTTGAAACTAGCTGAGCTGTTTTGTTTCTACGTGTTCACTTTTGCTACAAGTACCGATGGGATATCGCTTGCGGAATTCGCATCAGCGGCATCCTGACCGAGGCGAGACTACAACATCTCTATCGCCGAGGTTTTTGAAAATAACCCGTTGCCTGTAAAAAGCTTTGAAGTACAGTTTTGAATAGATTTATTCATTTCGTTCTGCGGTTTTTCTGTAAATGGAATTTTTTTGCTTTTAACCTTTTTTCCTCATTCTTAATTTATTTTTCCCAGTGTGGTCTGAATTTTTTTTAAACCTCCGTAGATCCATACTAAGAAATATTTGAGTAAATATTAAACAAGATAAAAGAATTTAAAAAAAAAAATACAATATTAAAATTATTAAATTAATTTTTTAAATAAATTATCAAGCATTTTAAAACAGATTTTTAAGTGATTTATTAAAGATAATAACTAATATATAACATTGTAGTTTACTTTAAACCGAAACATGTTATGTAAAGAAAAAATGTTCTATTGTCTGATTTAGATCTGATATATTGTATAATTTTTTATTTCATTACATTACAGAAAGTTAATAAAGTTTTGGAAAATTTTAAATAACTTTTTAATTGTTAAACTTAGAAATATTCTTACCTCGAAACGACCTATTTTTAAGGTAAAAATAAGGCCACCATACCTGAAGGACCCAGAAATTTCCCACGGGGAAACTCGAAAATTTAAATCGCAGGGTTGAGACATAAATTTAGAGGGCATTAAAAACAAATATTTTGACGAAAACAATTTTGGATTATGACAACCGTAATCAAAATGACAGCTATTTTATATTTTTCACAGCTTGTTACAAAAGTGGTCAACAGTATCTCTTAAATAACTGCTTAACGCTGTAACACTAAAAAAATAATAACTTAAAAAGTGCTCCTGTGTCAAAATAATCTATTTTTCAGTATGAGACCGTTATTTTGAATATGCTTTAGGTCACTTTATAAACTACCTGTGAAAATCATTAAAGGCCGCCATTTTTGTTAGCGTTGTCATAACCTAGTCTTTTGTTAAAAAAAAATCAGAAATTCGGTTTTTTTAATTCCTTTATCTGCCACAATCCTACCCTTTCCATTTAAACGTTTAGAGTTGATCGTACCGGATGTCTTTAGTGGAGTGATCTTCGAACCGAAAAATAGATTGGTTTGAGACAGTAGCATTTATTAAAATTTATTTTTTTAATGTTTAACGGTTGAAAAATTATTTAAGGGCTCTCATATTTTATTAACTATCTATTTTTGTAAAAACATAGAAGTTTCAAAATTATAAATTTACTAAATTATAATCGGAACATATTCGGTGTTTATTGATTTTTACGTGTGCATTGTTATCTAAATATTGTTCACATTATAATATGTTACTATAATCTTTTGAATTTAGGAAAGGAACTGATAATCTAATTAATAAAATCTTTGTCTATTATACATCTTTAGTATTAATTATTATTTTTATAAAAGAAAAATAAGTTTTGGTTGTATTTTGTAGTTTAATATTAATTTTAGTTTTTTTTGATCGTGCATACTCGTATATTCATAATAATGTGTTTACTAAAAAATAAAAAGGGTCTGATTATAATACATAGCGGTAAAAGTAAGATAAAAATGTACCGTTAACTTTTTTTATTATTTAGCTTATTTTAATGATTTAACATGTAATAAATATTTATGAATTTTTGTTTCCGTTTAAGCATTTTTATTTCTGTTTTTTTTAAAGTGATTTTTCTTTCTTAAGGATAATGGTATCGAACTTATAACTGTATAAGTCATTTATCTTTTTACTGAGAAATACATAAAACGTTTTGATCTGTCTATAGTATATTTTTATGAAATGTAAATTTTATTAACTCTTTTTATTTTTCGTTAAATAATTTGTAATTATCAGTAAAGTTTATTATTTAATTTTTTAAATATACGTAAATCATAAATTCTAAAATAAATAGTATTTTTTCTATAGATGATATAGGTATTTCATGATATATCTATGATATAGATGTTCAACCGATAAATGCCTACTCTTTTCAATCACTGACCAATCAGAAGCGGGTATTGTTTAATGTATCACCTGTTTTAGTTTTTACTTTGATTTTAATCCGATTTAGTAGTTAGCAAGCAGAGGTTAATTTAAAAGTCCACCGATAAGTAACTATGTTTTTATATTACCTGTTTATCCTTTTGTTAATTACGAGAAAATATTGAGAAAATGTAAAAAAAAAAAACATTTTTTGTATAAGATTTTAATACAGCTCCCAAAATAATTTTTTTAAATTATCACGGAATTTCTTTCGGTAATCAAATATTATTTCAAATATGAAAATTTTCATTCAGCTAGTTATAAATTTAATTTTTTTATGTAGTTTTAAGTTATAAAAATAGTTGGAAAAAATTTCATCGTCTATTGCTAAACAAAATTCTTTAACGATGTAAAATCCAATCGATTTAGGAAAAAATCTTTTTCAAGTTTTACGTAATAATTTTTTTGCTGAATTTTAAATAAAAGCGTGTAATAATAATAAAACAGATTGCAGAAACATTTGTATATTTGTTTGAATTTTAATTACATTAAATAATTATTTATAAAAAAATTATAATTAGAATAAGCGTTAAATTTCGTTTTGTTGTTTTATTTATAAATAAATTACGGTATAAGTAAAAACTATACAGTATTTCACTCGACCGGCTACACTGTAATTTAAAACAACACATTAATGGCCTTGGATGTGTGTCAGTCAGCATTTTATTTCTTTTATTTTTATTTTCTAACCTTCACTAAGTGAACTGCAAAAACCATAATTATAAAAATATTATAAAGGTTTGGTACCTATTCTACCATCAAAACCCAGCAATCAGTACTTTTACAAGCCTATAATATATATCCTATTGTTGTGTAATTATTTAAAAATTATATTACTATTATTTTTATTACCTAATTCAAAACATAGACATAAAAAGATTTATATTCTTATTTTATAATAGATTTTACCGATTGTAAAAATAACGGTATTCTGTATTTGAATTGATAATGTTTTGATGTTTCTCAATTTTTCAATAGCTGTATTATGCAAAACAATTAAATATAAGGGTCATTCGGAAAGTTCTTGTCCTGAAAAGTAAACACAATTTTTCAAAAACCTTTTTTTTTTACTTTTCAATATAACCATCTTCCAATTCGATACATATAGTACGATATCGATACATATAGGCGTTATCACCCGCTTTGAGAACCATTCGTTCTCAAAGCGGTTGATAACGCCCCCTTGACTTCAGGGGGGGGGGGGGCAGTAGAAGGTTCAAAGAAAATTGGGGGCGTTCAGGCGGTCTAGAAAGAAAGGAAGGAAGATCAAAACCCTTTAATTAAGGTATTTATTTGTATCAATACGTTGCTGAAATCGGGAGATATACAGCATTAAAGGAAAAAGTGGCCGTTTCTCTTTAAAGTGGAATATTTCGGTTCAGAAAAATCGTAGAGACATAAAAAAAAGAAATTAAAGCAAAAATCGTAAGCTTTTAAACGATTTTAATGCAGTTTACTGAAAAAATTTCGTTTCGCCCATGCGCTCGATCAAACACAAAGAAAAAACATTCAAATTTAAAACATTTTTCTTCTCATTAATTTTTTTAATTTATTGATTTTTGAAATCTGAAGTTCATTGTCAAAAAGTAGAGTATTCAAGCTTTAATTTCTTTTTTTATTCGTCTCTCTAAGCCCGATGGATTGCGTTTAAATAAATTTAAACACCCTTGAGAAGTGTTCAGTCGAATTAATTTTTGATTGACTGTTAACAAACGCGACGGCGGTTAAAAAATATCGAGCAGAAAACTTTATCATAACAAAAACATCGTGTAGAATGTAGCGGGAATGATCTGTGAAGATGTTTGCAATGTCAGTAAGCTCGCGTAGCTTTAATCGGTGATCATTTAATTTGGCATTGTGAATTTTTGTCTATTTTGTCGTTGGTAACGGATTTTGGGCGTACTAAGCGTTCATTATGTTGAACGGATGTACGACTCGGTTTACCAGCCCACCAGCTCACTTATTTTAACATCGAAAACGAAGTGGAATGTTACTACTTTTTGTATGTTTGTAGGGCTAAACCTTTTAAAATAAAATACTTTAAAACAGCTAGATCTTAAATTTTATTATTTTTCAGAATTTATCAAAATTTGTTTGCCACAATCGAGGGATTAAACACACCCGTCTGAAATTTTCGCAGCGCGTCATCTAAAGGATCGTACAAATATTGTATATATTTGCTCCATTTGGGTCAAACTTGCTTCGTTTCTGTGACAGGCCAAGAATTTTCCAAACGTTTCTAGTACTGCAATTTTTAGATAATATTATGATTAATATAATATTATTTTAGTATATATTTATTGTACGTCATCATTCGCTTCGCTAGTCCCAATAAATAAAATTATTTTATCTCTAAGCCGATATCCAATTTGAAAAATTAATAATAGTCCATAGTTCCCCATAATTCTGTATCTTTAACAATAACAAAATATATCATGTTTTAAAATTTGATACAAGATAACAAATTACTAATGGAATAAAAAATAAACACAGATTTAAATAATACCAAGAATGAGCAATTATAAAACGACTATTACAATTAAATAACAGAATAATCAAGAAGGTTTATATAAATAAAAATCTATTACTATATAGGAAATTTGGTTGGAAATCGATTAATTTTAGATTCATAATACCATCGTAAATGTGCAAGGACATTATGAATTATTTATTTTATACATAACTTAAGGTAATCTTTTTAACATTTTTTAAATTGATTTTTATTGTGACAAAAATACAGTGAACGACGGATGTAGGTCAGATTCTATTTAAATTGAATAAGATATTACTGTAAACGATATACATTCTACCGTAAAGTATGTTTATGAGTTTTTAAATTTATCTGTATAAAGAGTACTTTTGTACAAACACGGTGAGAAAATACAATAAAAATGAAGCGATCGATGTACTCGTAATAAAGATGGTAGTAGGTTGCTCTATGTGGGTAAACTTTCTCAGTTCTTAATGCGCTATATGAGTCGACCGATAAGTAACGTTATGACCCGGTTTGTTTAATACTCGTTTATAATAGATCTAATTTCTTAGTTTCAGATTGGATGGTGAATTATAAAGATAAATTTTAAACTTTTCATATAATTTATCTGTAAGAATTAATTTCTCGAACATTGTACCGCTGATATGTTAAAAATAATGTTAAAAATTAATGAAATCTACCTTACCAGCACACTGAATGAACTCAAGATCTTTCGGGATAATTGAAAGCCATCTTCAGGAGATAACATTATTGCATTAAAGTTAAAAATTTAAAACATCAAAAGTAAAATGTAAAACAATCGTGACTGTCCGGTCCTACCAGTATAATGAAGGACTCTGGTGGATTAAAATGAAATCCTTCAGTATACTGGTAGAACCGGACAATCATGACTGTTTTACATTTTAATCTTTTAAGGCCTGGGCCTTTTATCGCCCCCCTGAAGGCCCCAGCGCCCACAAGAGGGCGTTATCGCCCGCTTTGAGAACGAATGATTTATATTAATATTCTTCACGTATTCGGGCAATTTCTTTCTAGGGGAATCAGCAGTAATAGCAGAGGGAGTAGAAAATATTTTTTTTCGTCAATTATCCTTTTACTTAATAATCTCAGACTGGATTAACCGATCTTTGTAAGAAGATTTCTGAATACCGTTTAATTTCTGAATTTGCCGTTTAATTTTTGTTACAATCGGTCAGAAGAAGCTGGGAAGATACGGCCACTGCGGCTTCCATATCACAAGATTTTACTGAAAGAGTAGATCCATTTTTTACATGCTTATTTACTTACATTCTTTAATGTTTCACTTATTTTTCCTCCAAAGTAATAATAGTCTGTCGAGTGTGAAGCCCTTTGAAGTAAGAGATGTATAATATTCCTGATGAAAAGGGATTTTTAATTACATCATTTTAATAAATACCGTAAAAGTTTTAAATAAAATATTCCATACCAAACTAAAATAAAAATTCCTTTTATCTCGTTTTAACACATTATTGTGTTTCAACCAAAATCGAATTTTATCCATTCATAAATTGGGGAAAGTTTCCAAAGTATCACAAGTCATCATAAGGTTACAACGATATATCCGTTCTTCACTGTCAAACGCTTTTATCTTGGTAATCCTTTAAGAACGCATTTTAGGACCAGATTTCTGAATATATATTTACATAATATATGGGAGGCCTAAATAAGACGTTTTTCCAAATTTGTTTTTGTATTTTTTTGTTATGATTACATATGGAGTACACTTTTTCTTTTTCTGTTTAGCCTCCCGAACCACCGTAAGGTATTACTTCAGAGAATGAATGAGGATGAAACGTATGAATGTAAATGAAGTGTAGTCTTGTACAGTCTCAGGTCTACCATTTCTGAAATGAGTAGTTAATTGAAACCCAACCACCAAAGAACACCTGTATCCTCGATCTAGATATTCAAAATCCATATGGGGTATATTAAAAGTGAAACTAAACATGTAATTTTTTATTCATTATAAATGTAATGAAAATCGATGCAAATGTGCTGCAAAAAATCCTATATTATTATTCTATTATTAACTTATATCATATGAAATTGAATAAAAAAATTGAGCACTTTCACCGATAAGCGTGTATAATTTAAGTAGATATTAAAATAATACTGCATTTTATTTTGATTGGTAGATTGAGCGATGGATCGATCGATCGACTAGAAAGTTGAACAAACAATATAAATTATAAATATATGTGTGATGAATTTTCAAACAGTGTAATATATATATATATATATATATATATATATATATGTTTATATGTTTATATGTTTATATGTTTATATGTTTATATACGAATAATAATAAATGATTCGTTTATTATTTCTGGCTTTATTTAATACATTTTCTAAGATTTAAGAAAATTGTAAGTAATCTGTTAACTATACCTAACAATTTTTTAAAATAAAAATAAAATGGTCTGTCTCTGCTTATATATAATTACATACAATTTCTAGTATACCAAGTGAATTTATTTTTATTATTTTACAAAAGTTTGTTACATTTATTTTGCTAAATATCAAATATTACATAAAAAGAGTTTCTGGATCTTATCTACCGAAATAGAAACATTTTGACGAATTAATGAAAATTATGTTAAAAATATCAGTTTGACAGATTTTAAAAATTTGTAATATAAATTTTGATCCAATTAATTGAACCAATCATTACTAAATAGTATATTTTGTTGAATGTAGAAAATAACTGGTTACTATTCCATAAATCTTTAACACAAACACGTAATTAGTAAATTACAAATATGAAAACAGTTCTCTCCAAACAAGAAGTAGAGAAAATTTAATTAAATATTTTAAAAAAAGAGAACATTTTTTTGTTAATTTTTTCCGAATTCTTACCTTCTATGTAAGTAAAATAAAAAAACCAAGTTATTTTTTATTTATTTTAAATATTTTAGTCTAATGCATTGTATTTACTTATCACTGATTGTGAAGATAAATAAGTTGTTAATGAACAAAATATGTCGTGAACACTATATTATTACAACTTAAATTTTTTTTTTGTATTTAAAAAAATATATATACATTAATACAATTTGATTACCATTTTATCATTAAGATAAATAATTTTTTATCGGTAATTAAAGAATGCATATGTTTTGACATTTAGTTGTAACATCGACACGACAACAAAGAGATTCTCCTCAGTATACTTCTGTCGTACATTGAACGTACAGTTTCTGGACCGGAAAAGTGACCCGCTTTCGTGTTTGTAAAGAAAGTTCATGACAGTACGGTACCGGTAAAAACCTGTGATGATAATATATTAAAGAATTTAATGTAGGTGTCATTACAGGCATATTATTAAAAATTTTATTATATAAAAGAATATTAATTAAAAATAAACATTTAGATATACCGTCCTACTTTTTAATTAATATAATTTAGAATTTAGTGTTTTGTGTTAATAATTAATATCATTAACAAAAAAATACCAATTTTTTTGTGATTTTATACTGTAATATTTCAGTAAAAAGGGCGCTTATCGATTTCATAACAAGTTAAAAGTTAGCAAACATGGTTCCCTTGACCCAATTCGATACAACAAAAAGATTATATTGAGGATATTTTAAAGAGACAAAACAAAAAACGGGGATCTTTACAAATTTAGATTAATATTTCAAAACGTTATTATTTTTGATTTGATAATTAATTAATTTGCCACATAAGCTCAAAGCTTAGGCGTGCGAATATAGGATTAGAAAATTTGTTAGCTTATGAATAATGTTATGCCTGATCGGGATTCGAACCTGGGACCTTCCACGTGAAAAGCTGAGACGTTAATATTCCGATATGTAATAATAATAATTGAAAAATATAAGATTGTAAAATAAAAATAATTAATTTTATGTATTTTAATGTAAAAAAAAAGTTCATTTCAAACGTCTCATGCGCGCACCTCATCTAATGGGCGTAATTCCAAGCACCTCATGCTTAGAATTACGCCTCTTTTGGAAAAAAACGCATGGGCATTTTAAACATTTTTAATCAAGCTGGTACTCGGCAAAGTGATAAACAACTAATTCTTAATATTGTTAGAATATGACATTTCTATCGCTGTCAATTTTTTTTGTATATAGGGTCTTTCATTTCAACGAAAAAGTAGAACTGCAATAAAACAAAAAGTATTTGTAATATTAACTGATTTTTATTTTATTTAGAAGTTGATAACATTACAGTATGTTCGAAAAATAATATCGTTTAACAATATTTGAATTATTTGTAGATTAGAATCATCCCAAATACAGCAAATTTGCTTGTTTACAAAGCCATCAAGCCAAAAATGTGCCTCAAGTGAAAAGATGATTTTTGATGAAAATTCTCATCCACTTCGAGCCACTTTAGAGTCCAGTCAGCAAACCGTCTAAGCAAAGAATAGTCCGTTGTTTTAATTAGATGATTCTTACGCGGGTGTAAGCCAAAATCTTTATGCAAAATTCGCCATATTGTTGTTGAAGAAAGACCCAATTCTTGTGAATGATGTAAAATCGATGAATTTCGATTTTCACGAACACTTCCCCTTTTAGCAGTAATATTTTCTTTAATCCTTACATTTCTTTTGTTAATTGGTGTTCAAAATAAAGTAGAGTAAAATTCTGTTCAAATTTTTTAACCAAATAATAATTGTGCTTTTGTTTGGCCGATTATGCTGACAATAAATAATACGAAGCGCACAATACTTAGCTGTAACCGATTCCATATTTCGATAATACATTTTTATGATTTGTAAACGTTGTTGAGGCGCTTAGAGGTTCCAAAATGATTTGTCATAAACTACTGAAAACAAATGATGCATGAAAAATTAAAAAATAAAATTAACGTCGCCAACACAATCTGGCAATTTTTTGTGTTCAGTCTGAAATACCCTCTTAGTTGTCTAAAATTTTATTTTTCCGAAAATCTTTTGAAAATCATATTTCTTTCTATTTCATACCAATAAAAAGAGGCATCCTACTCAGAAAATATTTATGATTCTAATGTAATTGTATTTTTTCTGTGATCTTTTTTGGTGGATAGTAACCCGTAAAATTATACTGCGTTTAGTATAGGATTAATTTAGTATATATATATATATATATATATATATATATATATATATATATATATTATTTAGTATATTAATTTAGTATAGGACTGGTTTCGTATCATCTGGAAACTATTCCTTTTACTTTCCCGTCTAGCGCTATAGTTTTAGAAGGGAAAGTATTGTAATCGGTTCAATTTGGGCATATGTAGTTTTCATTGGATCTTGACGTTTTGACACCTAAGGAACCCCCCCAAAAAAAACCAAAAACCGGATGAAAATTTTCCGGATGTTCGTGTATGTGTTCGGTGTCACACTCCTTATATCTTCATAACTATTGGACCGATTCTGACCAAACTTGGTCAGATTACTTCTATATATGGGGCATTGATGCCATTAAGATTTCAACTTAAAAGGTCAACGGGGTGAGGCTGTACAGCAAGGTCATCATCTGAGATTTCGCTTAATTAAAGTCTAATTTTTCGTAAGAATTAAAAAATTATATTTGCAAAAAAAATTTTTTACAAAATCGCACCCCCCCCACCCAAGAAAAATGCTCTAAATAAACTAGCAACTAAACGAGTATACTGCGTCAATAGTACCCCTTCTTATTAACGCTAGTGTAGTACTGACGTATACCTGCTGTAGTTGTCTGCCATGTTGTGACGTCACAGGTGAGCGGTAGAATTAAATCAATGAATAATATTAAAATGTAAAAACGTATTTTAAGTGGTCGCTAGTACCGCCACATCCGCGCGAATGAAATACGGTACGCGCACGAGCTTTAGTTAGAATCATTGAATTAAATAAACAAAAAAATAATATATTTAACTAAAATGATAAATATTTTTAATTAAGTTGCGCGTGTAAGCCGTGCATCAGAAAAAAGCCGCGTAACGGGAATGTCCTACAACTGTGTTGTCAGCTTTTTTTAATTAAGTCATTTTCTAGAAACTTCTACAGTAGCTTTAATTTTTTTTAAATGTTTTATTTTAATTAAATTGTTTTTGCATTTTAAAATTATTATTGAAAAATTACTGCTCTTGTTTGAAGTTGAAAACGCTTACATATTGCAAAATTTATTTTATATAAAATATCAACAACTAAATAAATAAATGAATATTTTTGTTTTATAAAATAAATAATACAAAAATATCCGTGCGATGTGGATTGACCGTTAATAACCTGATAACCGGTTATAATTAAATACGTTTCATCACAATAATGTTGCACAATTTCAACAAAACAAACAGGTAAGCAATGATTACCACTTTTGTTACTAGTCAATATTATTTTTTTTATATAGTAACTACGATCAGTTGTATATGTTATATGAAGAGAATAATATTCACATTCAGTACGAGTAGCGTTTAATATATTTCTGTATAACGTCATCACCATACATAGAATTGTTAATGTACAGTGATTGATAAGTCATGTAGAATACTACGTAATGGAACGAATTTTAAAACAACAAATTTCTTTTAGTTTTAAAAAAAAAAACAATAGTTTCTTCAATATCTAACATTATTTAATCTTGTTACATAATTTATTTTTCCCATAAATACCCTATTACATGATGATTTATGTTTTTTTTTGGTTTGAAAAGTGTTTAAATCATTTTATGTGTAAGAAAGACAGAACAGATAAAAATATACCGAATATTGTTTTACATAATAAGGTTTATACGCATATATAAGAACAAACCTACTACTCGCTTACTCATCACAATATCTCTTAAACATTTGTGATGCTAAAAAATTAAATTTTTGCTGAGCGGTTGAAAATAAGTACTGGGAAATCGCTGTTACTAACAATACTTCGTGCACAGTGGCGGCTCGTAGCTAACATTTGTAAGGATACTGCTCCAGAAAATTTTTTTCTGGGCCTTTTCAAAGCCACGGTTATAGTTTTCTGTAAAATAGAAGAATTGAAAAAAAATGAATTAAATAGAATAGCTGGAAGCAGGATAATAGTCTTTTTTTTCTTTTATTCTGTTTAGCCTCCGGGAATCACCGTCAAGTATTACTTAAGAGGATGAATGAAGATGATATGTATGAGTGTAAGTGAGGTGCAGTCTTGTACAGTCTCATTTCGACCATTTCTGAGATGTGTGGTTAATTGAAACCCAACCACCAAAGAACACCGATATCCACAATCTAATATTGAAATCCCGATAAAAGTAACTGCCTTTACTAGGACTTGAACGTTGGAACTCTCGACTTCGAAATTAGCTGATTTGCGAAGACGCGTTCACCACTAGACCTACCCGACGGGTAGGATAATAATCTAGTTCTACACTTTATTGCATTCAAGAATATGGTACAGAGTTTTTTAAGCATAACACACGCGGAGTAAAAAAAACTACCTTCCACCAGCACGCCAGGGTCGGCACTGCGGGACTGACAGTGCTCTTGCAGTTCCATAGTGCCTATACGCGAGCCGCCACTGTTCATGCAGTAAAAGTAATAATGAAAAAAATAATAAACCTAGGAGTCCTAGGAGTTGTCCTAGGAGTTGTCCTAGGAGTTGTTGGCCAAACGTTATTCTGGACATTAGAATAAACAAAACAGTTCATGTTGACAAATGCGCTATTTCTAAATCTGGGTTTTTGTGTCTGTTTTCACTTCCTTCACTACTTGAATTAATAATAATTTCTATTATTAGCGATAAAAATTTAAGCAGAAAATTATAAAACTGCATAATTTCTGCGATCATCTTTTAAAAATTTGTCTTATCTTAGCTGTATATCAGTCAATTTGAACAAATGAGTTGTCATTTTGTTCACATCAAAAGGCTTAAAAATGTTTCTAATTAAAATATTACTCTATAAAATTAATATTTAGGGAGCTAGTATACAATTTTAAAATGTACACAATTTTGAATTTTCATAGGTAAAATTTTTAAACGTATTTATCTTTTAGAAGACGTTTTCGGGTACATGTTCACCAAATTTCCTTAAAATTTAGCTTTTCATTCAAATTAAGAGATGCTCTGTATGTTTACAGTGTCAAAGGAAGAAATTTTTTAGAACATTTTTTACAAATAACAATTTAGAAAATACGTCGTATAAACTTAAATATGGAAACATTTCGATTTCGAGTTATAACTTGCCAAAAAAATTTCGCCTTCATTCTACTCAAAGGGTAAAATTAAACAGGCTTTAAATTCTTAAAAATTATTACGGGGTAAATTTCATATGGTTTTAACCAAAAAAAAAAAAATGAAAAAAATGATTCTAGAACTATATTTCTAGTGATTATCGCGAAAATGATTGTAAAACACACAAAAAAAAAAAATAATTTTGAAAGCACACAAAATTATTCAAATGTAATACACGAATTTTAATCGTTAATCATCTCCGACGTTATAAAATAAAATATTTTTCAGTTTATTTTGTTGAAAATTATTTCTAAATAACGAATTTTCGTTTTGTTAATGTTTTTAACATAATATTAAAAAATTTCAATAATCTTTTAAACTAGTATCTTATTTAAGTTTTCGTTTAATTATTTTTTTTATTGATTTTGTTTCTACACAGTATCTCATAAATTTCCATACATAGAAAAAATACTGCTGAAACAAGTTTTTACGTTAATGGTAAGGTTAATCAGCAAAACTTACGTTATTAATGTTACGGTAACCCTCACTGGATGAGTCCGGCAAGAATTTAAGGTGCGGGTAAAGTGATGGTGTGAGCCGATTTATGGGATGACAGAATTATTGGACCATTTATCGTTGATGGAAATTTTAATGCCGACAAGTAATGTTTATTTTTCAATGCGTATAAACATATGGGACACTCTGTAGATACGTATTTTCCAATATCTAAATGATTCATGTCTCGTTTTAAAATTATAACAACATATTTTTCTGTAATATTTTGGTCTGTTTTATTCTTAATCAATCTGTTTTCATTTTCAGTTTACGTTACTTCTCAGAATTAAACTCTTCACAAATTTTATTGCAAAAGTTTATTTATTTACTGATAATTTAACAAACCTAACTGGTCGTCAAATCCACCCCAAAAAAAAGTGTTTTACAGCACCAATTTTGTTTAATAATTTTATAAAAAATTATTAGATATATATTAGAATGCATAGTTCTAGGACCTGGTTAATTTTTCCGGTCAAAAACAATCAAATTTACCCCTTAATTTAGATGACAAAATTCTTAGTATAGTTTCATTCTACAATGAAGCAGAAATGAAGGCGACATTTTTTCTAAGCTCGAAAACTAACCATTCGGAACCACGTTTTAATGAAAACCTTTCTTTATTTTCACTAATAGAACATGTCTGATATTCTTTCCGTGACATTGTGTGGTACTATTGTGTTAACAGGGGAGGAGGGGCATTCGATTTAAGCTCTTATTAAGTACCGTTAATTATTATATTTAGTTTACTTTTGTTATTAATAAGTTGTATATAATTTGTACATTTAATGTTCATTATACGAGGTTGGCAAGCGAAGCGAGCTTAGGCTACGTTTGGTTAGATTATGTTGTTGATTCCATGTATAGAGTGGGCAGTGTACAGCTATACACATTACGTGCGAGAGAGATAGATCGATAGGACGGGTGGAACAGTTAGATAGTCATTCCTTTACGAAAACATCTCGTATAGCTCCGTATAATGACAAAGTATAAGTTAGTATAAGATATCAAGATAATTCAGGATAGTTAATAGCGCGGTAAGCCAGCCGTCAGCATATGTGCACAGCAATACGCCGCCCGTTACACTGACCAATCGGACGATTATCAACATATCCTACGCTCTCTAACCTCACATAATTAACGTTAAATATACAATTTACTAATAACAAAAGTGATATTTAAACTAAATACAATAATTCATATACAAAATAGCAACAGAAAATAGCGGTACTTAAAAACAGCGCAAATATAGTAGCCCTCCCGTTAACCCATTAGTACCCACTATATATGTAGTGAAAATAAAGTACGGGAACCCTTAAATAACTTTCTAACCCTTACATGGAGGTTACTGGTAATAAATAACAACCAAAATAAAATATATAAAGTAATGCATTTAGAAAACAATTTACCGAGGTCATCCCAGGGAAAGGATACATATACTCTTAGTATAGAAGAGCATGTCGAAATGTACTGATGTAGTGCGCTAATATAGGTCAATCAACTTAATATTAACATCTGTATAAATGCTTTGTGTTCGTTTATTTATTCCATGATATTACTCAGTAAATTAAAAAATAAGCGTAAGCTTATAATGTGTGTGTGGTATGTGCGCGCGCGCGAGCGTGAGAGTAACAGTGAGCGACTATTCGCTATACTATTCTCCATCTATGTTAACTTTTCCTGACTCAATGACTGTAGCTGTACTGCGTAGTAACATTGTATCTCATTATAAAATCGCATTATCTTAAAAGTGAATGCTAAATAGGGAATAACCTTCAAGTCGTTTAAACATAAAGTTACGACTGGTGAAAGGAAAAAATACTTAATTCTGTTTATAGAAAAAAATAGTTTTATTATTGTTACTATTTTATTTCTTTTCGGATAATACATGATAAATGCTGGAAGGCTCAATAAATATCCTTTTAATTATAATTAAATTATGTATAATATTTTAATGAATTATAAAAGACGATTTGTTTTTTATTATTGAAGAAGGATTTATCCTTCATGATCTCATAAATTATCAACGTTCGGGAAAAGGAAATAATATATATTTATAATATTGTAATTTTATTTAAAATAAATATTATAGAAATATTTGTATTATCAGATCTTAATCGTGAATATCGTACTTGTCATCTCATTTTCACGAACACCGTACATCATGCTGTACGAATATCTCAATTAAAATGAGTCATATTAAACTATAAAATAAATTAATTATCTGTCTATTGTGTGTTTGTGTGAGTTTGTCTGCGCGCTCTTAGTTATGTTACGCTCATAGGGGTTTCGGTAATTGTCCAATTTTTATAGTAACATCGAGATTAATCAAATTATATTGTAAAAACATTTCCTGTCATTTGAATTAGGGTTTAAAAATTATATTTTTTCCCTCACGCTAATTATAAAAATTGTTTGTATCAACACGATTTTACTTTTTGTTATTTATCTAAACTTATTTTCTTAACTAAATAAAAATTAAAACTAAACTGTTTTTTTTTTGTTGCAATATTTAATTTAGAATCTCTTCCACTTTACGGGAACCATAAGTAAATTTGAATACCTCTCCAAAAAAATAATGACATGCAGAGAAGGTTTTCCATTGAAATCAATTAAAGAACTGTTTAAGTGTACATATGTATGCATATACAACATACGTAACTATATAATAAACATAAATAAGTACATAGAAAGATGAGTTCAACGGACACTGATCAAGTTCAAAAAATAAAAAGCAAAGAAAACACCAAAAAATAGTCTTATCAATCATACAAAAAATAACTAATCAAACAAAGAAACAGTGAAACAAATAAAAAAAAAAACAAACAACAAAAGTAAGTTGCGAAAAGAAATGAAGAATTCTGATGATGCACAACATTCTAGGGTGATTTACCTGAAATCTCGGAGAACTTGCAGATGTAATATATGCAGTCACTTTAGGCGCCTAACGTCCTCGTTGCTACCTAGTTAATTTAATATAGGTAATCGCGAGCCAGTTCACGTGTTTGTTCAGTCTCACTGTATCTTGTACTGAACCGTCGTATTTCATGTCGACGAATAATCCGGGAACCCGGTTTTAATCACGTCAATGATTTTTTTATCGTTTTGAAAAAGGCAAACGTTTCTCAATAGTTTGTTCTGGAATCGCTGTACGACTTCGATGTTACTCTCGTTTGTTGTATCTCACAGTTGGATTCCGTAGGGCCAAACCGATTTCAGGACCGCCAAGTACTGCAATTGCTTGTTAGATAATGATAGTTGCAGCCCCCCTCACTATCAATCAGTACATCTACCTGAACTTAATGTTCAGCTGCGTCTTTTTCTCCCTGACGTGACTTCTCCACGTCAACAGCGATTCAAATACAATTCTTAGGTGTTGCACGTTGTTGGCATACGGGATGAAAACGCCATTAAGTTGAACTGGCGGGCAGCTACCCCTCCTAATTGCAAAGGTAACATGCGTAAACTTAGTCGGATTAACCTTCTTCTTCAATCTAGCTAGCCACTCGTTAATTAGATCCAATACAGTTTGTAGTTTAGCAAAAGCTACGATAGGGTAAGATCCACAGCCAGAATTGCCGTGTTGTCCGATAATGATGCAACTGTGATGTTCTCTGGAGTCGGGAGGTCTGCAATGAAGACCGAGTGTAGAACTGGCCTCATAACTGAGCTTTGAGGACCTTCCAGGTATTTATGTAGGATCAAGTAATACGATTGAGAAAGGCTCCTTTCCAATTTACAGAATAGGCCAGACCTTATCAAAGATCTGCTGGACATACAGATAAGAGCTGTATCTCTTTTTTCTGTTTAGCTTCCGGAACCACTGTAAGGTATTACTTCTGAGGATGATTGAGCTAGATATGTAAGAATGTAAGAGAGGTGTAGTCTTGTACAGTCTCACGTAGACCATTCTTGAGGTGTGTGGTTAATTGAAACCCAACTACCAAAGAACACCGGTATCCACGATCTAATATTCAATCGTGTTAAAGAACCTGCCTTTATTAGGATTTGAATCTTTGAACTCTCAACTTCGAAATCAGCTGATTTGCGATGAAAACATCGTCTTGGACATCCAATAAAACATATTTTTATTGGACAACCAATAAAAACAGCCGAGAATTACATCTTTTGTTTTAGGCACTTGCTAGTAACGTTGACAATCCGTGTGTTTGTTCGATTGTTGAGAAACATTTCTCATATAAAGTACAATAGATTAGTTTCAGTACATAAAATTTATTTCAAAATATAAATTGCAATATTCGTTTGCTCGAACAAAAAATGAAAATTTTTTATCGTTTTGAAAAAGGCATTTGAGAGAATAATTATTTCAACCATGATGACTTATTTAAAAAAAAAAAAAAAACTTTAAACATTTTAATGGATATAAAAATATAATTTTTAAGCAGAGAGTGCTTTGTCTGAATTTTTCTGTTAAAATTATTTTAATATTTTCATTTCGAATTGATATTTATAAAAGTACTATTTTTATTTTATAATCTGAAAGCTACATATCATTTCTTATAATATCCAATAAACAAATCTTATATTCTTTTCAATACATTACACAGACAACATAAATCCAGGAATGGATTAATATTCTACTACATACATTTAAAAGAAACTGCCCCGGCCAGTATTTACCTAGATGGTCCAGCGAAACCGTCATCAGACCGACATCACAAAAAACAATTATTTTAGAATAAAAAATAGAAGTGATTAAAACCCATACTGATTATTTAAAATATAAATATTCATGAAGATATTAAAAGTATAAAAAGTAATTCACAATTCTGGAGACGTTATTGAAAATTATTTGAGCACATATTTACGTACAAGCTGAGCAGATAAATCCTGTTTTTTCTTTTCTTTTTTTTTGCTTAATTAACAGATGATCACAGTTGGACATCAACGAATGAGGAAGAAAAGCTCAGCTTCACCCGACGGAAGAGTGAAGAGGCCTGCACTTTCTCCCGTGATGCCCTTTTCAGGGCCACGGGATAATTCAAGGTTTACGGATTGTAAATTATTTACAACCTGCTTACGGAAAAGCAGGCTATAGAAGAAACAAAAATGAAGATTGGCCCGCTACTACGGACCGAGATCGACTCGACCGAGCCCAGCCGTAACAAAGACAGCCTGAGAGAATATGTTACCGAATTTTATCTCACGAAACATCCACCATCCTTTCCTAATATTTACAATTATGACCCAGCCAACACATGCGACTCCCTCCGGAAAGGGGAGCGCATTGTCCTCTAAACATTAGAGCTTCCGAAAGGCGTATTCCTGGTAGGCCAGAAGGAACTAGCACCGAAAGGACTTCAGGGGACAGACTGAAGTGGATCACGCCGCGAGAACGAAGCTCATATGCGCTTAGTCTCTCACGACCATCCGCTGTCAACAAATACTCACCGAGCTAAAGGATCGGTACGCAAATAACAATTTCGTCCATAAATAAAACAAATTAATTATAACCGCCACTGAATAAATTATGACCCACCCGATAAATGAAAGACACACGAGCAAGGTACTTTTGTTCAGGTTCTGCGATTAGTAGGAAGATACAAACTCTCCCGCTATCCTGGCGTTCCGTTCCGTTAACATTTTATATTTAATAAACATCCGTCAACATGATTCATTCTTATAGGAATATAATGATGTGATAACCTATTTTTGTATATTGAAACTCGTTCTGTTTTTTCAGAAATCCTCAAAAGAAAACTTTTTTCAAGATCTGCTCTACCATCTTTTAGATATCCTCAATTCTTCAACAGATTTATTGTTCAAAATTAATTAAATCCTTTCCTCTCCGATACATAAAATGGGTAAAATTTTTATAATTTTAATGTAACAATTCCTGAAATATATTACCAAGTAAGAGTACAAACAGATTTCAGTATATTAAAGTTTGGGGTATTTAAAATCGTGAGAAACATAAAAATTCGAAAAGGTATTTTTTTTTTGTCGATAAAATCTATTCTGATTACATCCTATTGCTACTGGGAAACTAAAAAAATAATAATTTTTATTTAAATCATGAGAATAAATAAATAAGCTGTCCTTGATAAGCTGTGATGTTATTTCGAGTCCTTAAAATACATTTATTAACTTATCTTTTTTAAATTATTACAGTAGAACTGTAATTTCATAAAATTTAACATTTTTATTTTTTTTTTTATCATAAAACTTCATTGATTTTATTATCTTTATGATTATTACTTCTTTTTTTCTCAACGAATGTTTAATTTAGGTCAGGTGTTTCAAAATGTAATTTACATATCCGAATTTAGCTTTTTTTTTTTTTTTTTTTTTTAATTTACAGGATGTCATTATTCTAATGTATATCCTTTTTTGTTTTGTTTAAGCCGGATTTGTTTTGTAATTTTTTTAAATTAATGCGATTTTTTTGTTTAGTTTAATTTTATATTATTTATTACTTCAAACTGTTTAAGTAATTGTAAATTTATTTTCCCAGTTGTAAATTTATAATGTGTAGCTATGCAGTATGCTAATCGGGTCAAATGTAGTATGTCGGATATTTCTGCTGATCTTGACGTTTAATGATGCCATCTAATTCAATTTTAGCGTTAAAAAATTCAGGAAGGATGCACGTTTACGTGTATGATAGCATGAAAGTTTGGTTTCCGTATAGGCCTACGAAAAGGTCTTACGGCGTATTGCTGAATCTTTTATTTTTATTTGTTTAACAAATAATCGTAAACAAATGAAAAGTAATCGTACATAATTACGTAATTCTTATTTTATTATTGTACTAATATTAGTTACGAATGTTACAATTTTTAAAGAGTTTCTAAATGTACATTTAGTTTCGTAAGTTATGTATTAATCAAAAACTAAACAGAATATTAATAAAGTATGGGAACTTCTACATAACTTTTCAATCGTTAAAAATAGAAAAACAAATTAGCAAATAATTCTATCTCAAAACGTTATATTCTTTCGATACGAAAACAAAAATCCTAAGCACCTAGGGGCTCCTATGTGAGCAGGGGGTAAAGGGTACTTACCCTTTAACCCCTGCTCCCACTTAAAGTATGCGATGTCTCACATACTTATGTGAGACATTTTAGAGAACATAAAAAAAATTGAAGTAAAAATTGCCGGCTACGACAACCCTAAGAAAAATATGGGCGGTATTTAATTTTTTTCACAGTTAGTTTCAAAATTACAGTATCTCTTAAATAACTTTTCAACAATGAAACACTAAAAAAAATAAATAAAAAAATTAATTTAGCAAATTTTTTATTAAAAACGATTTATCTGATGTGTACTTTGGGACCACTTTTTAAACTATCAGGGAGACATTAAATGACCGCCACTTGTTTAAGGATTGTTGTACGCTAATGTTTTTACATAAAAATTGTTATTTTTCAATGTTATTAAAAAATAATATACCACAATTCTAATATTTTTTAAAAATGTTTTAGTTAACCCTATAGGAGCTCGGAGTGAGGCAGCTCATATCGAAAAATAGATCATTTTCGAATTAGGAACATTTAATAAATTTCATTTTCCTATGTTTAAGGGTTGAAAAAAGTTATTTAAGTTTACCTAAGTGTATTTAATTTCGGGTTTAAAAAGTTATTTAAGCTTACACATTTTATTAATATTGTAAAGCCTATATATTTATACTTCCTGCGGAAGTCTACCCGCCTAATTTATAAGAACCCTAACCTCTTTCTTTTTATTATTACAAATTAATTTTATAGCCTATGAAAAAATACCAAAAGCCTGACTGGAATTCGAATTCAGAACGTTTCGGATAAATGAGAGTGAGGCTACCAACTACTCTGCCACTTAAATAGGCGGTGTATATGTATTTATATATCCCTCGCAGCTTTACCAGCTCTGTACGGTTACTTGAGTTTCCCGTAGCAGCCAAAATCCTTTTATTTTATTATAGTTAGTTAAGTAACCGGAGGCAGGCGTAGCCAGTCACTCATACAGTAACGGTGGCAGTGGCCTGTGGTTGTTGAGTCAACGCATCGAGTTGGTCTAGTGGTGAACTCGTCAACGCAAAAAAGCTGTTTTCGAAGTCAAGAGTTCTTAAGTTCAAATCCTAGTAAAGGTAGTTACTTTTATAGGAATTTCAACACTAGACGTGGATACCGGTGTTCTTTGGCGGTTGGGTTTCAATTAATCACAAATCTCAGAAATGGTTTGACCTGAGACTGTACAAGACTACACTTCATTTACATTCATACATATCATCCTCTGAAGTAATACCTTACAGCGGTTCCAGAGGCTAAACAGAAAAAAAGGTGGTTGAGCCACATACTTTCGCACCCCTTAAAAAGAAACGGAATTTAAAAAAACCGAAACTAGTTTTTAAATATTTATCTGACGAGTATTTGCAAGCACAAATCTACTGAATATTTCGTTTATATACTCGGAATTGGGAAAATTTACAATCACTGATAAAACATATTTTTACCTTTCTTTATACCCTTTCCAGGTCCAATTTCAAAAATCTAGTAATTGGTTTATTAGCATGAAGATTACAGGTCACCAAAAATCAGGTTGATTTCTTCATTTGTTACTGAGAAATTAAAAAAATAACAAAGTTTAAAAAAAACTCAAATCAATTTTTATCTTTGAAACTCGGAATGAAACTCAAAAATCTAGAAATTCAATAATCAATCAGTTGAAACCCAGCTCACATAGTAATAGACATACACAATTCATTAAATTTTGGACCGGAAAATTTCCATACTACATTACATATATATATATATACTTTTTTCGAAATGAATTATATCCAAAAACTTTCTGAGTTATGCCAAGAAACATGGGAAAAACTTTAGTAGTGATAGATGGAGTAGCTTTTTTTGTTTATCCCGTAAAAAACACCCTCTTCTTCTTTGTATAGTAGTTTAAATATATAATTCAAAGGTGTGAAGTTAATTTTAAAGGCACGGTGTGAACTTTTTTATTTAAGTTATAGGTCTTTCTAATCCAGAATTATGTCAGTTATACTAATGTGTAATTTAAGCAGGAAAAAATGTAATTTTATTTTCTTGCAATTTGCAAGATTTTTATCGTATGCACAATAAAATGTTTTAATAGAATTTTTCTGAACGAAGGTGTTCTTTATGGTTATTTGAATAGTATTTTGTAATTTTTATTTAAAGGTTGCTTTTTACCGTAGAACTACTTTAGTTAGGGAATTTAAATATGATTAACTTTTAGTGTACATATTTTATAGAAAATCCGCTATATATTACAACCCAAAGCAAGAAACGTTTTTAATATTATTTTATTTCTTTTTTTTTGTTAAACTTATATGTTCGTATGAGTAATGATTCTCTCTAATAAAAAGTATTATTATTATAATTATTATTATGTATATAGATTTCTATTGTGTGCAAAACGTTTTCTCTTTATTCTTATATAATAATGTGCTACGTACATTCATCATGAAGGTAGTTGTTAAAATGAGGTTAACATAAAAGGATTCTACTTAGAGTGAGAGTTATAAAATATCCTTGGCATTTTATTAGTATTTAATGATTTTTTCAATTGTAGGTAAAATTTATGTTCATAAATGATAATTTAAATTATCATTAAAGATTTTAACATTTTTATACTGTAATTTATTTATATTGTTTTAAAAGAACAATTTTTATGAATAATTTAATTGTAAATGAAGAAATAATAGAAATAAATATTCATGTATTCTCTGTTATTTTACGAAATTTCAATTTACTTTCTAGTAAAATATATAGTATTATATATTATTGTTTTGTTTACGAAGTTTTATGTTCATTTTTTAATGTATTTCTCACCTTATCAATAGAGTAATTAAAATTGTTTAGTTGTAATTATTAGATTAAAAAGATATTACTTGATTTAAAATTTAAATATATATCTTTTATTCTTTCAATACACGGTAATAGGTTTATGTATGTATAACCCACCGGGTTGGTCTAATGATGAACGCGTCTTCGCAAATCAGCTGATTTGGGAGTCGAGAGTTCCAGCGTTCAAGTCTTAGTAAAAGCAGTTACTTTTATACGAATTTGAATACTAGATTATGGATACCGGTGTTCTTTGGTGGTTGGGTTTCAATTAATCATACATCTCAGAAATGGTCGACCTGACAATTTACAAGACAACACTTCACTTATACTCAACATATCATCCTCTGAAAGTAAGTTTAGCCTCCGGTAATTGCTAAAGGCTAAACAGAAAAAATAAAATGTTTATACGTGTGTATATATATATATATATATATATATATATATATATATATATATACGGAGTGTTCCGGGACGTATTCCCCGGAAAAAAACTTCAGATACTGATTCAGGACACCGAAATGAGCAAAAAAGTTCATATCGACATAATTAGGACATAAGTCCTATTATGGTTTGTTTTCCTTCTGGACGCCATTTTGTGATTTTCAACAAAAAATTATTTTTCAGAAACGGGTAAATCTACTTTAATTAAATTTGGCAAATCTAAGAGTTACAAAAAATCTTGAAAAGGTCACCTTCAAAAATTTAAAAATGGCAACCATCTTAATTTTTTAATCTTAACAAATGATATTTGTAGAAATCCATTGACAAACAATCGAGTTATTGCAAAAACACAATTAACCCGGTAGTAAACTTGCGCACCATAATGCAAGCTGATAATCTTGTGCATGTTTTTATTTGCTTCACTAAATGTAATAAATATTGTAATAATGAATAATATTAGTAAATTAATAAAAATTATCAGCTTGCATTACGGTGCGCAAGCGTACTGCCGGGTTAATTGTCTGCGCCCACTCGTCATCGCAAATCAGCTGATTTCGTAGTCAAGAGTTCTAAGCTTCAAATCCTAGTAAAGGCAGTTACTTTTATACGGATTTGAATACTAGATCGTGGATACCGGTGTGTTCTTTGGTGGTTGGGTTTCAATTAACCACACATCACAGGAATGGTCAACCTGAGAATATACAAGACTACACTTCATTTACTCATACATATCATCCTCTGAAGTAATACCTTACGGTGGTTCCGGAGGTTAAACAGAAAAGAGAGAGAGAGTGTGAGAGAGTGAGAAAGAGGGTTAATTATCTGCGGAACAGAATAATTAGGTGATGAAAAACAGTTTTTTTAGGTTCGAAAAACAAAAACTTTGTTAAATAACTAATAAATGCATAAATTTTATCACAAAAATTGAGAATTTAATTCTGAGAAAATCGATGAAATAGTATGTGAAAAAAACCAAAAAAAATCAACTATTTTATCACTCTTTAGAATCAGTTACCAAATTATTCCCCTTTCCTACTAAATCAGTCTAAATGTATTACTTTCCCGGCTATTGCGATATATACTTGCTACAGTTAAACGGGAAAACATATACAGTAGATCGGTATTTGGTCTTATAACTCTGGATTCCGTTCGATTTTCTTCAAATTTGGTAGATAGTTATTACCTTCGAGGGGAGGGAAGAGTGCATTAAATTTTTGCAAAATTTGAAGAAAGGGGGTGGTGTTTTGGCCGAAATAGAATTTCAAATTTTTATTCGGCCACTACAAAAACCTTTCTTAAAAAAGTTGACGTTTTTTATCGAGATCACAAATTATATTTTATTTAATATTCAATCCGTTCCTAAAATAATTATTTTATACATTTTTCTTTTTTTACCTCTACTTTCCTCCAAAAAAGAAGTTAATGGGAATTGTTGCATCGATATTTTCTACATTAATAACCTTTCCTTTAAACCACTATAAACATTTTTTGCACTTACAAATCTTTTGTCACTCCAGTGGTCGGTGGTAACAAAAAATATTTTTTAATTTAAAAAAAAAAATATTTATTTTAGATTTAAATCCATCTCGCAAGTTACCCTTTGCATTTAAAATGTAAATATCTTAATTTTTTAATAATCCTTACTGTTTAGTATTCCTTGAAAAAAAAATTTCCAAAAAATGTATGATCCCCTTCCTAAAAATTACTTCTTTTATTTAGAATTATGGTTGTGTACTTTTATTTTTAAACAATTTTAAAAAGTTATTTTTAAATTTATCACCATTTAGGGATTTCTTAAAAATTAACTTTACCCGAATGCTTTCTCTTTAGTATAGGAGCCCAAAAATGGAGAAGAAACTTTTTTCGCAATTTCAGATTTTTAATGTTTAAAACCTACTTTTGAAAAATTAAATTGACCGGCGTACGCCAGTCAAGTTTATTTGGGAAGTCTCAGTTTTTTTTTCATCTTTCATATATCATGAAAGAATGGTTGAACCGAATTTAAATATTGAATGAAATCATTGAAATATAAATGAAATTTAGATTATTTTATTAAATAAAACATTCTTCTGGAATTCGGCTCCTCTTTAGGTAAAAAATAATTATTTTTAAAAGAAAAAAATTAATAGAGGGAAAATTATAGCTTATTTTACAGGAAAGTTAATCAACATTTTTAATTTCTTTAAACTCCATGACAGAATGATAGCGTCTTAGCTTTTCATTCGGTGATCCGTTCGAGTCTCAATCGCGTTTAGATTTTTCGTACGCTACATTGCAACATTTTCTCACTACATCAATTTATGGGGCAACGAATAAAAAAAAAAAGACAGTACTCTTAATTTCCTACGGACAAAACCATTTTCTTAACTATTAGATCAGAATGGAATAAAAAATCATCCACAAGAAACAAATATTAAATCAAGAAATATTTAAAAATATGTTTCCAAAATTAAAGTGTTGACGAAGTTAAATTATCATCATATAGATAAGAATTGATCACTGGAAGAACGCTAGGTACTGTAACTGTGGATATCTTGCAGCGGCTCTGACATTTGGAAACATACTACTAAGTTCACGTTCTCGGAACAGACGGCAGGCGATGACGCATCATTCCAAAAAGGAAAGCAGCAATTCCGGTCGTAATCTTTGTTTATGGTTATATACAGAGTACAGTCACTCAAGAACAAATCTTATTTATTGAATTTTAATTAACCACTTTCAATAATGATTTACAGAGCATTTATTATAAACGATCTATAAAATTAAAGAGGCACTGTAGTGTAAATGTAATAATAATAATATGAAAAAAATTATTATGAAATAATAGGAATTTATATGATTATGATATATAAATAATTAATGAAACAGACGATTTATACAAGATTAAACAAAAAGAATTTCAGGAAATTTTCTGCAAGTGAAAATAAACAAAAATGTTCATATAGATATTGATGTGGAAACAATTCAATTTCGAGTTAAAGATTGAAAAAAATTTCGTCTTATTTCTGCTTCGAGGGTTAAAATGAAGCCGAATTAAAATTTTTTTGAACTTTAATTTGCTCGTTAATATGGTTTTTGATCTAAAAATTTGAACAGAACAGATCCCAAAATTATCTTTCTAGTAAAGTTTTTTTTTAGAAAAGTTTTGTTAAAAAATTAGTGTCATCATTTAGGTTTGATATATACATAACTCGGTTAGATTTCCAATAAATAAATGAACAGGAAGAGAATGATAATGATCAGAGAATAATAAAGTATCTTCCTGCCACGTTTTTGTTTTTATTAAATGTTATATTTCTTAAACTCTTCGTATTCAGTTGACTTTACTTACGTAGATTTTCTCAAAATTAAATCCTCTCAAATTTTTGTTGAAAAATTTTATTATTAATGCCGATTTAATGAAATTATAGTATAGTAAATTAACTAGACAAATCGTTTTTTTTTGCAATAACAATTTTTTGTGTTTTACGATAATAAAAAAAAATTGTAGATCCATTCTGTTTTTCTCAATTTTTCATTTAAGAATTCATCAAAATTACATTTTATTTTAAGTACTTATTTTAGTATGACATCATTTAGTTTTTTATCAGAAATCGGGACGAAATATGTTTTGCAAACTAACTCGAATTCATGGTCATGTGAACGTTTTTTATTTCCTCGTACGAAATAAAGGATGTATTTTGATCGCGAAAAATTTCGGTTCTCAGATTTCAACGGAAATATCCATTTCGACCATATTGACTAGTTTCGGCGTGATGTCTGTATGTACGTACTATATATCTCGCATAACTCCAAAACGATTAGTCGTAGAATGTTGAAATATTGGATTTAGAACTCATGTAACATCTAGTCGTACACCTTCCCTTTTGATTGCAATCGACTGGACAAAAAGTGTCCAAAAAAAGGCCAAAATTCAAACAAATTTGGATTTTGAACTTTTTCTTAAATGCAGTAATAAGCCCTCATTGAGAGCTTTTCAACGATATATCACCTGAGATGTGTGGTTAATTAAAACCCAACCGACAAAGAACATCGGTATCCACGATCTAGTATTCAAGTCCGTGTAAAAATAGCTGGCTTTACTAGGACTTGAACGCTGGAACTCTCGACTTCCAAATCATCTGATTTGGGAAGACGCGTTCACCACTAGACCAACCCGGTGGATCGACGAGAGCAGATTAGAACGAGCAAACGACACTGTCGGCCGGATGGTGCTGCGCTGCCGATGGGCATGGGACACCATGCAGCCGTGAGGTGTAGCGGCATCTCGACGATGGTTTATGAGGTGAATGTCACGCGGGACTCTGCGATGGAGCCGTGTGGGAGTAGGAGGTCTGTCCGCCTCTCCCTAGTGGACCAGACCGGAATCCGTAATTTTAATTTAATTTTAACCTAAATCTGGGTTTTGAACTAGTTGAGTTCACAAAAGGAAATAGGACTAAATTTCGTTGTTGCGATTAACATTTTTGGTGGTATGTTGTATTCATTGCCTCGAAATACGAGACATTCACGAATTTGCTAATCATAAGTAGAACCACTAGCGGGGTTCGCGCTTCCGCGAGCTCGGTTAGCTAGTTCAGATGGATACGGGTAGGACATTCAAGATGTCCGGACGAGGCCTACAGCCTCGTTATTAAATCACCAATGCAAATGTCTACCGAGGCATATACATCGGTGGCATCCCAACGAGGCCAGACTTATTACTACGAGATGTAAAAAGTCAGAGAGCGATAGATGACTCCCGTTAAAGCCCAACAGGGCTAGGAACGGAGGGGTGGTGGCGACCGGAACGTCACTAGGCGGGTGTCTTCCGCTACGGGGTTGGAATGTACTCGTAGTAGTAAAATGATATTTTTTCGCTAATAACGATCTAGCAAATACGTGTTTTAAAATATATTTTAACGAAACAAAATGAATTAAATAATTAAGGAAGAAATGTCATATTTTTGCCAGGAATTTGAAACCATTTGATAATAAAGCAGCTTATAAAGTAGCCGGCCGCTAACATGACTAGCTATAATAAAAGTATCATTTCTACTTCGGGAACTTTTTATAGATCTTTCTTTTCTCGGTAAACACACTACAGTACTTGATTCGAAATAAATACAAGGAAATTTCTATATCTCTGTTTTTCTCTCTACTGTTTCATGTACGTATGCACGTATACGAGTATATTACATGGGTGTGTACGTCATTACGATTGCAGATGGAAACAATTATATTTTATTATTTGTAATGCACTTAATTTAGATAAGTTTGTTAGATAGTAGCATACTAATTAAAAGCAAGAATAAAAATAATAACTTGGCTGGCCTTGTGAGTGTAAGAAGAAAAACGATATATGTATATATATATTTAAGCTTTTATAAAACCTGAAAGAGATATCTGAATACTGAAGAGATCTCGTATGAATACTTCGTCATTAGCTCGCCATATTTAAACAATATTATCAGTTTAATACAATCAGAAAAACAACAACCCAATTTCTGAATGTATGTATGTACCATATGGCTTCGCTTCATTCTTTCATACCCCCTACTTAGTAGTTTGACTTTTACTTAGATGTACTTTCCGCGCCCGCACCCAAATCCCACCCTCTTTTAACACACACACACACACACACACTCACTCTCTCTCTGTACCTCTTCCCTTACCACCTTTCCAACTGAATGTGCGTGTATGTATGTATGTGTATATTTTTATGTGTATATATATATACATAAGAATAATTTAAAAAAAAAAATATATATATATATATATATATAGCCGAGTTATGGCAGAAAATTGATGTAATTTTTTGTCTGTTTTCATGTCCTCCACTTTATGTTCAATTCAATTAAATATTAATTGTTTTTATTTATTGTTAATTCTAGTATTGAAAATTAGTATCAAATTAAGTAATAATTTTATCACAATAATAGATATCTAATAATTATGACAAAATTACATCAATTTTCTACAACTCGGCTATTTGTTAGCCATTTAAAAAAAAATAAAATGTCATTTTGTTGAAAATAAAAGGCTTTAATATTTTAGAAAATATCATAAATTTTGATAAAACTTATATTTATTGAGATGTATCGGATTGAAAAATAAACATGGCCGCCATTTTGTAATTTGTGAAGGTATTTAAGTCCTGATTTTTTGTTAATTTTAAAACTTTACTGCCAAGACGCTTACCAAATATTAATGTGATTTCTCTACTCGAACTTGAGATATAAATTTTTATATAAAGATAACAAAATGCGGGACAGTGGGAGAACGAAGGAGAAATTGCCATTTTTCCTAAGGATAATTTTTGTTTAGTTTTACAAGTAGAATCCGAAAAAGTATAGCCAGCCCACCGTTTTAGAAATACCCTGCACATATGTATGTATGAATACAAATATGATAATACTATTGCTTTAAGAAAGTTTAAATTAACCAGCTGTGAGCCGGTTGAACCACAAAATATATTTAGCTACGAAAATATCTGGTTTCATGGAATCCTAAAAGGTTTTTCCCCTAAAATTACAATTCTTATAAGTTAAGTTTCCTCTACTGATGTTTCAGTATGTTATTTTATTTTGTTTTTATGTTCTAATTTCTCATTTTAATTATAATTAACCATGGTTGATACTAATTATGAAAGAGTGAAAAATATACGAATAATTTCAAACTACCGTGACGAATTGATAGTAGCCTTTCATCCGGAATATATTCTAGAATTGAATTCGCGAGTTAGGTATGACATTTTTTTCATATGCTATAAAATTCATCTATCGTAAAGAAATTATAATTGGGTATAAGTCTATTGGGTATAAATAAAAATAATATTGGTTAAGAAGGTTAAAGAAACATCTATATCAAAAAAAAAATTAATTAATTAAATTAAATTTGATATTTCTTTTAGTATGTCAAATTAAAGTTACCAAAATTGTTGCTTGTTTGAAAAGGAATTATAGTAAAGAACATTAATAACTATCATTAGCGTATAAAATATATTTTTTTGTTTTAAAAATTTGGTTTTGATATCTTTTGGGAAAACATTTATAATTTCTGGAATTTTTATTAAAATGCACCCTCTCCTAATAAATAGAGAGGACTATTTCCTCTTAAAAGTGGAATGAAATTTTTTTTCCAATATAAAAATTGATGTTTTACATCTGTTTTTACAAATTTCCTTGAGATTTTATTTTCTGTTTTACAAATTAATGTTTTTACTTCCTTGTACGAAGTAAAGGGTGTATTGTGATCGCGAAAAAATTCAGATATCAACGGAAATATCCATTTTGACAATCCCTGAATCCATATTGATTAGTTTCAGCGTGACGTCTGTACGTACGTATGTATTTCGTGTAACTCAAAAACGATTAGTCGTAGAGTATTGCAATTTTGAATTTAGAACAGTTGCAACATCTAGTCGTGCACCTTCCCTTTTGATTGCAATCGACTGGACAAAAAGTGTCCAAAAAAAGGCCAAAATTCAAACAAATTTGGATTTTGAACTTTTTCTTAAATGCAGTAATAAGCCCTCATTGAGAGCTTTTCAACGATATATCATAAGTGGTACTTATTTTCATTGGTTTCAGAGTTATTGACAAATAGAATTTTAATTAATGAAAAAATTTGGATCTTACAATGGGAAGGCACATCGAATCGAATGCGATTTCATTTTTTTAACCTTTTTTTTTAATTTAAAAATATTGATTTATTAATAATTAGTAACCTCTGTTTGTAAAAAACGTTTTACAATAAATAATAATTCAATAATAACAACAAAAAAATAAATGAAAAAATATTAGAAGTTATTAAATAAAATTTTATGTACTTTTCATTTTTAAAAATGTGTATATGAAGTTCAATAGGTGTACAAGGAAGTCATGTGGTGTAAACATCAATTTGTTTTTTTGCATAACATGTTGAACAAGTAGATCTTGAAAAATATTTCTTCTTATCAGCAAGATAAATAAATTTAATTTAATTAAATGTTTTAAGTCAAAATAAAAACTAGATTTTATTTATTATTTCTTTTAATTAAATATCTAAAATAATTATAAACTTAAGTAAATTCATACTAAATATTTTATTAAATATTTTTGTTCATGCATAATTTTTACATGGTACATAAAGAAAACGATATATTTTAGTATGTTAAGTGGATAATTAGTTTTAATTTTGCATAAAACATAAAATATCATAAAAAAGTATATTATAACAAATAGTTCGACAAATTACCATGTTATGTATAAATGAATACCTTAAATCAGTAGTTTCCAACCGGTGTGTTACGACACACTGATGTGCACTAAGTCCCATGAGATGTATCGCGAAATTTTAGAATTTAAAAATAAATTTTATGGCATTCAGAAAGTCTCTTTACAACATAATTTATATTTACCGTGAAACCTTTGGCACGGTAAAATTTATTTTGAGAGAAACTGTACCGGTCAGTGAATACATGCAATAATGCTGAGTTCAATTTTTCTCCCTGCCGATAATTTCGAATGATGATATGAACATCTGCAACAATGCTTAGTTTACGCTTTTCACTTGGTAACAAACGGATTGTTCATTGTTACCGCGTTGAGGGATTTATCTCTTAGCGTAGGGATTCTTCAAGACAAAGGGTAAGGTTTGAAAATCAACTTAAACAAAATAAGAAAGATTGTTCGAAGAAAGATAAAGAACACCTAACTTCAGAGAAAAAAATTTCCTATCTTATCCGTTTCATAGTTAGAATTTCTCCTTTTGGTACATCTGGGGAAGATCAACATATAAAATGTCACTGACCTAACTATCAATGAAAAAATTGATTTGTTAAACATGTCATGCGATTTTACCATGAAAACAAAATTTCTAGATACTTCTGGTACAGTCCTTTTGGATTTATGCGCGATGTCAGTACCCCACAATCGCAAAAACGTTTTTCAGACGTTTTGAACATCATACTTGTACTAATCAGCACGTTTAACAATGTAAATAATGAAATTTAAAAGAGGAATAGACTGGTACTTCTTGAAGATGACTTACATGATGGCCTTTCAATCATAAGACCACGTGTTGACAAACTATGGAACACACCTAGTGCAGACTTCACATTAATTTTGCTGGTTAGTTAAAAAAAAAAATAATAATAATAATAATGTATATTTTTTAATCGGACTTCCGGTATAGATACGTCGGTAATCTAGGCACTTTGTCTTTTCTAACGCCGCCCGACATACTGGTTGTATTCAGAAGAATGGGCTCCTCGCTTGCGTGTTAATATCGGTCTACTTATACTGATGTCTGATGCTTAGAATTACATACATTAAACAGAAACAAATAAGTGTGTCGTGATATGGTGAACGTTCTGTGAAATGTACCGCCGGTCAAAAAAAGGTTGGGAACCACTGCCTTAAATCATTAAGTAAAGAATTCAAAATAATTAGTTTCATTTTCTTGAGTTACAAATTACTTTTAGAAAGCGTAAAAAAACATTTGCATAAATTATAAATTAACATTTGCAGATTACATTTTTTTATTTTCTTAATTTTGTTCTTGAACAACAGTAATAAAATTAATAAATGTTATTTTAAAACGAAACGCGAAAACATGTTTTTTTTTCTTTTTTAACTTTTATTTAACCAAAGTATGTTGTACAGCAATATAAAACAACATGTTTTTGTTTTGTGAAAGTTAAAGTCAATTGATTTTTAATTTTTTTTCAATATTATTTTCTGCATTTGTTTGTTTTTTAATGAATGATATTATAATAAATTATTTCTATAAAATTATACTTGCAAGTATGATGTATACGAGTATATATATATATATATATATATATATATATATATATATATATAATATTTGCAAGGTGATTAACGCATGTAAGTATAAAAATCGTACGTGATTTTATTAGTTTTTTTATTATAAACATACTAAATTATTTTTACTTTATCAGTGTAAATTGGTGACCTTAGTTTTTTTTGTTTTATATATATATTTTTTTTTTTCAAATTTATTTATTGTTATTGCATGTAAGAATAACTTACATGCATAATCTAATAATTATATATGTAAACAGATGTAACGAATTATAAATAATGTTTTTTAATGCCTTATTTATTTTCACGTTTGAGAACAAAAAAATCAATTGAATTAAATAAGAATATAACAGATTTAATAAAAATACGATGAACTGGAATTTGATATACTCTTATTATAAATTATATATTTATTTCTCTACCCCAACATGTAGTTGAGCTACTAAATTGCAATTACTCATGGAAAATAGATTTTTTAACTTTTATAAAATGTCAGGATTCGAATTTAGAACCTTCTGGATCAAAGGAAAGATACTACTATTTAGTCATGGAGGTCGACAATATGCTGGAGATAAGAGTATATTAGAAATTTTTATATTAGAGTTATATCGGGAATTTAAACTCTTTATATTTTGATGTTGTATATTTTTGTCTTTGTTGTATATTATATTCTTGTCTTGTTTTACAAAAAAAAAAACATATTAATAAAACACCAAATATAGTTTTCCAAAAATACCCCCAAAATATTTTATATAACCAGCTCGTTTGATAAGTCGAAACAAAGTGAAGAAATGAACTTAGTACACTGTTAGGAATATTTTTAAAGTCCTATATTTCAGCTAAGAGGAGTATACATCGAGCTTCAGTCACATACATCCATAATTTTGTTGTTGGCAGTCATTTGAGATGAAAAAATATAATTTGTAAAAAAAATGGACGAAGGAGAATTTTTTATGGTGATTAAACATTAATTTTTAAAAGGAAAATCATAAAGGAAACTAAAGCCAAGCCGAATTGTGGTGTGTCATCTCCATGGCATATAAGTGATTTGGTTATTTTCGGATCGGTCATATCGGCACAGACAAAGCCGAACGTTCCGTATAGTCTGTTGAGGTTACGATTGGAGAGAATATTGAAAAAAATATAATCAGGAGCTTTGAATACTGAAAGTGTATGAGATCGCTAAGATAATCGGAATCGTAAATGAACGGGTGCATCGTGTTTTACAATACGAAAACTATCCTCAAGATGGGTGCTGCGTTTGGTCACAATCAATAAAAAATCTGATGTAGACACCACTAACTTCCTCGTACGACTATTAAATTACATATACAAATTTTTTGCTGCACTTCATTGGAACTCATTTAATTTGAAAGTGAGATACGATCCTCCAATTCTTTAATAAATTGGACAGTTGCACAATTGCATTGTGGTGAACACAACATTGCATCACATTTTTTTTTATGGTGTCTGTATCAGCATTTTATATTAGTTTATATATTAATTTTGTTTCACGTCGCTCAAGTAGTTATGTGGTGTAAGTGAGAACGTGTCGGATCCGTAACCATTGGGCGCATTGATTCGAAACCGACTTCATATGCACATATTTAAAAAAAAATTGTTTTAACTTAAATATATTATTCTATTAATAATTACTTCTGTAAACATTTTTTAATTAAAATGAAAAGTACATAAAATACAGAAAATTCCAAGATTAAATATAATAATGTACAAGTAAAAGGAATATAAATTAAACTAGTAAAAAAAAAAAACAAAAAAAAGCAAATGGTGGCAAAGATTGCACAGTGATTTTTCTTTTAATTTAGTACTAGATAAATGAAACTTAATATTTTATGAATTAATAAAACTCATTGTAACGAAATATAAAATTATGTAGAATTTTATGAATGTAATTGTAGAGTGTATGCAGAATTTTATGTAAATCCCAAACTAAATAATATATTAAAATAATAATAATAATTAGAAAAAGAAAGTTTTCACAGGATAATTAAGTTACCTCATAAAAGTATAAAAATACGTTTATCTCATAATCACAATCCATAATTTCTAGTAAGATTATTAAAAGAAAGTAGGTCTTAGGATTTAAATCTTAAGATTTCAAAATAAAAAAGATTAATTTCATTTAAAAAATTATATATTTATTAATTATTAGACTTTAAAATGAAAAAGCTCCTCAATTAGACCAGTAAATATTATTTTAAATATATATATATATTCAAGCATTTTTCTTCATTAAATGGATCCAATTTTGTTATTACTTTTTATAAAAGAAGTTCCACTAGTGGTTCCGTAATATGTTTTTTCAGATATGATCAGTGGAAGATATTTATCCGAAAATTTTTTTGCCTACTTCTCTCTCTCACTCTCTCTCTATCTATCTAACTATCTATCCATATATATATATATATATATATATATATATAGGGAGAGAGAGAGAGAGAGAGAGAGAGAGAGAATTCGTGCATGCACATTTATAGTTTTGTTTGTTTGTCTGTATATGTGTGTGTGAAAGGCATATAATGAATATATACTACTAGTAATCGGTGATAAAATGAAACCTGAAATAATATTTGATAAATAACTTGATTAACTTATTAATGTGATTTTTTATTAAATATTTAATAATAATGATGAAATTAATATAATTGAATTTACAGCTTAAAAATAAATTTTTCTGTACTGTTAAAAGTTGTAAATTGTTACACGCTTACATTCAAATAAATACATTTTTTATACAATCAATATATTGAAAAACATTTATATAATAAATATTACGTTATATATATATCACGTCAGAAATGGAAAAATGGGCTACGTCACGGATAAAAAAAGGAACTCCACCCCTGAATTTGTGAAGAATTTGCCTGAATTTGCCAATTCATTTGAAGAAATTCAGCCTGAATTTGCCTGAATTTGTGAAGGGAAATCACAGTGAAAACCTTAATCAAAGCATAATTACAAATAATTATAAAATAAAAAAAAGTTTTATGTTATTAAACTCTATATTGATTATTTAAAATATAAACACATGAAACAATGTTTAGGTGAATACATGAAGATATTAAATATATATATAAAGAAAGAAAATACAAAATAATTCACCATCAGATGGCATTAATTACTTTCATTTGAGCATAAAGTTATGTACATGTTAAACGGAAGCAGCAAATTTAAAATTTAAAACTGGCGATCACCGTGGCGCGAGTGGTAACGTCTTTTATCCGGATGTCCTGGGTTTGAATCTCGATCAGGCATGACATTTTTCATACGCTACATTTCCATAGCCCACGCACAAGCTTCAATCTTATGCGGCAGCGATATCATCAAGCAAAAAAAAAAAAAAAAAAATAGTTTATTTCAAAATTCATCAAATGAATAATATTATTTCTGTAAAAGAAAATATTAATTATATTTTAATAAATTGGTAGGTAATTTATTTAAAATTGCCACGGAAGCATAATAAGGCTCTTGCCCGAAAACGGAAATATTGGATTGAGTTATACAAAAACAATTTCTTTTTGTCTTGTTTGATGGAGGTGAATATTGCTAACCTTTTTAAAAATAAGTGCCTATAAACTCTGTAATGGAGTTGCGTTGTGGGAGGGTGTAGGCTTTGACCTCGCTCACGAAAGCGGATCAGAGCAGAGAGAGATAGGGTATGTTTTCATTAGAAGTTTATGAAATTTGTAAATTTGTTTCTTGATTTTTCAATAAATCAAGAGAGTTTTCGTTAAATTGAATCGTAGGACAAAATTGTTGTTGCGATCAACACTTGTGTTGTTGGTACGAGAGTAGTATTTTTGGTGTTTAAAAGACTCAATAAAGTAATGATCTGAGTGCATACTGTAATTGAAGTTAGATATAGAAAGAGTTTTGTGTGCTGTTAAAGGAAGACATGGGGATCGTGCTTCTGCGAATCGGTTAATTTGATAATTGAGATCTGTAAGTTATGGTATGCGGTCGTGGTTGAAAAAATCATACGAAGGCAATAATAGGCTGTGTAAATAAACTGATGGAAATGTCTACCGAGACATTTGCCCCGGTGTCATCTTGACAGAAGTCAAACTCATCAGTTTGGCCTGTGTTGTGTTATCAAGTTTAGGGGGTCTAAACTTCGACTGCCGGTAACTTTTAGGACTAGGAACGGAGGGGGGACCGGGATCGTCACAAGGCGGTTATCTTTGACTACAGAGATCAGGTTATTAAGTTGAGAGATCAGCTTATTAAATAGTTACAACTATTTTCTTTCAAAATATTAGTTTAGTTCAATTTATATACTGTGAAAAATATTTTTAAATGAAGATTTTACAGAGCGCTGATTTGAGAACATCCATCGATATTGTATTTTTTCTTTATTACAAATTATTTGAAGGAATATGTGTAATAATAAAAATGTTAACAAGAATTTGAAAAAGGAGATATAAAATAATTCCTTCAAGGATTTTTTCATGAAATCAATATGTAGCTTAAAACATACTTCAGTTTGAGTACTTGTCTTCTTAGAAAATAATCATCTGTACTAGTAAAAAAGAAAAAAAACACGAAAAAATGTAATACAAACACTCAACGAATTATACAAGCGGAAAGCAAAACGTAAGATTTTAACTGTTTGCGGATTGAAATGGGGATCTAATTATTGAATTTTAATTTTTTTAAGTGGGTAATTGAGAGTTCTTTTATATTATTAATGTTTAAAATCGTGAATTCTTTGAATTAAATATATATTTATTTAAGTACAATAATTACTAAATTATTATTTTAAAAAATATTAAAAAACTGCAAATCCACCTTACCAGCAAATTAAATATGAAATTCGAGATCTTTCAGTCCTTACAACATCGTCAAGAGCGTAAAATAAGCAAGTTACCAGAAAATTAAATATTTCATACTGTATTTAATTTGCTGGTAAGGTGGATTTGCACGATTTTAATAATTTATTAAATATATCAGCGGTAACCATGTTTGAGAAATTCATTATTATTTAAAATTTAATATTAAATTTTAACGACTAAAAATAGATTTATTTTTTGATATTATGAAATGAACTCGTATCGCAAGAAATTCTAAATAAGGAATGAATAACGAGATCTGAATTTTTTTGTTTTGTGTAGGAGGACTACGTATCTAATAAAAAAATAAATCTACTTTAGAGAAAGTTTTGTGTTAACTAGAGAAAGGGAGAAAGAAATAACAAAGAGAGAATAAAGAAAGAGATAGAAATAGAAAAAGTGACTGACTGTTAATCGGTTTACCTGATTGACAGGAAAGTAAAAAGATTATTTGCTTTCTTCTCCCACACACCTTATTTATTATATTTCATCTTAATAATGGAATAATTAATATAAAACAGATTAATTATAAATTTAGAATTTTGCTACGTACGTTAATCAGTGAAATTAATTTCCGATCAGGAAATTATGCGTTATTATTATTTTATAATGTACGCGAAAATAAGATGTTTTTAATTAATTAAATTGTCAAAACATTTAAATGGTTTTAATAACTAAAAATTTAAGCAAGAAAAATTAAATACGCTCGTTTGAAAATAATTAAAATACATCATTTATTCAATTATTACATTAAAATATTATATAAAAAAAAAAGATAGAATAACATATCGAAAGAAACGGCTAAGAAAACGGACTTTTCGAATAATAGAATTTTTAAAAGTAATTTTCTTGAAACAAAATTATTTTTTACGTTTTAGAACGAATTGTACTGTTTTATTTGTTTTGTTATTTACTTTTGGAAGAAAAGCATGCTTTAAAAATTAAAAAAAAATTTTTTTATTCGTTTGTTTGTACTTATAAAACACTATTTTAACAAAAACACATTCAAACAAAAAAAAAAAAAATGTGACGGATTCAAGAAGAAAAGAATAAGAACAGAATGCATTCAGGAAGGCTAGAACACTCGCGCGAAATAATAAAGAGAAGTGACCTAAATTAATCATTAACTGGAATAAAAGAAAACTCTTAAAAAAAAACCTCTCATGTATCGTTTAAAATAAAAAACAAAAACTCCATGGGAACATGTTACTTGTTTAGATGCGGAATTTTAATCGGTAGATTATACAGAGTGATTCAAAAAGGACTTCATAACTTTAAAAGAATATAAAAATCTATTGAGATAATTTACAATTCGGTTGAGATCTCATTTCATAGAAAAAAACATCAAGTTTGTCATCTATCATTCACTTTGGTTTGATATGGATTTCATTTGTAATGCGACATCTGAAGTCTATTTCATTACAGACTGTAGCCAGCAACTCGGGCGTTACCTCTGAAGATGCAGCGTTAATTCAAAGTATTAGATCAATAAGGTGGTACATAAATCCGATCTTAAATGAAATCCCACAAGCAAAAATCTAGCGGGATCAAATCTGGTGAGCGAGATGGCCACGCAAATGGACCTTTACAACCAATCCACCGATTTGGGAATCGAGTATCAAGAAAATCTCGAACTTCTAGGCAGTAGTGAGTCGGTGCTTCGACTTGCTGATAGTAAAATCATCTAGATCGTCTTCGTGTAACTGAGGAATTAAATATATCCATTTTTAACAACACTGGAGACAGTGAGTCAATTTTGATGCGTTTTGCTATGAAATGAGAACTAACCAAATGTGTAAGTTATCTCAATCAATTTTTATAGTTGCTTTTAAAGTTGTGAAGTCCTTTTTGAATCACCTGGTATTGTAATTTAAAATTTTATTTTTAGTTATGATTATTCATAACGAGGTTATATTTCATTTTAAATGTTTCAATCAATTTTTACTTCCTTGTACGAAGTAAAGGAAGTACTGCGATCACGAAAAATTTCGATTTTCTGATTTCAACGGAAATATCCATTTTGACCATCCCTGAATCCATTTTGACTTGTTCGGCGTGACGTCTGTATGTACGACTAGCTGTATGTATATATAGCTGTATGTATAGCTGTATGTACGTATCGACTGTATGTACGTATGTATCTCGCATTAACTTAAAAACGATTAGCCGTAGAATGTTGAAGTTTTGGATTTAAGACTGTTGTAACTTCTAGTTGTGCCCACCCACTTTTTGATTGTAATCGACTGGATCAAAAAAAGACTGGAAAAAGCTCAAAATCAAACAAAAAAAATTGATTTTGGACTTTCATTGAGAGGTTTCCAACGATATATCATAAGTGGTACTTATTTTCATTAGTACCAGAGTTATAGCCAAATAAAATATTAATTAATGAAAATTTGGATCTTACAAGGGGAAGGCACATAGGTTCAAATCCTATTTCATTTCAGACTTTAAAATTTAAAAAATTAATTTGTTAATAATTATTAACCTCTGATTGTAAACAAATTTTTACATTAAATAATAATTAATAATAGCAATAAAAAAAAATGAAAAAAAATCAGAAGTTATAAGAGAAATAAAATTTTGTGTACTTTTAAAAACGGTATGTGCAAAATTTTGTGTGCTTTTCATTTAAAAAAATTAGTATATGTAATTTAATAGGCTTACAAGGAAGTTATGATTTCTTTTTCTAAATCTGTTCACAACAGATTTTCCTTTTAAGGAAAAGTTACATTTTATAGTAGTATTATTATTATTAGTTTTAAAATTTCAAGGCTTCCTCTTTTTCTCACATACCAATTTCGATATTTTTTTAATAAAGAAAATTGTTTCCATATTATGTTTCTTATGGATAACATTAACGGCAGAATTTTTTTTTACGAAAAGTTACATAATTTTATGTAAACGATTTGAAGGTAACTATTAAAAAAGTTTATCGTTATTAGTTAGTAATGGTTTGTTGTAGCGTAATAGTAATGTAAAGCCTGAGAAGTAATTATAAGTATTTTCACAAGAAACTTAAAGAAAATTAACTTTAAAACTTGTTTCTGAAATAATTTATTCCTGCATTGCAGACATCATTAGCTCATACTTTGTATTAATTACATAACATTTTTTTCAACATTTTTTAAATTTATTTTATCGGAACGCTAATTTCTCGCTATTTGCATTTCTTTTCTGTTGTGAAATGGTAAAATTAGATCTTGTGAAAGTTCATATATTTTAAATAAAATTAAAACTTAAAAAAAGATTTAAAAAAATCGCACTAAAAATTAAAAAAAGAATTCTTCATTAAATTTAACCTTTGTGAAATCTGAATTAAATTCAAACGGTCAAATTAATGATTATTAGGTTTTAATGTTAATTTTTCCCGGTTATAGCTCTATTGATGCTACAACAGCATAGCTATAAAGGAAATAAAAGAGATCGGCCAAAATTTTGGCTACTGAAGTCTTTGCAAATATCAACGTTTCAAGATTCCCTTAAGAAAATCACGTAAAAACACAAAAGTTAAAGAAATTTCTAGAAGATATATGTGGGTTCGTGTGTTGGCCTGTATTTTAATTAATTCTTCAGAGTGGCTCAAAATATCTTTGAATACGAGTCAAAATTATATATGTGTAGGTCACTGACGGCATTAAGTTTTAGATAGAATTAAAATTGGTGGAGGGGTAATTTTCACCATTATTAATTTTTGAATTTTTGTATCGTAATCCGATTTCTTTTTCTAAAACATTGTCCCTATCGTGTAAATTACAAAATAAAAGACTACTTATCCTGAAACGGAATAACCTCTATTAGATTTGAATAAAAACTGGATGTATGTAAAATTCATTCGTAAAAGAAAAGGAGAGACGCAGCTATTACAGTTCATTGAACAGAAATAAAAATCTCTTTTACAAATTTAAAGAAACAAGTTAGGGATTGTACTAGTGATTTCTTATAATGCCGTTTCCGATTGGCTAAATGAGGACGTGTTTTTATGTGAAGGGAAACTATTCAAGCTATGTTTTACGACCTGTGTGTGTGTGTGTGTGTCCGTTTGAGTGTGTGTGCGCGCGCGCGTGTGTGTGTGTGTGTGTGATAATATTTCAATTTCAATTGCAGTGACACTTGTTTCGATTGTAATATAACATTTCTAGAGAACGATGGTCCAATTTTAACAAAATAAATAAATATAAAGCTATTCGTTCAATCACATGAGTGACGTTGGATTTGAGAAAACACTATAATGAAGCCTACTTTAACAATTAGAAAGAATAAATATTTCATACATGAAGTGATATCAAATAAAATGCTTGAAATTTGGATTAATAATATTTACGTATAAATTTTTATTCGGATTCATATTATATGCATGCGGAATAGTTATAACATTTTGTGATTTAATGAAAACAAAAAAAAGATCATGAAAAAAATCTGAAAATCATTTTATAGATTAATAGATTTGAAGATTATTTTTTATTTGGAAATAAAAAATTAAAAAGGTAGTACAGGATAGCATAAATTTCAAGGCTTTATCCTAGACAGTTTTATCTCAAATACGACATAAGCTTTTTAAATATTAATGATTTACTTATGAAATATTTAGAGTACAATTGCGAAAAACCCCACAAATCAATAAAAAAATTTAGAGCTGACTTAACTCCTTCATCAAATGATGATTTTACCCTAAAAATGATTAATATTAAAAGTACAACTGAGAAAAAAAATCAAAATTCTTACTAAAATTCGAATCCCAGTTAATCCCCTTGACCAAAAGAGGTTTCTATCATCAAAGTTTTATTTCATTTAGAGAATAACTACCACTGTTGGGTCCCAATTAACTCCCTTGTTCGACAGATGCATCATTTAAAATCTTAATAAAACTACAACTTGAAAAATAGATAAATAAATTTATTTATTTATAAATAGATAAAGTTTTTAATTCTTAATGTAAAAAATTACCGGACAGATTCAACATAAATTCTATGAAAAAGGTTCATACAATACCTAATTATACATGAGACATTGATACCGTTAAAATTTTTTAAATTAAAATAACCCCAATTTTAAAATTGGGGGTAGATTTTGCCTTTTTTAATTTTTGACTTTTTGTATAGCGGTCAAAGAAAATTATTGCAAAAGTGTAAGATGTAATGCTTTAAAATAAGCTTTAAATAAATCGGATTTAGAGGGATGAGGAGATATTTTAATATTATTTCTAAAACGTTTTGCCTGACATCTCGAAACCCCATTGAAAAGTAAAGTTGTATGACTGAAAAGTAATTTACATACCCCTTTAACGTTTTTTTGTAATTGAGATGACTGGATGCAGTTTGCGGCATTCTTGCTTACACCGTGAGGCTACTTTAATGATCGTATATTTCACTACTCTTTTTGATTTTTTTCTTTAGGGGGGTAGGGGGAACATTTTCACAATGTGAGAGAACTTTAGAGCAACGTCTGGATTATTACATGGAGAAACAGGTTGGACAGTTTGAACATTTAATATGAGGTGAGAAGCAATAACATTTTTTAACTGAAATAATTTTTTTAGGCGGTATTTTTAATTCATGAAATTATAGGACTTTTTTTTAAATAAAAGATTTAAAAGAATTAGTTATACATGAAAGAATAATTAAATTGCAAACTGTTATTTACTTAAATAAAATTCTTCAAAACTGTGAGTTTAATTAAAAGAAGTATTTGAAAAGTTTTAATAATTATTTTTTTTTTTTAATTAACGTAGTGATATTTGTGTCGTTTTGGTTTAAATAGTCAGAATTTAGTTTTTTTTTATACCGTTTTGTTTGTTTCGCAAATACTTTTTAACACCTATACGTCTCATTTAGAAGTTTTGGACCGTCCCTGCTCCCGCACCGTGAAGGCGAATACTCTAAATTGGGGCTCACTGAGTTAGCCTCTCTTATCGGAGAAGATTTCCAAAGAAAGGAATGGGATATCTTACATAAAAAATAAACAGTTCCTGAAACAAACACATTATTGGCCGCCATTTTGGTTTATGAGAATTTAGCTTTACTATATCATTTTTATTGTCTCATTAACCTCTTTAAAATAAAATATCAAATGACCATCGGTCCCATTCGACATTTTTGATTTGCCCCCATACATCGCCGACAAAGATCAACAAGAGTGAAATATACGTTCATTGAAGTAGCCCCTCGGTACAAGCAAGAATGCCGCAAATCGCATCCAGTTATCTCAATTATAAAAACGGGGAAAGGAGAGGTAAGTTATTTTTCAGCCACCCAGGTATATATTTTAATAAACTATAATTTATTTCAGTCTTGTTCAATAAGATTATATCAAATTAAGGCGACTTATTGAATGAAATAATTATTTCAATAAATATACCTTAAGCCAAAACAACATGGGTTGTATGGAATTCGTATTTAAAATTTATTTTTTAATTTAATTTTCAAGGTTGAAATTCCAACATGATCGCAGTAAACGACAATCGAACCATTAAAAAAAAGGGATTCTCTTGAAACCCAACTTAAACAATTATTAATTTTTTTTTAAAATTTTTTATGATTTCTGATACACTTATTTGTTTTGTTTTTTTTTTTTTTTGAAATTGTGGTTACAATTAAAAATGTTATATAAGCTAGCCATCGAGTAAGGTGGTCAAATGGGACCCAAATGTTTAACTAAAAATTTTGAGTTGTTTTTTAGTAATAATATTCTGAATACGGTATAATTTTGATGATAAAAATGCCATTTAATGTAGGAGGGGATCAACAGGGTTTCCAAAGTTTTAACAAAAATTTTGATTTTTTTTCTCAATTATACTTTTACGGGTAATATTACCGAATTTTTAAAACAAAAACGTACGATATCTGATCAAGAGGATCAAATTGCACCATTTTTTTAAATTGAAAATATTGCATAATTAATTCATTATTATTTAACAACCATATGGAGAATTTGAAATAAAAATCTGTAAGGGCAAAGCCGGGGGTGAAGTTATTTGTATGCCATTTTGTAATGGGGCTGGATTTTTGTATGCCATACTCGTATACTTGTTTATTCCTTTAACAATACTATTATTATTTTTCAAACCTGTTTTATATATATATGTGTGTGTGTGCGCGCGCGCGCGCTCGTGAATAAATATAAGTATTTAATTATTAAATAATGAAATTTAATTATATTTTTTTTTATATTATCAAAAGCAAATCTATTTCAAAGTTAATTTAAACTCTTTTTACTTCCTTGTACGAAGTAAAAAAAGTATTGTGATCGCGAAAAATTTTGATTTTCAGATTTCAACAGAAATATTAATTTTGACCATCTCTGAATTCATTTTGATTAATTACTTCGTGACGTCTTTACGTACGTATGTGCGTATGTACCTCGCATAACTCAAAAAATATTAGCCGTAGGATGTTGAAATTTTGGATTTAGGACTGTTGTAACATCTAGTTGTGCACCTCCCCCCCTTTTGATTGCAAACGACTAAATCAAAAGTGTCCAAAAAGCCCAAAATCAAAACAAATTTTAATTTTGGACTTTTTCTTAACTGCAGTAATAAGCTCTCATTGAGAGCTTTTCACCGATATATCATAACTGGTACTTATTTTCATTGGTTCCAGAGTTATAGCCAAATAAAAGTTTAATTAATGAAATATCTGCTCTTACAAGGGGAAGGCACATCGATTCGAATCCGACTTCATCTCCTTTTTTTAAACTTTTTAAAAATTTAAATATATTTGTTTATTAATAACCTGTTTATTATTAACCTCTGATTGTAAAAAAAATACAATAAATAGTAATTCAATAACAACAAAAAAAGAAAAAGAAAGAGTAATATAATAAAAAAATTATGTAATTTAAAAGTAGTACAAGGAAGTCATGTAGTGTCCACATCAGATTTTTTGATTATTTGAAATCAATTTATTAACAGAGAAAATGTAATAGTAGATTTATTATGTTTAATTAAAATAATAATAATATTAATAAATAAATTACTGATGTGTATTGAAAGTAGAACAATAAAAATTATGATTTAAAAAAAAGAAGTTTTATAACCGACAAGTTTTACTTAAACCAGGAATTATTATTAACGAAAAGGAAGAACTAACGTTGTTTATTATTACATGTCGGTCATAGATGAGTGAAAGAAACTCATGAGGGTTGCAAGTCATGTAGAGATAGTGTTCTGAAATGTACAAGTAACAGTAGTTGCGAAACATGTTCCTTCATTGAAATTGCAGGAAGGCATAATCTTTTCTCTTTTTTTTCCTCAACTCTAGTACTTCATCATCAATCTTTAAGCCCCTCCACCTTTCATTCTTCAAAACAAATGCTAGTTACGACATTATTTTACTTTTGTTATAATCGTATCGGATGAACTTTTAACCGGTCTAGTTGCAAAATCTTCCTTCGTTATTTCCATTAACCTACTGGCTGTTCTAGTAGTAACTTATGTATTTGTAAGAGTACAATGACTATTTATTTAAAGTTGAAATGTCAATCACCTTTAAGGTAGATTCCTAATTTCTAAATTATTAAATGCAAACTTGTACAATTAAACGAGTAATACAATTGTTCTTTATTTATATGTATCTTCCTATTTAAATAATTTGTCTTATATTTATTAATATCGTGTTTTTATTATTATCGCTCTCTCGGCTAAAATACAGACTAAGTGAAGCGGGAAAATTTAAAACTCCTGTATTTAAATAAGTTTTTATTTTTACATTACTGCCTATAAAGGTGTGTAATGTATTTAGAGTGTATGTATGTGTGTTAGTTCCATCGTAGCAGCTAAACTGCTGAACCGATTTAGATGTATGACCCCGCGTAGGAATCCTTACGTTACATCATATATATATATATATGGTTTAAATAAATTTAAAAAAAGTGTACTATATACAAAATTATCACCCGCACGCTCTTTAATTACCCTTTATTAGTAATTATTCTATATTAAAGAGCAATGTTTTTTTGGCAGTAGAGTTTTTTAATTTTTAACAGATTTAAAAGTTGCAACGTAAATATTTATACAGTTTTCTGTTAAGTAAGCGATGCAATTTTATTTTATATTTTTGTCTTAATAAAATATTTTCTATAGCCAGTGCAATGACTAAACGGAAGACGAGTTGAAGAGGAATTAAGAGAAGGTGTGTATGATTTCGGTGTGTGGGAGAGTCGCGCCCGAACAGAAAAGCAGCAGTCGGAAACCGGCAGCGTTGGAGATATCATCCCGTTTCGAATGGATTTATTATGACTTCATCCCCACAATGACGAATCGAATCTGTAAGTGTGATTACTAATGTAATGCGTGAATCTGTAGGGAAAATGGCCAGTGTAATGCGTGCAAATTCTTTGACTTAAAATTTTTGTTCCCTAACGTTTGCGGTCGCTCGACATACTCTTGAGCAAACCCCCTCAAAAAAAAAAAAAAATGCGGACAAATCAGGAGATCTAACCGGCCTTAAATCAGAAATAAACACACGAGCGGTATGAGATGTAACACCGTCTCACTGGAACCACGTAATTTATGGAAATCGAAATTCTTGCTTCAAAAATGTTGTGACCGTGCTTGTGTGATGCGCGCAGTAGTAAAGATTGTAGCGTTTCCTCGATCGTCTTGAAAAAAGAATGATCTAATAATGCCGGATGACACAAGTGCACACCACATTATAACCTTCGGACTAGTATAATTGCAAAAAAGAAGTGTTCAAAACCCAATAAAAACAAAGATACATTTCCTCTAAATTATAGCAGTGTTTATGAAGAAATATTCCGGAGTCTCTAGTTCCCCAATCGGATCTCTGAAGAGGGAAACTTTTTGAATGTCAGTAAACAAAATTGTAAATATACAGAAGTTCATTAAAAATTTCAACTTGGAATGACTTCCTTTTTTTAATTTCGGGAAATTACATGTACTGTTAATGAGGTAGATAGTATAATATTAACATATTAGTTTTTAATGATGTATGTAACCTGGAAGTGGAGAAATTTCAATTAGGAATGGTTATACGAGGGATATCTCTAAAGTAAAGACCGCTGGGAAATTTCTCTCCTTAAGGTTGGCGAACCTGTGTCGTTCATGGTCACGCTAGTAATGTACACACTACACTTTTGTCTGTAAGTTGTCGCATTGTAGCATCTTTGAATACGCGTGAGTTATTGCGTTATAAAATGAATAGGAAAATCGATGTTGCCGCCAGCTGTGAAATACGTGGAGTCATACGTTTTTTAAACCGTCAAAACGTTAAGCCGACTGAAATTCATAGGCAGTTGGTTGCTGTGTACGGTGATAATGTAATAAATGAAAGAAACCTCCGAAAATGGTGTGAAAGGTTTAGAAATAACAGAATTAATGTGCATGATGAAGAACGTTTGAGGAGGCCCTTGATTATCACCAAGGACTTGTTTAAACACGTCGATGAAGAAATCAGAAAAGATCGTCGGTCAACTATTTCCGACCTATTTCCTATTTCCTCTTCCTGGTGTTTCAAGAGCCGTAATCGGTCGCATTTTTCATGACCATTTAGGCTTCAGTAAGGTTTGTGCACGTTGGGTGCCGTAGGTCTTAACGGAACGTCATAAAAAAATCCGAATGGGATCTGCTTTGGAATTTTTTATGCGCTACACAGAGATAAGGTGATGAGTTCCTTAATTCGGTTGTTACCTGCGATGAAACATGGATTTCGTATAATACGTCAGAGAAAAAACGGCGGTCAAGTGAATGGCGGCATCCTCAATCACAAACCAGATCAAAAAAATGTCAACCCACAGCCATTTCGACGCAAACTGATGGCCACAGTCTTTTGGGATCGGTTTGGCATACTGCTGATCGATTTCATGCCACGTTCAACGAATATAAATGAAAAAGTTTATTGCGAAACTCTACGTAAGTTACGGCGCGCCATTCAAAATCGGCGACGTGGACGGCTGACCGACGGCGTCGTCCTTCTGCACGATAATGCATTTCCACATGTTGCGGGTCCGACACGTGATTTACTGAGAACATTTGGATGGTAGATTTACGATCACCCACCATATAGTTCGGACTTAGATCCTTTTGATTACCATTTGCGTGAGAAATTAAAAGAATTTTTGAGTGGTAACCAATTTGCGGGTGACGATCAGCATAAAACTGCTGTTGATCAGTGGCTAAATGGACTGGCGGCAGATGAATACGACGAGGGTATATTGAGCTGGTGTATCGCTACGATAAATGTCTTAATTCATGTGGCGGTTATATAGAGAAGTAGTATAAGGTAATTTAGGAGAAATAAAAAATATTTATAAAGTTTTCAGAATACATTTTTTTATAATGAAACGGTCTTTACTTTCGAGATAACCTCTCGCATATATGTATTAACCGACAATAAAAGATCCATAGGTAAAAGACGAACATCATACAAAATGATAAATTCGTACAAAATGATGAAATCAATTCGTATAGCCATGTTGAGTGCCAATCTGTGTGGGAATTGAGAATAAGAAAAGAAGAAAAATAAGTGGATCGACCATTGAAAAGATGATAAGGTCAGTTTAAAATATGAGTAACTCTCATTGCAATACATTTTGAGGTATAAATCATCTATATAGTGTAACAAGACCGATATAACGGACCTGAGTAACGGATTCCTACCAGTTAAGAAGAAAGTAGTAGAATGTATAATAATGGGAGTAATTCAGAAAGGGACTAACAAAAACCCTTTTAGTAAAGGTAACAGGTCCGTTTAACAATCGTCTTTTGTACTACTGTCCACTGACACCTCTTAACAGATGTTTGTTCCATAAGAAGAGTTACCGGACCAGGATAGGAATTTCATGGAAACTTGTGAGGGTAGACGATCTTTCTCACGCTTCGAGTTGGGTCCGGTCCGGCAGGTATAGAAGATAGGAGTTTAAATACTACGGGGAAGACAAGTTAAAAATTAGTTCTGACAAATCAGTCTACGAGATGAGAGTCTGCGATATCAGTCTGCGAGATATCAATCAGCGAGTGTATTCTTCGAGGAGGTCAGTGAAGAAGGGAATTTCTAGTGAACTAAGTTCGGCGCGATTACGGTGACGTAACAAGTAATTCCAGTTCATGAAAACAAGAAATGGTTCGGTGAATAACTAATAGAATATAAGTGAAAGAAACGTGCTAAATTTCGTATAAAGAATGTACTAAATTTCATTTATAAATTGTTCCGGTAGTTTTATTTGTGAACAGCAAAGGTATTTGGAGTAAAAGAACTTTATACTTGTCTTATTTATTGTAATATTGTTGTTAATACAAGACAAGTGGTTAAAAGTGTTAACACTAGCGGTCATACTAATGTCTTACGGAATTAAATTCTAGTTTTCATTACTTATCTACCTGTGAATAAATCCCGATGATTACTTTAAATTCTGCTTTATATGTAATAACTGTTTATTATTATTATGAAATTTATTACTATGATTGTTATTTTTGTTGTTGTTGTGATTGCAATTTTTGTTATTGTAATTATTATTGTATTATTTATTATTGTCATTATTATTATTGATTTGTCTTCTTTTAATTATGTTTTTTTAATTAATAAATAGTAATTATATAAAAATTTCCAATTGTCAATCTTTCATTATCCTGATCAAGCCGCGAACACACGAAAATATCCATATAGCACATTATATTTCAACAATAATACAACTAGGCTTTCACTGTAGAGAAAGGAGCTGGCTACTACTCAATAGTACCTAATCAAGCTATTTTTAATTTTCATATTATATCTGATTATATCACCGGTAAGGGTTTAACCGGCCTTCGAACATATTACATATTACTGGTATAGAGGCTATCAGACCCAAATATCAGCAACAGTTTTGTATAAGTGAAAGTTTGCAGTTTTTAATTTTTACTGATATTTAATACGATTAAAACTAGTTAAACATGTTGTAACACACGTATTAATATTTAATTTAAATATATACATACAATTTTATTATACCGCAAGCGAAGATGCTGGTGTATTATTTAATGCGGGCACACGGGGCTTTAATCAAATAAATAATAAATATAATTATTAACGTTTCATAATTTTGAATTCGTAAATGTAATTTTACAAATATTATTTCATGAAATGAAATCCTGTATAATTTGTTATGCAATTTTGAATTACGTCATACTCAGACATAAATCGTGTTGTTCGTACATTTTTATCATAAATTACATTAATTCTGTGTTGTTCGTGCAAGTTTTGCGTTTTTAAGTTTTTAAATATTAAAATACTATTTGAAAAATTATACATGAATTCATTTTTTATTTAGTATATAATTTTAGCGTCGGTTTTTTCGATAAATCTAATTTTTATTTAAGAAAAAAAGGTTGGTGTTTTCTTATGTAATTTGAGCTGGGAAGTAGAATAAAACACATCCAAGAACTGTAACTCAAATAGGTTTTAAGATATTTGACATAAAACAAAAAATTCCGTGTCGAAAAACAAGTTTTTTTAGGTTTGCAGTACAATAGGTTTGTTAAATGACTAATAAATGCAGAAGATTTCGTAATAAAACATGTAGAGAATTTAATTCTGAGAAAATTAATGTAATTACAGCCAATAAAAAGTTAATAAAAAGTTTTTTAAAAATCTGTTTTTTATTGAAGTAAAACAGACGAAAAATATACAGAAAATCGTATTCTTTCTGCACCTAATAAACATTCTTTTTTTTTTTTAAAAAAAACGCTAATTACTAAAATAATTTTAATAGAAATACAAAATATATAAAACAATATTTTAGCTGCGTATATTCAATAATTTACACAGATTAAACGAAATAATTACGTAAAAAAAAAAACTAAATGAAATGTTACTTCAGAAATATTTAACAAAAAATTTATAGTATAGGTTGACAATGTTAACAGGTGGTCAACAATAAAAATTGTGTACTTCGTCTGAATCTGTAAAGTGACATACTAATGAAGAGTTACCAATTAAAATACGAAATGCTATTTAATTTATACGAAATAATCCTGAGATGATACGAAAGCCATCGGAAATATTTTACGTCGGGCAGAACATTGCGAAAGATGGAGTTTCGAACAATTACTGTAATTGAGGTTTGTTATTCTGTTACCATAATTATATCATTTCATTTATTTTTTTTACTATATTATTAAAAATGTTTATATTAGGTACAGAAAGAAAAATACGATTTTCTGTATATTTTTTGTCTGTTTTGTTTCAAAATAAAAAAACAATTTTTAATAGTTTTTATTTACTTTTTATTAGCTGTAATTACATTAATCTTCTGAGAATTAAATTTTCTACAAGTTTTATTACTAAATATTCCGCATTTATTAGTCATCTAACAAAGTTATTGTACTACAAACAAAAAAAAAAAAATTGTTTTTCGACACAAAATTTTGTGTTTTACGTCGGATATCTTAAAAACAACTGGAGTTACCAGACCTGTTTTATCCTACTTTCCAGCTTAAATTACATAAGAAACCACCAATTTTACTCCTTAATTTGAGCCCCAAAAATTACAGTAGGGCTTCCTTTTATTAGAAAAGCTGAAAATCGGGCGAAATCTTTCGCTAGCCGTAACTCGAAAACAAAGCGTTTCCAGACAAATATTCATATGAATGTTTTCCATTATTTTTACCGATACAATATGTCCTGAATGTTCTCCGTTTCTTCCCGAGACAATTTATATAATAATATTTAATATATATAATGTAAATGTAGGAATATCTTTTTAAACGGAAGGAAAAATTAGTTCTCTTAGTGTATTTATGATTTTATTCTTTAATAACTATAATTATAGAAAACAAAATATTAAAGATGATATAATAAAATTATCTTGTTCATTTGTCTAACTATAGTTGTGTTTTTTATTCTGTTGATGAAATAGTAATTACTCAGAAAAAAATTTACGTTACAAAAGAAGAAAAAAAAAATGGTATTTTTATGTGGCGTACGCTGTATAAATATAGTCAAGAAAAACATGAAGTAGAGTGCCGTTACTGGAGACGGGTCAGGGACCACAGTACGGCGACTGTCTCTTGTTCTGTGTAACAAACAACTCGTGTTACAACTGACTGGTAAGCGATGAACGAACGCTTTCTTTTAGTTAGATGAACGCTTTACTACGGTCAAAGATGTAATAGTAATAATAATAATAATAGTAAATAAATAGTATAAAGTGTATTTGTCATCTGCTTTCTATGTGTTACAACTCCGTAGAAAAAGGAAAATCTTTGTCATTCGATTTTACTTGCACAGTTAAATGCCTATAATATATTATTATGCAGCCGATTTCTGTTTATGTAAAACCATATATATTGTAGCATTCATAAATCATAAAAATGATTCTCAATTTTCGAGCTAAAAAAGGAGACAATTTGTTGAATTCCTTTTTATTCACGTGTCATTAATACGTTTTTTAAAAGAGTGCTTTAAAAGATTTATAAATATTAAATTAATCTTATTATACCTCAGAACCCTAAATATATATTTCTTATTGTTTATTGTATTATTAACATTTACTGTCAAATTAAAATTTTATAAAAAGAAGCGGGCGTGTATGAATCATTCTATACATGTCAGTCTAGCAACTTACTGACTGGCTTGAGTACCGCCTAGTAAATTATATATCTTTATTATAACATTTATTAACGTCTGATATGTTTATTTGTTGTTAGAATAAACAGAATATTTTTCTTTTGTTCTTTTTTTTAATATCCAGGAAGTTATTTCTATAACCAAACAATCAGATTTTCCCTCTATTTTACTTTAAAGATAAAGAAAGCAAAATTAAAAGTAATTTGTATAAATTAAATTAAAATCAAATTTTTTCTATGATATTCGGCAAAAAAATTCTTGAATAAAATTTTCATTAAATCCAGTATTTTTTTTTTAAGTCTATTATCTCAACCCACCATTACATTTTTCAAGAATATAATTAAATCTTCCTAAGGAAAAAACCTCAACCCACCGGGTTGGTCTAGTGGTGAACGCGTCTTCCCAAATTTGCAATAAATTTGGTATCATCGTTGAAATCATTAGTGTAGCAAAAATTCGATTATACAAATTTGAAATCGAAATAAAATAACGGAGTTGCATGATGGAGATAGATTTGAAACAATTTTTTGAATTAAAACAGCGCATGTGGAATGGCAGTTTTCTCACATATATTTTAAAGATAATATGGGGCTTAACATAGTTATTTGAATTACTTTTTAAAAGAAATACATTTCATTAAATTTTAATTAGACTATTGTTATTTTTGTTTACTTATTTTTTGTGTATATAATAAATGAGTCTCACACTTAAAATGAGAGTATTTCCTTCGATATACGTGCAAGTAAATTCCATTGTATTCCATTGTTTTAATTTAATGCGAGTCAATTTTATCGACCGTAAAAAACACTTTACGGTAAGTAATCAGTATTTAATTATTTTTCCGCTTTTTAAATAGCAAAATGCCCCATACACCTTCTGCCCTAGTGACTTGTATTGTTCGTACAGGTCTAATTGTTTAGTTTAATGCGTTTTAATATGTTATTTATTTAAATTTCACATAATCTACTAATTTTTTTTTGGTGGAAGTTTACACCTTTTTTTTTGTATTTTGTTATTTATAACCTAATTAGAAGTTTATTTTCGTAGTTTTATCATGGAATAAAACTACCGCTATTATTAAGAAAAAAATAACCCCCTTCGAATCATTGTTTTCAGGTACTTTTAGTTATAAAAAATACTAAAATCTTCGTTAAAAAATTACTTGCCATTATTTATCCCTGTGTGTTTGACCTGTTGTTATATCAAAATAATGGTTTAGATGTAAAAAATAATATTATCATAATATTTTGCACGGTATCTTATTTATTAGAAAAATTCATATCGTTAATTTTAATAAAAGAAAATAGTTTTATGAAATGTGGAAATATTTAGTAAAGTTACATCACGAAAGAGGTTGGAAAAAAGTATAAAAACGCCTATTTTTGTGTTTTTAGTTTATCAAAAAATAACATTATCAAAATTAAAACAAACTGAAATAATATCGTTGAATAAATGTAAAAAAAGGAAATAAAAGTTTCTCTATCCTTAAAAATAAGGTATTATTTTTTTAAAAAATTGTTTACTATTTTAAGCAATTGATCTAACATTAAACTTTTTAACGGTTAGTAAATATTATTTTACAATGTGGAAGAGAAAAGAAAATAATTAAATACGAACTATAAGAAGCTTTATTGGTTGTTAGGCAGGAATTTACACTTGTCGCAGTCCAACAAACTTATAATATACAAAGTTATCCACAACCTAATTTGGAGTATGGCATAGAGCTAGTAGTAGCATAGTACGACCAACAAGAGTAACATTGAGATTATACGTTTCCAGAATAAGTTAGCGAGATCCATTGTAGAGGCGCGGAACGAAGAAATTCACGACTGCCTAGAATTACCTCGCGAAGAGAAAAAACGGATCGGTTCAAATTACAGAAAACGGTAAGATAATCATGTGAACGTTTTAGCTGTTAACTCCTAGATAACAGCGAGAATGTCCGGCGACTTAAACGCCTACGCGTGCAGTTCTCGGAGAAACTGAGCGACTCTTGTTGGTTCAATATCACATATGTGATAAGCATATTTTTATGCCTTGATGATGAATCTAGCCCCTTTCCATTTATCTTCATAAGTTTGTTATACTACTATTTGTTCGTCTTTGTCCATCGCCTATTGATGATATACGTTTTATTTTTGGTTTTTTAATTAGACGTTTGTGAATTCTTATACCTATATGGTCTTATTCAGTGTGTGTTTATATATATATATATATAATATTATATATATATATATATATATATATATATGAACTTTATATATGTATGTATTTACTTTATTTATATCTTTACGTATAGGTACGTTTTATTGAGGGTGTTCGTTGGAAACCGCTCATCATGTACTTTTGATAATACGATTTATTTGTGATTCCTTACTCGAAACCGATTGTAAATAAACCAATTTTGAAGCCAAAAAAAATTTAAAAAGATTCGAAAACTATAAATGTTTTTTTAAATATCGTTATAAGAAAATCTTGTTACCTTTAAAAAAAAAAAAAAACAATTTAAAAAAACTGTGAATTAAATATTATTATTTTCCGTCACATTTGATTACGAAGAAACTGTACATTTAAAAAAAAATTAAATAAGTTATTATCGGGGTGGGAAAATTGTTATTTGTTTATTATAACATTTAGAGTAACACACCCCATACCCTTAAAAACAAAATTTTAATAGATATTTGTAATTTTTTATTGTTTAAATCAATCAAAACAATTTGCAGTATTTTTTTAACTTATATTATTATTCTTTTTATAAATTTTAACTTATAGGGTACGGGTAAATTAATTTTTTTTTTTATGTAATAAATTAAAATTTGAAGTGTTATTTTTTTGTGATCATGTTTTACTACAACAGTAAGTAAAGCGGAATCGTCGCTCGTCGATCGCCCCCTGGGGACGTCTTTCGATCATTCGGATAGTAGAGTGCGTCGGTGGTCATGCAGGGGCTGTACATATGTAGCTTAGATCCGGCCCCTGTATGATAGGAGGGGAGGTTTTTTAGCGGGTGAGAGCCCCGCATTGCCATCAGTGCGGGCCTGACGGCGGCTGGCAGAGCTTTTTCCTTCCCTTACCGAAAAAAAAAAACATTAAGTAAAATTTTATCGAAAAATATTCTACAAAAATAAACTTATCAAATTTCTCACTAGAAGAACCGTTCCGTTTTAAGCTTAATTATGATTTATTTATTTACACAGTAACAACAGGCTTACACACTCTTAGTTATTAGATGATAAATTAATTTTTTAACGTGTGAAAATTGATATGCCTGACCGGAATTCGAACCCGAGACCTCCGGATGAATGGCCGAGATGGTATCACTGCCACAGAGATCGGCATTAATTATTGATAATGTTTGTAAAATAAATATTATGTTAATTATTTATATACAGAATAATATTTTTGTCTTCATCATACTAAAAGTTTCATCTTATTTGACATATTAAAGGGAACGTTGTTCGTTTACGATTTTTATACTCCTCAATGTGTTTGATGCATTCGTATTTATAGTTCAAATAAGATTAATTACAAAAAATTATGTAAACAAAAAACATGTTAGCTTTTATAATTCTTTAAATAGTTGAATAAAATTTAATTTGCAATTTCTTATTTTTTAACATTTCTTCGGATACATTATTATTGTTTATCTTTATACATTTTATCATACATTTTCAATTCATGGAACTTGAAATTTGGTTAATGTCGAAGTTTGATAAAATTTGATTTCTACTGTAAGATTTGATACTTCTTATAAATGATTATTTAATTATTATATATGATTTTAAAACAGCTTACCAAATTCCAATTTGATTTCCTCGAGCGCTTTCGGCTATTCTGCCATTTTCAAGAGGATAATTATGACTTATATAAAACTATAATCTTACATAATTAAATTATATATATATATATATATATATAAAACAACTGATTGTCATTTTGTTGAAATTTGTCAAAAGTTAAAGTTTAAGTCTAAGTGACTACGTCCGTATTGTAATAATTTTTCAATTGTTATGAACTCTGTAAATTGTGGAATCAGTTTAGCCAACTTAATTATTAATGTTTATTATCTGCTTATACAAAATAGCATCATCGAACTTAACCTGTTCATTCATTAATTTGTCATTATTATTTTATATATATATATATATATATGGAATTTTTCGAGATTAAAAATCTTCGAAAAACTAAATTAGTTTATTTAATTGTTGAGCGGAATATATTGATTTAATAATTCATAGAACGTTTTAAGAATTCTACTAGTGGCATTGTAAGTACAATCTATACTCTTTATATTCTACCAGAATTTAGTTTGAAACAGTAAAATTTTTTTTATTTGAAGTTGATATCAATCTTGTTGATAACTTCTCATGACAAATAGACTCTTACAGACTTTTCTATCACAATTAGTTTTTAACACTTTACCTTTTAACAGTATGTAGTAATTATAATTTACTTTTTACTAAACGATGTTTACTGATATTTTCTGAACAACGTATAAAATAAATTTTTACATAAGATTTGATCAATTATATTTTGAATTTAAAAATTGTATAATGACATTTGTTTTAAAATCGTTGTATTACTTGATTACTAAGATGTACTAAAGCGATTAATATGAAATGTATATTTTGTTTTTGTTAATAAATTAGCGCTGGTTATAATTATTTATATATACTGACAAATAAATACACTTTAAACTTCAAATAAATTTTATGTTTACTAGAATATTTCGGTAGTTTTTAAGACATGTAATGTTAAGGACTGAAACAAAAGCTAATCTTATACGTGCAGTAAAAGCGACCGTATATTCTTTATACGTACAACTATCTCTCTCTCTAGCGCAACGTAAATTAAACCAGTGTAATTGGTTCGTTTGGATAAGTGGTACGTTTTGTACGATATACAATTTATACAATAAAACACGTTAGTTTGTATTCTTTTCATTTGTATGACTCCTCTGACCTCTATTATAGAGGAGTAATATTTTAGTATTTTCTCCGGAAGAGTCTGAATTCGAGTCCTGGTCGGGTTTAGTATTTCGTCTCGAGTAATAAAATTAATTTCTTATCATAAAAAAAGAACAGAGCATAAATTACATGTATAGAATTATTTTAAATACAAATGAAATATACACTTTTGATAGCATATATAAATTAAACTGGTATATGTGAATACAGTAAATGATGTGGTTTTTCAGGGAATTTATGCAAACATAAATTCCCAAAACATTTATGCAAACATAAATTCCCAAAAAATTTATGTTTGCATAAATTCCCAAAAAATTTATGTTTGCATAAATTCCCCAAAAATTTATGTTTGCATATCTGCTCTGCTGGTAATGTCACTGATTGATGTGTATATTATCAGTCTGGAAAGATGGCCGCTACTACAGTAGAGAAAACCTTTTGTGTGCTTAGCCAAAACAAATTCGGTTACTGTCGTGCAGCGACATTTCAGAACAAAATACGGTATATAACTACCAACAAGAAAATCAATTTACAAATGGAATAAACAGTTTCAAAACACAGGGTGTCTGTGTAGAAAGAAACGTGTCAGAAGAACAAATCGATCGTGTTGGTGATGTGTATCGATGTAGTCCAGGCAAATCAACTAGATAGCGAGTTTAGAATTACAAGTTCCTCAACCGATTGTGTATAAAATTCTACAGAAACGTTTAAAAATGACGCCTTATAAATTACAGTTACTACAGAGTAAATATTTTTGTGTGGAGTGCAGGAACGTGTTGAAAATGACGATGGTTTTTTTTCATCGTTTAATTTTCGGTGATGAATGTATGTTTCACATTAGCGGAAAAGTTAATAGACATAATGTAAGAATACGGGGTACAAAAAAGCCCATAAGAAAGTTTACAACATACATGCGATTCTCCTAAAGTGAACGTGTTTTGCCGTGTATCTTGTGAAGGGTGTATGGGCCGTTCTTTTTTCACGAAGTTACAGTAACCGGAGTAATTTATCTGGACATGTTAAGTGAATGGCTAACGCCTCAACTCGAGGAAGATGGTGACAACTTCCTTTTTATACAAGATGGAGCCCCGCCTTGTTGGTGCTTTAATCAGATAACTTTGCATTAAAGTATTAATAAACATCCATTATGCTCTAATTAAAAATTAGACAGGTTTAGACGACTGTTTGGAGATAATTCGCTTTACTTTAACTATTATATATATAGAATTTATTTATTCTTTTTTTAATAATTAAAATCAAATAAATTTTATTTTTTTAGGAAACGACTGATATTTATCGGCGGGAAAATCTGGAAATGGATATTGATAGAGAGGTTATCAAATGGCACCTTGGAATTCTTATTACGGACGATGAGCGATCTTATAGGAAAATACATCGAAAAATAGAACTAGACAAAATTGCAATTATAAGACTTAATGCACTCTTATGATCCATTAAAGTAAGGCCCGGTAATAAGTCGTTATTGTACAAGGCATTAATGAAACCGATAGCCATGAATCGATTTGATTATTGACAGATTAGTCAGAGCGGTAAGAGGAGGTCGGAAGCTCTAAAAATGGGTGATTTAAAACGCTCTGCTGGGGTTTCAAGGTTACAGGATGTTAGGAATGAAATTTTAAAGAAATGATTGAGAATTGAGGGCTCAGTTGAGTGTAGAGCGGAAAACCACCAATTCATGTAGTATGGCCATGATATAAGGTTGGATGGAGGAGGTAAAGTGGCATTAGAAGAAATGTGCCGAAGAAGAAAGAGGTCGTTACAAGAAGACTCTGAGGATATAATAGGGAATTACAAGATGACAAATGAAACAATAGGCGACTTTGGAGTTAGGAATGCGGAGAAAGAATCCTAAGACCCCTGTTAAAAGTAGAAATAAAAACGAAATATTTTTTTTATCCTAACATACTTAATTAATTGAAGACTTCAGTTCAATCAAATTTAGTTATTTGTAATATAATTCTTTTAAAAATCAGTAACTTAAACATAAAAATAAGAGCTTTCAGACAAATTATCCAGTGGTACTTAAGCAAAGATTATGTTTTTTTTAAATACACGAAGCCTACGACAAGGATATTGATAACAAAATTAATTTATTACAGGTCATATTTTTTAATTACAAACTTAATTAATTGAAATAAAAAAAAATAATAAATTAGTCATCAACAAAGTTGTTAATTTTGTAGCAAATACAAAAATAAATAAAAAAATTTAACTAACGATAATTTAATTTCAATTACCTTAAATGTGTAACTGAATAAATTATTTTCATATTTTTTTCAATTTATTATTTTTTTTTACCTCATCGAAACTTATTTTTATTTAGAAAAACTTATTTGCTATAGGCCGATTACATTTTTAAACTGATACATTCTAAATTTGTAAAGAGTGTAACTTAATGAATGAAAGTAAATAAATGATTTTATGTTGATTTTTAAAAGGAATTAAATTTGAAAAAATTAAAATTAAACCTATACTTGTTTCAATGACGAGGGAAAGTTGTTTAACTTGATACATGATTTCCTATAAATGTCTTAATACAAAATAAAATTATTGTTATACACAACAGCGAAAAAAAAACTGTATTACTTTAATAATGTGGGTCACAAAGAGAAAATCTGTTTTTATTAAAAAATAAATAAATTTAATTTTTTTATTTTTATAAAGTAAATACGAGTAAAACTGTATTTATTACAATTTAGTAATTTAATTGTAGATAGTTGGTGGATAGTATTCCGATTTTGTGTATATTTATAATTTAAAAAATTTATAATGAAGTAGTTTTGACGTAAGTAAACTTAACTGGTAAAAATCGCTTTAAAACACTTCAAATGATAATAATTTTAACAATTTGAAAAAAAAATTAACATTAAAAATTTAATCAGCACTTTTGTAATACAGATATGTAAATAAAAGTTTTTTCTAATCTGTAAATAATAATAATAAATTACATAGAAAACGTCAGTAATGGTTGATATGCTACTCAACGGGTAAAAAAAAGAACTGTCCAACAACTTTTCTTTCTTTTTTTTTTTTTAAGAAAGATAGATATTTTTTGTAAGCAAAGATTGCGCATCCATAAACATTCGAAATATCGGTCATATTTATGGGCACTAAACAATCATCTGACAGCCGATTTTTGTGTCTTGAAAACTTGTTCTAACTTTTTGAGAGAGCCTTAAGAGATGTTATTTTATTTCATAAGTATGATTGATTATTTTTCTAATAAAAAAACATAGTGCGTTGATTTGTTTGCTGTATTTGTTCACATTTTTATTTTAAATGAAGCGCTACCATCTAGCGATAATAATTGAAGTAAAAACTGTATATTAAGTTATATTACATGTTAATGTAAACAGTAAGCTGTTTGCATTAACATTTATTATACTTATTATTTTCTTACATTTTGTTAAAAAAAAACTCTTGTAGACACAAGTTTTAGAAATTTTATAAAAATAAGTTTAGAAGCACCATAATTATTGATAAGAACGATGTATGTATGCATATTATATGTAAATTTATTAATCCTTTTACTACAGTTTATTTTTGTCACTATGGCAACAGAAATATAATTACGCAAAAATAATTAATCTTTTTTCTTTAATGAATATCTGTATAATACTTAATATTCTCACAAACATGAGGATACAAACGCGTTGAGGGTCCAGGGGGCTCCGTCCCCTAGCTAGAGGTTGAACGTGCGAAGCGAGCCCTGACCGGCTAGTGAATATTATAATTATATGATTCGATATTTAGAATATTAAAAATTTTAACGTATCTTTGTCTTAATATATTTACGAATGGGCAATCTTTGCTGTAAAGAACGGTCAATTATTCTAATAAAAAATATTAACATCAACCACTATCAAACCAGAAAACAGAATGCTTTTGTATAATTTACATAACACTTCGGCTTACGAGAAGCGGTCTTATTATGATTTCGTTCCCGTTTTTAATCGATTATCCACAGATTTATTTTCTTTTACAGAAACAATATTATTTTGCCAATGATTTTTGGATAATATTATTAATTTTAAAAAAACCTGAATTTTCTACAACAAATTTAACATGAATATAATACGTATATGCTCAAATAATTTTCATGAACACCTTCTGAAGTGTTTATTATTTTGTTCATATTTAGTATCTTTATTTATTTACCTTAATGTTATTTAATGTGTTTATATTTTAAAATTATTATTGACGATCTCTTAGGCTGATTAGTTGCGTCTGAATCTTTCATCCGGAGGTCCCGGGTTCGAATCTCGGTCAGGCATGGTATTTTTCATACGCTATAAATTTCCATTCATAGGATAAAATGAACAAAATAATCAATATTGTTATCTCCAAAAAAATTATTATGAACTTTATTCGCATCTATTTCATATATATATATATATATATATATATATATATATAATGTATTATTTATTATGTACCGATAATAGTAAAAAAAAATATTTTTAATAGATCAAACTTTTAGAAGATGAAAATTACCCTGAGATCAGATGGTTGTTGAATTAAGTAGTAAAATAATCTGAAAGGTTTTGAAACCATATCCGTTACTGTTAGAAAGGCAATGTACAACGAATTTAACGTCCTGTTTCTAGATGAATAGAAATAAATTAATTTGTTACTTTGCACTTACGGTCTTTCCTTTCTTATGATATTAGTGTAAATAAATCATTTTAGATACAAATTATAACGATTAGAATTTCTTTCTTTGAGAGTTATGATGTTCCTTACGGTGAATAAAGTGAACGTGTGCACTCTTGTTAGGCTGAATATCATTAGCATTTCATACGGCTTAGCGTACTTATACGTCCAAGTATAATTAGATAAGTAAAGAAAGCAACTCCAGTCCTCATTTTCCCAATTTGAGCATGGCATTGGATGCTTGTTATTATTAAAATGGCTGTATTATTTTTGGGAGTGTTCTTTTGACTGATGTAAAGTCGCCTAACCGGTACGCTCATGGCGTTGAACATACGTATATAAAAATATTACAAAAGAAAACATTTCAAACTCTTAAAAATTTCAATGTTCTGACATTAATAAAAGCGGGTATTAATAAAAGAATAAATAGCATTAATGTGTATATAGTATAAGAACCCGTGAACGAACATGTAGTGTTAAATTTTCTGATCGTTCAAGTATCAGAGCTTTCGCTCTGTTCTTTAATCGTCTAAGAAGAGGTGATGTCTTCTCTTTTTGCCCCCTTCTCCCACAACACCAGTTTATCGGTGAGGTGTGAGTACAGCCAGTACAAAGCGAAGAAAGCTGGTGTACTTTCACCCGATCAGTTTAGAATTCCTATTGCTTTTCTTAATGAATTAAACTAAACATATTTTATTGCTTTTCTATATTCTACTTTATTTTAAAATATTTTTCTCTTTATAAATTATCAACATTTAATGAATAATACTACTATAAAACAGCTGTATGTTAATGAATATTTTTTTTATTTTTTAATTTTTAAAATAAATCGAATTATGTAATACGATATCGTAAAACAATTCCTACTAATTTAGAAAGAGCGTAAACAATTAGTTTCACCCAATTTAGATTGTTACATAAAACATAAAATATAGTAATAAACAGTTGTATCTTATTTCCTAATTATAATGTTACGTTTAATATTATCCGAGTTCCATGAAATCAGGGATTTTATCAATTAAAAATAGTATAAAATTTAACATTTATTTACTTAAATATAATCATATTTTGAAATAGTTTTCATTTTTATAATGTTTTCAATTAAATTAAAATTATAAATACTCTAAATTATTATATTTTTTATAAAGGAAAAATTATTTTTATTAATAAATTTCGTAGATATAAATGTTTGTAAAAAATGCCGGCCTCCGTGGTGCGAGTGGTAGCGTCTCGGCCTTTCATCCGGAGATCCTGGGTTTCGAATCCCGGTCAGACATGGCATTTTTTATATACTAAATTTCTATAACCCACGCACAAGCCTCAAGCTTATGTGGCGATATCAAGCAAAAAAAAAAAAAAATTTTACTTTTATTAAAAATAAAACTGAAAATATCTATTGTAAATTTATTTAATTAATACTTTTAATAATTCTTTTGTACTTTCAAAAAAATATATACATAAATTAGTTCTGGGTAATTTAGTATTAAAACAAAATTAAAAATTTTTTTTTTTTTTAATTTTATGAAATTATTCTTATGGTATTATTTTATACATTAACATATATTCTTTTCGTTATCCTCTGTGTATTTTTGTTTGTTTTTTTTTTACATTTTGATAGCATTTACATTTTTAAAAATACAGATTTAAAATTTCTTTTTTAAATTAATGACTTTGCATGTTTGGTTTTAGTGTCAAGGATGTTAAGGTATACGCCTATATGTATATAAGCAAGTCAAACAGTAAGTACCACGTAGTTATAGTTTTAAATATATATAGAAAGAGAGAGAGGGAGTGTGAAAAAGAGCGAGTGGGAGGGTGGGAGAAACAGTTGGTTTATTCTTACTTGAGCGAAATAAAAAGTTAATATTTTTATTTACTTTTTGTTAATTAATAAAAAAAAAACACCCGTTGTAAATAATTTTGTAATATTTTTTCCAATAAATATATGATAAACAATTTAAAAATATATACTGGAATTAATGCAATCTTAAAAATTATTTAAATAGAATTTAAAAAAAGATTCTCTTAGGTTTTCTATAATACAATTGACACTTTGATGTATTTTTAAGCAACATATATAAATTTATAAATTGATATAAAATACATCTAAATAAATCTTCGTCCTTAAACATATCATAAATCGGATTGATATTAAGCTAGACTTTTTTTTGTTAAACATTTTTTAAGTGGATTATCAAATGGCTGCTGATTTAGTATTGATGTCTAGAATGTATTTATTTAAGACATTGCAAGAGAAACTTCTTTATAACTTCACTGTTGTCATAAAGTTTACTTACTTACGGTTTCTAATCTACGAAACCGATTGTTTTTATTATTTTTATTATTTGTTATTAATAACTCATCATCGCAGAATTTTGAATTTACCCTAAAATAAATCTATTTTTTGCATTATTCCATCTAGAAAAGTACTTTTACAGAAATCTATAAATCTAATTTTTACTAATATTTTTTTTTCTACAAAAAATTATTACTATTTATTACTTCTGAAAAGATCATTTAACAGCAATGTATATTTTTGGGAAGAATCATAAATAAAAATATGTTAAGAACAAGTAAAAATTAAACACACACGTGCGCGCGCGCAGACACACACACTAACACAGATTTTGCGAAAAATATTTCAGTAAATACGGAAAATAATAAATAAATACCCTTAATGATAATACCATTATATACATTTAAATTTACAAAAAAAAAAGATTAAAAAATTCGTGAATTTTCGTAAACGTGAAACCGTTTTCAAAAATTCTAACACTGATCGGTAATGACTGCTTTTCTAAATTTCCTCGTAAATTTATTTAATATATGTTACAGGAGTAATTAGTAAAATAAAGGATTATATTTTTCTATATTAATTTTAATAATACATTAGAAAAAAAAAGGATGGGAAACTTATAAAAGATATATATATATTTATATCTTTTTTATATATATATATAACAATAATAATTTTGGGAAATACGTAATCAATATTGTTGGGATTTATATTTATTTTAATCTAACATAAATAAAATATATAAATTTTAATTTTTGTTTTGGTTTTCTAATTTTTTACTAATAACGAGAAATCAGATTAAAATTAATTCATAAATATACTAGTATATAAAAAAAATGGTAAAACGGTAACGGAAATATGATTTTAATTTAAATTTTGAGAAGATTTTTTTTGGACAAAGGGTTCTCTTTTGAGTTTTACCTCGATAAATATTAATGTACGATTTAAATAATATTAATATGAGGTTTATTATATTAAACCCTTATAGCTGGACTGATTAAATATTAATCGTAGTTGAAATGATGGACTTAGGAGTTTCGATATGATCTAACCGATAAATTATATTATTTTCATAATAAAAGAAGGTAGATAGATATAATGAATTTATTTTTAATATATATACTACGATTTTAGGTCTTACAAAAATTCTTACCGGGGGTGGTTCTGGCACATAAACTTCAGACGGCGGATACTCCGGTTTGCCCATGGTTGAGATCGAGTCTTGAGCGGCTTCCTGTTGTTTCTCCATGGTGGACACGGTTAGAATGAATGCGAGGACTCCGCCACGGTCCTGAATCTAACTGCGGATCCCCTCTCTTCGATCATAACATTACCCCACCTTTGCCATCACGAACATTATAATGATGATTATAAAATTATTATTATTTTTATTATAATTGTATAAAGAATTTAACTATTTTGTATTCTTTAACGCTAACGTTGTGTATTTTACAGACAATATCTTTTTCCTATTTTTTATTTTATATAAAAATGATTTTTATTACCGTTAAGGAAACGCATTTAAACACTCGTTATATAATTAAACAAAAATTCTACACTATTCCGTTTTGGTTACGGGTTAGGCTTTTCTTTTGGTCACGCCGTTTGACTATTTTAAAACAATTTCCACACGCGTTTCATTTCTATTATGCCAATCATTTATAATCAAAATATTTACTAGATCTTAGATTACAAATTATCTGTTTTTAACGTCACTCAACACACATTACTTTCCCTCCAGGAAAGAAATGTGTTCTAGTTTTGGTATATAAAAAAAGTAAAGGCCAAAAAACTAAAAAAGGCAAGGTAGATTAAAATAAAAATACTCAATAAAGGAAATACAAAATAGTATTTTTTGTTTTTTTGTTTGTGCTTTTGTAACCTTAGAATGGCAGAATTATTTCTATAAAATATAGAATGATTCGACTTAGCAGCAAAACGGCAGTAATGAAAACAATATTTTAGGAAAAATTACAACTTTCTAAAAACCGTAAAACAAAAATTGGTAAATTTGTTAAATCTAATTTAAAAAAAATTCCTTTCGGAGCCTCGGAAGGCGGAGGTAGATTTCACCGGTGTTAAGTAGGGCATAAAAAATATTTCCACCTTAAAGTTAAGAAAAACTTAAAATTTACTCGATACGACAACGGTTGCATGTGAAAAAAATATTCACATGCTTAGCATACGTCAAGCCCCATCATACAATTCCAGCAATATTTTTATCATCCCTTGCCGTAAGAGTTGGTCATATCAAACATTTAAAAACAAAAGTTTTAGGTAATGTTTAGAGGATTAACAACCTCTTTAAACGAATTCGATACTGTGCCTATTAAGGGAGGTATGATTTTTTTTATTTTCAAAAATCCATTTTTCCACCCCCTGGGCCATTAGTTGGTGATATCAAAATCCTACATAAGTTTTAGGCCCTTATCCAAAGAATAGTAGGAATTTTAGACGAATTAGATATTTTACTTAATAAGAAAGTTATAGCGATATTTTGTTTTTTCGAAAAAGCCCTCCCCCCTATTTCCACCCCATGTTTCGATTTTGGCCATTAACAAACCCGATCGAGATTTTGGGACGAGTTATTTTTAGGAAACAATTTGAAAGTAATTGGCGCAAAATTACGGCAGTTAACGTGTTCACAAGAATATGTAGAAAACTTTTGCACTGACGGTGGTTTTGGGGTCTGGGGGATGTGAAACGCGAAGCTACATCGGAATTTCCCGGAGCCCTTTAAAATAGGTAGCTTTCTTATGAAATCTACCTAAAAAGGGAAATTAAATTAAAAATGTACAAATTGTTAACAAAATAAGACAACTCTCAAATAACCTTTCAACAGTTACATAGAAAAATTAAATTTAGCAAACTCTTCTATCTCAAACGATTTTATCGATATTAAGACTGTTATTTTCTCTCCCCATCTAGACATAAGACACGCCAAGCCCTCATGAAAGAAAAAGTTGCAATAAAAAATTTTAAATGGAAAGAGTAGCGTTTTGGTGACTATTTTAAATGGCATTGCAAATCAAACGTTTCTATATTAAAAAAAACATCGGGCTAAGGCAACTTTAACCAAAGTGGCGGTTGTTTTTAATATTTCTCATAGCTAGTTCCAAAAGCGGGACACAATACATTTCAGCTAATGTCTCATTTCATAAAAACAGATCGGTTTGAGAAAGGAACTTAGCTAAATTTAATTTCTCTTTGTTTAACGACCTGAAAAGTAATTTAACGGTTCACATACTAAATGAAATTATTATTTTTTTAAAATAAGAACGATGTAATTAATCTAAATAATTACGATTAATATAAATTGAAAATTCAATACATAGGGTTATATGAAAATAAAAATATATCTAAATTCTTCACATTTTTAATATTTTTAAGTCCGTCCCAAATAAATAATTTTATAAGTCGTCCCGACTTAAAATATAATTTTTAAGCCCGTCCGTTTAATAAATATTTTTAAGTCCACGAAGGTCGGCTGAGTAGGTAGTGTCTCGACATTTCGTGCGGGAGGTCCTGGGTTCGAATCCTGGTCAGGGATGGTAATGGCATGACATCTTTTCATACGCTACCAATTTGGAGTAATGAGTAATGGCCGTAGTTGTTGATACTTGCTCTTTCATAATAAAACCGAACTAATTTAACAAAAATAAAATACTATGCCAGATTTTTTTAAATTATTTAAATTTTTGAAAAAAAAAACTTTTTTGAAAAACAAAACTACCACTCCAAAGATGTTTTTACAAAAATCTTTTCTTAAAATGATCGCCATTCGATTATGAGTAGTAGAGACTACGGAAAAGGTAGATATAAAAAAATAAAAATAAAAAATAACAGTAAAGTGAAATAAACAGCACTCACTAAACACTGTAAAATAAGGATTTTGGGTAGCATTGTAGAATATAATTAAATTTTAGTATATTTGTTTTATAAATAAATCTTTTTTCTTAACGGTATATTATATAAATCACATGAGAGTGGAAAGTTGTGCTACTCCATGGACGTAAAAAAAAATTGTCCCATAACATGCCTGGATAGATCAAGGGAAACCGTGGTAAAATATTAATCACAGCGCAATTAATTATAAAACAAAAAATAGATAAGATCGAAGTCGATATTAGTTATTTAAAAAATAGATGTATGAAGCTTAGTAAATATAAAAAATTCTTGTGCAGTTATGAGCAAGAAAACCGACTTTTCGTTTCCGACGTTCTCATTATTTCGCTCAGAAACACACTGATTTTCAGAGTACAACGCATTATTTAAGTTCGAGCAGACCCTACACACAAGCATAAAGTTTAAACTCATTACCACTGTGATTCACTGCATAAGCGCGTATGAAAAATACAACTAACCTCAAATTGAGGTTATGTTGTCTGTTGTCGACCTTAAGTTGAGTGCAACTGAAGAACGAATAAACCAATCTCATTAAATTTTCATATGCACAACTTCTGATGTACTACTGTACCATATCTAAATTACAATGAGAGTGATATAGTAGTTTTGGAAAGTTTTGAGGCACAAATTTTATACGTAGACCTATATATATAATGTAAGACATATATATATTTTACTTTTAAAGCCGAAAGTTTGTCTATTTTAACCATCTGAACGAGTGCTTTCAAATTTGCAGGATGCATTCGTATTATTCCAGGGAAAGGTTTTAAGCCATACACCAAAGCCCTATCTCCTCTGGGGGAAGATTGTGAATTAAAGATATAGTAAAAAGACTGGTATAGCGGACCTGAGTAACGGATTCCTGCCAATTAAGAAGAAAGTTTTTTCTTCTTTTTTTGTTGTCTTCAGTCATTTGACTGGTTTGATGCAGCTCTCCAAGATTCCCTATCTAGAGCTAGTCGTTTCATCTTTGTATACCATCTACATCCTACATCCCTAACAATTTGTTTTACATATACCAAACGTGGCCTGCCTAAACAATTTTTTCCTTCTACCTGTCCCTCCAATATTAAAGCGACTATTCCAGGATGCCTTAATATGTGGCCTATAAGTTTGTCTCTTTTTTTAGCTATATTTTTCCAAATGCTTCTTTTCTTCATCTATTTGCCGCAACACCTCTTCATTTGTCACTTTAACCACCCATCTGATTTTTAACATTCTCCTATAGTACCGCATTTCAAAAGCTTCTAATCTTTTCTTCTCAGATACTCCGATCGTCCAAGTTTCACTTCCATATAAAGCTACGCTCCAAACATATACTTTCAAAAATCTTTTCCTGATGTTTAAATTAATTTTTGATATAAACAAATTATATTTCTGACTGAAGGCTCGTTTCGCCCGTGCTATTCGGCATTTTATATCGCTCCTGCTTCGTCCATCTTTAGTAATTCTACTTCCCAAATAACAAAATTCTTCTACCTCCGTAATCTTTTCTCCTTCTATTTTCGCATTCAGTGGTCCATCTATGTTATTTCTACTACATTTCATTAGTTTCGTTTTTTTCTTGTTTATTTTCATGCGGTAGTTCATGCGTAGGACTTCATCCATGCCTTTCATTGTTCCTTCTAAATCCTCTCTACTCTCAGCTAGAATTACTATATCATCAGCAAATCGTATCTTCATCTTTTTACCTTGTACTGTTACTCCGAATCTAAATTGTTCTTTAACATCATTAACTGCTAATTTCATGTAAAGATTAAAAAGTAACGGGAAGAGTGAACATCCTTGTCGGACTCCCGTTTTTATTACGGCTTCTTTCTTATGTTCTTCAATTATTACTTTTGCTGTTTGGTTCCTGTAAATGTTAGCAATTGTTCTTCTATCTCTGTATTTAAACCCTAATTTTTTTTAAATGCTGAACATTTTATTCCAGTCTACGTTATCGAATGCCTTCTCTAGGTTTATAAACGCCAAGTATGTTGGTTTGTTATTCTTTAATCTTCCTTCTACTATTAATATGAGCCCTAAAATTGCTTCCCTTGTCCCTATACTTTTCCTGAAACCAAATTGGTCTTCTCCTAACACTTATTCCACTCTCCTCTCAATTGTTCTGTATAGAATTCTTGTAAAACAAATTGTTAGGGATGTAGGATGTACAGGAAGTCGTTTCATTTCAGTATACGCTAATGAAATGAAACGACTAGCACTAGATAGGGATTCTTGGAGAGCTGCATCAAACCAGTCAAATGACTGAAGACAAAAAAAAAAGAAAAGAATTCTAGTTAAGATTTTTTATGCACGACTAGTTAAACTAATTGTTCTGTATTCTTCACATTTATCTGCTCCTGCTTTCTTTGGTATCATGAATATAACACTTTTTTTGAAATCTGACGGAACTTCCTTTTTCATAAATATTACACACCAGTTTGTTTAATCTATCAATTGCTTCCTCACCTTCACTGCACAGTAATTCTACAGGTATTCCGTCTATTCCAGGGGCCTTTCTGCCATTCAAAACTTTTAATGCTCTCTTAAATTCAGACCTCAGTATTGTTTCTCCCATTTCATCCTCACCATTTTCTAATTCATTTCCTCCGTATAACTCTTCAATATATTCTACCCGCCTACCGACTTTACCTTTCGTATTATAAATCGGTGTACCATCTTTGTTTAACACATTATTGGATTTTAATTTATGTACCCCAAAATTTTTCTTAATTTTCTAATCTCAAAAATCTCCTTTACCTCCTCTTTCTTAAGCTTCTCTAAATTCCGCCGATTCATCTGACATCTTTTCTTCTGATTTTTAAACCCCAATCTACATTTCATTATCACTAAATTATGGTCGCTATCAATGTCTGCTCCAGGGTAAGTTTTGCTGTCAACGAGTTGATTTCTAAATCATTGCTTAACCATGATATAATCTATCTGATACCTTGCAGTATCGCCTGGATTTTTCCAAGTGTATATTCTTCTATTATGATTTTTAAATTGGGTGTTGGCAATTACTAAATTATACTTCGTGAAAAACTCTATAAGAAGAAAGTAGCAGAAAATATAATAATGGGAGGAATCCAGAAAGGGGCTAAAAGAAACCCTTTTAGTAAAGTTAACAGGTCCGTTTAACAATCGTCTTTTGTAATACTGCCCACTGACACCCAATGAACAAATGTTAGTACCATGAGAAGAGTTACCGGACCAAGGCAAGGAATGTATGGGAATGAAAAGGCTCGTTCGATCGTTCTCACGCTTCGAGTTGGGTTCGGACCGGCAGGTAAAGAAGATAGGAGTATAAATACTCCTGGGAAGACCAATTAAAAATCAGTGCCGCGAGCAGAGTCTCCGATGTCAGTCTGCGAGATGTGAGTCTGCGAGACCATTCTGCGAGGAGGACAGTGAAGGAGGGAATTTCCAGTTTGAATTAATTTCGATACAACTGAGGTGACGCCACGAGTAATTCCAAGTCGGTGAGTTATTGTAAGGCTATAAGTGAAAGAGATAATGCACTAAATTTCATTCATAAATTGTTCGGGTAGTTTTATTTATGAAAGCAAAGTTATTTGTACCGAAAGAACTTTATGCTTGTTTATCTATTGTACTATTGTTATTAATACAAGAGTAGTGGTTAAAAGCGTTAGGACAAGCAATCATACTATATCTTTTGTCAATGGGACTGAATTCTGGTATTCATTATTTATTAACTACTTGTAAATAAATCCTGACGATTACTTAAAATTCTTTTTTGTAAGTAATCTTTGTTTATTGACATTGATGATTATTTATTGGTTATTGACATGTAATATTATTATTGTTTACTGTTGCAATTATTATCATAATTAAATTATTATTGTGAGATTTTTTATTGTTTATTGTTATTATTATTACTATTATTCTGATTATTATTGTAATTACTATGATTAATATTTGTTTATTAATACTTTAAATTATTTTTTCTATTATTGTCTCTTACTATTATTATTGATTTGTTTTGTTTTACTTATGATTTTAAACCAATAAATTGTAATTTTATAACCATTTTCAATTGCCATTCTCTCAATATCCTGATCGAGCTGCGAACACGCGACAACATTATTAATGAAAAAATAATTAATCCTTTTACTTGATTATTATATTTCTATAACCATGGCAACAGAAATAAGTATGAATTTTCGTCGTCAATGGTGTTTGTACTCTAGTAATTTCACTATTCTGTCTTTTGTAATTTAGTTTCTTTTTCAGGTTTCTATGAAATCTTGAATATTTTAATTGTTATTTATCAGTATTATTCTCACAACCGTGAGGGTAACGAACGCTGCGGGAGTTCAGCGGGTGGAGCCCTCTGATTAGACGGGAATGACCACCAAAACGAGCTCTGAGCCCCTGGGGCAGACTCCAGGGTCGACTCCAGGTTCGCCTGGGCTATACTGGGCCCCGGGACTTCATGTCAACTAAGATGATCAGGTAAGTGAACCGAACCCTCACCGGCTATGTATATATATATACACACGTGTATACTCATGTATATACACGAGTATAAGGAAACCATTCTTTAAGAGAATGGTATTTTCGTATTCCTTATCTCAAAACGTAAAGAAAATTCCTCCAATCCCACGGTGGGATCGAAAGTAATACTGTACTTTTCTTGGAAAAGTCGGTAAAACATAATTCGCATTTCAGAAGACGTGAAACAATAAAAATTCTTTGAACACCTATTTATGAAAAGAATTTATGTAGAAAATTCAGGATTTAAAAAAAAAATATTATTTAAAAAATCATCGACAAAGTAATATCGCTTCAGTAAGAGAGACTCTCAGTTGTAATTTTAAACTGTGGAAAGATTGTTTAAATGGTTCGTTAATTTATTAAAGTCAGCAACTAATATATTAAGGTCTTTTCTCGTAAGCTGAGGTATTATGATGAGTTAATAAAAAACTATTTTGTTGTCTGATTTGGCAGAGACAGATATTGTTATTTTTTCAAAAATTATTTACTATTTTATTTAACAAATATTGTATATTTTAAAATATAAGCGCAAGGATAAGTTAACATATTTAATTTACTAAGTATTGTATGTACGTTAGCCATATTATTATCAGTAAACTATTAATCATCATGGATCTTCGAATGAGTAGTGTATAGGATGAACGCCTCCGATCCGTAGAAAGGTTCGAAGAACATTTCTGAATTTTGAATTAGTACAGGCAATTTGTCATCAAAATAGGCTATATTTGAAAATCCTTACCTACATATTGATCTTTTGTCCATGCGTTAGGGGTGATGAGGGAAGCTAACTCCAAATTTTTAACATTCCCCTCCCATAGATTTTTGAAAAACTGGAAATACTCAAAAAGTTTTTGAATGCGTTTTTCTGTAAATCTATGCATTTTAGAGAAAAGTTTTTCAAATAAAACATGTAGAGGACATTCTCCTCTACAATTAATGTCCTTTAAGTTATGCCGTATAATTTGAAATTGAAATACTAGGTGGCGCTGAAGTTGTAAAAAACGTTGTAAACGAGTAGACCGATTTCAAACACGTGCCCAATTCACAACTTTTTCACACTTTCACAAGCTATAGCTCCAAAACGGTAAGTCGTACAAGAAACTTGTTTAAATAAACGTTGTCTGTGCTTTTGAGATTAACAACTTTTCCAAATGCAATACAAACGAAAAACAATTTTTTCCGGTGAAAACCCCGAAAAAACACGTTCAAAGACATTAATTGTAGAGGAGAATGTCCTCTACATTTTTTGATTGAAAAATGTTTCTCTAAAATGCATAGATTCAGAGAAAAACGCATTTCAAAAACTTTTTGAGTTTTTAAAAAATTTATGGGAGGGGGGATGTTAAAAATCTGGAGTTAAGCTTCCCTCATCACCCCTAACATATGGAAAAAACATCAATCAGTAGGTAAGGATTTTCAAATAAAAATACAAATTGACTGTACTATTCTTTTCATTCTGTGGTTCTTGTATGGATCGATTTTACTTTTTTCTCTAACAACTTTTTTTCGCTTATTTTGTAATTGCTTGTTCCCGGAACGTTCTGAGTTTTTTCAGATGTCGATAAAATTTAAGTAAATAAAAAATGAAAGCATTTCAACAATTATGATTAATACAATAGGAATTATAATAATAATTATCATAAAATTAAGCTAAAGATTGAAGTAAATAAAAAGAAACCAACGAAAAACTATTAACCTTCATAATTAAAATTAGTTTAAAAGTAGGCCTCAGCATATGTTATGCACCATTATTAATTAATTTTAATTAATAATTAAAATAATTTAAAAATATTTGAATAAATCTTTTAAATTAGGACTTCAGTAGCCGATCTCCGCGGCTGAGTATGTAACCTCTCGGAATTTCTTGAGGAGGTCCCGGGTTCGAATCCCGATTAGGCATGGCATCTTTTCATACGCTATTAATTTTCACCGGGCTAATCACCATAGCTGCTGTGCCCAGTCTCTCATAAGAAAAAAAAAAATTAGAAGTTTTTAAAGATTAAAGAAATATTATTTATTTAATTTAAATATTATAATATGTAAACAGATAATAATTCTGTTCTCTTGTCTGAATATGGTTTGATAGGTTTAGTAATCTTTATTTGTATTACATACAGAATGTTAAATTATGGAAACCCACAAATAAATTATCACAGCTGCGTATAAAAAAAAGGATATAACAAATGTTCCTCCTCGAAATGACCATTTTTTGTATGAGACTTCTACTTGAGGTACTTTAGTCCATTTTTGAAAGAAATTAAATGGCACCTTACCTTTTCCATTCAATATTATTTTGGTTGTTTCCACACAATGTCTTAGGGGTGTGGCGGTCTCATACCGTTTAAAAAATCGTTTTGAGCTAGGAACCTCGACGAAATTAAATGAAATTTAGCACTGATAAATTTCATTTTACTATGAACTTTATTTTACGATACTTTATTAAACCGATTCGTTATTAATATAACAGTATATATATATACATATACTGATCGAACTGAAAAACATCTCTAAATCTGTGAAAGTTATATAGTAAAAAGAGTAAGTAGGAAAATATGGACTAATACAATTAACAACCGTTAAATTTTAAGCTGAATTCTAGTTTTGATTTTTATTTAGTGTTTCACTGTTGACCAGTAATTTAAGAAGTAATGTAAAGCTCTTTTGAAATTAGCTATGAAAAACATTTCAACCACAGATCGCCATTTTGGCTAAGGATATCGTAACCCGAATTTTCTTACTTCAAAATTCTTGTTTTTCAACACTGTTTGTCACAACTGTACACTTTCTATTTATAAGTTTTGAGTTATCCCTCTTTGGAGGTCTTCTGTATGCTTAGCGTGAAGTGGTCTCCACAGTAAAATATGTCGTTTCTTCGAGGTAGAAACATTTACTAATTTTTTTTAAAAATTTATAGTCGCATCAACAAGTAACGCTATTTGTAATTTATAAATGTAATGTAACTGTACCGTTAATGTGTTGTCTTGAACAAACTCACGCCGATCATTCTTAAGACGTGTGGTTAATTGAAACCCAACCGTTAAAGTATACTGGTATCCACGATCTAGTACTTAAATCTGGTGAATAAAAGTCTTTATTACAGTAATAACCTTTATTAGGATTTGAAACTGAGAACTATGGACTTCGGAAGCAGCTGATTAACGACGAAAAATACACCAATTTTTTTTTATATTTCACTGTTAAGCAATTATTTATTTTCGATTAAATTAATTATATATAATTAAAGAAACATCTAGCATATGTTTCTCTTAAAAGTTAAGGCATAAACGGATATTAATAATTAAAATAACCGGATATAATTTCCTGTACAGATCTTTCTTCCCGTAGCCTAAAATATTTTGCAAAATATGAAATTTGTTTCCATCTTTTACTAAGTCTGTATTTTCTGTGCACTAATTAATATAAATATAAAATAAAGAAAAATTTTAATAGTTTTTGAAAGTTAATTATTTTTTGGTAATCGATTAATAATTTTTATTTATTCTTAGAATACTGATATAATATGCCAAAGCTCACAAAAGACCTAATTTTATGTATGAGACCGCTATATTCCATAGCTTCCATACGGGAACACCTCATAAATGTTAAGTACGAAGGGTTAGGATATAATAGATCATTTTAAAGGGCATTGAAAATCAACACTTTTTATATAAAATACATCGGATTACGACAACCCTAACAGAAATGGAAGCCGTTTAATATTTTTCAGTTAGTTTTTAAAATAGCTACAGTTCATTCCAAGTATCGGTGTCGCCACATTAGACACATATGCTCCAGATGACTGGCAGAAAACGGATTCCTCGGTTCTTGGTAAGGCTGGAGGGCATTAATGTGACCCCTCGGTTAGAGCCAAGAACCTGGTAGTACGGCTAGACGAGGGGGTTCACCACACACGTTACTGAAATGTGTAATAAGGCGGAAAAATTGTCTTCTGCGGTGGCTAGGCTAATGGGGAATGTTGGGGGCCCTCGAGCCTCCAAAAGAAAGATAACAGCATCCACGGTCGTTTCAGCCATTTTATATGCGGAACCGGTTTGGCATAAACTCCTAAGAGTACAGCGCTATAGAGCTCGGTTGCATAGTGTCTACCGGAGACTGGCGCTGCGGGTGGCACAGGCATACCGATCGACTTCTCTTGCGGCGGCGGTGTTAGTAATTACTGGCATGCCACCTATGGATTTGATGGCGGAGTAGCGGCTTGTTAGGCATCGGGGTAAAGATCCTAAGGAAGCCGGGAATGAGTTAGTAGGACGATGACAAGAGAGATGGTGTGGTGATAGCACTGGTAGATGGACGCATCGGCTAATCCCGTGCATAAAGACCTGGTTAAACAGAGGGGAGGTCGACTATCGGACGGCCCAGTGGATGACAGGCCATGGGGCGTTAAATGTCTACCTTCACACCAGGGGGAAGCGTGAGACGCCGGTGAGTAAATATTGCGAAGAGGAAGATGACATGGTGCATATACTTTTAAGGTACCCCAGATTGATGTCAGAGAACTCGTTCGAGAGGGAAATTTCTCCGGAAGAGATAATGAATATCATGGTAGGCTCGGATGAGGGGTGGAACCGTTGCGGGAGCTGCTTTAGGAGAGTTCGAGCCAAGAAACTTGAAGAAGAACGGAACTGACAATAAGGAGTAAGCCCGAGGGTGACGGTGGAAGGCCAGCCCCGGGAGTGATCAGTCGGGGATCCAACAAGATTTTCGCTGCTGGGTGCCCTCGGGGGTCACTGAAAGCTATCACTCGAGGATGACACTGGGAGATCCCGAAAACACACGTGGTGATGATGGCATACCTAACGGTGATTCCATCACTACGTCGTGTGTGGGGGAGGGTTTTTAGTGGGTCCCTGTTTCGGCAGGAAACCTTACATACCCAACAGTACGGGCTGCTGGACGTCTGGTTGCAGATTTTCCCCTCCTTCAACGCAAAAAAAGTATATTCCAAGTAGTGTCTCATACCGAAAAATAGATTGTTTTGAAGTAAAGCATTTTTATTTTTTTAGTTTTAACGGTGGACAAATTATTTATGGATTGTCATACTTTGCTAACATTCGTATACTATTTACCGTTTAATAATGCTGTAATAGAGAATACTTTATTAACACAACATTATTTGTTTAACGCTTGTCAAATTATTTCTTAGATGTTCTTTCACTTAGATTATTTAAACTTTTGTATTAACATGTATTTCTATGCATTTTTTTTAAACGAAAAAACAATTAAAAAAACTAAACTAAAATTAAACTTAAAAGAATTGAAAAACTTAACATAATAAATTACCATCTTAATCCTAAATCTCAAAAACACTATGAACTACCAAAAATCAAGAGCAAACCCATACATCATCGCTTTCATCAACTTCCAAAAAGCGTACGACTCAATAGACCGAAATTCCCTCTTCTCCATGCTAAAAGAATTACAACCAGAGAATAAAACCACAAACCTAATTAAAAAAACCCTCATTTGCCCTTACTCCAAAGTTAAATTCACGGGAGAACTATCCGATCCTTTAGAGATTAAAACCGGCGTACAACAAGGAGACAGACTCTCCCCACTACTATTCAACTGCGCCGTGGAAAAAAGTCAGAGAATGGAACCAAAAGATCCATAGTGGAAACCAACTAGGAACAAAACATAAAGGTATCAAAATCAATTGTTTAACCTTCGCAGACGGCATGGCTCTACTAGCTGAGACATTAAATGAAGCCGAAGAAAAGACTCTAGAACTTGAAAAACAAGCGGTGAAAATGGGTCTCTCAAAATCTCCTTCGAAAAGACCAAAATAATGACAAGCATAAAAAAACTCGCCAAGGCACCTTAAAATTGGAGAATAAAAAATAGAAGTAGTAGTCGGACTAGCCTTTCAACTCACCTACAACAAAAAATCTCTACCCTGGAATGCAAAAAACATTACAACACGATAATCAAACCGGAAGCCCTGTATGCAGCCGAAACATTATCCGTCACCAACTACGGTCCAATCGAAAGACTAGAGATCAAAGAAAGGAAAATTCAAAAAAAAAAGAAAGGCTCCGAATTCTAAAAAAAACAAACTAATCCACATCAAAAACGAAATCCTACACAAAAGAACAGAAAACTTGTTAGGCACAATGGGAAAAAGAAGAATCGACTTCTACAGGTATATCCTCTGAATTAGCGCAGACAGATACTTGATTATTTTCACAACAAAAGAATCAAACCAGAGTGGTTTAACCAAACTGAAAAAGGTCTAATGGCGCTCCAAATTACAGAAAGCATGCTCCTGGGCAAAGCCGTCAAAACAATCATTAAGGACAAGAACACGAGGTTCCAAGCCAAAACCAAACGTAAGACCCAATTCTCTGAAGAAGAAAGGAAAATAAATCGAAAGAATGAAGCAATACTGAGCTAAAAGAAAACAAAAAAGTTATTGACCCAACGTACCCGCAAGTCGGGCAAAACGAAAAAAAATTACCATTACTGTTTTATTATTTTGTAGAAAAGCTTTTAATTTATAAACAGCCTTTATTGAATTAATTCATTTGCTGTCACTTGATCTGCCGTATATTTGGTGTTATAACATAGATTATCCCATTTCGCGCCATTGTAATTCGTATTTAACAATTAAATAATTATAAACATACAATTAAATTCAATTACTAATTGTAATGAAAAATAGTGGTAACTTATTAAATAATAAAATCCATTAAACTATTTCTATAAAAGTTGTTTTAACTAGTTAAGCTCTAAAGATATTGACTTTACTTTTTATTACTATATTTATTATTATTATTATTATTTAGCTATTAAAAAACGATTTAAATTACATTTATCAACTCTAACTGAGCTTCTGCAATATAAAGGTTGCAGGATGCAGCCGTGTGAACAACATTTAAGATACAATAATAAAAATTAATAACATAACATATAAAAATGTACATTAAAAAAAATTAAACCGTTTTTAGAAAATGATTTAGCCAATAATTTAGAAAATTATATGGACCAGCCCAGGGCTGGTCTAGTGATTAACTCGTCATCACTAATCAGCTTTTAACAGCTGATTTTCGAATTCGAAGGTTCTGAGATTCAAATCATAATAAAAGTTAGTTGCTTTTAGATGGATTTGAATACTAGATTGTATATACTGGTGAATTTTGGCGGTTGGAGTTCAGTTAACCACACATCTCAGGGATGGTCTAAGACATCTCAGGGATGTCGGCCTAAGTCTTGTACAGACTTAGGCCGACATGTCATACACATCCTCATTTCATTGGTCAGTGAGGAGGTCACTAATTAAACAGATTGCAACCTATACATTAGGAACATAATAATTTTTAGAAAAATGTATTATACAACTTCGTATAAATATAGAACTTATTTTATAATACTACAGGTTAAAAAAAAAAAACTGCGTAATGAACCAAAGAAATTATAGACTGAACTGAGGAAAAAATATAATAGTAAAAATATAGTGTTTCACGAAAAACAAATTTCAAAATATTTTCTACAAGTGAAAAAAAGTTCATATTAACACGGGTCTAGAAACGCATAGTTATCGAGTTTTAGCTTGCGAAAAATACAGATTTGATTTCTGCAAGGATTAAATGAAGTCAAAAAAAAAAAATTTAACTTAATTTAAGTAGTAGAGTTAATACCTTCATATCATTTTGTCCTGGAAATTTGAACAAAACGTCACATCAGATGTTCTCTGACGTGTACGGAAAAGATTTTAAATACGGTCTGGATGTCTGCTTGACAACTATAATACCACATATCGAAATCTAATGAAAAGGTAAGTTTCTTGTACGTTTCTTTTCTATTCATTTTGGTATTCACTTCAAGTATTTGTCATGGTTTGTACTAAATTTATGACTGTTTGAAAATCGATCATTATTTTATGGTTGTATAAATGAATATAAATCAAAATAATTATAAAGAAAATTAAACTAAATTCAAGAAAATGCTCATTGATATAAAAACCAACATAACTTGACAAAAAAAAAAAAAAAATGAAAACATTCACATCATTTCATATCAATAAACGAATAATGAGGTTTGTCATAAAATACATGATTAAAACTGATGTTTGTCGGAAAAAGGTGAGCAGCCTCAGCTCTTTTTTTATTTACTTTCTAATTTTTTTTTCAGTATTTTTTTTAAGAGTAAAATAATGTTAGATAATTAATCATAGGCTATTTTTTTATTACTCCTAGCAAACAATAGATGAAATGCTAATTAACATTCTTCATCAATTTGAAAACTAAATAGTTTAATTAGTACTTAAATATTATCGATATTTATATTTTGTGAATTTAAACGTGTGATCTTAGGTTAAGATTTAAATTATAATTATAATCTATCATTTAATTATTATTTACAGTTATAAATATTATAATAATTTTATCCTAGATTTTGTTAACATCTTTAAGTAAATAAAACAATTTTATAATCTCTTTTAAATTTCCACGGTCTTTAAATGGAACTTTAAATATTAAAGTTCATTCAAAATTAAAAAAAAAAAAATTCATTAACATGTTAACAATCTTAATATTTTTCTTAAATTCTACTTCCTTTTAATGTATTTTATGTTGAAATAGTTTTATTTAAAAATAATCTCAACAAATAAATCGTAAAGAACTGTTTGACCTTGAAACTTAATGTTAAGCTTCAATTGTTTTTAGTTCAAGTATTTCTCAACTTAGAAGATGTTTCACCTTGAGGGGAAGAAGTACCCGTTTAAAAATTTAATTATTTCCTACATAATTTGCTGTTGGAAATATAAGATTTAATTGTTTATTTACAATTTTTTTTTTAAGTTAAATGCATCATAAATAAGTAACAATTTGTCTCAAATATATAAATAAAATTAAAAACATCATTCTTTACGAATCTACGCGTATCCATTCGGCTATAAGGTGACGACATATTTAGCAACAAAAATAAAATAAAAGTTTATTACAGGTCACGTGATAAACATATTTTATAGTAAAAGGGTTATGTAGTAGTAAACTGTGTACGCCTTTATTAATAGTTTATGTCAAAGTTTGTTACCCGAATAATAAATAGTCTTGAAAAATATATTATCTTTTAATATAATATAATACACATATTTTTTCTTCTGGGTGCTATCAGTACAATCTTAATTGGCGATTCAAGAAATTTTCGATCTTCTTCCGATAGTAAAGAATTTTAGAAGAATTTCGCATATCTACACTTTTTTTGTTTGAAGATTGCATACTCTTTACCTCAAAACAATCTATTTTTTGGTAAGAGAATATCATACAACAAGCCCCCCAGTATCAATATGAGAGGCGATTCGAAACTTTTAAATAAACAATCTGATGCGGATCCACCACATGACTTGTACGCCTATTAAATTACATATACACATTTTTTGCTACACTTCATTTAAAGTTACTTAATTTTAAAGTGAGATAAGATCCTCTAATTCTTTAATAAAGCGAACAGTTACATAATTGATTTGTGGTGGACACCACATTGCATCACATTTTTTGTGTGGTGTCCGTATCAGCATTTTATATTAGTATATTTATTAATTTTGATTCACGTCGCTCAAGTGAAACATGTGGTGTAAGTGAGAACGTGTCGGATCGGAAACAATGCACACATCGGTTTGAATCCGACTTATTAATAATTAACCTCTGGAAAAACTTTGAATTAAAATGAAAAGTACATAAAATGTTAGTTCACTAATAGCTTCTGATTGTTTTCATATGTTTTTTTTTTCAAACGGAGGTTAATTATTAATAAATCAATGTATTTAAATTTAAAAAAAAGTTAAAAAAGAAACAAGGGAAATGAAGTCGGATTCGAACCGATGTGCCCTCCCCTTGTAAGATCCAAGTATTTCCAATTAATTAAAATTTTATTTGACTATAACTCTGGAACTAATAAAATAAGTACCGCTTATGATATATCGTTGAAAAGCTCTCAATGAGGACTTATTACTGCAGTTAAGAAAAAGTCCAAAATCAAAAAAATATTGATTTTAAACTTTTTTGGATATTTTTTGTCCAGTCGATTGCAGTCAAGAGAGGAGGTACAAAACCTCATGTTACAACAGTTCTAAATCCAAAATTTCAACATACTACGGCTAATCGTTTTTGAGTTATTCGAGATACGTACGTACGTACAGACGTCACGCGGAAATTAGTCAAAATGGATTCAGGGATGGTCAATGGATATTTTCGTTGAAATCTGAAAACCGAAATTTTTCGCGACCACAATACTTCCTTTACTTTGTACAAGGAAGTAAAAATAGAGATGTGACAAAAATTTTTAAGTTAAATGAAAAACAACAATTTTGAAGAAAAAAATCAGTCTTTGACAAGTATAACCAAAACGACAGTCATTCAGTGCTTTTCAGAGCTAGTTTGAAAAGCGGTCTACAATATATCTCAAATAACTGCTCGATTGTGAGACTAAAAACATAAAATTTAGCAAATCTTCTTACCTGAAAATGATTTATTCTTCGGTATGAGACCACTACTTAGGGTGTAATATGGAAACTACATTTGAAACTAGCAGTGAAAAATATTAAATGGCCGTCAATTTGGTTAGGGTTGTCGTTTTTTTCAAGTTTTAAACTGATCCTACTCTTTCAGTTTGGAATTTTTGAGTTGTTCCTCCAGAATATGTGGTGATTTAATAACGAAAAGATTTCGAGATGAGAGTATTCGCTAAATTTAATTTTTATATATTTTAACGGTTGGAAAGTTGTTTATGTGTTCTTATACTGATTAATTTTTTTCTCGAATATACGGGAAAAAAGCTAATTTTTCATTTTAAATTATCTTTCGAAGTCTTTCTTGTGGCTGTGACACACGTAAAGAATTTGAAGTACAACAAATATTAATCAAAGATACTTTTTATTAATGAAATGATGTCTCTATACAATCTGTAATTATTTTAACCCACCGAGTTTAATTGATTTGGAAGTCGAGAGTTCCAGCGTTCAAATCCTAGTAAAGTCAGTTATCTTTACATGAATTTGAATACTGGGTCGTGGATACCGGTGTTCTTTGGTGGTTGGGTTTCAATTAACCATACATCTTAGGAATGGTCGAACTGAGACTGTACAAGAATACACTTCATTTACACTCCTACATATCATCCTCATTCATCGTCTGAAGTATTATCTGAACGGTAATTACCGGAGGCTAAACAGGAAAAAGAAAAAAGAAAATGTGTATTTTAAAGAGAGTGAAAACAAAACTGAATATAATCTACATTTCGGAGGGCTTCATATGCTGATATTTTAACAGTGCATTCGGTTTTTTATAATAGACAACGGGGAACAGTTGACGAAATAGCAGTAAAATAAAATATTCACTCAGATTTTAATGTTTATATTACAGAACTTGATTGTACTTGGGATGTCTTCTTTTAGGAATATAGTTTTTTCATGTTAAATAATGAATCATTATTTATTTTAAAACAGCATTTTTAAAATCATTATCTCGATTGTATGGTTTTATCAATAGCTTTATAAAAATGTCTACCTGTAAGTGTAAATTTATAGGAAGAAATGTACAATTATAAATACACTAGAAATTTTTTCAAAATACGAATGGTTAAAACTGGAAGGAAAATTTAAAATTCCTAGAACTTTAGCTTAGATTTTCAGTTTTTGGCTACGTCCACAAGGAACGATGTTTAATCTTTATGCCAATAAAAGTTCTTGAAAAGTAGTAAATTTTCAACATAAAAAGATCATTTTGAATGAAAATAAATATAATGACCGTTTTATAATTTAAATATAGTCTTGTTTAAATTTAAAAAGTTCATAGAACCGTTTTAAATCGTGATTCTTGTTATTTTCTACGTGATGTATCGTCACGTTCATATGAAAATGTGTCCTTAATAAACGTTCAATGTCATTCATTCGATAACTATTATAGTAAAAATAAATTGTTTAATAATTAATTTGCTTGTATTTTAATATCTATATTTACGTTTTATATCATGCTTACTTTTAATTCAATCGAGTAAGATTAATTTAAAGATCTACTTAAGCTTTTAGATCGTGTTAAATTTATAGATAAATTGATCTCGTGGAACGGTATAAAAATTGTGTTTTATTTTTTTTTTGTTTTTAATTTAATTAATACTAATTTTAAATAATTAAAAAATGCTATGTTAACATTTTATAGTTTTATTTCTCTATTATATCTGTATTTTTCTTATTAATTGTGATTAAATACACACACACACACACACACACACACACACACACACACACACACACACACACACACACACACACACACACACACACACACACACACACACACACACACACACACACACACACACACACACACACACACACACACACACACACACACACACACACACACACACACACACTAATAAACAGTGTGTTAATATGTGAAATAAAGTATAAAGACATGTCTACAATATTACAATAATTAATTAAAGGGAATAAATTTCTTTAATTTATTGGATAATAATAAACTTCTTTTTTTTTTGGCATATGAAAAAAATTCTAACCAAAATATCAAAGATGATAGGCAAATGGATGGGTGGATCATTCATTTTGTATCAAAAAAGCTATTGGTGTTACTTATAATAGGTATGCTGCCGTAAAAAATCCAATGAATTCTACTCTGTCAACTCTATAAATACCGCGATGAGATTAATTTAAAGAATAAAAAAATAAGATAAACCTCATTCTTGATCTTTTTTGAAAATTGGCTTAAAGAAATAGAAAAAAAATATTCAAACTACAAATTAAAAATAAAACAGAAATACATTTCTGAAATCTTATCAGAACAAAAACTGAGCAAACAACAAACGCAACAGAATAAAACGGACAAAGCAAGGAAGAGAACACAGTGAAAGAACGAGAATCTACTGGGAAAAGAAAAACAGTCCAAACTGAAGTACTGAAGTAATTTTGTTTATGAGTAGCCGAAGCGGCTAACCAGTAAAATATATTTTTCTCATGCTGCTAATAACCAAACTAATTAACAAAAAATGGTACAAGTCGCTTTGTACCGGCGGTTTACCAGCTAAGACGAGCCACAACAAGGAGCCCTGTTAAAATTAGTCCGGGAAGTTGAAATTATTACTGAGATTAATTATTGCCATTTATGAGTTACACGGACTGTCTGTTAATAGCAATTTTTTTACACCGTTATAAATGTTTTGCTAAGATCAGTATTTTTTCTTTATTTACTTACATTTTTTAATTAAAAACATATAACACAACTAATCAATTACAAATTTAGATAAGAAATGAATTTTTTAACGTATGGATAATGCCCTAACCGGAGTTCGAACCACGAACTTTTCATATAATAAACAAAAACGTTATCGTTCAAGGACATTTTTTGTCTGTGTTAATTAAATTTTTATACCTTATTACTAGTATGATCTCAATCGATTTTAATAAAAAATAGCAGACTAGATGCAATCCACATGGCGTCTTTGTTATTTGCGTCACGTATACGGCTCAGACGCTTTCTATTTTTAGGTACGGCTATCATTGTAAATAATACCCGCCTACAGGATTCATAGCCAATCAACGTACGCTCAAATGTTTTAAAACATTCCGGTTGTTTCGTATCTCAAATATTTCAAGATATTCGGATATTGTAATATACAGATCACACATGATTAATAACTTTAATATAGCTTGATGGTGGCAAGGTATAAAAATATATTATATATTTATTAAAGATTTCAGTAGTAGCACTAGCGGCCTTCCGCAGCTAGGCCCTCCGGGTGGATTCCCCTGGCGGCGGGCAGCGTCAGAGAATGGGATTATTAGGTGTCCAAAATTGGTTACCTCTTGTGTAAAAATATTTTTTTTGAATGATAAAAATTGGATATAACAAAGTTAAATTAGAAATTTAACTCTAGAAATTGATACTAACGAATCGGGATTCTCCGCCAGTGATCGGTACATTCCGGTGCTACGCTAAAAGGGACGAAAATACACACAGACACACATACAAATGCCCTTTAGTAGGATTGGATGTGTTTTTAAAAAAATAATCTACGAATAAGAGCGCATACCTGCGTACGCGTGATCGTGTGAATGCGGGTAACACAAAGAGAGAGTTAGAGAATTTGAGCCGGGTGTTAATAGCACCATTTTACATAACTTTTCAAAAATTAAATCTATCAAACACCTCGAAATGATTTATTTTTTTGATATGAGACCATCATAACCCCAAGCCACTATCAGGGTAGAATAACTTTTAAGTTGCTTCTAAAAATTTTTAAAACATTAAATCTTTAACCTTTTTGAGGTTTAAAAGGAAAGAATAGGATAGTGAAAGTCATATTAAAGGTATTGAAAAACAAAAATGTTAACTTAAAAAAAACGATCTGGATATGGTTACCTTAAAAAATTTTTTTTTCTAACTAATTTCAAAAGTGGCTTACAATTAAGTTACAGTAAAATGGCCTCAAAAAAATAATCATTTCGAGGTAGGAATATTTGATAAATTTAATTTTTTTATATTTAATGGTTGAAAAGTAATTTAAGAGTATCATAATTTGTGATAATGTGTGTGTGTATGTGTGGATTGAAGCAGCTATTTATCTCAAGAAAATGAGGTATTGGTGAGTCTTAAACGTTTAGAAATCGCTCATTTACGTACATTAAAATACATTATTAGATCACGTCAATATAAGATAAATTATAAATATAAAAACAAATTATAAGAAAAAAAAATATGATGCGGACACCACATAACATGTGGTGTTCATTTTAAAATGAAAAGTACATATTTTGATATTTTTTCATATTTTTTTTAATTGTTATTATTGAATTATTATTTATTGTAATTTATTTTTACAATTACAGGTTAATAATAAATCAATATATTTAAATTATAAAGGATATGAAGTCTGATTCGAACCAATGTGCCCTCCCCTTGTAAGATCCAAATATTTCATTATTAAAATTTTATTTGGCTATAACTCTGGAACTAATAAAATATGTACCACTTTATGATATATCGTTGAAAAGCTCTCAATGAGGACTTATTACTGCAGTTAAGAAAAAGTCCAAAATCCAAAAAATTAGGATTTTAAACTCTTTTGGATATTTTTTGTCCAGTCGATTGCAGTCAAGAGAGGAGGTACAAAACCTCATGTTACAACAGTTCTAAATCCAAAATTTCAACATACTACGGCTAATCGTTTTTGAGTTATTCGAGATACATACGTACGTACAGACGTCACGCGGAAATTAGTCAAAATGGATTCAGGGATGGTCAATGGATATTTTCGTTGAAATCTGAAAACCGAAATTTTTCGCGACCACAATACTTCCTTTACTTTGTACAAGGAAGTAAAAATAGAGATGTGACAAAAATTTTTAAGTGAAATGAAAAACAACAATTTTGAAGAAAAAAATCAGTCTTTGACAAGTATAACCAAAACGACAGTCATTCAGTGCTTTTCAGAGCTAGTTTGAAAAGCGGTCTACAATATATCTCAAATAACTGCTCGATTGTGAGACTAAAAACATAAAATTTAGCAAATCTTCTTATCTGAAAATGATTTATTCTTCGGTATGAGACCACTACTTAGGGTGTAATATGGAAACTACATTTGAAACTAGCAGTGAAAAATATTAAATGGCCGTCAATTTGGTTAGGGTTGTCGTAGCTGGTTGCTGGGTAGAACTTTTAATTTATTAAAAATGACAACGGAAGCATATTAGGGGCTTTTTCGTATGTTGAAATATTATACCGAGTTATACAAAAACAGTTCCGTTATCTGGTTTGATAAAGGTTGACAGTGTTATTTTTTTAAGAATAAGTGACCATCCTATTTACCAAAGATTGCACATTTATAAATATAAACACAAGGATGAGCTAATATATTTAGTTTTGTAAACATATGGTCTGCACAATTCATACTTGGATGGCAGATAACGGATCTGACAGCCCATCTTTATATCTTTAAAACTAACTGTAACTGTTTGAGAGAGCTATAAGAGATGAACATTTTAATTTATACAAGACTATACGTAGAGAGTATTTAATAATAAGTATTATTAAGTATTTAATAATGATGACATGCTTAGCGTTTTATTAAGAAAAAAAAAACAGAACGACTTGCTTCAGTTGTGAACGAAATTAATTTCATCACAAAAAAAAGTTAACAAAAATGTTAACTTTCATAATTTTTTCTTGAATATTCTTCAGTTAAGCAATAATATTCAGAATAATAAGTTAAAATATTCAGTATTTATTGAAACATCTCAAAAGAGATGACCGGTAACCTACTTTTAGTTATAAATCTAGAACGATACAATAAGAAGTACGTATTTGTAAGCTGATAATTTGTCGTAGTAAATTGATTTGTGATGTCTTTTATAAAAAGTCAATCCTTAAATTACTCGTTGAAATATAATTATATTTTGTACGTGATAGTACATGATAAATATTTTATTGTTAGTGGGGCAGTTCCGTTGGTTTTCTGTAAGTTTAATGTTCTTTTATGGTAATAATGCGATCGTCACATTCTTATTACGGGGGCCTGTTTCTTTTACAACGGTTAAGTTACTATTATGTTTTTAAAAATACTGCTTAAAAAATAACAACAAATTTTATCTATTAATTAGGCTTCATTTAAAATGATAAAATATTAGTATTTGTTAATACGAGTATTAGTTATATGGACATTTATGTTTTTGAGCAGATTGTTATATTAATTAATAAATAAATAAAGATGATGTGGGTATATATACCCATACATTCTTTGCATTTACAAATATGAGATATACAGACAGGAAATAAATAATTAATATTATTTAAAATTTAAAAATGAATTTCACTTCCTCACATTACAGGATAGGTTGTTACGTCCATCCGTAATGAGATGTATTAATAATCAATTAACATAAAAATCATATCGTAATTTAATATCCTGTCTCCAACAATGATTTGGCTAAACGATCATTTGTATTACAATTAGATACTTTCACATCGCCACACTATTCTGGGGGCAGGAAAAGTATTCTTTAAAGAAACCTGAGTTTATTCTGTGTGACTGTAATACAGTAGGTCGCCAATTAGCCAAATTAAAATTTTTCCGGATGTCCAACTATCCGAACTGCGTATATCTGCACTAAGCGATTTAAAAAAAATAATTCACTAATTAAAAAAAAAAAAATTAAAATAATATTTAAATAAAGGTTTGCTTTAACAGGAAATATATTTTTTATTGATTTACGTCTTTACTAGGTTTTTTAATTTATTATTTTATTTTAATACAAGCTCCCGGCGTGCCGTAGGAACGCCGGGAGTCGTTTGGTGGGTGGCGTCTCGGAATGGGATTATTAGGTCTCAAAAATTGAAATTGAAATTTGAAAAACTCTTTATCCCAAGAACTAAAATACACTTTATCGGTTTTTATCACCCGATATGGACAATCTGTACCATCGGTTTTTGGTTATTGGTCATTTTTCAAGCTACTGCTTCTTCTGGTTAATTTAGGAGATAATAATAATAACAATTAGTATTTCTGACTTCACACACTTAGGATTTATTTTTTTTTGGTTACACTTTGTAACCGCAAACAAAACACTATTACTTCTTAAAGAAAATATAGTATTAACGGAATTAGAATAAGAATTCCCTTAAAAGAAAAACTACACATAATTCAGTCAAGAGAACTCAATAATGGGCTCTAAATAGAGCTATAAAAATATATTTCAAATTAATAAAAATTCAACATTAAATACTCGTAATAATAGAAAACATGAATTTATGAGGTGAATTAAAAAATCAGTATTTATAACTAAAAAAAGTGTTAGCAGTTCCTTTTTTAAATTAAAATGAATATTCGATGAATAACGGATATGAAAATGAAATGAAACCAGAAAAGGATGGTCAGAAGAAACAGTTTTCCAGTTGAATCGCGGTTAATTTAAGTAATTACTTTTTGGTTATAATTTTATGAAGAAAAACATCATATAAATAAAAAAATATATATTATATATATTATCGATTAAAGAAATAAATATATATTACAAGTATAAATAATAACAGCAAGTACAAGTAATAAATATATAATAATATAATAAGTATACATTTTTTTCTTTTTTTTGTTCGTTTAACCTCCAGGACAATCGTCAGATATTGCTTTAGAGGATGAGACGGATGACAATTTAGCTTGTGAAAATGCCACGCCTGACCGGGATTCGAACCGGGGACACCGGTCAGGCATGACAACTAGTATACACCTGACCACCACGAGACATGTACTAACGAATCGGCATTTTCCGCTAGTGATCGGTAGATTCCCGTATTGTACGGAATGACATCACTAGGACTACTGGTGTTTTATGTGCTAAGTTAAGGGGAACGGACATACACACAGACACTCAAACACACATACAAATATCCTTTAGTAGGTTAGGATAATATAAAATTATACTAAAATTCGTATATTCCCGACTTCGCCGGGAAAGTTACACAACACTACCACTTTTTTAAATTATTTAAAATTCGGATGTAGGATTAGGCAGATGATAATAATAATCAATACTCAAGCGGAGCTAGTTTAAGAAAATATTACTTAAATTTGTTTTATAGCTTGTTAACAAATAAATCATCTGAAGTACCATTAGAAAATATAACGATTAAAATTATTTTTAAAATTTTCGTTTTCTAACCCTTGACCGTTACAGTTTACCGATTTGAATTTTTATAATGATATTATTACTATTATTATTTTACAGATAAAAAACAGTAGGAATTATGATTAGGGTAGTAATTATTTATTAACTTTGCAAATATACAAAGAAAAAAAAATTGTCTAAATAAACTATTATCAGAGTGAAATCAGTTACAAACGTAAAGAAGGGTTAGAGATGTAATTATATAAATACTGACTTCATAAGTTCTTATTATACATAGTGTTTCAACATAAATATCGGGGTTTTGAAGTTATGTAATATTTATTGTTTTATTTAAATTGATAAATTATACATGAAATGAATAAGTGTTCAATGTAAGCAACATTCGTCATGCGGCACACATCCAGCCGATAGGACATTTCATTCCATATTTTAATCAGCAACTCTGGAATAATTGATGCGACAGCTGCTTCAATCTTGTCTTAAGTCGGCTAGGTCATCTGGTAACGGTGGCACATGCAACTGATCCTTTATAAACCCCCAAAGAAAAAGATCGCACGGGGTCAGATCGGGCGAATGTGAAGGTCACGGCAAACAATCCCTGTCGTTTGGTCCCCGGCGATCGATCCTGCGGTCGGGGAGCGCATTCAACCGATCACGTACACTGTTATGCCACTGAGAAAGCGCACCATCTTGTTGCCAAATAAAGTTCTGTAGTTCGTATTGCAGTTGAGGAAAGAGCCATAGCTTAGCATATCAATATAGTTCATTCGAGACACGCTTGTTTCCGCGAAAAAAAAAACGGCTCGTAAACTTGCCGTCGGGACACGGCACAAAAAGCATTCAGTTTTGGGAAGTCTCACTCGCGCTGCAATATTTCGTAAGGATTTTCTGATCCCCAGATACGCACATTATGAGAATTTACTTTTCCATTAACATGAAATGTTGATTCGTCACTGAATACGACACGATAAAGAAAATCTTCATCGTCATGGTGCACCATTTTATTTGCGAAGCTAGCACGCGAAACATAATCTGTAGGTTTTATAGCTTGTAATGGCTGTAAAAGACATGGACGCAGTTGTAAGCGTTTCCTTAAAGCCCTCCACACAGACGTCACTGGCATTGCTAATTCGCGGCAAGCCTTCCTAACGGATTTCCTAGGACTACGCAAAAAATATCTTTCTTACACGTTCAACATAATCTTCGGACACACTCGGTTGTCCTATACTCTTCATTTTACAAATACAACCGATGGTTTCAAATTGTTTATACAATCTACGAATATTATTGTCACTCGCGGGATCACAACGGAACTTCTAACAGAACGCATGCTGAACAGTAATTCATACTTTGCAAACTGCAAAACAACAGAACGCTTTCTGTTGGGGGGTCACCATCTTTGCTACTAGCACTTTCAAGCGGAAGGTACAGGAAGAAATTTATGAGCTTGCGCATAGCTAAAACTGTTTGTTGCTCTTTCATTTCATGTATAATTAATCAATGTACGTGAAAACTGAGAAATATTACGTAGGTTTAAAACCTCTATATTCATTTTAAAACACAGGTATTTTTCTACATTGGAAGTTATCAGGATAGAAACAATTTTATACCTTAATCACAGGAGTAGATTTTTAAATTTTTTAAAAAAGTTTCTTTTTTTACTAAATAATGAGGAAATTTAGCTGATTCTTCATATATTATATATGTCGCAGGGAAATGATGAACACGGAGATTTAATCAAATCCCTAAGGTAGATGATCAATTCACGGAAGATGTTAAAATTACAATTGTGTGGGGTGATTTCCCTAAAGAAAGTAAGTGATTTGATCAAATCAGTGAAAAGATGAAATAATATTGTTTAGATATTAAAAGGATTTATTTAGTAAACCATGCATTATTAAATGTAGAGTAGGTAATGCAACAATAATCATTGAAACACAAATTATTTATTCGAAACTAATTAACAAAAGAAATAGGTATTTAAGCTGATATTTTTAAAAACAAGAAGGATATTTTTAGTGAATTTAATTAATAAATAATAATGTTCATTCATTTTTATTAAAACAGGTTGTTGATTTGTGGCATCTCGAGTTACATAGTACGTTACTTTGTTTACAGGCACATCTTTCTGTTTTACATTGTATTTTGGATTGTTCACAGGAACACTTCTTAAATCCTTGACCTCCAAATAAGGATAATTTTCCTGCAATCTCACGCAGACTTAGGTTAGTCCGTGAAACTGAAAATGTAAAACCTAGTGACTTAACCTTAGCTTAAAACCTAAACCTAAAACCTTTCTTTTTCCTGTTTAGCTTCCGGTAATTACCGTTCAGATACTTCAGAGGAAGACCGATAATTACTTCAGAGGATGATATGTATGAGTGCTAATGAAGCGTAGTCTTGTACAGTCTCAGTTCGACCATTCCTGAGATTTGTGGTTAATTGAAATCCAACCACCAAAGAACACCGGTATCCACGGTCTAGTATACAAATCCGTGTAAAAATAATTGACTAGGACTTGAACTAAGCCTAAAACCTAAAACCTCCTAAACTTAACTTAAATCTCATAAATGTAAAACCTAATGTATTCCTGTGGTGGGGAGCGATGAGGTACAGGGGAGTGGTAACAAGCGAAACATAGAGCTGTGCGGTCCTTATTTGTTTATTTCATCTTTTCACTAAAACAGTTAAGGGATGTAATCAAATCACTTACTTTCTTTAGGAAAATCACCCCACAGAGTTGTAATTTTAACATCTTCCGTGAATTGATCATCTACCTTAGGGATTTGATCAAATCTCCGTTTTTATAATCTCCCTGCGATATATACATAGTGTTTGTTTTAAAACGCAACCCATTTAAAGGAAAATATTGCGCTGTATTTAATGCGATTAGTTAAATATTACAATTATCTGTGCAAAACAATATTAAGATCAAATTTTCTTATAGCAAAAGTTGAAAGTGTCCTTCGAAGTGTTCCTCTTCCAGTTTCTTGTAATCCTTGAGTCATGTTTGCTTTCTGTTCTTCTATGGTGTGTGGATTATTTTTGAATTCAAAACCTTTCAGATACCTCCAGATAAAAAATCTGCAGGAGAAAGATCAGGAACCTAGCTGGTCATAAGCCGGTCGATATTACTTTTTCACCAAATAAATTTCTCATAAAGTCCATCGTTGCTTTTGCCGTGTGGCATGTCTTGTTGAAACCACAAATCTCTCAGATTTAATCTTTAATTTGCAATAAATTACTTTACAGTTTCTTCTTGGTATAAGTCTGCATTAAAAATATTTTCAAAAAACATGGGGCCGATTATTCTTCGCCTGGAAATTGCACATCGCACACCAGTTTTCTGTGGATGTAAAGATCGTGAACGGATGATGTAAGGATTGTAGACGCTCTATAGCTATCATTCCGACTATTAACATAACTACTGAAATGAAATCAAGCCTCATTTATAAAAAAATATATTATCCAACACTTTAATGCTCTCCCAAACAAACTGATTAAACCATTGATGTTAGTGGAGCCTAGCAGTATAATCAACCGGGTACAATTCATTAACTAAGGGTATGGATTTAAACTAAGTACACGTTTATCTTTAAAAGCACTGTACATAAATATTCCTTTTTGTTGCGCATGTTTTCGTAATAATTTGATAGTGCGTTTTAAAACACTTACCCTAACATCTTCCAATATTTCGTTATTAATTTTCCGACTATGACTCTGCAAATAAGCCCAATCCCTTTATATTTCTTTATAAAACGATGAATTGAAGATTTATTTTGTATATTCTAAGCTGAGAACTGCAATTGTAAAGCTTCTTGGCTCAAAATAAAAGATTTAGTTGTTAAATAATTTTTCCAAATAAAAATCCTTTCTTCCGTAGTTCAAAACCATTTCTACTTAATAGAAAACACAGATGACCAAAAAGAACTAAGCGTTCATAAAAAAGAAATAGAAAATTATAACAGTTGATTATAAAACAATAGTAATTAGTGCTGCCAACCTCTTAATTCGAAATTATTGTATTCATTTTTCTAAAAATATTTTAGTTGGGTTGCGTTTTACAACAAACACCCAAACACCCAGTGTATATACATATATAGTCTTCTTTATTTATCTTATTATTTATATGGTCTATATGAATACCTACATAAATTGAACCCTTTCAGAAAAAAGGAATGCTGTTTATTGTCTCTTGTATTTCAAGTGCTTTGCATTTATCACATTCATAAAAAATATTGGAATAAATAATTTAAATAATAAAATCAATATAATCCTTTTTGTAAGGAAACGATAAATTATGTAAGGAAATAAAAATAATAATTTTTTTCCGAAAACCATTTTTAAAGTTGTAAATTGTATTTAAATGCTACAAAAAACAAACTAAAAAAAACTTAATTTTTAAGATTAATAAAGGTATCGATATAGTTTGTATCATCACGTTTTATTACTATAATTTTATTTTTGCTGCTAGAAAACCTACTTCAGATTTATTGTAAAATAACAAGGTAATAATGTTGTAAGATTCATTGGAATACTTTCTAATTTTATTATTATTATTATTATTCTTGTAATTTTATTGATTGTTTTGTTTTATTTTCAACTGATCACTGATTAAAAGTATCAAGTTAATATCAATAATACTCTTAATAATAAAAATAATAAACAAAAAATAGGAAATGAAATTAACAAAAAAAAAAAGATGTACAACCGCATGGATTTCTTATTAATGAAATGTTTCTGATGAATTGTAATTGTTTGTAATTCAACCGTTTAGTTTCTAATTTATAATCAACCTATTCATTGGGTAATTGTCTATAGAAATATTACATAAGTATTATAATAAATTAATAGTTAACCAGTTTAAATGTTGTTCCCTATTATTTACTGGACATCTGATGTTACAGGAATAAAAAAAAAACATACGATTTCCTGTTATTATTATTAATATTTTTAAAATTTATTTAGTATATAATAAAATATTTATTTTTTTAATTCATGCAGTAAGTTGCTTTTTAACAATTAAATAAAATAAATAAATAATAATTGAATGAAGGAAATGTTAAACAAATTTTTAATTTTAATTATGGTTAGTAAGATTGCTTTGTAAATAATCTGCATGTAGTTGTTACATAATTATGGATTAAATATTTCCTTTTAACGCTTTTAACCTTTTCTTTTTCATTTATACATATATATATATAAACTATGTGCATCCTGTTAAATATTTTGTTTGGTAATAATATACAACTAGGAAAAAGACGGCATAAAAAATGTTACATGGTTTATGTTTCATTACACAAGATTTTGTCAAATATTTTTACCAATTGTAACTAAATAACATTCATAAATTTAGAGTACTAACAACAACAAAAGTTTTACAAAGAAAAGCTTCAAAGTTCTGAGCATTTTTACCTGTTTCTTGAGTTATGATTTTTTAATATAGCTCTAACCCCAATGTTTTACTTTTTTATTCCCAAAACACAAATATAATTTTAGATAAATAGTTCGTATCAAGAAATATGAATCGTTCGAACGAATGAATCGTTCATGCGCTGCGCGAAGCCGCCTGGCACACCACCATTGGTCTGCTCTGCGCCAACAGCAGCTAAAATAAAAATGTGAGTACATGCAACAAACCCACGCATCCTTTTTTATGGCGATTGATACTATCGATATTTCTGACATTTTTTTTTACATGCTTCCTATCAGTTACACCAGATGTTAACTATGTCGTGCTTTATAGATATAATCCTACTAATAAAATTAACTATAAACACGTAGGTCTGGATACGGTTTGTTTATAAGTTCATCAACATCTGGCGTTCTGGCTGGGGCAGGTACCTTACGGCGCAGCTGTCTCCATCTACTTTTGTTCCAAGGTTTTTCCTCCATCCCTGGTAAATTTTTTGCAATTTTTTTTTTATTTCTTCCCGAGCTTTTTCTCATCTATTAACTCGTCTTTTCCTTCTTCCTCGCTTCCTATTTTTTCTACAGACCTTTCCGATCCAATGCCAAGATTCCACTTCCACTAACCACACATCATAAACGGTTTCCTTTTCTTTTGTGTATTTCCAGCATAAGTGCTCTTTAATCCTGTTCATTACTTCTTTATTCTTCTCCTTATCCACCCATTTTACTTTCTCTATCTTTTTCTATAATCACATTTCAAAAAGCCTCAATCCAGTTACTTTTCCCTCATTCTCGTCGTCCGTGCTTGATTCATTTATCTATACCATCTATCCATTTATCTTAAGCAGTGCTCTTCACTTTACTATACATCATATCGTATTGTCCTTTCTTTTCTAGATTCTCATGTTACTGCATTCTTCCTTCAACCACCTTTCCCTATATAAGCTTTTTGTGTTTTCCTCCTTAACTCATAATTTAATTTGCGATACAATGCTCTTTAATTTTCTCCTCTCTTTTTCTGTTTAGCCTCCGAAACCACCGTAAGGATTACTACAAAGGATGAATAAGGATGATATGTATATGAAGTGTAGTCTTCTTGTACAGTCTCAGGTCATCCATTCCTGAAATGTGTAGTTAATTGAAACCCAACCACCAAATAACACCGGTATCCACGATCTAGTATTCAAATCCGTATAAAACTAACTCTTTACTAGGATTTGAACCTTGGAACTCTCGTCTATGAAATCAGCTGATTTGCGATGACGAGTTAACCGCTAGACCGGCCGAGGTATCTTATTCCTATGTCACCTTCTTTCTTCATCTTCTTCAGCATTTCTGTAATAATCATGGTTTCTTGCCTCTATTTCCCCCACAATAGTCTAATTTTTCATCTGCTGTTCCTACTATGGCATTTTTTTAATTTTTATTCAGGTCTCTTCACCATTCTTATTTACCTTTTTGCTTTCTTTAATTGCCGTAACTAATTTTCTCCCCTTATTAACTCGTACAATTTCTTCATCATTTTAGGTTTCATTTTTTTAAACACCTTCGTACCTTCTTTCTCTATCTTCTTTAAAGTTATTCTTATTTCTGTCATAAGTAGCGCATGATCGTTAATAATGATATCTATACTTGGCTAATTTATTGGATTTCTTAACAGCATTTTTACATCTTTCATCTACTAAGATAATTTTTGAGTTACGATTAACGAAAAATTTCCCTCATATTTCTGTACTAAAGGTACAATAATGCTGAACTAAAATTGTACGTATAAATTTTATTTCACCTAAATATCCCAATTCGTTTTTTATAACTTAAGAATTTATTTTTTTAAAAATCAGCACAAAATGACAAACACGAAAAAACTTCACTAGTTTAATTAGTGAAGGAAGTAAAAGAACAAAAATGATCAGCTTGTATATATTTTTCGACGCTCTTTAACAAATTAAGCCGTATCTCAGCTGTTTATTAACCGATTTTAACAAATGAATAATCATTCAATTCACTATAAAATGATTAACATTTTATCTAATAAAAATATAATTATATTAAATTAATATTTACGGAACTATTAAATGACTAAAAAAATTAATGGCCTAAATTTTTTAATTTCCAAACTAATTTTTTTTTTTTTTACAAAATGTTGTCAGAATAGGTATTTCATTAAAATATTCGTACATTATTAAAATATAATTTTTTATAGAAAAACCACAAAATGGCGGTCAGTGGTAAGATAAAGCAAGATATGACATTTGAACACAAGAAATCTTTTGATTATTCAAAACCCGTGAATCAGTTCTATAAGTTTAACCAATAACTCTCGGGATGCCAGAAAATATTTATTATTCAACATAAAATTTAAATAACCTACCGTTAATTGAATAGTTGTGTTAATGGTTACTTTTTTCTTTCCTTTCCGTGCATTTAAAACCTTGAAACAAGCTTAATCAATAGTATTTGTAATAGTAATTTAACATTTAAACGTAACGTGTAAAATATATTATTTATAGATAGTTTAATGTTAAAATGGTAAGCTAGGATTCACTTAATTCTATTCATTTGTTAACATCGTTACTAATTTATATAAATATCAAGTACGAAAACATCACGTTCGTATGGAGTCATTGAACGCTAATATTACGTAATAGAGTAAATAATTTTATTAATCTGAAATAAATAAAATTGCATCACGAAAATATTTACTCATCATCCCTCTATTATAATTACCTTCATAAAAAGAAGTTATTACCCTCACTTTGACGTTGGAAATTTAAAATATTTTATTACTTGATAACGACTTATTTTGTAACTTTTTATTTTTAATGTCAATTTTATTTAATAATAATTATTGTTTCGATCACTGTTTGGTAAAAATGTTTAATCTTGAATTTTATCAAAATATTTATAATAATGTTAGCTGAAAAAATAGGTTTGAAGATCTCCTTTTCAAAGACAGAAATGATGACAATTACAAGTAAATATCCCAAAAAGACAATAGACAAAGGATGGCAAAATTAAGATCACGGACCGCTTTAAATATCTTTGAGAAATATTAATTAATAGAAACTGAACAAATAAACGAGTGGTAGAGACCAAAAAAACAACTGAACTTCTACACTAAAAAATATTTACAATAAAAAGAACCCTTCTATAGATGCAAAATTAAAACGCTTAGAAAAATATTGGAATTTGAAAATTGTAATTAATTAATTAATTGGAATTTCAGTGGGGAAGTCTAATAAGATTCAATATTCATTAGCACCTTATATAAGGTTAGAAAAGTACAATAAATTATGCTAGGACTCCACGCACCGACCCATCGGGTTGGTCTAGTGGTTAACGCGTCTTCCCAAATCAGCTGATTTGGAAGTCGAGATATACAGCGTTCAAGTCCTAGTAAAGCCAGTTATTTTTACACGGATTTGAATACTAGATCGTGGATACCGGTGTTCTTTGGTGGTTGGGAAGTTAACCATACATCTCAGGAATGGTCGAACTGAGAATGTAAAGACTACATTTCATTTACACTCATACATATCATCCATATTCATCCTCTGAAGAATTATCTAAACGGTAGTTACCGGAGGCTAAACAGGAAAAGAAAGAAGGGTCGGCATTGCAGGAGCAGTAGTCTCTTCTCCCTCGCAGTCTCGCGTGCAGCTTCCTATATGCGCATGCGCACAGAATCCAAACATTACGCCGCTGGAACTATGAAGCGCACAGTTCCATACAAATATTTTTGTATCTTTTTATAAATTGGGGTATGGCTACTGACATTAAGCTTAAGGATTATACATTGTACAAATATAAAAAAGGATTAAATAAAAAAGAACTCATTTTATTAAATGTTATCGATAATATCAAGTGGAAATAGTGGTGCTGCAGTTTCACAGTGCCTACACATCGTGTGTAGGCACGCTTCTTAACGAAGCGTTTCCGGACCTATGTTTATATATACTTTTTTCTTTATTTTTACATCTGGAATGAGCTGCCAAATTATCTTCGTAACCTGATAAAATCACTCTATATATATAAAATATTATTGATTTTTATGATTTAAATTTGATAACTTAATAACGACAATAGTTGGTTTATTGTATAAATGAATATAAATCAATAGAAACATTAATCTTGTTTTATTTATTTCCTATATGATGTATGTGTATTGCTAGTAATTTTTTTATGCTTTTATTATTTTTTAAATAATTGTGTAGTACTGTATTTATTTACTACCTTAAATATCTTCTTCACGGTTCCTCGTACATTCATCACCAACACTGTTATAGGCCGTGTAGAATTAAATAGGAGAAAATAAAAGTCTATTGTGATATAATAAAACAATAAATGTATTAGTACTTCCTTCTTTCTTTCAATATTAAACGAACACCAACTCGTATTCTTCCATCTTTTTCTGTTTTATTGTTATTTTTCTTCTTAAGATGATAGCTTTCTCTCTTTTGTTATTTTTATTCTTTTTTATAATTTATTCCTGTTTTTGTTAATAAATAAATACCATCTCATTATTTTATTTATTGAACTGTTCAAAAAAAAAAAAAAATTCCTATTAATTTTTTTTCTTCTATCATTGAGTAATTTTGTTTTATCAACCGATTTATTGATATGTGTTGTTCCATATAAAAATGTTATAATTACAAATTTAACGATAGATATAAAAAATAAATTAAAACGTTTCAATTACAATAAAAACCATCATTATTGAGATTTTCGTAAAAAATGTTTTGTTCGGCAAGGCTTGATTCATACGTACATCCGAAAAGAATCATTGGACTGAAAAATTTTCCTTCTAAAATAATGTTTAATTAAAAAAAAAGTTAAAAAATCTTAACTATATTCGAATAATTTATAAATACAATTTTTTTATGGATAAGAGATTGCTTTTATGAAAAAATGTTTCGTTTTAAGTAGATTTCATAAGAAAGCTACCTATCGTAATGGGTACCATGATTCAACTTCCGGAAAATTTTGACATATCTTCGCGTTTCACATCCCTCAGACTCCAAAACTACCGTCAGCTCAAAAGTTTACACATTCATTTATATATATATATATATATTTCACTTTGTTGTGGACTCGATAACTGCCGTAATTTTACCCCAATCATTTTCAAATAGTTCCCTAAAAATAACTCGACCATAAATCTCGGTCGAGTTTGTTAACGGCCAAAATTGGATCATGGACGTGAAAATAGAGTGGCTTTTTCGAAAAACAAAATATTGTTATGACTTTCTTTTTAAGTAAAACCTCGAATTCGTTTAAACTGTGTAGTATTCTTTGGATAACGGCCTAAAAATTATGTAAGCAAAGTTTTTTTATATCACCAGCCATTAGCGCAGGAGGTGGAAAAAATGGGGTTTTGAAGCCAACAAATCATACCTACCTTAATAGGCACAGTATCGAATCGGTTTAAAGTGGTCGTTAGTCCTCTAAAGATTACCTAAAACTTTTGTCTGTAATAATTTTTGATATGACCTACCCTTACGGCAAGGGATAACCAAAATGTTGCTGGAATTGTATGATGGGGCTTGTCGTAAGCTAAATATGTGAAACTTTTTTTCACATGCAACCATTGTCGTATTAAGTATACTTGAAGTTTTTCTTAACTTTAAGGTAGAAATTTTTTTATGTCCTACTTAGCACCGGTGAAATCTACCTCTGCCTTCCGGCGTGTCGAAAGGGATTTTTTTTTTTGTTGTTTCGATTTCACCTATCTAGGGATACGTTAGATCTTGGAAGTCGGGAGTTCCAGCGATCAAGTCCTAGTAAAGTCAGTTATTTTTACACGGATTTACTAGATCGTGGACACCGGTGTTCTTTGGTGTTCAGGTTTCAATTAACTACACATCTCTGGAATGGTCGAACTGAAACTTTATAAGACTACACTTCATTTACACTCATACATATCATCCTCTGAAGTATTATCACCGGTAATTACCGGTGGTTAAACAGGAAAAAGAGAGGGCTAGTTAGATCATGTATTTCCGTATGTGTTATTTTTCTCTCTTCTCTTGATATTCTTTCATTCTTTCTGAGCTAGCTTTCTTCCGACATTTTGTGATTCCCTTTTAGCTGATGCTTTTCCTTGAAATTTTAAGTCTGTTTTTTATCGTCGTTCTGATTTTTTGTCGGTCGGTGATGTCGTTTTTATAAATTTGTAATCTTTTTGGGCGTGTATATATCAGCTTGTCTTAGTTTTTTTTGTTCATAAAGACACCGGAAACCTTTTAATCGGTATGTTTTGGTTTATCCTTTCGATGTTGCAGTAGAAGTTGATTCTTCTTTTCCTCATCGTGACAAGAAAGGTTTTCGATTTTTCTATAAACTTCTTTGTATAGTATCACTTTGTTTCGTCGTTTTGGAATTTTGGCCCGAGGATTTTTCTGGTTATTTCTCTATCTTTTCCAATTTTTCAATTTGTCCTTTGTTGTAAATATTTCTGCTACTACAAAGCTTCTGATTTTACTACTGTTTATAGTGTTTTAGTTTAAATTCTAGGAAAGTTACTTTTTGTTATAGGTGTTTTTTGTCAGCCGGAATGCTCGTTCCATCTTTTGCATTTATTTTTCATCGATTTCTTTTTGAACCCGTTTCAGCTTATCTATTCTGTTAGGTACTTAAAGCCAACTACTTTTTTAATCTTTGGATGTCTTTTTCAGATTCTATGGCGCTTCTTTTATGTTGATCATTATATTAATATTTTAAGAAGAAATCTTCAATCCGCTTGAGTTTACAATTCCCGAATTTGCAGTTCGGCTTCTTCCCCGTTTTTTATCCAGCAGAACGATATCATCTGAAAAGATTAGGCAATTACATTTCAAACCTATTGTTTCAATTTTAATTTCACTGTTTTCACATTTAAGTCTTGGCCTTCCATCAGGAGGTCCCGGATTCGAATATCGGTCAGGCTTGGCATTTTCATACGCTATAAAATTCCATTTCTATTCATTTCTAAGTTTATGTGGCTAAATCATCCATTCCAAAAAAAAATTATTCCGCATTTTCTATTTTAGTAATGTTTTGTAAGTTATAAAATACATACCAGTAAAATTTATTTTATAAAATACGACCGTTTTTGGGGTTTGTTATCTTCTAAACATTATCTTAGTTTTTAACTGGTATAGAAACATTTTCTGATGTTACATATAACAAAACGTTGTAAGTAAAATTATTCTAGTGTTGCCTAACGAAAGTGAAATTTTTTTTCTCTTCTTTTAATATAACGTATTTTATTCATATAGAAATATTACAATTGAATTAGAAAAATATTAAAAATAGAGAGGTGATTTACTTCTTTTTAGAGAGCATTACACTGCATTCCTCATAGTAATACCATGGCAAGTTTTTTCATTCATTAATTTCTACATTGATTTTATTTAATTCAAGCATAGTAATTTAATGATCAAATAATTTTATTATTATTAGGTGTTAATTTCCTTGATGTGTAAAAATAAACGTTTAGTTTTTTTTTATTCGGTTCAAGTCTGATATAATGAATTATAGTAAAAAAATGTTTATGATGATCGCAAATATACGAGACCGCGTATCGTTAAGTGTGAAATTATTAGGTCTAGTCATTCAGTCAACTGTAGTTGATATGTAGTAATAATAATAAAGTAATATTGTACGCAGGTCATTTTCCTACTCGTAACAATACCGTATTACATTAGTTATTGTTCGACACATAAGTTACGAAGAGAAATGAGAAAACTTTCTCTAAACTCTATACTTTAGTCTATTGCTTTGATTAATTCATCTTACCGTAAGCTTTTTACTCTTTTACTGTAATTTACACGTGAGTACGTGTATTTTATATTTTCTTTGATAAATTATTCTAAATAGTTCGACTTATCTCAACAATTCTTAACAGAGGAACTATTGCTAATATTAACCTATACTAAATGCAAAAGTATTATTACTTCTCTGGCTGTTTAGTTATACAAAACGGTATACTATTTAAGGCAAACTATGCTAATCGGTTCAAATTTTACATCTCGGATGTTTTTTTTGCAGACATCTCATGAACCCTTCTAATTAAAAAGAACAATTTTTAACGCTGGAAAATTCCAAAAAGATTTATGAATATTCATCGGCCTGTTATTTTCTGATTGGATGAATTCTGATTGGATCGATTTGGATGAAATTTAGCACGATGATTTTTATACGTACGTCATTGATTACATTTAATTTTAGTGGCAATCTGTAAGGGAGCAGGAAGATATCCTCAAAGGGTAGGTAGCCTACCGGGCTAGTTGAGTGGTTAACTCGTCGTCGCAAATTAGTTGTTTATCAGCTGATTTTCGAAGTCGAAGGTTCTGAGGTTTAAATCCTAATAAAAAGTAGATGCTTTTATTCGGGTTTGAATATTAGACAGTGGATATCGGTTATTTTGTTGGTTGAGGTTTAATTAACCACACGTCTCAGAAATGGTTGTACTATGTCTGAATAAGACTATACCGCATTTACATGTCATACATACATCCTCATCTCATTGGGCCGTGGAGGGGTTGCTTACTGTTCATTAGTTGAACTGATTGCAAGGTACACATTAGGAAAAAAAGAATAAGTAAATCTTTTCACATAATTTAATTTCTCTTACGCTCTTAAGCTATTTCCTGATAGTATTTAGTTTTATTTAAATCTCTTAAATAAGCTCTGTCTTAAAACAGCTTTTTTATGATTTCTGTACTCAAAATCCACATTCTTGTGCTAATTAGATGATTCTATTACATTATTATGTTACTTTGGTAACATATACTTATATTATATTTGGGCGATTTCATGGAATTGGATTTAATTTAACGGAATGGAGGATGGGTAAGCGTAATTTTTTCCTGATAGTTATCGTTTTGCTTGATATCTTCAAACCGATTTGTATGAATATGCGTCATTGATACCATTTGATTATGGTTTACAATCGGTCAAGAGGTTTGGGAAGTAGTACTATCACGAACCGGCAGCTATTTTTAAAGGTATGCATGAAAACAGTAATTCAGTATAAACGTAAAAAAATTAAATTTAGCAAATGCTTCTACCTCAAAACCATATATTTTTCGGTTTAAACCAACACATCCCAGTTAGTGTCTCGGAACAACAAAATTAAATTTTTAGGTAAGAGCTTTTACCAAATTTTATTCTGTTCAGTGTTTCACTATTTGAAAGTTATTTAAGACAGTAAATCAGTTTTAAAACTAAATGTGAAATAAATGTAATGGCGCGGCGTCATTTTTACTTCCTTGTACGTAGTAAAGGAAGTATTGTGATCGCGAAAAATTTCAGTTTTCAAATTACAACAGAAATATCCATTTTCTCCATCCCTGAATCCATTTTGACTAGTTTCGGCTGACGTCTGTACGTATGTATGTATCTCGCATAACTCATAAACGATCAGCCGTAAGATGTTGAAATTTTGGATTTAGGACCGTTGTAACAGCTAGTTGTGGACCTTCCCTTTTGATTGCAATCGACTGGACCAAAAGTGTCTAAAAAAACCCAAAATCCAAAAATATTTGATTTTGTACTTTTTCTTAATTGCAGCAATAAGCTTTCCTTGAGAGTTTTTCAACAAAATATCATAAGTGGTACTTATTTTCATCGGTTCCAGAGTTACAACTAAATAAAATTTTAATTAATGAAATATTTGGATCTTATAAGGAAACATCGGTTCGATCCGACTTCTTTCCGACTTTTTTTAATCTAAATATGTTGATTTATTAATAATTATTAACCTCTGATTGTAAAAATTGTTTTACAGTATTTAATAATTCAATAATAGCAATAAAAAAATATGAAAAAAATCAGAAGTTATTAGTGAAATAAAATTTTATGTACTTTTAAAGATGTGTATATGTAATTTAATAGGTGTACAAGAAGTCATGTGGTGTTCTTATCAGATTCGGTTAAACATCTGATTATTTAATATTAATTGAAATTTATAATTTAGAATCGTATTATTTTTATTTTGCATTTGTTTCAGTCTACTTGACAATAAATATCGCTATAAAATCTACTAACCTTCTCCTGTTTCGTTTTTGTTTTCATTTTGTTGATGGTGACATCATAATAATTTTTAAAAAAACATAGTATTAGATAGATATAAGACTTACATTTATTTAAAGAGTAATAGAGGGACTTTTACTCTAACTTAATACTTCAGGTAAGATCGTTGAATTAATAATAGCATAAATATTTGATGTTAATAAAAAATAATATTTTAGCAATTCTGTAACTGTCCACTTTATTAAAGAATTGGAGGATCGTATCTCACTTTCAAATGAAATAAGTTTAAATGAAGTGCAGCAAAAATGTGCATATGTAATTTAATAGGCGTACAAGGAAGTCATGTGGTGTTCACATTAGATTTTTATTAGGATCGTTGAAGTCCGAAATTTTTTACGTCTGTTTTAAAATGTTTTGTCATATCCCCTACCATTACTATTAAAAGTTTTAACTTGCCTCCCAATCCCCAGCAGCGGCATCCTGGTTGCTTGAGGTGTGGTAGTCTTAGGGAAAATTTTATCTTTCTAAGGTAGGAACATTTTTTAAATTTAATTTTTCTACGTTTAACAGTTCAAAAGATATTTAAAGATTGTTATACTTCTTCAAATGTATTCACAGAGACATAAGTCGAGGAGGTGTACAAACTGTAGTTTCAATTTACGAGTATATTTTAAATTCTTGAGAAATAATGGCGTCTTCTGGGGAAGGTCGAAATGTAGTACTCTTGGTGTCTTTTATCAAGAACTCTTTGGATGCTATTAAAACTATAAATTTCATCGATTTAAAAAAAAAACAGGGCGCCAACTTCACAAGAATAGTTATAAACAATATACAAACAATAATTATCCCGGAATAAATAATTATATTAGAAATTAACAAATAATTCTGAAACATATTGCGTTTAAAAATTTACCTAGTAATCAAACTACTACGGGAAGATATTGTACAGTGTACTACTGACGTCAGATCTATAAAGACAAATTTTGTATTCCCCAAACAGCCGAATTATCAGTTAACTTTGTCACGTAACAACTGTTTAATAATTTGCAGTTTAATTAGTGAAATAATACTTCTAGTTATCGATTATATTAAAAAATTATCTTTTATTTATCTGTAATTATATCATCAAATAATGAAAATTCGATACAGTCTATACTGTTCTGACTAAGGTAATGTAACTTGGGTGAGTTTGCTGTATTACTGCGTCATAAAAAAAAAATCCCAAAACGTGTAATTACATCGTTAAATTATTGATCATTTCTGCTTAAATTCTATAGAATAACACTTTTTGTAATTTTTTTTTTACCGATATGAAAATAAAATTAGCACGGTTTTCAGGAGAGTTTCGAAAAAGTAAAATTTCGCCAACTATAAAAAAAATTACAGAGATAAAAATTTGATAATATGTTATCTATCTAATCCTTATTTGAATTTATTTGAGTGTTGTTTTCTTCCCTTTCTTTCATTGTCGTTCAAACATTCGCAGTTGACGCATTTCGGAGTACCTCAGTTCTCAAAACTATTTTTAATATTCTAGAGTGCTAAAAGTAGTTTGGAGAAATGAATGGAAGGTTCTGAGAATGGAGCTACTCCGAAACACGTCAACTACGAATTTAGAATGACAATGCTAGGAAGAACAGAAAATAAACACTCAAGTAAATTATGATGATCTTAGCAGAATATAAATTATTGTAAAAATTTTAACTTTAATTATCAAATAATACTTAATACTACCCTTATAATTAATTACTATTCTGACGCTTACCGATTTTTGAAACGTCTACGACTGTTTTTTTTTTTTTTTTTTGTAAAATGAAACGCATTCCGGGATCTGGCGGGTATTTAGCGATAATTTGCTGTCGAAACCATCAGCGCAACAAGAATTTGACTAACAATTTAAAATCGAAATAAAATGATGGAGGCGCATAATGAACGTAGATTTGACATTACTTTATGTATTAAAACGGGGCGCATGGTCGCCAGTTCCTCATTCAAGTTCAAAGTGGTACAGAATTTTTCATTGTTAATTTTTTTGTATTTACTTACCATTTACTTAATTAAATAATTAAGTAAATGTAACTTAATTATTATATTTTCACTTGAAACAGGGAGTTCACATTGCATTGACCTTGACAGGCATTTTTCTTCAATATTGAACCGCTTGTTTGAATGTTTACCCACCGCAATATTGTGTTAAGAGAAGGGACACTTGCATTACGATGGATATTAAACTGACGGCGGAAATTTCGCTGAACAGCAGTTACGGATTCGTCATTTCGCACAAAACTGTCATACGCGTACAGGCGTTGGTCTAGCGTTCACGGCTCCATCTCAACGACTAAAATGTAAATGCTATGAACAAAGGAAACGTCACACACCAGCCACGTGCCCCTCCCACCACGAACGTCCGAGTACAACCCACTTCAAAAACATCCGGATCCCGTGAATGACTATATATATATATATATATATATATAAAGAAATAATAAAAATAAGGTATATTATAAAAATAAAAACATTTACTTTAAGATAAAAAATAAAATATATACTAATTATTTAAAATATAAACATATTAAGTATAAAAATTACTAAAAAATTGGAAACTGTTTTGAACAGTATTTATGTACACGATGAACGGAATGCTGCTAAATAATATACGTACTTAAACTGAACTTATTAAATTAAGTCACTGCATACATACATATTTATATATATATATATATTTTTTTTGTTAAATTCATCTAAAAATTTATTTAAAAATAGCGAAAGCACAATAATGGCCTTTTTCTTAAACGAAGTATTGTTTTGAATTATACGAAAACAGTTGCGCTCTCTGGTGGTTTGGTGAAGATGGGATATTGTTATTTTTATTTAAATGGGATATTTGTTATTTATATATATATATGTACATGTATGTGTGTGTGTGTGTGTGCGCGCGCGCGCGCGCGCGCGCGTAATATATAATATTTTTAATTTTCTAAATTTAGGTCTACACAATTTATACTTATAGGCACCGGATAATGATTTGACAGAATTTTTGTATCTTGTAAACTCGTTCAGACTTTTTGCTAGAGCTCCAAGAGATGATATTATACTTTATACGAGAATATATATAGGCATAATAAATATTTAATAATGATGATAAGCTTAACGTTTTATTAAGGTGTTTCAGAGAAAAACAATACGGTTTGATCTTGTTGTCAAAGAAATTAATCTGATCATTCCACGATCCTAAACCAAACATCCAGAAATTTCGTTATATGGATAACAGAAATATTACCGTTATCAGTAGTGGGAATTCTTTCCACTCGATCAGCAATGTTATGTTTACCTGAGAAGTACAATGCAACGGTTTTATCTATCTATTTAAAGTTAAATGGTTACAATCCAGACAGTGAATAATTTTTAAACTGCTATCGTACAATTTTCAATTTCAATTAATCAAATTCAACTACAACGACAGGTAAATTATCAAAAATACTCCCCCAAAAATTCATATAATCCAAATTAACTATTGCGAAATTTAAAAGCTACTACATCCCTGATAATTTTTTGTTAGTGGTCTTGCAAAAGTATGATAATCATTTAATAAATTTATTGATAGTTTACTAGTATTTTTACACCTATAGATGCAGATGACTTACTCGCATGAGCTCTATATGAGGTGAGTTGCCTGTGGAAGTTTGTTGATCCCTCAAAACCATGGCTGGACCAAAGGGCGAGTAAGTCAGCCTGGGGTGCCATCTCATAGCAGCGCGCCAAGAAAGGAACTAGAAGAAATAAATAAAATTAGTCAAATTTTGAAGAGTAATACAAAACTTATACAATACACGATAGTATAATGATAGACGGCGTAATACAAATAAACAAAAGTAAGCTTATAGTTTATTTCTTAAAATTAAATATAAAATTAAACTATACAGATATTTCTTGTTGAAATTCGGGACGTATGGTCACCAGGAAAAAGACAAGCAGACAGACCATCGGTCCAATAGGGTTGAATCCCAAATAACATTTTGCTTTCTCAGAAAAATATCTGTGGACCGGCCCTGTCAAAAATAATTCTCTTCTTTTTCTTTATGTTCATTTCTTGTATACCAGAAATTCCGGAGTGTTGTTATAAATAAATACCAAAATAAAAACCTTAAAAAAAGACAAAAATTTGGTGCTCCTACTTTAAGAAGACTGCGTTTTGTTAAAATTATAATACTAGTAGTATTTAAATTTAAAATTTATTTTATTTATTTAATTATTTAATAAAACGGCAATTACAAGTTACGCTTATATATATATATATATATATATATATATATATATACACACACTAGCGAACAAATTAATCCGAACAAAGGAGATTTTTGTTCTGTTGTAGGGAATTTTTGCAGTGGCACACTGCTGGCTGTTTCGTGTTTCAGGTTATGTTGTTAGTTCATACACAAAACAAATTGGTAGTTTTTGTTCTTTTATAATTCATTTTCAATTAGTTTTTGGTGACCTCGTGAGTTTCTGTTATAAGTTTGTTATTAGTTTCTGGTTAATACAATTGATATAACCCCAAAAAAACGGTCAAAACTAGTTGCTCTGTCTCAACACATACAAATGATTCAAAGACAGATTGACAGTGACTGTAGTGTGGGGTTAGGTACTGTAAATGAAATCGTGAAAAAGTTTAGGGAAACAGGTTCCATCTCTCCAAAGAGAAAATGAAGATACGAATGGAAAAAGAAAACCACGCCTACACAGTATCGATTACTAATAAGAAAAAGCAAAATTAATCCACGATTCTCAGCTGTTGACCTTAATATGGACTTGAGAGCCAGTTGGACTAATGTTTCTGATATGACAATTTGTAGAAGATTATTGGCAGCGGAAAGGATTGCTCGGAAACCTAAAAAAAAAGCAGTTACTAACACAGGTTATGGAGTAACACAGGTTAGGACAGAAAGACTTTAATGGGCAAAGGAACATAAAGATCTGTTGAGATGTGGAAAAAAGTTAATTTTTCAGATGAGACTCATTTCTTATCCAAAAGGAGAGAGTAGCATACATTCGTAAGCGGGCAGGTGAGAAGACTACTACGCCAGCACACCTACAACAAGCTCCCAAACATCCAGCCAAAAGGATGCTTTAGTAATGTTTTACTCGTGAAGGGCCAGGAACACTCATGCCTGTGGATGGGATGATGAAATCGGACCGATACATTAATATATGTCAAAGAAAAATAGTCCCACTTATGCAGAAGAACCCAGAACTCATTTTTCAACAGGACTTTGCACCATGTCACACGTCAAAGAAAGCATCCCAACCTCGTAGAGGGAAGACACCCACCTTGTGACGTTACCGGTCGCCACACCACCCCCTTCGTTCCAAGCCCTGATGGGCTTTACCGGATTACCGGAAGTCGTCTTTAGACCCTCTAACTGATTACATCTCACAATCATCAGCCAGGCCTCGGTCGGGATGCCACCGATGTAAATGCCTTGGCAAACATTTGTATCGGTAAAATACAAATCAAATTTAGCCTTCACGTAGATCTCAAACGGACATTTTCACATCCAACCTAACATGATTCCCTCAAACTAACTGACCGAAACCGCAAAAGCGCGAACCCCACACCTAGTCCAGATTTGACAGCACCGTTCGTAACTGTGAATGACTCAGAAAAAGAACGAGTTTAAAGTTAAATCAGTGCTACACTCATACCGATCAAAATTATGTTTTACACAACAGAGAGATTCAGACCTACACCCGATTAAGTCGACCGATTTAGGTCACCTAACAAGGGGAACGCAACCTCATTCCGGTCCGCGCAGGAGCCGGGGACAAACCCCGCACCCCACCCGGTTCCATATGGTGTCTCGCATGGCATTACCAAGTCACGATCACGACCGCCACCGGCGGAGGGAAGCCACGTCCCCCGTCGCACGGGTTAACATATCCCGGTGGCGCGGCCGTCCCCACCAGCGGAAGCCCCAAAGTGAATCACAAACAATACCGGTGTAACCGTGGCACGATGCCAATGCGCCTAACTCCAATCAATCCAATGTCTAAGCCGGAACCCTAGCCACACGGGATCCTACCACGATCGAGTACCTCCATTAAACTCCCTCTGCAGACCTACACACTGCAAGGGCGCGAAGAAAACCAGCCGCTATAGACCACTATAGTGACTGATCATCCAGTTAATAAGGAGATCCAAAAAAGGAATGTATTCTCTCAAGTTCCCTAACAGCTCGTGAACGTTCGACCTCGTATTGGGGACAGACGCAGAGGACGTGGTTCACTATATCATCAGTCCCACAATTCGGGCATTGACTCGAACACCAAACGAAACCTAGCCAAACTCGCCCGAAAGGTACCATGCCCGAAGAGAAACTGTGATATACCGATTGAGGGAGACCCATCCAATCGTACCTAAATCAGACACTATAGCAAATATATCATGCGTGTAGCGACCTGTGGGGGATTCGTCCCACCTGACCTGCCAAGACGCAAGACGTCAAAAAAAAGCAAAAGATTTCTTCAAAAACCAAAAATTCCAATGCTCTCGTGGCCAGGAAACTCCCACGACCTTAATCCCATTGAAAATTTATGGGCCGTACTAAAAAGAAGACTTGGGAAAATAAACTGTAGCATGAGAACTGACCCTATTAGTAAACTGATACAGGTTTAGTTTCGAGATGAAAAAATCTAATATCACTGTTCTACCTTTATAGAATCAATGCCAAAGAAGACTAATGATACAGTCAAAGCCAAAGGAGAACACAAACTATTAAATTCGAGTAAGTTCTTTCTTTTAAAAATAAAATTTTCTGTTAAAAATACTGTGTTGAGATTAATTTGTTCACCACTGTATATATATATATATATATATATATATATATATATATATATATATATATATATATATTACGGTAAATTTGATTAACTCGGTGATTATGCATAATTACTGGAGGATCTGATTAATCACCTCCAATGTTGGAAAATTTAATAAATATATCGCAATTTATTAAATATTCCGGTCATTTTAGATATTTTCCATTTTAATATACATATTTTACATATTGAAATAACAGCTCGACTATAAGCTGTAATTACTGAATTTATTATTTAAATAATAAAAACATTTCTGTTAATTAACCGAGGTTGGCGAGAGAAGCGAGCGTAGGTTATGCATATATAACCTACGCTCGCTTCCTCATCTAATTAACGTTAAAAATACAAATCATTTATGTTATTTTCCAACATTGAAGGCGATTAATCAAATTCACCGGTAATTGTGCATAATCACCAGATTAATCAAATTTACCGTAACATATGTAGGATTTTTTACGTACAATCGAAGATTTATTTTATAATGTGTGAAAAATATCAATCTTAATTAGAATTTTAATCCAGAACCTTCTATATACATTCAGCTTTTTTTTTTGTTAATTTAATATTTTAATATCATAAAAACTACCGGAATGTTTTTGATAATATTTTATACCAGTATTTCATTTCCACTATTGTAATAAATGGTTATATCTCTGTACACGTAATATCGCTATGGAAAACCCCATAAAAATAAATAATACCTGTTACAAAAAGTAATGAATAAAATTAAAATTATAATTGTATTATAATAACTTCCCTTAATCGTTTTTGATTCTTTTTTTAATTAAAAATAAAAAAAAACTAGTGCTCTTAGTAATCAGTTTTATTTGTTATTTAAAATAAAAAACACTTCCACAAGTTTCACTAGTTGAGGTCGGTCATGTACAGACAATCATCAGGTGTAATACGATAGAAGTATTTACTGTCATATACATTGTCCCTATTATCCACAGATTGGCGGAATAATTCACTTCTGGAATTTCCTGGATAATTTTTACTATGTTCCTTTTTCTTTTTTCACTGACAAGAAAAGAAATAAATATAGACACGCACATATACATTTTCTATATTCTGAAACATTCACATGTATAAGTATTTAGAATTACTTAAATTAAATAAATTAAATAAAATTTATTTAATTTAAAAAAAAAGAAATTGTAAATATTATTATTCTTTTACGAATGCAAGAAATCAAATAATATTTACTACCACGATGTTGATAATTTTATTAAATAAAATAAATAAAAATTTGGAATATTCTCATTAAATACAAGTTATTAATGATTACCATCATTATTATTATTAATGATCGTAAAAATAAAGATTTATTGTTTTAGCTGGCCGATTAAAATAAGTCGATTTAACCCATAACTACAAAAAAGATCAAAATCTAGGTCTTTTTTAACTTCTTGGTCAAGTCACGTTTTTACCTAAAAAAATTATGCCGTATTAAAAGTATAATATAGAAAAAATCAAAATTCACAGTAAAAACATTGAGACCCAGTTGACTACTTTATCCGAATGACGTCCTTATTTATCCGTATCCGTATTTATAGCGTAATTGCTAAAAAAAAAATGTAATTAAAAAAGTGTTATAATTTCCTTGCACGGTAGCTGCTTCATATAACATTTTTAAAATAGGCCATAACTTGAAAAACGGATAAAGAATCAGGGATAAAAGAGTAAAAAAAAACGTTTTAATTCTCAAATCAGGTGCCATGGAACCCCGTTTTCTTTAAAAAAAGGTTTCCATATCGTCTCTCTCTTTTTCTGTCTAGCCTCTGGAACCATCGTAAAGTATTACTTCAGAGGATGTATGAGGATGATTTCTATGAATGTAAATGAAGTGTATTGTATTGGGTCTTGTACAGTCACAGGTCGACCGTTCCTGAGATGTGTGGTTAACTGCAGCCCAACCAACAAAGAACACCGGTAACCATCATCTAGTATCCATATCTTCTACATTACTACACGATACAGCTGGATTTTCAGTCTAGAAACGTAAAAAAAAATATTTTAAGTAGGATCCCGCTCAGCCCTCTTGTTTTTTAAAAATTATATTTATTAGAGTAATTATTTAATTTAATAAGTCGGCCCGATTCCACGCAATATTATTCAGGAAGGAAAAAAATTATTCCGTGATGCCTCCTTGTTCGTTAGGGTCCAACGTCAGGCCGAAGCTGACGTAATATATATATATATAGTCAAATGACAACATTTTTGTTGATGGGTTTTCGAGACATAAAGTTAATATTGTTTAGAAATAATGTTGAATATTTCTCCAACGCTAAATCCGAACTTAAAACATTGGAATTTTAAATAACTTAATAAATACATTCATTGTAATATAAATTTCAATTTTCTTCGACTACAAAACAAAAAGTCCAAAATCTAAAATGGGGAAAATACTCTCCCCTTTCTTATTCCTTGTACGAAATAAAGGAAGTATTGCGATCGCGAAAAATTTCGATTTTCAGATTTCAACGATTAGCCGTAGGTTACTGAAATTTTGGATTTAGGACTGCTGTAACATTTATTTGTGTACCTCCCCTTTTGATTGCAATCGACTGAAACAAAAGTATCCAAAAAAGCCCAAAATCAAAAAAAAAAATTGAATTTTGGACTTTCTTAAGTGCAGTAAACCCTCATTGAGAGCTTTTAAACGATATATTATGAGTGATACTTATTTTCGTAGGTTCCAGAGTTACAGTTAAATAAAAGTTAAATTATTGAAATATTTGGATCTTAGGGGAAGGCACATCGGTTCGAATCCCTTCATCTCCTTTTTTTAAATTTTTTTTTTAATTTAAATATATTGATTTATTACTAATTATAAACCTCTTAATTTCTAAAAAATAATTTACGATGAATAATAATTGAATTTTTTTTTTGTCTTCAGCCATTTGACTGGTTTGATGCAGCTCTCCAAGATTTCCTATCTAATGTTAGTAGTTTCATTTCGGTATACCCCCTACATCCTACATCCCTAACAATTTGTTTTACTTATTCCAAACGTTGCCTGCCTGGACAATTTTTTCCTTTTACATGTCCCTCCAATATTAAAGCGACTATTCCAGGAAGCCTTAATATGTGGCCTATAAGTCTGTCTCTTCTTTTAACTATAGTTTTCCAAATGCTTCTTTCTTCATCGATTTGCCGCAACACTTCTTCATTTGTCACTTTATCCACCCATCTGATTTTTAACATTCTCCTATAGCACCGTATTTCAAAAGCTTCTAATCTTTTCTTCTCAGGTACTCCAATCGTCCAAGTTTCACTTCCATATAAAGCGGCGCTCCAAACATATATTTTCAAAAATCTTTTACTGATATTTAAATTAATTTTTGATGTAAACAGATTATGTTTCTGACTGAAGGTTCGTTTCGCCTGTGCTATTCGGCATTTTATATCGCTTCTACTTCTCGTGTATCCTTACTACTTCTACTTACCAAACAACAAAATTCTTCTACCTCCATAATCTTTTCTCCTTCTATTTTCGCATTCAGTGGTCCATCTACATTATTTCTACTACATTTCATTACTTTCGTTTTTTTCTTGTTTATTTTCATGCGGTAGTTCATGCGTAGGACTTCATCCATGCCGTTCATTGTTCCTTCTAAATCCTTTATACTCTCAACTAGAATAACTATATCATCAGCAAATCGTAGCATCTTTATCTTTTCACCTTGTACTGTTACTCCGAATCGAAATTGTTCTTTAACATCATCAACTGCTAGTTCTATGTAAAGATTAATATAATAATTAATAATAAAAAAAAATATATAATATATGTAATATATTAATATGATAATTCAATAATAAAGAAAAAGTATCAGAAGTGTTTCATGAAATACAATCCTATGTACTTTTCATTAAAAAAAAAAATGTGTAAATTTAATTTAATAGGCGTACAAGGAAGCAATGCGTTTTCCACATCAGATTTTTTAATTTTCTTCAAAATTTAATGCCTTCAATATCTCATACATAGAAATTTATTAAACCACTTACGAAGAATTTGTGTTGAACCTGTCCAGAGATAATAAAGATCAAGATCAGGAGACAAGCCATCTAATGTACGTATTTTATGGTAAATTTGTACATCTTTGTTTGTATTGTTTTGATTAAGAGCCTCTTGAAACTTCGAGATTTGTAAAATTTTAGATACACAAATTTTTGGTTGATCGCAATGCTGTTGTAGTAGAAGCAAATATATTTATAGCCTGGGAAAATAAAACTATTTAATTCAGGAGCTGCTTAAAATTTTATTTACGTTAACTTTTTAATGTTTTGAAATAATATTGGTGAAATATTTTCTGAGGGCGTAAAAATATAATATATTCTGAGAACGGCGGAATTATCTAAAATATTTAAACAAATATATTTCCTACAATACATAAAAGTGCGCATTTAATTATTGTTTATCGAGAATATTTGGAAAAAGTTTTTATCGACCAATCCGTATATAGAAAAAGTGAGGCTGAGTTCTATTATTATTATTATTATTATTATTATTATTATTATTATTATTATTATTATTATTATTATTATTATTATTATTATTATTATTATTATTATTATTATTATTATTATTATTATTATTATTATTATTATTATTATTATTATTATTATTATTATTATTATTATTATTATTATTATTATTATTATTATTATTATTATTATTATTATTATTATTATTATTATTATTATTATTATTATTATTATTATTATTATTATTATTATTATTATTATTATTATTATTATTATTATTATTATTATTATTATTATTATTATTATTATTATTATTATTATTATTATTATTATTATTATTATTATTATTATTATTATTATTATTATTATTATTATTATTATTATTATTATTATTATTATTATTATTATTATTATTATTATTATTATTATTATTATTATTATTATTATTATTATTATTATTATTATTATTATTATTATTATTATTATTATTATTATTATTATTATTATTATTATTATTATTATTATTATTATTATTATTATTATTATTATTATTATTATTATTATTATTATTATTATTATTATTATTATTATTATTATTATTATTATTATTATTATTATTATTATTATTATTATTATTATTATTATTATTATTATTATTATTATTATTATTATTATTATTATTATTATTATTATTATTATTATTATTATTATTATTATTATTATTATTATTATTATTATTATTATTATTATTATTATTATTATTATTATTATTATTATTATTATTATTATTATTATTATTATTATTATTATTATTATTATTATTATTATTATTATTATTATTATTATTATTATTATTATTATTATTATTATTATTATTATTATTATTATTATTATTATTATTATTATTATTATTATTATTATTATTATTATTATTATTATTATTATTATTATTATTATTATTATTATTATTATTATTATTATTATTATTATTATTATTATTATTATTATTATTATTATTATTATTATTATTATTATTATTATTATTATTATTATTATTATTATTATTATTATTATTATTATTATTATTATTATTATTATTATTATTATTATTATTATTATTATTATTATTATTATTATTATTATTATTATTATTATTATTATTATTATTATTATTATTATTATTATTATTATTATTATTATTATTATTATTATTATTATTATTATTATTATTATTATTATTATTATTATTATTATTATTATTATTATTATTATTATTATTATTATTATTATTATTATTATTATTATTATTATTATTATTATTATTATTATTATTATTATTATTATTATTATTATTATTATTATTATTATTATTATTATTATTATTATTATTATTATTATTATTATTATTATTATTATTATTATTATTATTATTATTATTATTATTATTATTATTATTATTATTATTATTATTATTATTATTATTATTATTATTATTATTATTATTATTATTATTATTATTATTATTATTATTATTATTATTATTATTATTATTATTATTATTATTATTATTATTATTATTATTATTATTATTATTATTATTATTATTATTATTATTATTATTATTATTATTATTATTATTATTATTATTATTATTATTATTATTATTATTATTATTATTATTATTATTATTATTATTATTATTATTATTATTATTATTATTATTATTATTATTATTATTATTATTATTATTATTATTATTATTATTATTATTATTATTATTATTATTATTATTATTATTATTATTATTATTATTATTATTATTATTATTATTATTATTATTATTATTATTATTATTATTATTATTATTATTATTATTATTATTATTATTATTATTATTATTATTATTATTATTATTATTATTATTATTATTATTATTATTATTATTATTATTATTATTATTATTATTATTATTATTATTATTATTATTATTATTATTATTATTATTATTATTATTATTATTATTATTATTATTATTATTATTATTATTATTATTATTATTATTATTATTATTATTATTATTATTATTATTATTATTATTATTATTATTATTATTATTATTATTATTATTATTATTATTATTATTATTATTATTATTATTATTATTATTATTATTATTATTATTATTATTATTATTATTATTATTATTATTATTATTATTATTATTATTATTATTATTATTATTATTATTATTATTATTATTATTATTATTATTATTATTATTATTATTATTATTATTATTATTATTATTATTATTATTATTATTATTATTATTATTATTATTATTATTATTATTATTATTATTATTATTATTATTATTATTATTATTATTATTATTATTATTATTATTATTATTATTATTATTATTATTATTATTATTATTATTATTATTATTATTATTATTATTATTATTATTATTATTATTATTATTATTATTATTATTATTATTATTATTATTATTATTATTATTATTATTATTATTATTATTATTATTATTATTATTATTATTATTATTATTATTATTATTATTATTATTATTATTATTATTATTATTATTATTATTATTATTATTATTATTATTATTATTATTATTATTATTATTATTATTATTATTATTATTATTATTATTATTATTATTATTATTATTATTATTATTATTATTATTATTATTATTATTATTATTATTATTATTATTATTATTATTATTATTATTATTATTATTATTATTATTATTATTATTATTATTATTATTATTATTATTATTATTATTATTATTATTATTATTATTATTATTATTATTATTATTATTATTATTATTATTATTATTATTATTATTATTATTATTATTATTATTATTATTATTATTATTATTATTATTATTATTATTATTATTATTATTATTATTATTATTATTATTATTATTATTATTATTATTATTATTATTATTATTATTATTATTATTATTATTATTATTATTATTATTATTATTATTATTATTATTATTATTATTATTATTATTATTATTATTATTATTATTATTATTATTATTATTATTATTATTATTATTATTATTATTATTATTATTATTATTATTATTATTATTATTATTATTATTATTATTATTATTATTATTATTATTATTATTATTATTATTATTATTATTATTATTATTATTATTATTATTATTATTATTATTATTATTATTATTATTATTATTATTATTATTATTATTATTATTATTATTATTATTATTATTATTATTATTATTATTATTATTATTATTATTATTATTATTATTATTATTATTATTATTATTATTATTATTATTATTATTATTATTATTATTATTATTATTATTATTATTATTATTATTATTATTATTATTATTATTATTATTATTATTATTATTATTATTATTATTATTATTATTATTATTATTATTATTATTATTATTATTATTATTATTATTATTATTATTATTATTATTATTATTATTATTATTATTATTATTATTATTATTATTATTATTATTATTATTATTATTATTATTATTATTATTATTATTATTATTATTATTATTATTATTATTATTATTATTATTATTATTATTATTATTATTATTATTATTATTATTATTATTATTATTATTATTATTATTATTATTATTATTATTATTATTATTATTATTATTATTATTATTATTATTATTATTATTATTATTATTATTATTATTATTATTATTATTATTATTATTATTATTATTATTATTATTATTATTATTATTATTATTATTATTATTATTATTATTATTATTATTATTATTATTATTATTATTATTATTATTATTATTATTATTATTATTATTATTATTATTATTATTATTATTATTATTATTATTATTATTATTATTATTATTATTATTATTATTATTATTATTATTATTATTATTATTATTATTATTATTATTATTATTATTATTATTATTATTATTATTATTATTATTATTATTATTATTATTATTATTATTATTATTATTATTATTATTATTATTATTATTATTATTATTATTATTATTATTATTATTATTATTATTATTATTATTATTATTATTATTATTATTATTATTATTA